>NC_045803.1:52889967-53524033 GCF_009873245.2 Balaenoptera musculus
TCTGTGCTCTGTTTTCTCTTCTTATAAGGACCCGTCGTTGGACTGATCCAGTATGACCACACTGGATCCAGTATGACCTCATTTTAACTAATTACATCTTCAAAGACTCTATTTCCAAATAATGTCACATTCTGAGCTTTAGGGTGGGCTTGAATTTTGGAGGGGACACTATTCAACCCAGTCCAGATGCATTCACCTGTGACACCCTGGACAATGTATCTAATGTGTTACTTTGGAAGACTTAGTCTAAAGCATATAATCCTGGCAATATGCATCAAATGTCTAAAAAATATCCATACCTTATGATCGGTAATTCCACTCCTAGAAATTTGTTCAAGAAGTGATGAAGGAAAGATTTAGGTGCAAAGGATATTACGGAGGCATCATACATAATAGCAATAAATAAACAGACAAGTACATAAATCCCAACAGTAGGGAAATTTTTAAATTATGTAATATTTACTCAGTGAACCATTACTCTATTTAAAATGTTGAAGAATATTTAGAGTCATGAAAAACTACTCACAATGTTAGATGAAAAAAAGCAGGAAACGAAGCAGTAGCCAGCATCTTCTAATCCTAAATACGGCCAGGCAGACATACACACTGAAATATGGAAGAAAAGGCAGGGATATGTTACGGTGATTATCTCTGAGTGGTAGAATTAAAAATGACTTTTATTTTCCTGAGGTCTCTCAATTAACACTTTTCTCATCCAAAGGCAACAAAATACTAGTTTTAATACCCATTAACTTCTAATTAACCTCTACTAGGATAAGGTTGTGTTAGGATTCAGGGCACTTTTCTGAAAGCCAAATTAACCTTTTTCCCAAAAATATAAATGAGGGGCTTATTTTTATGGTCAGATTATTAACAACCAGACTATATGACAAGGATGTTTACTAATAGCATACGGTATGAGTTGTGCGACCAGAATGAAATGAAATACTCCATCTCAACAGGCTACTCAATTTTAGATGAAAGTGCCATTTATCACAGTGCAGCTTTGCAGCTTTCAGAAGCCCCATGAAATTTAACACCGAAAATATTTAACTAAGCTGGCGTTTATGTGTTCTTGTTCTGTACCAATGGTTTTGGTCCACTAATTCTAGGCAAATCATTTTAACAAATTTTTAGGTTTTAATTGTGGCTAGGTAGGCCTTCTACCACGTTTATCCATTTAGATCTCATCCTCTGCCATGTTAAATAGTGTCCTTTGGTTTCACTATTATTGAAACATAGACTTCTTATTCATGACAGTAAAGTGGACTTACCAATTTAGCCCAATGCTGAGGAGTATAGGTTTTTGTTAGATTCTTTGTGAACATTGGTTTCCCATTTACAAAATAATTCATTGTTTATAATATTGCAGTACTGATCACAGAACTAGATACTGGTGAACATGTATATTTGTTTCCCAGACAGTCATATCTGTCATATATTCTTATGTATATAAGCCTGATTTCTGCAGACTCTTAATTTTAAATATTCTTGACATTTCTAACAATCCATCATTTGAGTTTCATTAGGTTTTATCAGCCATCCAGCCAATTCCTTTTATTTTTGAAATACAATCTATCAACCAAATGTACAGTTGAAGAATGCCAGCTTACTGGGACCATGAAGAGTCATATTTTAAAGTAGTGTCATAAGTTCAGGAATATAGAATATATACTCTTTGTTCTAGAAGTTACATTTTAAGAATTTATCCTACACATATATACAAATGTAAAATGGCATGCACACAGACATATTCTGTAGCCTTGTTTATAAAAATCAAAAATTGGGAACAGCCCAAATGCCTGTCAGGAAGATATATTAGTTACATGTATTACAAAGCATCCATTCAACAGTCACATTACACAGACATTAACATGAATGACCTAGCCTTACGCGGACTGAATGGAACAACTTCCCGAGTGTATTAAAAGAAAAAAGTTAAGGTACAGAATAGAAAATGATACAGTTAAAGAATACACACACAAACATACTGGAATAGACTTAGAATATCTCTGCAAGGACACCAAAGAAACTGAGAACAGTGGTTACCTCTCAGAAGGGGAAGTGGGTGAATTTTATACCATGTGCTAAAGTTACTTCCTAATAAATTATTTTTTAATTACCTCACATAGTCTCAAGTAAGAACTCAATAAATATTTGTTGATTGATTTTTTTTTTCCCAAGGGTCTACAGTGGATATGAAAAACTCCAAGAGTTTCCACGGTGTGCACTTATTATTCAGAAAGGCTAGCTCTTTTATTTATTGACTTGGATCATGAATAGACTGACTAAGTAGGCCTGAGTATCTGATTCATAATCCTGTCATCTACAGTTTAAATAATTTATTCTGGTTGTATTTCTTTTTTGACACTGAGCAATGCAGACTTTGTAGGTAGTTGCTCTTCATGATGCAAAATAAAACTGGTCAAAAAGTGCCCTTGAAAGGTTGAGTGCTTGCTATACTTCAGTTTCCTGCTTGTTAAAGACACATGCCTTGTGATGGTTCATCAGTTGTGAAAGACAGAACTGACTTCTGGAGAAAAAGTGGCCAAGAAACAATAATACAGAAATTAACACGTTTTCTATAAAACCTTACTTAAATAGGTTTTCCTGTAAATACTGTTGTTGCCTTCTTTGGCAAGACTTACTCTGGAGAGAATGGTTTTCTTAAAAAGAAATTAGTCTGTTCCAAAGTCAGAGTTGAGGCTCTCAAAGAGTTTCATGAAAAACAGGTAAAATCCCAAGTTAGAAGCGCTCATCTTGTTTACCAGTTTCTGGAGCTACATTCTCTGAGGGAAAAACCAAGAGAGCCACGTCGACCTTTTTTATTGATTGGCCTTAATTCAGGTTCCTGAGGAACTTGACAGTGATCCCAAATTCACCTTCATATGTCTCCCTAAACGCAAGGCACACTTGCAAATCAAATCCCTGGAATTCCCTGGTTGATCTGGTAGTTTTCAAAATAATATGAAGGCCGGTTCTGATTAGACATAGTGTATGTAAAATACCTAGCACAGCACCTGTTCCATAATAAGCGCTGAGTGACCTGAATGGAGCTGGATTGATATGAACTGAATTGAATTATACTTGCATATTCGTCTGGCTAGATTTTTCCAGTTAAATTAATAGCTTCTGTTTTAAACTCATATAATGAAACAATAGAGCACACAAGTAGCCAAATTTAATCATGCTTAAACCAAGAGTGAGTGCAAACCAGGGAATGCCCAGCCGAACTGCAGAGTCTTGGTTGCTGTATTTTCTAGCATAAAAATTAAGGTTTGCAAAATACCGTATGAGGAAGTTACGAAGAAATTTTGAAAATCCCTTTTGATATACCCTCTAGCATGTGCAGTGACATCCCCTTTCTATTTCTGGCCTCAGGGGAGAAACTAGCACCATGTCACAGACCAAGCATTTCACAGTGGACTCACCGTAGACAGGATGCTTAGGGGAATGCATTTCGTATAGTAATATGTTAACTTAGTACTGAAATAATCAATTAACAACTTCCAGAAGACTTGTGTACAAAAATGTTCATCACCATTAGCTACAAAAACAAAAACACACTACCTAACAATCCAACAGTAGGGAGTTGATTATATTATGATATATTCAAAAAAATAGTAAAGTCTACAGCCATTAAAAATAACGTTGATGGCATCATCAACAAGGACAGCTTGTATGCTATAATTTAAATGAAGAAAAAAGTAACAGTCAAATATGTAATTATAGTTTGATGCAACTAAATTTTAAAATCCACGTAATGGCAAAACGATTGGAAGGAAATAAAATTGTTACCTTTGAGTGATATGAGCCATCACTTTTTCTTCCTTTTTACAATGACAGTATTTTCCAGTATTTCTACGATGCACATATTACTTTTAAAATCAAAACAAAAAATGTTTAACCCCAAATTAAATCTCGTACCAGGCATTCCCATCCGAACGACCTTGGACAACTCGACAACAGTTCAATATGCAGGTCTCCTTCATCAGCTGACCGTGAAAGCCAAGAGCACAGTTCGTGACATTGATCCTCAGAACGACCTAACTTTTCTTAGGATCAGATCAAAGAAACATGAAATCATGGTAGCTCCAGGTAATTTGGCATTTCTTTTCATTATTTAAGGCATCTTTCTACTTCACTGGATAAAAGCTTTGTCTCAAAGAACGGGGAGTGTGGATTTCAACATGCAATATGACACATAATGCTCTTCAATTACAAAATGAAGAAGTCTGAATGTGAAAATTCCGTGAAATTAGTAAAGACATTGAATTTTGCCCATTTGTTTTTGTTGTTAGTAATCAAAACATTTAGGACGTGTAGGTTTCCTGTTATGTGAACTTAGCACACAGACTTTCTGAAGAGTGGGAGAAATGTCTCCTGTCCAGGGGATAACGAAGAGGGCAGATCAAAGGTCTGTAGGATCTTAGACCTTCCCTGGAGTAGAGCACATTCACTGGGGCTATCAAAAGACAGCAGCCACAGAAATACTTCTTTCCTTGAAGGAGGTACATTCACAGTTTTAGTGGATGTCAGTGTAAAACAGGACTCATGTTCCTAAATCTAGTCTAGAACAAACTTCGCTGTAGTACAACTGTAAAATCAGAGTTACCCCCAAACTAAATGAAGCTTTCCCTACACCTGTGTTCTCACCCAAGCTGCACATTAGAATCACTTGGAGAGCTTAAAAAAAAATTACTGATACCTGGGACTCTATCCCAGACCAATAAATACAGAATCTCTGGGGCTTGGCCCCAGGTAATGGTATTTTCTGAAAGCTCAACAGGTGATTCTGATGTGCTGGGAGCCCACTGGTCTACACAAGGTCCAAGTGATGTGTTGAAGAGAAAAGCAGATTAGCTGAAGTATTCATTTATTAAATTTAATTTTTAGGGTGGATTAACTTTGTCCATATCTCTCCACAGATAAGGAATATCTTCTGATTGTCATTCAAAATCCATGTGAATAGACCTGCAATGGACAAGTTCTGTGCTGGGACGCCAGGCTGAAAACATTTCACTCTTTAAAGATTCCTAAAATTATAATCCAATCTAAATGATCTTTTGGACATTCCTTTCTATTTTTACATTTAAACTCTTCTACATGTCTCATTTAGTCCATTTTTAATGTATTGTAAATTTGTGATTTAGCTATATAATAAATAAATTCTGGTATGTATGCCTCATTTTTTTTACGATACACAAAACCAAAGAATTCTAGTGAGAAGACAGCCTTCCTGGAGACAGTTCTTTTCGTCTAGAAGTAATGGCCACCAAGAATTAGAATAGAAGTGTGATTCTGCCCATTTCGCTGACATGCCAGGGAGTTTCAGTGGAGCAGAGTGGGGCCAGGAGGGAAGCAGGGCGTCCCAGCCCTCAAGGAGCTACAGGTGCTTTCCCAGCTTAAACGAGGGCCGTAAGAAGTCAAGAGCGCAGTTCTCAGTTGGGTTGGCACTGCCCCCTGCGAAACTCCTCAGGCCTGTCCTTCCATCGCACCAGCCTGAGGGGACCAGGAGCGGGTCCTGAGGAAGGATGCACACGTCAAAAGCTGCCTAGAGAACTCCGGAGGGTTTATCTTACTAGATATTTCAAACATTCTCAACATAATGAAAATGATAGAACAAATATAACAGATTTCCACAACCCATATAGAATAGATGTTAATCTTTTGCCATGTTTGCCTTATATCCTCCTTTTTTTTTCTAATTAAGCATTTTATTTTGAGATAACTGAGGATTCACGTGAAACTGTAAGAAATAACATAGATCCTGTGTACCCTCTACCCAGTTTCCCCCATGGCAACATCTTTCGAAACTATAGTACAATATCACAACCAGGAAATGGACACTGATTCAGCCTAGATACAGAGCATTTCCATCACCACCTGAGCTCCTCGTGGTACCCTTTTGTAGCAACCCCCCAACCCCTGGCACCCACTAATCTATCCTCCACTTCTGTAATTTTGTCATATCAAAATGGTTGTTATATAAATGGAATCATACAGTACGTAGCCTTTTGAGATTGACTTTTTTTACTCAGCATAATGCTGTTGAGATTCATCCAAAAAATAAACATTATGGATACAGCTGCAGCCCCTCTCCTCCTTTGTGCCTTGGTCCTCTCCTTTTCCGGAGGATCCTTGTCAGGATGCACAAGTCACCCTGCATGGGGGTCCACAGACGCTTCCTCCTAAGTTCCCACAACTCCACAACAAGCCAAGAGTGAGGAATGGTGCAGGACAAGTTTAGTTCTGCCACTGCCATGGCACCAGCTTGCATCCTGGGAGGCTACAATAGCCCAACCCAAGCAGACGGTGGTCTGGGCAGAAAAGAAGGGCCAAGGCAAATCCCTCAGGTGAAAGGGGTTTACTCTCCATGTGGTGATGGTAGAGGAGACGGGCCAAGGCTGAAAGGGACCATGGTGGCTGAAGCCAAACAGTCAATCCTATCCACGCAACAGACGTCTGCACCCCACTGCAGATCTCAGTGCCCCTGGAAAGTGGGACCCACATGAATATACTCTGAAAATGCTCTCCAGGTATTTGCAGTGCGGCTCCAGGCTGAGATCCACTGCGGTTACTCAACAGTGGGTCTTACTGGGGTGGTGAGGAGAGTAGCCCAAGACACACATAAATACAAGTTCCATCCGGGAACAGCCCTGGGGTTCCCCCACATCATCAAGCCAGCTGAGCCCTAGATTTACAAGGAGGATGCTGTCTCTGTCTCCGGAGAGAACAGAACAAATGAGGAAATGAGCTTAAATTACAGCAGAAGTGAGTTCTTCTAAAAAAAGTGGGATGAATAAACATCAAAGAGATTGCAGGATGGAGAGCCTATACTATAGCACGTATTAGACTTTCGAGCATTTTCCCCACACTTTTTGTTTTAAAAAACTTCAAAGTGGCAGAAGAGGAGAGAATGAACACCCACATAAGCTTCACCCACATTCACCAACTCAATATTTTACAACATTTGCTTCATGTCTCTTCCTCCCTCCCCATAATCCACATCCATAACCCCAATTTCCTACTTAAGAAATTTATTATTGATACAATAATAGCATCTAATATAGTCATGTTCGAATTTCCTCAGTGGTCCCAATAATGTCCTTTATAGCTATTTTTTTAAATCCAGGAGTCTATCAAGGGTAACATATTGCATTTGGTTGTCACGTCTCGAGCTGTTCAGCTGTTGTTAGAACCCCTGTGTTCTATCCTCCCCCTCTAGGTGGTATCGAATTTGTGTTTGTTCTCCCTGGAGTCCCCAGGGTCATCTGCTCCGCAGCCTCCTTGAGCCCCTCCTGATTGGACCCAGATGCAGCAGCCTGTAATTATAGAGGAAATTCAGCCCAAGAGCAGGTCTTGGTCACAGGTGAGTGCTTCCCCTTCCTTCTGTCATGACTCAGAGACCAGACGTACCACCATGGACCCAACCTCATCCTTCAGCCAGTGAGGTCTGGGTACCAGAATACCCACTCGCCCAGGCACAGCTTCTATGTGTGCTGACAATTTCCAACATAAACAACATCTTGTTAGAATCCAAGCAGCAAGGAAATGCACTATTGAGGGAGAGGATCACTGATACCATCTATCTGACTCCTTGGTTTTACAGGTGAGGATTTCACCTGAGCCTGGCGTCCAGTGTTTTTCAGGAATCAAGTATGTCAGTTTGTACTGAACTGGTCAAGCCTATGGAATTGGTGCTCATGATCTTATCAGGGGGCTCATGCTCTTGTGAGACACCCCCCCCATACCCTCCAGAAAAAAACTGTTTTGAGGAGGTAGAGATTAGCTCATTGTTTTAAAATGTACCAGAGGTAACATTTGATTCCAATCCCTAAAACTGTCATCTCCCCATTGTTCCCCAGCCTACCCAGAGCTCATCAGCAGACGCATGGCTGAGTGGTAAAGCCACTTCCTTCCTCCTGGCCCAGCCAGAAATTTCAAGCCCCATTTGAGATGTAGCAGTGGGAAACCTCTGGCAGGTGCAGATGCCACTGCTTTAAGTGCCAGGGCTCTGTGTGGGCTCTTTTGTGCAAGGAGACCCTTCCATCCCACTTGGCAGGGAACTCTGCTGTGGTCCTGCCTGCACTTTTGCATCCAGAGGAAACAGTAACCCTTTGCTAGAGGCCGAGACTGTGGTATAGAACTTGCCAAAGCCAATGACAATGGAGGAGGATATAATCTTGGGGAATCTGAATCACCCCTCTCTGCCTTCCAGCACAGAGGCATTCACATTCCCCTTGGATTCCTAACAACACAGTAAATTAACTCTTATTTAAAAAAACTAAAAAATGCCTGGATCTATAGACTAAAGATCCACACTCATACAAAACCATTGATAAAGTTTTCATTTCCTATGAGAAGCACAAGCCTGGACTCACTGGTGCCTCCCTTTAGTCCAAATTGCTATAAATTTTACCTGAACAATAGGAGAGCTATTTGCAGACTCTCTGGGGGAACATATCCCAACCATCAATATTAATGAGAATGAACCTGGAAAGACCAGCTTAATAAAATAACTGAAATGCATTTACACATCATTAGCATTACGAGCTCCCAAATCTTCATCACTGAACAGCAGGACCATCTGAGAAGGGGATGAGTGGCAGCCTGCCCAAAGCTCCAGCAGGTGCCTGCCTCTCAAAGCCACTTTCACTGGTTACATTCTGGCTTTTGAGCTAGATCACCTCTTCCAAAGCAAAAATCACCATAGACTAAGACTTGGATTCTCCTCCCCCTCACCCTCTCTTGGTCTTTGAAAAATTACAATTATCCCCAATACGTCTTTGACATGGGGGAAATACCCTCACTCTTCTGAATTTAGAAAATACGTAATATATGCCCTTGAACAGGAAAAGATAGCCAGAGATAGTCACTCAGTCAAGCAATATTTAGTCTTACGTTCCCCATTGGAAGAAAAAGTAGATCATGTTTGGGGCCATAACAGAGCTTTCAGAGTGGTGAAAGCATCTCCAATGAGGAGTCTTGACAAAAAATAAAGTGGTATTTCAAATCCTAGGAAATCCTAGGTCTAGACTCCCCCCCCCCCTTAATATGAAACCATCTCTAGTAATGGAAGCTCAGGCATCCCCAGGGAAGTTCGGGATATTTTTAGAATCTGGAAGATTTCAGGTCAGTAACACTTTTCTGTATATTTCTTAGGCAAGATGTGACGCAGAGGGTTGGGTGGGCCATACGCTCAGCCACACCTTGAACACAGAGAAAAAAAGACTCAACCTTCTTACTTCCTCCTGGGTTCTGACTCTGGGAAACCTCCTCTCCTTCTTCCCTTCACCATACATGACCTCAGGACTCCCTCTCTTGATGCCCTCAACCTTGAACATTCCTGCTGCGTGCAGAAATGGTTTTCAAATTCTCTTTCTTTGGTCAGCTTTACACCATGAGATGTAAAGACGGTGCCGTTGAAAGATCACGAGATCTACAGTCTGACTCTACTTATTTGTTAGCAGGATCCCCAACTTCTCTGACCCTCAGTTTACTCACCTACAAACGTGAAGAACGCCTGCCCACAGTGGCCTTGCCTCCTGAGCTATACGGTACAGCATAGGTGCCCATTATTATGATTAACTATAGCAATAGCGGCCGAATAAACCAAGTTTACCAGAATATAAGTCACTGTAACACATCTCACTGTGGCCTCTTCTACTCTTTAACCATACGTAAAAATGGATTTAAAGAGTTATAATCCTGCTGGGTTCACACTTTTGTCTAATTCCTTTAGTTATCATTTAATAAGCATTGCCACGGGGCAGCGGGGAGGGATAAATTGGGAGACTGGGATTGACATATACACACTAATATATATAAAATAAATAACTAATAAGGACCTACTGTATAGCACAGGGAACCCTTCTCAGTACTCTGTAATGACCTATATGGAAAAAGAACCTAAAAAAGAGTGGGTATATGTATATGTATAACTGATTCACTTTGCTGTACAGCAGAAATTAATGCAACATTGTAAATCAACTATGCTCTAGAATTTTTTTTAAAATAGAGTGAAGGGACAGAGGCCCATTTAAAAAAAAAAAAAAAAAGCACTGCCACGTTCCTATCTAGGGTTTATATTGATTTTTCTTAATATCTGCATGCAACTCTATCAAGCTTGTCGGTGGTGACCTGACCAGACGAGGCCAATGAGAGATGCTTCCTTGGTATTTAGATTTGAAAGAGAGTCAGAGAGGAAGTTTCCACGTGGCTGGACCTGTGCACAAAGGCAGGGGCGTTGCGGAGGCCATATTTTTCCCAGAGGGGTAGCAGAGAGAGCCTCTTGGAAGGAAGAAATGTAGCAGTTGTGCATCATAACGAGAGTGAGAGTACAGTACAGTGTTCATGCCATGGGTTCCCGGCAACCTTCGAGGTCCTCAACTATATTTTTACCCTTGGGTTTATGAAACTCCTCTAATGCCTTCAACACAGTGTTCCTCTTTGTGTACACTACCAGAGTGAGTTTTATCTGTTGCCTGAAACCAAGAAGTCCTTAGCTAACATTTTGGGGCTGTATTTGGGTCGCCCCCGGCTGCTTTAATCAGACATGGTCAAGGAGCCCAGTAACCCCCCGAAAGTGCGTATTAATCAGAGGCCCTGAACAGATGTTTTGTGGTCTCTCACTCCCCTGCTTCAAAACGTGCCCCATGGCTTTAGCAATACAGGGGGAGAGGCCACTGCTGGACACTCCAGGAGGCAGAGCTCTGGGTGGGAGTGTGGCACTGACATGCCCCTCTAACTGGGCAGCAGGCACTCTAGTTCATTCCCACCTGGAAAGTGGCCTCTGCCTCTGTCACTGGCTGGAAAGAGAACAGGCCACCCGGACTCTAGGCAGATACATTCCCAAAGCACCTCTCTGGGTGGCCTGGAGTATCTGAAGTGGCCGAGAGTCATAAGAGAGACAAAAGGAATAAAGAAGTAAGGTACAGATTCACCTGACAACCTACCATCCCCTTGCTCCCAGAAGGCAGCGTGGTGCTGAAGGAAGGATGCTGTTTTGTAGCCAGACTGTCTGGTAGCCAGCCCTGCCATCAATAATTAATAATTAATAATAATAGTAATAATAAAACTACTATTTATGTTATTCCTTTTAGAAGAAGAGAAAGAAAAAGAAGAAGAGGAAGAAAAGAAACGAAAAGAACATCAGCAGCTGCTGACCTTTGTTGATTACTTACCATGTGACAGGCACTTTGGATTTTCACAACAGCCGCAATTTACAGACAGGAACACCACATCTTAGAGGAGTTTCACAGCTTGCCTAAGTTCAAGCAAGTGTTAAGTGTCAGAGGAGGCACCGAAACCCCAATTCTTGACTGGGGCACACATGTTGCCTACGTTGCTGACTCAGCAGATACGTGACAAGGAAATTAACATCTCTGAACCTTAGAATCCTTACCATAACTCCTACATGGCGGGTTGTTGGGAGACAAGAAGAAATTATATAAAGCCCCTGACACTTAGTAGATGTTCAACAAAGGGGAGTTGCTATTATCATCATCACCATCATCAGTACTACCTAGAGAACCAGTAAGTGCTGGGAGAGGACCATCACAGCAATTAGGTTATTGTTATAAATATGATCAGTGTCACAGTGTTCACATTTAACAATATTCCATGGGGTTCATCAGATCAATTACTCCTAATTCTTTCACCAAACCCCTCAAATCCCCAACAATCAACCATCCATCTGGTCTATAGGATGTCAGACTACCATCCCATTCATGCAATGTCATCATATCAGGAATTGCTCATAGGACCAATCTCCCCATCAAGAATGCAACTACTGTTTTGTATGTTCCTCAAGCCTATGTTTTATCCCCCTCCCATTGTGTCTAAACAGAAACCTGCTTTGTACTATGCTTAATCCCCCTCCCATTCTGTCCACATTTCTAACCTGTTTGAACCATTCCTTCCTTCCCCCTCCCCACCCTGCCTACACATATAACCAGCTTTTCTATTTAGTCTGGATTGATGGATCAATTCAATCCATCAGACTGATTTTCTGGTCTGTAGCAACTGGCTGCATTGACTCAACAATCCAGTCAAGAGAAGTTATGCATTTGGCAGTCTGTTAGGCTTAAGGACACAAACTACCTTATTCTTACCCCTACCCAAGTGCCTGGAAGAAAATCTGGCACAGGGTAGGTACTCAGTCTGTGGGGTAGTCAACATCTCTATTCCCACCCAGGCCCTATTTTAGAAACACTGTTCCCTGGATCATGCGACTGGTTGCAAAGGGGTCCATCAAGTTAATGAGCGCCTTTGAAATGGACATAGTTAGTAGCTACATCCTCCAAGAACACTCAAGACGGGATTCTGACCAATTAGAAGCTTTAAGACTTCTCCATTCAGATTGCAGGATGAATTAAAGCAGCTCACTGACTGTCATGGGCCTCCTTCTGCATCTGTTCCTGCACAACTTTCTGCTTCCTGAACAGCTCCAGGGAAATACCTGCCCCCGCCGACCCCCGTCAATGCCAGGAAAGCAGAAGGCCCAGCTTCCGAGAATAGGTCCCAGGATTCACAGCTGCACCCTTTGTGGAGCATGGATGGGAGGCCTGTGTCAGCAGGTCCCACCCTTTGGGGACTGGGCTGGCGCTAGCCTCATCAGATTACAATGCCCCAAATGGTGCTGTCAGCCAGATCCTTTATCCAACATGAACTTTAAGTTGTTCACAAACTCTGAGCCTTTCGGTTGGGTATTTGATCCTATCTCAGGGACGCAGGGGGGAAAGTGAATGTCTAGTGTCTCCAGGAAAGGAAAAAAAAAAAAAAATGCACAACACCATCAGTAATGTCAGGAGGAGCGGAAAGAGGATGTTATCTGAACATGTTTACCTGCTCTTGCCAAGCCCAGCGATTTCTGGGAGATGCAAGCAGAGATGAATAACCATTTATGAAATTTCAAATTAATAAAAATACTGGCTCCATCTGAGAATTGAAAGAAGGTGTGCTTCTTAATCAGGGAACCATTAACCAGGTCGTGCTCCGTTCTGCAAGCATGTAACCAGTAATGACTCTGCCCAGGAGCAGACACAGGTGACATCATCCCTGCCCCCAAGGAGCTCCTAGCGTAGAACGGAGATAGGTGTGCAAAGAATACATTTTCAACACAGTGAGATAATAGCGACCAAAGAAGTACGCGTGAGGGCCGGTGCCAATGTCATGCAGATAAAGGACTGATAAAGGCTTGGTGTTTAAGAAAAGCGGCATTCAAGCAAACATACCTGAGCTGGATATTAAAGGCGGAAGAGGGGTTTACAAAGTTAAGGGGAAGGAAAGAGCAATCTGGGCGTAAGGAAGTGTAAAGTGAGGCATAATCTAGGCCAGTGGTCTTTAAACCTTGCTTTAGGAATAGACCTTTGTTCACGCACAGCGGCAAGTAAAGCTGTTCGCTCTCCACGAGGCAGGGTGGGCCCTTCTTCCGTTCTGTCCTCCCCTGCTCTTCGGCCCCGACACCTACACACAACGGTCATTCAGGGGCCCCACCCCAGACCTGCTGAATCAGCACCTGCATTTAGGAAGATTGCCAGGGACCCTCGTTCCCATTCAAGTTGGAGAAATACTCCTCCAGGACGAGGAAATCTATGTTTCCCCCAACAAGTGCCCCTCGGAGAGGGGTTAGGACTAGGAGTTTAGGAACACTGTCGGTCTACCCTTTTTCTCTTCCTGAAATCTTCCTCCACGGCCAAGCCCAGGCCACCCAAAGCCACAGCTCAGAGTAAGAGCTAGGGAGAGAAGTAAAAGGACGTCATACGGCAGTCAACTTATGCCCCAATCCCGACTAAAAACAAAACGACGAAGGAGACAACCTGGAAAATCCAGCCAAAGCTGATTCTCCAGCCAGGTTTCACATCCCAAGCATTGGGGGATCCCTGGGGACACCTCAGCCGCCAATGAGTCAGGCCAGCCAGTTTCCACGTGGCATCTCCATGACCTTCACCTTCGCTGGCTCCAACCCTCCTTGGCGCTCCTACCAGAGCTCTGGGCTCCGAACATCACGGATAACCTCTAGGTACCACCTCCTGACCTGCCACCACCATCTCCTCCTGTGTCAGGCACAACTGCCATCCATGAGGAAGGAAATGCCTCACCCCACTTTCTGCTTGGGCTCCTTGTGAAGCCCACCTTTCAGTTTTTACATACAGGGACTTTTCCTGAGTCCAGACCCCAATCTATAATCAGATGATTCTTCCACTCAGAGAAGTGAGACTACAAAGCCCCCGTGCAAACAGGTTTCTGATGGCGCCAGCCTACAGTTGGCCAGACAGGCCTGGATCCCAGGGTGGGCTCCAGCAGGCTCCTGCACTATTTTTTCACCACCACATACAGTCTTGGAGCCCAGGCCGTGTCCAGGTTCTTTATGATGTTACCCCATTGACCTCAAAATAACCTCACCTGGTAGACTTTACTCATCCCCATTTTCCTGACAAGGAAAATGAGGTTCCCATGAGGGCGGTATCCTGCCCAGAGTCACACTGCTCGACCCAAAGCCCCTTGAAGTCTGAAACCAAGTCTTATTTATCATTGCCCCCCAAACTCGTGCATTGTTCAGAGTCTGCATTTAGTCTACACTCCATGTAGAAAGCCTGGATGCAGAATAAATGAATTGTGCGCGGGGTATAATCCACATCACCGGTTTGGCGGGGGGCAAATAGGGGCACACACTTTAAAGAAATAAGGGCAACCTGACCACTGGAGCCTCCACCTCCCAGGTCCATAGGACATCTGAGCTCTCTCTCAGACCTATTCCTTCCCAGGACTTCCCAGAATATTGATTCCCGATTTGGGGTTGCCATTACTATTTCTCCTGCCATCAGCACTGAAAAACAGGCTGTTCTGCTCTCCAGATTAGGATACTCAGCTCCAACACAGCCATAAACACTATGCTTATGTGTCTGAAAACACATACATGTGGAAAGGTTTTGAAAAATACACACCAGGACGTTAACAACAGTGATTTCTGAGTGAGTGGGATTATGCCTGATTTTATTTTCTCCTTTTTACCCTTCCTTATTTTTATTTTTCACCTTTCTACAATTTAAACTTTTATTGAAGTGTGATATGCAAACAAAAAGCACATACAACATAAGTATGTAGCTCGATGAATCTTCACAAACTAAACACACCCGTGTAACCAGCATCCAAATCAAGAAACTAAACACGTCTGCCTCCCAAGAGGTACCCTTCGAGCTTCCCTCTGGTCTCTGATGCCCACCCCGAGGGTCACTAAGAGCCTGGCTTCTGTCACCAGAGATTATTACTTTTTTCTCTTTGTGTACTTTGGATAAGTGGAATTTTCTGTGTCTAGCTTCTTTCAACTGTCAGTACACTGGGGACAGTCATCCATATTGTGAGTGGGGGGTAGGCTTCGCTCATTCTCATCTCCACTTCTTGCTTTCTTAAGCACAGAAAATGTGACTTATGCATCTTTTCCTTGGGGGCAGGAGGGAGTCTATATGGAAGGAAGTATGAAGCCAGGTCTCTCCTTGCAGACAGCAGGTCCACGAAAACAGGGCTGATTTCATTCAGAGAGATGGCAGAAAGAAATGAGAAAGATTGATGCTACCAGCCACTGGTTCCCAGACGCCCACAGGTCCCCCATCCTGGTGCAGCGGAAAGAACATACACCTTGAAAGCTTAGGTTCAAATCCTGACTTGGCCACTCACCTCTCCAGGGAATGATGTTTGACAGTAAGCCTCAGTAAAATGGGGATCTCAGTAAAATTGTGTCCTGGAGCAGACGTGCTGGCTCTCACCCACATCCCCTGGGTTCACTTTACCATTTCTGTGCGCTCTTCTGCTGGCCTCCGGGGGGGGGTTTGCATCCACCTGCCCTTGGGTGGAGCCACTTTGTGAGCACACGGAGAGAAGCATCAGAGCCTGGCGTTTGCAAGCCCTGAGCCTTGGGGCCCTCAGCCAGTGGGTGCTGGGGGCAGGGTGTGGAATCCAGCTCCTCTGCACCCAGGAGAGGCACAATGTACCGTCCAGAGGCCCCGGCAGGAGCAGACTGCAGCTCCCCTCCACAGGTCTTGGTCTGAAGTTGCACCTTTGCTGGGCTCCTTCCTCTCCCCTGCCCTGTTCCCCATGTCCCTTGCTGGTTTCCCCCAGGGAGCTCTTCCTGAACTAGTCACATGCACAGGAATCCTCGTGCAGGGCCCACTTCTAAGGAACCCACCCTAAGACAAGGGTCGTGGATAATTGTGGTAAAATCTACCCAGCACCCGGCAGGTACTTGAACCTGTTGAATCTCTTTCCCATGTCCAAGGCAGGACAGCCCTCTTGTGTGGCCACACGCCTTGAATCATAAAATCCCCAGGGTTAGAAGGAACCATAAACATCCTGGCCTCCTGGAGTCCTGAATTACCTGGAATCACTCCCATCTCTCCCTGAAGAGTATTACAGTAGCTTCTGAATGAAATAACCAGGGACAGCAGAGCCAGCCCGGCCATCACTCCTGCTTTATTGCGCTACAATCAGCACGGCCATCTCGTGTGGAGAGGAAGCTGTGCAGGGCGGATATTAAAGCCACGGGCCGCGCTCAGCTTCCCCAGATCAGAGGCCAGATTCCCCGCCAGCTGCTCCGAGCCACATCTGCACCCCTCGACCCCTGGCTGGCGGGGAGGAGAGCTCTGTTCTGGGGCGATGGGGGCCCCCCTGCGTGTTAGCACCCACCCTTCCTGAGAAGAGGGTCTTCCTGCAACATAAGCTAAAAGAGCAAAAAGATATTAAAGAGAAGGTGGTGGGGGGGGGGAACATAGCATGCATGGACTCATCCTCTCTTTTGAAAAGAAAATTCATTGTTTTTGAATAATCCGTGGCATTGATCTGTATTGTAAGAGCAGGCTTTGACCGCTTCCCCTCAACAGAAAGGGATCATGGGGGCCTCATACCGACAAGGAGCACTTGCTTAATATTAATAGTGGCCATTTATGTGCCAGGCACTACTTTCAATGTTTAACAGTCTTTGAAGGAGGTCCGTCCACCTTTGATTTACAGGAAATGAAGACTCCGAGAAGGTAAGTGGCTGATCCGGACCCACGTGGCCGGTGGTGAGGAGCTGAGACCCACGCCCAGCCCCGCCTGCCTCTAAGCTGGATTCTCAAGCAGAGCTACTGCCAGGGATTGGGTTCAAACTATGGTTTAGCTTCCTAGAGCTGCCGTAACAAAGGATCGTAAACTGGGTGGCGAAGACAACAGAAAGTATTCTCTCCCAGCTCTGGAGGCTAAAATCCTTCCTGGCCTCTTCCCAGCTTCCGCTGGTGGTCGGCAATCTTTGGAGGTCTTCAGTTTGCAGCTGCATCACTCCAATCTCTGCCTCTGTCATCACGTGGCCTTCCTCCCTGTGTGTCTCTGTCCCTGTTTGTCTCCTCATTTTCTTAAAAGGGCACCAGTCATACGAGAGGAGAGGCCCACCCTACGCCAGTATGACCTCGTCCTAACTAATTACATCTGCAATGACCCTATTAACCAGTAAGGTCACATTCTTAGGTACTGTGGGAAGTTAGTACTTCAGTGTATCTTTTCGGGGGACACAATTCAATCTATAACAGAGGACAAGCACCCAGAAACTCAGTTTGAAACAAGATTCAGAGAGAATGAGGAGAGACCTGGCCTCCTCCCCGACAGAGGGATCCCCAGATGGACACTTAATGCCTTTGGTCTTGAGTCTCTATCTCCATCTTTGTCCACCTGCTACGAAGGGGATGGGCCCAGAGGAAGAAGCCAGCTCACCACTGCACTGTAGTAGGAATAAGAAAGAACCTGGGGGGAGGGAGGGTCAATCTTTTAAATGTGGCACCCTCCAAACTGCAGTGTTCTGGGGAAAAACCTCGACACACCTGTTCTGGTTAAGACTTTACTCTTATAAAACACATCTCATTAAACTGAGACAGGGTTCTTAGTTGCAAGCATGGCAACAAACTTGAGATGACTTTAGCTGAAAGGGAATCTATTTTAAAGAGAGGGTCTAGCTCACACAGTAGCTGGGAAGAATGCAGGACCTGGCTGTAACAACAGCCAGAAACAAGAGAATCTGAGAGCCAGAACCACAGTCAGAGTCCGAACCAGCACAGTGAGGACGCTGGTGCCACTGACCACAGCCCCGCTGCCATGGGCCCATTGCCATAGCTGCCCACAGGCCTTGGATATTACTGCTGAGGCCACCACAACTACCAGCAAAGATTCTCCACTGATTTTGATTCTCCCTGATTTGGGGGGCCACTAGCTCCAGATTTAAAATCATTGGTTGCCACAATGAGGTATCACCTCACGCCAGTCAGAATGGCCATCATCAAAAAATCTACAAACAATAAATGCTGGAGAGGGTGTGGAGAAAAGGGAAACCCCTTGCACTGTTGGTGGGAATGTAAATTGATACAGCCACTATGGAGAACAGTATGGAGGTTCCTTTAAAAACTAAAAATAGAACAACCATATGACCCAGCAATCCCACTACTGGGTATATACCCTAAGAAAACCATAATTCAGAAAGATACATGTACTGCAACGTTCATTGCAGCACTATTTACAATAGCCAGGACAGCAAACGAAATGTCCGTTGACAGATGAACGGATAAAGAAGATGTGGCACATATATACAATGGAATATTACTCAGCCATAAAAAGGAATGAAATAGAGTTATCTGTAATGAAGTGGATGGACCTAGAGTCTGTCATACAGAGTGAAGTAAGTCAGAAAGAGAAAAGCAAATACTATATGCTAACACACATATATGGAATCTAAAAAAACGGTACTGATGAACCTAGTGGCAGGGCAGGAATAAAGACACAGACATAGAGAACAGACTTGAGGACACAGGCGGGAAAGGGGAAGCTGGGACAAAGTGAGAGAGTAGCACTGACATAGATACACTACCAAATGTAAAATAGATCGCTAGTGGGAAGCAGCTGCATCACACAGGGAGATCAGCTGGGTGCTTTGTGACCACCTAGAGGGGTGGGATAGGGAGGGTGGGAGGGAGATGCAACAGGGAGGGGATATGGGGATATATGTATGCATATAGCTGATTCACTTTGCTGTACAGCAGAAACTAACACAACATTGTAAAGCAATTATACTCCAATAAAGGTGTTAAAAATAAATAAATAAAATAAAATCATTGGTTGAGCCTCACACATCAGGGATCTAGCTGCAAGGGAGTCTGGGAAATCATGTATTTAGCTTTTTTTAGCTTAAATAGAGAGAGGTGGCCTCCTACACTAAGCCATACACTAAGAAATTTCTCAAATGTGGGAAGGAGGTTCGAATGTTGGGCAAATAGTGAAAAATAGCTCTCAGGGAAGATTAAACCTGCTTATCCAAGAGCAAAGGTAAGATGGGGATGTCAGAAAGTAAATTAGGGATTGCCACGGGTTACAGATGGGGGGAGTAAGAAGAGGGCACACATGGGTGCAGGGTTTCTTTTCTAAAGTGAAGAAAATGCTCTGAAATTAGTGATGACAGTCGTACAACCAAACTGTATGCTTTAAGAGGGTGACTTTTATGTTATGTGAACTATATCTTAATGAAAAAAAGAAGTCTCAGAGAGGGATCCAGGCTCCTCATATTTGCAGGAGAAAGAGGACTCCGGGTCACAGCAATGTAATAGGCTGGACATTGGGGCACGTATATATGGGGCGGAGGAGCATCCCCTCAACTTTCCCATGATGAGAACACAACTTGATAGATGCGCACTGGTCTGGGGGAATGGAGCAGAGTGAGCCAAATAGGTCAGTGGTCCCAAACATCCCATTTTCTCTTGGAAAATATTCCACTTCACTGCTAATTGGGTCACAATGAACATACACATCCCTGCTATTTCTGCTCAGAAAGTCCACTGGTGATGGTCTTCTAGTTGAGATGAAAACTTTTAAAAACGAAACTCCTTTGGGGGAAGGTGATAGAGAACTAGGATATGGATTATATCATACATGCCCTAGACCCTGCGCCAGGCACCGCCTACTGAATCCCGTCCCCAGTTCTGTGAAGGGAAATTATTATCTCCCTTTTGCAGATGAGAAAAATGAGCCACAGGGAAACCAGATGACTGGCCTCTAGGTTGTCTGACTTCAGAGCCCTGCTACCTTCACCACCACAGCTTCCTTGAGTGTATTTAGACAGGATGTAACGTTCCATGAGAATAACTGAGGTTGGGGGGTGGGGAAAGCAAGAGGAGAAGGAGCAGAGCAGTAGCTACAGGAGGTAATAAATGACTTTTAAGAACAGGGATGTTTAACTTTCAATTTTTAACTTTTTGGGATGTGCCTCTCCAAAGCCTTAGCCAAGTCTGTGGTAGAAGCACAGGTCTTAACTAAATGAGGACTAAATGAGGACCTTTATTGGCAAGGGCTGGTTGGTTGGTTGATTACAGAAAATGTTTCTCATTTGGATAAGATTTAGAGATGGAACTTTCTAACAGAAGCCAGAAGTCTGATCTAAAATGGAACTTGAGGTTGTAAAACCACCTTGGAATTCACAGGCATTGCAACCGATCATAACTCAATCTTAGGGGGCAGGGAGACCCCCTTTGTTGTGAGGATCCCACATTTCTTACCCCCAACATTAGACTTGGAGCCCTTTCTGGGCAGGATCAAGATCTGGTTCACTTTAGAACAAATAATCTTAAAATGTATATGGAACCATAAAAGACCCAGAACTGCCAAAGCAATCCTGAGGAAAAAGAACAAAGCAGGAGGCATAACTCTCCCAGACTTCAGACAATACTACAAAACTACAGTAATCAAAACAGCATGGTATCGGCACAAAAACAGACATATGGATCAAAGGAACAGAACAGAGAGACCAGAAGTAAACCCACACACCTACGGTCAATTAATCTTCCACAAAGGAGGCAAAAACATAAAATGAGAAAAAGACAGTCTCTTCAGCAAATGATGTTGGGAAAGCTGGACAGATGCATGTAAATCAGTGAAGTTAGAGCACACCCTCACACCATACACAAAGATAAACTCAAAATGGCTTAAAGACTTAAACATAAGATATGACACCATAAAACTCCTAGGAGAGAATATAGGCAAAACATTCTCTGACATCAATTGTACCAATGTTTTCTTAGGTCAGTCTCCCTAGGTAATAGAAATAAAATCAAAAATAAACAAATGGGACCTAATGGAGCTAACAAGCTTTTGTACAGCAAAGTAAACCATAAACAAAATGAAATGACAACTCACGGACTGAGAAAATATTTGCAAATGATGCAACCAACAAGGGCTTAATTTCCAAAATATACAAATGGCTCATACAACAAAAAACCAAACAACCCAATCAAAAAATGGGTAGAAGACCTAAATAGATATTTCTCCAAAGGAGACATACAGATGGCCAACAGGCACTTGAAACGATGCTCAACATCACTAATTATTAGAGAACTGCAAATCAAAACTACAACGAGGTACCACCTCACACCAGTCAGAATGGCCATCACTTACAAATCTACAAATAACAAATACTGGAGAGGGTGTGGAGAAAAGGGAACCCTCCTACATTGTTGGTGGGAATGTAAATTGATGCAGCCACTATGGAAAACAATATGAAGGTTCCACAAAAAAACTAAAAATAGAGTTGCCATATATGACCCAGCAATCCCACTCCTGGGCATATATCCAGACAAAACTATAAATCAAAAAGATACATGTACCCCTATGTTCATAGCAGCACTATTTACAATAGCCACGACATGGAAGCAACCTAAATGTCCATCAACAGAGGAATGGATAAAGAAGATGTGGTACATATATACAATGGAGTATTACTCAGCCATAAAAAAAGAATGAAATAATACCATTTGCAGCAACATGGATGGACCTAGAGATTATCATACTAAGTGAAGTTAAGGCAGAAAGAGAAAGATAAATACCATATGATATCAGTTATATGTGGAATCTAAAATATGACACAAATGAACTTATCTACAAAACAGAAACAGACTCACAGACGTACAGAACAGACTTGTGGTTGTCAAGGGGGAGGGGGAATGGGGGAGGAATGGATTGGGAGTTTGGGATTAGCAGATGCAAACTATTCTATAGAGAATGGATAAACAATAAGGTCCTACTGTAGAGCACAGGGAACTATATTCAATATCCTGTGATAAACTGTAATGGAAAAGAATATGAAACAGAATTTATATATATGTATGTATGTGTATATATATACATGGATAACTGAATCACTTTGCTGAACAGCAGAAATTAACACAACATTGTAAATCAACTACACTTCAATAAAATAAATTTTTTAAAAAAAGACCTGGTTCACCTTTGTGGTACCATTGACTAGCACATGGCAGGGACTCAGTAAATGTTTGTTCAATGAATAAATTCAGGAATAAGTCCTCATATCACTAGATCACTAAATAAGTCAGAAATTGTATTTGCCTAAATAAGTCAGAAATTGTATTTGCCTACAAGAACCTAATTTAAGAACCTAATTGCAGTATTAAAATGGATAAGAAGTCTGAAGGTGAGCAGTTGAAGTCTATGTCACAATGTCACAAATGTGCTTCTACCATTCTGTTCTTTCATCTTTATCACTCACCTTCATGGTGTCAAGATGGCTGTTGTACCTCCAGACATCATACCCACATCTAGAGGAAGAAGAGGGAAGAGACCAGTGGTTTTCTCTGAGCCACGTTCTAGTTGAGAAAGGAAGCCTTTCCCAGGAACTTCTGCCTAGATTTCACTCATCAGAACTGTCTACAAGAGGTGCTGGGAATTTAAGTAGAGCAGAAGAGAGTTAAATAAATAGATGATTAAAGCAAGACACAGTAACCGTGGGAGGGTTTCCCTCATCATTCTTTGCAACCAAACTGGGGATCTATTTGGAATTCAAGCATTGCTCGTATCATCCTGAGAGTGATGACTGCTGTGAGAGAGCATGGTAGAGGGAGGCCTGCCAATGAGAAAACCGAGGCTTGGGGAGGTTAAGCTGTCTGAAGTTACACAGCTGGAGCTCAAAACCAACCCGAGGGGACTTCGAAGCTCAGTGTCCTTCTGTTTCCTCCCTGGGCCAGGCCGGTGGGATTCTCCGGGCCCAGGGAGAGGGTGGCCTGGAAGGGAGGCATGAGCGGCCCCTCATCCTCTTGTCCTCCAGGACTGGTCCTGGGAGATGCGTGTGGGAGCTTTCTCAGAGGCCAGGCCAAGCCAGGCCTCGCTGGCAAAGCACACTGTCTGCCGGCAAAGTCTTGCATCAAACAAATTAAAGGGCTCTCAGCTCTGCAGCCCTGTTCCTACCTCGCAGCCAGGGATGGAGGGATGACGCTGGGGCCATGGGGGCTCTGACTCACCACCGGGAGCTGGCAGCACTGAATGCTGCAGCACGTTAGATGGGGAAGGAGGGGTGAGGGTGGGGAGCAGCCCCCTGCTCTCAGGGAGCAGGGGTCTGGACTGGGCTGGACCCTGACTCGTGGGGGACCCACACGGCCTTCCCCTCACGCTGGGACATCCCTGCCATGGTGGCTCGGGTCATACACCAGGCCCCTCTACCAGCCTTGCCCAAAGTTCATGAAACCGCATTAGGAGAAACCATGAGGTGCTCAGAGGGTAGGGGATGGTCCCTCCTGTGACTTCATTTACCAGGATCCAGACTCAGCAGGAGACGGGGGCAGACGGAGAACCCAAAAGCGTCCCAGAGCAGCGCTGTCCAACCTTGCCTTGGCCATGACCAGACACATCACAGCCTGGTAGATCCAAATACAAAACGGAACAAATCTGCACAAAGCAATCCTTACCTTTACTACCTGCAATACCCTGTCTGTGCTGTACTTTATTCTATCCTGTTTTCTTTTCCTTTTTAGTTTTTTGCAAATGCTGGTTGTGACCCACAAAAATGACGTCACGAATCCATGAGGGAGAAAGAAGCCTGCAATTAGAATTTCAGTGACTTACTACGTGGGCACTGTGCAACTGAACTGGGTTTGAACTGGCTGGCCTCAGAATCCAGCCAAGTGACTTAGCGTCTGACATCCGGCCGCTTTTCCTAATCGCTAATACCAGGATCCCAGTTCCTGGCCTCCGTTCCGGACCAGGGCATGGCCTCCTGACTGGTCTCCCTAAAATGCACCCTGGAACCCCCTCCTTGCACACTCCGTGCACAGCCTGTGGTGTATCTGTAAGCATGAGCATGCCAGCCTTTGCTCAATGCCTTCATGCTTTCCCTTTGATCTCTGGATGAAGACGAAGCTTCTGCCTTGGCTGACAAGCCGGTGACGTCTGAGTGGTTTGACCCATCTGTCCCACCCCTCCCCACCTAGAGCACAGCCCGCACCTCAAGCCCCCTCCCCCTGCCCCCTCCTCCTCCACCCCTTCTCACAGCTCCAGACACACCCATTCTCCTGAGTGTCCTGTCAGCCTCCTCACCGTGCTCCCTCTCACCACAGGGACTTTGCACATCCTTTTTCCCCATCTCTTTACCTGCTTCATTCCTACCATCTGTCCTTCAGTTCTCAGTTCAAAGTCACTTCCTCTGAGAAGCCTTCCCTGACTTCCTGAGCGAAGTCAAACCCCCCAGGTAACCCCTCTGGACTGCACTCCTCACCTCCATAGCACCTGTCACGGCTGCAGTTCTACATTATTTAGACAGTTACTGGGTTAATCCATTAGACTCCCAGACCAGGACTTCTCAGTCCCCCTGGGCAATAGAATCAACTAGAGACATTTCTAAAACTGCAGAAGACTGACTCCCTGCAACTGGACCATCACCCCTATCCCCCCCGCCCCGCTTCCAATTCAGTTACTGGGGGGTGGGGGCATGGCTTCCCAGCAGGGAGGAGAACCACTAGGCTGGTCTCTCAGCCTCACGATGGCAGGAATGAGGGCAGCTTTCCACCCCGCCATGTGCCCTAGTGCCTAGCTCTGCTTTAGAGTGTGTGGAAGGGGAGATGGGGAAAGAGGAGGGAAGAGGGGAAAGAAGGAAGGAGGAAGGGGGAGGTGAAGGAGGGAAGGAAGTAAGAGAAGGGAGGACAAGCAGCCTCCTTAAGGAGGATGCAACTTGCAACACAAAGAAGCTACGGCTTTGCTTGTCTCAGTTCCAGCCCCTGGAAGATGCTAAGGGCCTGGAGGAACCGAGCAGCCTGGCAGCGTGAGAACCTTTGCTCTCCTCGGGGTCCCAGCTTACTGGGGTGCGTCTGCTGGCCCTGCAGCCTCCCCCAAGGCAGAGAAGGTGCCCTCACAGCCGGGGTGGGGTAGGGAATAGTTCTGAACAGCTGTAGGAGAGGACAGGATTTCACCTCCATTCCCCCTCCGACCTCACACAATGGGGCGCAGCTGCACTGATTCTTGTCCAAGCTTCTTCCTGTCTGTGTGACAGCACCCCAAGCCCGTGGGGCTGTAAGGGCAGGAGGACCGCCGGTTAGGGACAGAGCCCGTCCCTCAGCTACGGGGTCCTGGGAATAGAGCACTCAACAAAATGACAGCCCTTGGCCGCCCACAGCTTGCACCATAGCAGGGAAGAAATATGTCCAATACGTAAATTATAATAACCAATGAACTAAAGCATCACGGCTATGCAAAATGCTGCCGGCGGGGGCGGCGGGGAGGGTGGCGATGGGGAGGAATAAGGAGGAGTGGCTTTGGAGCCACTCAGACCTGGGTCTGGGATACACCTTCCACCTGTGCAATCTTGGACAGGTGGCCCCACTTCTCAGCCTCAGTTTTCCTAACTGTAAAATGGAGATAATAAGATGCCCTCATCAGGCTATTTGTGAGGCAGAAATGGGATAATCTGTCTAAAGTGCTTAGCACTCTGTCCGTCCTGGAGTGAGCACCCGTCAGAGATGGGTGTTATCTCTGTTCCCAAGCGCAGATGTCCAAATTAAGGCTCAGAGGACAGGAGAAGTCGGGCACTGGGGAGACGTGGTCAGCTCTGTGTTTGAGGAACATTATTCTCCATCTGTGAAAGTTCATCACCTTCTGCTGTTCCTGACACTTTTTTCCCAGGTAGTCTTATCCTGTCCCATGGTTAGAATTCTATCTATAAGCTGATGACTCCCACATTATATCACCACCCCTGGCCTCTGCCCTCAAGGCCAGACTCATCCATCCAACTGCTTACTTAGTCCACTCGACTGTCTAGTGGGCATCTCAAAATAAACACGGCCAAGGAAACCTCTTGATCGGCACCCTCACGCCCAAGTCTGCTCTCTTCCCATCTCAGAAAGGGGCCTCGATTCCTCCCTTCCCCTCACAGCCCACAGCCCATCCATCAGCAAGTCCTATTGTTCCTGCCGCTAAGACAAATCCCCAATCCACTCACTTCTCTTCACTACCACCGGCACCATCCAGGGCTCCATCATGGCTCACTCCTGGGGTCAGCAGGATAATGGCCCCCAAAGATGCCCACGTCCTAGTCCCTGGGATCTGTGGATGTGTGGCCTGACACAGCAAAAGGGACTTTGCAGATGTGATTTAGTTAAGGATCTTGGGATGGTGAGATGATCTGGGGTCATTCAGGTGGGTCCGATGTAATCAGAAGGGTCAGAGGCAGAGAAGGAGATGTGACGGGAACAGAGGTCAGAGAGAGAGAGAGAGAGAGATTGCAAAATGTCATGGCGCCAGCTTTCAAGGTGCAGAAGGAGCCACAAGCCAACAAAGGCAGGTGCCTCTAGAAGCTAGAAAAGAAAGGCAAGGACCAGATTCTCCCATAAGGCTCCAGGGGAACCAGCCCTGCCCACACCTTGATATAACCCAGGGAGACTCATTTCAGACTTCTGACCTATAGCAGTAGGACAATAAATTTGTGCTGTTTCAAGCCACTAAGTTTGGGTTAAGTTTGTTACAGCAGCAAGAAGAACCTAATCCACCTCTGCACTGCCCTCACCTAACTGGTCGCTCTCTTCCTTCTGTTCCCTGCAGCCCATTCTTGCCACAGCAGACAACATGGGCTTTTAAAAAACATACATCAGATCACAACATCTGGTACATGATACCCTCTGATGGCTTCCATTGTATTTTATATATATATATATATATATATATATATATATATATATATATATATAATTTTTTTTTTTTTTAATTTTTGCCTGCGTTGGGTCTTCGTTGCTGCGCGGCGAGCAGGGGCTACTCTTCATTGCGGTGCACGGGCTTCTCACTGTGGTGGCTTCTCTTGTTGCGGAGCACGGGCTCTAGGCGCGTGGGCTTCAGTAGTTGTGGCGCGCGGGCTCAGTAGTTGTGGCTCGCGGGCTTAGTTGCTCCGTGGCATGTGGGATCTTCCCGGACCAGGGATCACACCCGTGTCCCGTGCATTGGCAGGTGGATTCTTCACCACGGCGCCACCAGGGAAGTCTGCTTCCATTGCATTTAGAATAGAATTTCATCTCTTTATCGTGGCCGAAGAAGTCCTTCGATTCCTGGCCCCTGCCAGTCTCTCTGACCCCCTCCTCCCTCCCAGGACCCCACAGCCCCCCACTTTTTCTCCAGGCTCTAGTCACGCAGGACACCTTTCTGCTCCATGAGTAACTCTAGCTTGTTGCCACCTCAAGGCATTTGCTCTGCTGTTTCTCTTCCCAGAACACTTCTGTCACTTGTCATCAAGGGTCTGGCCTGAGGTCTCCTCTGATGACACCCTCCTGTTGAAGAAGCCCTTCTTGTCTTAACAAACGTTGGCCATGTTCCCCCATTTTACTTCCTTCCTGGCATTTATCAGTAGCTAAAACGATCTTGTTCATTTATTTATTTTTTTGCCTACAACTGTGCGTTTGCAGGGGAGGAGGGGTTTTTTGTCTCCCCTCTACATCCCCCAAATTATCAGCTCCATGGGAGCTATTTGTTTGTCTAATTGTTTCTTGCTGCTCTGGCACTATAATGATTACTGGGGTTAGCAGTACTCAAAACTTGTCTGTTTTAATGTCTGAGTGAATGATTGACTGAACGAGTGAATGAATGAGTGGATGAATGAACAGTGCAGCAGCTGGTACAGAGTCAGTGCTCAATAAAGGTTGTTTATTTAATATTATCCTTATCATGACGATCACCATGAGAAAGCTTGTTGTTAAGAACAGAGCCCTGCACATGTGTGGTATCCTCATTACTTCATTAGCTCCCCTCTAGGGGGATAACCAGCTGGGATGGCTTTGGGGCTCAGCACGCCCCCAAGAGTCAAACTGGAAGACACAGGGGCCCGTGATGGGTGCAGGAAGTCTGGGCTGGCAGAGACCCAGTCTGGTGGCTAGATGGGAGGGCAGAAACTTCCTTGGGGGAGATATTTGTGTTATTACAAGTGCTAAACTCAGAGAGGCAACAAATGCCCGCTCTCAGTGCACAGACACACACACACACACCACCTCAGCCCCAACAGGGCCCTGCCAGGCAGATCTAGCAAATGAGGAACCTCTGGAGAATGGATTTGCAGGCGCCTCCCTGGGCACCGTCTGGAGCGGCCCTCACATCATTAATACCCCCTGCAGCTGAGCACATGCCTTTTATTGGGATGAGTATAAATAAACAGCAACAGGAGCCTTGAAAGAAATGACCCCCAAAGGAAACCTGATCCTCAGGCAATTAGAACACTTCTGTTCAGCTAATTGCCGGCTGAAACAGTGATCTGGGTGCCAGTTCTCAAAAGGCGCCAGCGCTGGCCACCCCAGGCTGATGGCAGTCTCCCATACGGCCTGGCGCTGGGAGATGGCGCTCCAGCAGGTGTCCCGGAGGGTGTGGAGAGGAAATTTTACCCCTCCAGGGACAGTTAGCAAAGCCTGGAGACATTTTTGGTTATTCCAACTGGCATTTAGTGGGTAGAGGCCAAGGATGCTGCTGAACATCCTGCAAGGCACAGAACGGCCTCCACCCCAGAGAACTGTCAGCTCAGAAGGTCAAGAGCGCGGAGGCTAAGAAACTCTCGTCCAGGTCGGGGAGAAGCCTACAAGGGCAGAAGTTTCTAATGAGTTCCAAATACCCACTGCAGGCCAAACACTCTGTCAAACACAGATCGCAGTCACTGAATCCTCAAAACATTACTGTGAGGTTTAATCGCCATCCTCATTTTACAGTTAGGGAAACTGAAACTTAAAGTGGTTTGTAAAAGGGGGCAGCTTGCCCAAGATCACCATGCCGGTCAACACAGAGCCGGATCTCAAAGCTGAACTGATGCCACAAAGCCTGAGCTTTCCCCTCCAAGCGGGACCATCACTCACCGTTATAAAACCCCACCCTATGCTGGTCACTCGGACATAAGCATCTTCTGGACCCTATGGGAAATGTGAAATGGTGGGAAAAGTGGGGCCTTTGGCTTCCTGTGGACCTGAATTCAATGCCCTGCTCTGCCATTTTTACCTGCCACACAACAGGTTATGGGCATGCTAGTGAAACTCTCTAGGCCTCAGCCTCCTCATCTGTAAAATGGGCTGATAATGTGACCCATCAGAGGGTTTTCATGATATTTCACTTTGAACAGTGCCCAGAGCATCGAGGACCTCAACAAACAGTAGCTGTAAGTGTGATTGCTACTAATGAGTTTGAAATTCAGAGCCACAGAGGTGCTGACTTTCATTAGGGAAGTGGGGCCATGTGGGGCGAGTAGGAGGAACTGAAGGTGGAGGGTGAGAAGGGGAGGGGGGTTGGGGGGTAGCGGGGAGTCGTTCCTATGGCTGCCAGAACTCTTGCCTTTAACTCCCCTCTGCGCTCCTTCCTTTGGGGAAAGCCTTGTATTTTGTTTACTGGTGAAGGTAACAAAAGGTAATGATTCTCTGTCTCACCAAATACCCAAATCTATAAAGTTCCAAACAGGACAAACCAGGTCTAGAGAAGCAGGCTGACGTGAGGATGGGGGAACTTCCCTACAGCTTGCTAGGCCACCTGGCTTCAAACCTCTCCCACCTTGGCCTTCTCTCCAATGGAAGGGAAGAGAACTAACACTTCACAATCTGTTCTGTGCAAGTGCTTTTGACGCAGCTCTTCCAATTTTCCCAGAAGTGTCTATGAAGTCCTGGCATTCCCATTTCACAGTTGGGGAAACTGAGGCCCAGGGAGGTTTATTAATTTTCCCAAATTGCACAGCTGGGAAATGGAGATCTGAGCCCTGACTCCAATGCTGGTGTCTTTAAACACTTCACCTCAAGCCCAGGGCGCTTATGCAAGATGGTGGCAAGACTGATGAGTCCACTAGGAGCTTCTCTCTGGCTCCTATCCCACTGGTATATGTTGGCCACAGTGAGCATATTCCCCAAGCCCCAGACCAGCCCCCTGGTCTGAAGAGATTAGTGTACTCAGAGGGCACAGGGTACTGAGAATCAAAACCTTCTAGAACAGCACCAAGAGAACTTTTTGCAACGATACAAATGTTCTATATCTATGTATCCAATATGGTCGCCACCAGCCACAGGTGATGGTACATCTGAAATGTGACTAGCATAACTGAGGAACTCAATTTTCCATTTTATTTTATTTTAAATAATTGAATGTTAAAATTTAAATAGTCACAAATGGCCAGTGGCTTCCATATTGGACAGTGCAGAGAAAATGCAGGACTCTGTCTCTGAGCTTTGTGCCAACCATGTGCTTCTGAGAGCTCACTTCCACAGGAGTTTCAGGTTTAAGATCCACTAGCCCTCAACTGCTCTGGGCACCTGGATGAGAAAGCCTCTTGGATGAGCTGACCTCATAAAGGATTGTCTCATTCATGTTTCCAGTCTACAGACACGTGCTGAGACCCTACTGTTTGTCAAGCCAGAACTGGGTATGGGTACCATCCCAACCCAGGAGGAGCTCTAGGGCTACTAGGAATAGTTAAAGAATAACAATAATCATGACATAATGATAATGATGATGATGAGGGTAGTGATGATGAAGATGGTGATGATGACAATGGTGATGACTGTGATGGTGATGATGGTGATGGTGAATGAAGGTGATGATGATGATGGTGATAATGGTGATGGTGATGATGATGGTGAATGATGGTGATGGTGATGGTGAATGATGGTGATGATGGTGAATGATGGTGATGATGATGGTGAATGAAGGTGATGATGATGGTGATAATGGTGATGGTGATGATGATGGTGAATGATGGTGATGGTGATGGTGAATGATGGTGATGGTGATGGTGAATGATGGTGATGATGATGGTGAATGAAGGTGATGATGATGATGGTGATAATGGTGATGGTGATGATGATGGTGATAATGGTGATGGTGGTGATGGTGATGGTGATGGGGAATGATGATGCTATTGATGACAAAGGCAATATATCTGTGGCAAGAATATGGACTTGGAGTCACTCTCTGGATTCAAATCCACATTCCACCATTTACTAGCTATGAGACCATGGGCAAGTCATTTGGCCTGTTTAACCCTCAGATCTCTCTTTTGAAAAATAAGGTTAATAAAAGCATGTCTCCCTAAGGTGGTTGAGAGCATTAAATAAAATATATAATGTGCATAGCATAGCCTGACACATAGGGAGGACCAATTAAATGTTAGCTATTATTATTATTATTACGTATTATTATTATTGTTATTATACACTACCACTGATTCAGGGCACACTATTTCCCAAATTGTTTTACACAGTCTCAATTAGTCTTCACACTGACTCTACTCTCCTTCCCATTTGACAGATAAGAAAACTGAGGCTCAGATAAATTTAAAGGATTTGCCCAGGTTCTTAGAGCAAGTGGCAGTGCTGTGATTTGAGCCCCGGTCTACGTGTCTTCAAAACTTTTTAAGTTGCTTAACTGCCCAGGATGCTACAAATCAGAAATGTTAGGGGCTCTCAACATGGCACTTGCAGAGAGAGAGAAAGAGCTGTGTGACGTGGATAAGTCCCTTCACTTCTCAGATCCTCAGGTGCCTTGGCCGTGAAACACTGTACAGATGTTAGAGTCACATGGGTGAGTAAATAAGACAGCCCGTGTAAAAAGCGCTTCATGGAGCTGTCGCACATGGAACACTCATTATCGGCTCACTTCATCAACTAGCAGTAAATCACTGAGCGTAAGCCTGGCACACAGGCTGTGAATGCTGCCTCCTGACCTTTTCTCCGTGTCCCCCAGCCCCTTTAACGACACAGCACTAACCTCCAAACTGTTTTATCTCAGTGGGACAAAGGCAAGTGTTATTTCCCCACATGGCTTTTGACTGCCTGGCAAGGCACAGCGCGGAGGGAAGCAGCTCCAGGAAGCAGTTCTCTGCAGGGCCGCGCCTCTGCCGCAGACCCTCCCCGGGGCTGGGGGCGACCCGCCACCCCTGATTATCACCCTGGGGAATCCAAGCGCAGAGGCTCTGTGAGAAACCCTGAAATTACTAACAATCAGCTGGGGTCAGAACCGCCGGGGAAGGGAGAGGGTATTTATAAACCGGGCGTCAGTGACTGAGCCCTCGGGAACCCGAGAGGGGAGCAGGCTCCCCACCCCGCAGGGAAACCGAAGAGGAAAAACACCAACACGCTCCGAGCCTGGGCCCCGGTCAAAAGCCACACAGGGTGCATCCAAATCCCCTTCTAAATTTAGTACATTCAGCCACACCAGTTCTTCGGCTCACCCAGCATCTCTCCCCTTGGCTGGACCAGGACGTTCTTCCAAGAGCCAACCACACAGACGGGAGCCCAGATCCCAGCCCACTTTGTCTCCGTTTTTGTTCCCATCGCACTGACAGCCAGGACCCGTGGGGCCTTTCTCACACCTGAGACAGCGAGTTCAGATGTTCTTGCTGGTTGCTGACGCCAACCAGCTGCAGATCCTCCGACAAGCATCTCAGGCTTCCTGCGTCTCAGATGTTCATCTACAGCATGAGTGAACCCAACCCAGTGGCATACGGTGGGCACCCAACCCGTGTGGCTGGACCGAGATGGAAACTGGAACCTGAAAGTCCCTGTTCTGAGTCTCTCTTTCCTTCTCTTTGACAAAGTTCAATACATTTACTTAAATATTACCTGTGTGTTCCAGGCTCTGTTTTTAGGCCACGGATAAAAACAGGGGTCATGGTAATTGTAATCAAAATGTATTTCTCTATCCTTGACCCTCATCTACCATTGAGTGGCATCTAGCCCATCTTTAAAGGCCTCCTGTTATTCTAGTACCACTACCTCCACGGATAATTGTAATAATAATAATAGTAACAACAATAACCATAGCAACTAGCAGCTACTGAGGACTTACTGTGTACAGACATTGGGTAATTTTATATAATTTAATTCAATTATTTATAGCACATATATCTATCTATCTCAGAAACAAGGTTCATTTGACCCAACAATTAAAATTATAAAACAGCAATACCGGGGACTTCCTCGGCGGTCCAGTGGTTAGGACTCCATGCTTTCACTACCAAGGGCCCGGGTTCGATCCCTGGTCGGGGGACTAAGATCCCACAGCCACGAGACGTGGCGAAAAAAAATAAAAATAAATTAAAAGCCAGCAGTATCAATAACAATGCTCTTCTTATCCTCTCATGTAATCCTCACGTTGGCCCTATGACACGTGACCCCACCTCCCTGATTAAGTCCACAGCGGCGTTGTACATAAACTCAAGAACACGCCCCTCTTGGGTACCCCATGTAATCTGTCTGCCATGTATCCCCCCGGCCAGCTCGGGCTCCACCTCTCTATGGGATGGTCACTGTTGTCCCCAAAGCGCCATCGCCCTGCACTATGCCCTCTAGCATGACGTCAGTCTGTGCTCCAGCAGCCACCCCCAGTTGGGAAAGTACCTGTCTCCATTTGTGCTACATCCTGTTTCCCTGGTTACGAAACCCCACAGCCGTGGGCGCTCAATGCCTCACCACGTTTTGACGGGTAGCAGGGCCTCTGATTCTGTGCTCAGGCTTTACGGTAGCTGCCTTGCCCTCGGGAGTTCAGCAGGGAAGTGCGTCCCTCACACAGCCCTGGTTCTTGGTCTGGAGTCGATCTTCCCTCAGAACGTTTCTTCCCGGAGGCCTTGGGCAAATAACCCCATGAGGCCACTCCACCATCCTCTAGACTGGCCCAGATATCACCGCCTCCCAGGTGAACAAAAGAGTTTGTGCTGCCCAGCTGGGACTTCCACTCAGAAGATGGAGCTGCTGAACGGCCATGTCTTTCAGTTACCTTCTTAGTCCTGGGCTGGTTTCACGGTGACTCATCCGTGGCCTCCCTCTGCTCTTGTAAGAAACCCTGTGCACTGTTGAGACAACTGGTTAGCAGTACGAGTGCTTCTCTGCTCACGGTAAGTGCTCTGTGATGCAGGCTAAATCCCCTTCCTGCGTCCATGCACTCATCTCACCAGGAAGGTAAAGGATTCTTGTGAGGTCAAACTCACGACTTCACCTCTTCAATTCCACATCCCAACCCCATGGGCTAACTGTAAGGAAGAAGAGGTTCTGAGTTGTCGACCAGAAATTCCAAAGCAAGATGTGCTTGAACTCTGTGCGTGTTTGGAATGAAGAAGCATCCCCCGATGTGGAATGACCATTGTCAACTGTAAGAACAGCCTGGCCCACAAGGCACTGTCAAGATGGCAGCTGGCTTATGAAATGTTCTTGAAAGAAACAGCCCCGGCCACTTGGCTCCCAGCCTGCGCGTCAGCGGCCCCAGCTGCTGCTTGCTACTCACCACGAAATTGCACGTGTTTGAAAAGTTGATGACATCTGGAGTTTCGGTCTTAATCAGCCTGCTTTTGGCACTACCTTTCCTGGCATGGAGCTCATTCTGGGTATTTTTCAAACTTGTATTTAGAGAATTCCATAGAAAAACCCCTAAACTGAATCCTGCTAAAGCCACAGCTTGAAATTCCTTGACTTGCACGTTTGTCTCATGGTTTGATGTGTATCAACACCGAGAAAGATTGACCAGAGACCGTAAAGGTACAGCACCAAGCTATAACTAGATAGATTTCCCTCCATCTCCAGCCTTCAGGCCCAGCTCTGCCATGTCCCAGGTGTGAAGCTGGCAAATCACTTCTCTGGGTTTCTCTAACTTTGCCTAAAAAAATGGGGGAAATGATGTATGTAAAGCACTCAAAAATTAATTACATATTTTTAAAACAGAAGAACACTTTTCAAAAGCATAACTGGGCTTCCCTGGTGGCGCAGCGGTTGAGAATCTGCCTGCTAATGCAGGGGACACGGGTTCGAGCCCTGGTCTGGGAAGATCCCACATGCCGCGGAGCAACTAGGCCCGAGAGCCACAACTACTGAGCCTGCGCGTCTGGAGCCTGTGCTCCGCAACAAGAGAGGCCGCGATAGTGAGAGGCCCGCGCACCGCGATGAAGAGTGGCCCCCGCTTGCCGCAATTAGAGGAAGCCCTTGCACAGAAACGAAGACCCAATACAGCCTAAATAAATAAATAAACTTAAAAAAAAAAAAAAGCATAACTATAGTGTCATTACCCACCAAAAAAATTACCAATAATTCCTCAGTATTATTCACACACACACACAGAGTTTTTTTGTTCAAATCACGATCTGACATAATCTTCACATGGCATTTGGTATGTATGTCTCTCCTAAATTCCCTCCTTCCATTGATATTTTCTCCTTTAAAATTCATCTGGTAAAGGAACCAAATGCTGAAATACTTTGTTCTGTACTTTTCCACATTCTGGATTTGATTAATTGCATTGATGGAGTTTTAACTTATTTCTCTCCCATATATTACCTGGACATTGCAAGTTCAATTTAGAGGCAGGTGGTATTGTGTCTTGCCATGAGGAGGAAAATAATGTCCAGTTGTCTCCCTTTTGGTGAAATTAACAGGAATGGTGATCATTACCTAAATTTAATAACTCATGAGGGATTGTGACTCAATCACTTTTTTTTTTAATTTTATTTTTGGCTGCACTGGGTCTTCGTTGCTGCGCGCAGGCTTTCTCTAGTTGCAGGGAGCGGGGGCTACTCTTCGTTGCGGTGCGCGGGCTTCTCATTGCGGTGGCTTCTCTTGTTGCACAGCATGGGCCCTAGAACACGTGGGCCTCAGTAGTTGTGGCACGTGGGCTCAGTAGTTGTGGCTCACGGGCTCTAGAACGCAGGCTCAGTAGTTGTGGCACATGGGGTTAGTTGCTCTGTGGCATGTGGGATCTTCCCGGACCAGGGCTCGAACCCATGTCCACTGCATTGGCAGGCAGATTCTTAACCACTGCGCCACCAGGGAAGTCCCTCAGTCACTTCTAAGAGCACAAAAGGGGCCTAAGACCAAGAAGAATGAGGGCCATCAGTACAGAGTAAAGGTCACAGAGCTTAAAACAAGACCACCCCACATTCCAAACCCAGCAGTTGCCATTTACTAGCTTGGACTAGTTATGGACTTGGAAAAGTTACTTAACCTCTTTGAGACTCAATTTCATTACCTGTAAAAAGAAGATCATAATATTATCCAACCAATTGGCTTGCTGTAAGGATTAAACAATGGATATAAAAGGCAGTGTATGAGAGCTGGAGGAACCATACTCCCCTACTTCAGACTATACTACAAAGTTACAGTAATCAAAACAGTGTGGTACTGGCACAAAAACAGACACATGGATCAATGGAACAGGATAGAGAGCCCAGAAATAAACCCATGCACTTATGATCAATTAATCTATAACACAGGAGGCAAGAATATACAATGGAGAATAGACAGTCTCTTCAATAAGTGGTGCAGGGAAAACTGGACAGCTACATGTAAAAGAATGAAATCGGAACATTCTCTAATACCATGTGCAAAAATAAACTCAAAATGGATTAAAAACCTAAATGTAAGACCACATACCATAAAGCTTCTGGAGAAAAACATAGGCAGAACACTCTGACATAAATCACAGTGATATTTTTTTGCATCTCCTAAAGTAAAGTAAATAAAAGCAAAAATAAACAAATGGGACCTAATTAAACTTAAAAGCTTTTGCACAGCAAAGGAAGCCATCAAAAAGACAACCTACTGAATGGGAGAAACTATTTGCAAAAGATGTGACTGATAAGAGATTAATATCCAACATACATATAAACAGCTCATACAACTCAACATCAGAAAAACAACAAACAACCCAATTAAAAATGGGCAGAAGAACTAAATAGACATTTTTCCAAAGAGGAAATGCAGATGTCTCTTGTTGGTGGTGGCATGGATGGATATTATTGAAGATGTGGGGAAGCCTAATCTCTCTCGGTTTCTTAATTGGGAACACTAAAGGTAGAAAGTGGGATAACAGGATGGATTGATTAATGGGAGTACAACTATCCAAGTTGAGCTCCCTGGTAAAACATGAGTAGAAAACACCACAGGACTGCCTACCTACCTTCTACCCCCAAGTGAATCTATTCCTTCTCCTCCCCTCATTTGACACAGAGAAGCCAACGAATGGCAGCCCTCTTCCCAAGGGGGAACACCCAACCCCAGGGGAGAGATGCATATTTTTGTCTCCAGGACTTAGTCTCTCATTGAAAAACAAGGTCCAGTAGATGTTGGGTTTTCACTGATCAGGGGAGCACCCTCCTCGCCCATAGAGATATCTGAACAAGGGGTGGAAGGAGGTGGGAGCTGTCGCCCCAGCACCTTGGAGACACCGATGGGATTTCCTACAGGACAAGCAGAAGTGGGAATATGGGAAGGGAGAGAGGGCTTACCCCTGCAGTAATGAAAATTTGAAAGTGCCTTCTGTGGCTAAAATCCCCCCAAAGTGATAATACCAGATACTGACAAGTATATGGAACCACTGGAACTCTCGCTCACTACTGGTGGGAATGCAAAATGGTACAGCCACTTTGGAAGACAGCCTGAGAGTTTCTTACAAAGCTAAACATAGTCTTAGCATACTATTCAGCAATTGCACTCCTACGTTTACTCAAATAAGTTGAAAACTTATATTCATACAAAAACCTGCACGTGAATATTTATAGCAGCTTTACTCATAACTGCCAAAACTTGGAAGCAACCAAGATGTCCTCCAATAGGTGAACGGATACACACACTATGGGACATCCAGACAGCAGACATATAATCCAGCAATAAAAAGAAATCAGATGTCAAGTCACAAAGAAAACATGGAGAAAACTTAAGTGAAATAAACCCATTTGAAAAAGCTCCATACTGTATGAGTCCAACTATATGACAGTCAGGAAAAGGCCAAACGATTGCTGTGTAACAACATACCACAAACTTAGCAGCTTAGAACAACACAAATCTATCATCTCACAGTTTCCATGGGACAGGAGTTGGGGCACAGTGTAGCTGAGTTCTTGGCTCAAGGTCTCAAGGCTGAAATCAAGGTGTCCCCTTGGGGCTTGGCTCTCATCTGAGGCTCGGGTCCCCTTCCAATCTCACTCAGGGTTTTGGCAGAATTCACTGCCTTGTGTTTGTAGACTGAGGTCCCTGTATTCTTGCTACAAGCCACGGACTGGTGGCTGATCTCAGCTCCTAGAAGCCTCCTGCCATTCCCTACCATGTGACTCTCTCCCTTTGGTCTCTCAAGTCTGAATCTCTGAATACTCCATCTCTGACCTCTAGTCTCATAAAGGTTCAACTGATTAGGGCAGGCCCACCTGCACTCAAGAACAGGGGATTATATGGGGGTTGGCAATCTTGAAGAAATCTCAGCCTTCTGCTTACCATAGCCCCAAATCGTTAAGCAGCTTTCTTAAACTAAACAGACTTGGTCTCCATCTGCAAAAACACCAAGAAAGACCAAAGATAAGAAAATTATCTTATTTTTACACCCCCAGGATGAAAGCAGAAACATCTCTGTTTAGAAAAGAGAAAGAGCTGCAAAAAAATTTTCTTTTTTTAAAAAATAAAACAGCCATTTTCCCCTTCCTCCTGTAGGTCAGGAAATATCCATCAGGAAGAGTTAAGTTTCTTTCACTCAAATTTAATTGAGTACCCAATGTTTGTAGGCACTATAGAAAGTAAAGGTAAATTTTCCTGCCCTCAAGGAGCAAACTGAACTGAGAATCCCATTCACTCATGTGTTCATTATTTTATTTCTTTATTTTCATTCAACAGACATCATGTGGGCTCTCTCTCTGTGCAAGGCACAAAAGCGCTGGAGATTTAAAACTGGTTTTTGCCTGCAAGCAAACTCACAGGGTAAAAGCAACATCTTGAGTTGCAATATCATTTAATATTATTTTCAACTGCTTTAACGACAGTATCAGTTCTGACAGTTTGAATACAGTATACAGAAATCAGATTGTGGGTAGCATGGTGCAGCTGAAAGAAAAGAAGCCTTGGAATCTAAACCCAAATGATAAAGTTGACATCACCAGTAAGGGAACAAATGGGCATGATGGGATGCACTCTGAAAGACATAACATCGCTTCTGTGATCGTCCTGCCCAAAACGCAGAGCCTGAATTTAATAATGGGGAAAGATGAGACAAACCAAATCGAGGGGCATCCTACAAAATATAACTAGCCTGTTATATTCTCCTCCAGCTGTCAAGGTCTAGAAAATCTTAGTTCCAGATTAAAGGAGAGTAAATAAATGTGATGCGTGATCTCGGATTGGATTCTGAACCAGAAAAAGGACACTCATGGGACAATAGGTAAAGTCTAAATAATTAGATCATAATATTGTTATTAATGTTAATTTCCTGATTTTTATAATTGTGCCATGTTTATGCAAGAGGTTATCATTTGGGGGATCTGGGTGAAGGGTATGTGCAATTTGGGGGGTATAATTTTTGCACCTTTTTTATAAGTCAAATTATTTCAGAATGAAAAGACAAACAAAAAGACACATTGGAATTCCTACTCACTGCTTACTACTGTGTGTCCTTGAGCAAGTCACTTCACCTCTCTGATCCCCAGTTTTCTCTCCTATTAGATCAAGGCATGCAAAGAGACTGGGCATAAAAATACTTTATAAGTAAGGAACTAATCTGAAATGAGTGTACATTATTCAGTTGTATGTCTGCATACGTTATTTCTCAATTCTTAAAACAAACAAACAAAACCTGGAATAGGTATCTGAAGCCAAGAGGAACCGAGTCATCACATTACATCACACCATGATGGCGGAAGAATTTGAACACAGCTCTATTTGATTCCACACGTCAGCCTCTTCCTACTCCCCCTAGGGCTGTTGCTATGATGAGAATAGTACAAGCAACGCAAGACACCAGGGGCAGCAGAAGGGGGAGAAAAAGACTCCGCAATCAAACAGGAAATGTGGCCCAGAGGAGACAGAATCTTAAAGACACAACCGCAAGACTTCTAAAAAAAATTGTCAACCACAGCTCTGTTCTGCCAGAAATTGGCCCACAACGTCTGAATTTTCTCCTCTTTGTCAGTCACTGCTTGTTACCATCCAAATGTCTGTGAGAGCAGCCCGTAAGCCCCTCTTTGGAAGTGAAAGTGTAAGGAAGTGTGGCAGCACAGGTGGCATCTTGGGACACCGAGTGTGGCATGAAGCTAGAACCGATCGGGTCCTCTGTCACCTCGAGACAGCTCATTTGCCATCTGTCCTGGCAAAGCCCAGGGCTCTGTGTTTGACCACAGCTGGAAAATCACAACGACAAGCTTTCCCCACCCTCGCCCACAGGGCACATCCCCGAGTGCTCTATTAGCGTGTGTGAGTGTGTTCCGTACACGATGGCTACACCTGCGGACCCCAACCGTCCTACAGCCACAAATCATTTTTAAGGCCCCTAATCCAGGAGGTTATTAAGTTACAGCCCACAAGTCACCATCTGGCTGGGGGGTTTCCCATGTGGGTGGGGTCTCCTGGCACTTCTCGAATTTCCACAGCTTGGATGTCAGTCCCTGATGACAGACTTGCAGAGACTCTCCCTGCCTCCCAGTTCACGTCCTCCCCTCCTCCCCTACACTCCAGCCACGTTTCCACTGCTTTAAGGGGAAAGGGGAGGAGGTGGGTATCGGGCAATCAGCATGTATAGGACACATACTACATGCCAGCCCCCCGCTACAGGAACTATCTGCATTTGGTTCACATGAGCGTCGCAATAACCTGTAATAGGAGTTATTGTGCCCATTGACAGATTAGTAAATCAAGAGTGTGCCATTCATTAAAGTCAAATCAGAGATTTAAATGCAAGTTTGTCTGACCTTATGAAAATCGTATACGTCATGCTCTTTCCATTAACATCCTTGCCTTTGATCTCTCCAGTTGCTTCTCGGCAAAATCTCCCCACATTTCTTAGAAACTGACAGTCCCGGAGGAGGAATTCTCATTGATCTATGCACACACTGGTGCTTACTGCCTGCCCGGTGCCCTGGACAGTCTATCAGGTGCACAGGTTTCCCCTCCCACCCTCCGTCCTGAACCCCCACGGTGGCTCTTGCCCTTGTTGCCCATTCTGTCGCTGGGCGCTGGTGCTCAGCCAGCCACTCCAGATTGGTGCCCTGATCAGGCTTGTTGGCTCCTGGACGCTGACTTCTCGACTTAGCTCAGTGCCCAAAGGGCTCTCGCCCTCACCCCAGCTTAGGAAGGCTCCCGGCCCATCCCTGGTCCAACGCCACCGCCATCTGCATTTCCAGGAAGGGGTTTGGAGAATGGAGAAGTACAGACCTCACTGGAAACCTCAGAAGCCAAGAGTTTTTGATGCGGCTGCGTTAGGCAATCCCCAAGGAAAAGGGCACCAGGCCTCACACACGCTCGCATTTAATCCTCAGGACAATCTTGAGAGAGGCAGTGTGAGCCCCACATGCAGGAGGACACAGAGGCCAGAGAGGAAAAGGGTGTGCCAGGGTGTCACAGCCCGGGGACTTCTCTGGGGAAAAGGCTCCATTTGGCCATCAGCAGAGACAGGGTCTCGGCTGGGACAGCAGAGGGACATTACCTGCGCTGAGTCCCCGACTTTCACCCCTGGCCTTCACCAGCATAAGTACTGATACGGCTACTCTTGATTCCATAACAATGCTGTGCCAACAACGGTCCTAAAGATATGTGTGTGTGTGTGTGTGTGTGTGTGTTTGTATACGTATGTAGGTAGGTAGGTGTCCATCTATGTACCTAATCTCATATTTTAAATAAATCTAATATATATATCTAATCTCATGCATATATGTAAAGGTCATTTCATCACTAAAGAGTGACTATGCACATAGTGAAGACATGGAAACAACCTAAATGTCCATCAACAGAGGAATGGATAAAGAAGATGTGGCACATATACACGATGGAATATTACTCAGCCATAAAAACGAATGAAATAATGCCATTTGCAGCAACATGGATGCAACTACAGATTATCATACTAAGTGAAGTAAGTCAGACAGAGAAAGACAAATACCATATGATGTCACTTATATGTGGAATCTAAAATACGACACAAATGAAACTATCTATGAAACAGAAACAGAATCATGGACATAGAGAAGAGACTGGTGGTTGCCAAGGGGGAAGAGGTTGGGGGAGGGATAGAGTGGGAGGTTGGGTGAGCAGATGTGAGCATTTATTCAATATATAGAATGGATAAACAACAAGGTCCTACTGTATAGCACAGAGAACTATATTCAATATTCTAGGATAAACCATATGGAAAAGAATATTTTAAAAAAAGAATGTATATACGTGTATAACTAAATCACTTTGCTGTACAGCAGAAGTTAACACAACATTGTAAATCAACTATACTTCAATTTAAAAAAAAGAGTGACTATGTGCCAACAGCTGTTCTAAACATTTTGTATATAGATAAAATCTCATTTACATATGTACATAATCTCATTTATATATCTTTCCTATATGTGTATAAATCTTATCTATATAAAACCTCACATACATATACACATATGTAAATAACATTAAACCATTAAATAGTAACTATCTGTCAACTGTTCCAAAAATTACGTATAATGATACTTATATATAATCTCATTTGTGTAAATCTTGCATATATAAAATCTTGCATATGTATGAAAATCTCATTTAATCATTAAAAAGGCTGTATGCTAACTCTTTTAAATATTATATATAATCTAATTTTATATATTACTGTCTTTTACATATTTAGGTAAGTCTCATATATATAAAATCTCATATATACATCAGTCATGTGTGTGTGTGTGCGCACACACGTGCGTGTAAATCTCATTTAATCATTTAAAAACTCCTTAGGAGGCAGGCACAGTTGTAATCCCCAAAGGCTGAGCGAGCTCAAACACCCCGTGCATGTGATACCAGGACTCAGCTGAGCTCCTGGCACCTCCACTCAGACCTGCTCCCCCAAGCCCTGGAGCGGTCCCTGCCTCAATTCGGGGGCAATTCCAGCTTTCCAGCTGCTCAGGCCCCAAATCCCAGGATCACCCTTGACTCAGTTCTCTCTCTCTCAGTCTGCCTTCAAAATACACTCAGGACTTCACTCCTTCTCATTACCTCAACTGCCCCATCCCTGAGTCAAGCCTTCGTCAAAGGCAGATGGACAATTACAAGAGTCTCCTCTGGGTCCCCTTGCCCTCAGCCCCCTTTTGCCCATCGTCACAGAGCGAAATCTGTTAAAGCACAAGTCAGTCCCAGCCACGCCTTCCCACACCCTCCCACACCCTCTCACCTCCCTTTCATCTGAAGTCAAAGGAGAATGAGGCTTTAGCGATTTATATGTACCCCCTAAAACTTAGGGAACACAGTAGATTGGCATCTGACTCATGCCTGAGAAATTCAGCGAATAAGAGGCCAACTAGTTGACTAGTTAGTACACCAGTGAGGCAGTAGCTCTTGTTTGGAAGTTAGCTTGCACGCCCTGATCTGTGTGGACAGAGGTTGCATGAATGCTCCCCTGAGCCACGTGGGGTCCAGGAGTGGCAAAGGGCTGGCATGGGGATCATCTTACCCTAAAGGGACAAACAGACCTCAACTGACGAAGCTGGCAGTGGACCACTGGACTCCTAGGGACTGAAGAGGGAGGGATGGGCTGATGATATAGAGTTTACTTGGCAGTTATAAGAGACTGGCCACCATCAACTGAAGAGGTCACCAAGAAACCCATACGAGTTCCCTGAGAGTCTATGAGGCCCAGAGAAGGAAAGCCCCCATGTGACAACAGCACAATTTGGTCCTCATAAAATCTTTCCGGCTCTCCCTAATCCAACCAGAAGAAGAAATGAGAGTCAGCAAGAATGAGTGAAGTCTTGAATGAAGTTGGAAGCATTGATGCTTAAATGGAACATGGCCATCTTTGACTACTGAATTGATACTGTGTTTGTGACTTTATATTATTTATTGGAAAGGTCCTACAGCCTACCTGTGCTGTCATCTAGGGTGAGGTCAGGACTATTCCGTTAAGTCGACTTAAAGGGACAGTGAGAGACAAAATAAAGTTGCTTTTGGGATTATACTCCGTTACTGCTTATTCAATATATTGGTGACTCATTTAATTGTTGATGTGTCTAACCAGATGGGAGCCTCAGCCCATTTCCTCTCACGATTGGGCAAGGGCTTCTTTCAGTATCATATCACATCAGTGTTAGCCTGTGAGAGACAGTTAAAGGAAAAAGGGTTTGTCTTATAGATGCTACACTCTGAAACATCTGAAAGGCCTCCTCCAGTCTCCTAGAAGGACCAGAGGCGGTCAGGAGCAAAGGACTTCCCAGGTTTGGCCCTGACTACTCGGGATGGAGTCAGGACCTCAGAGAAAGGGCAAACAGGCACACAAGACGACAATGATGACACCAAGGACAAGAGAAAGGAAAAGGAAAGGGGACCGGCACAGGGAGGATCCTGGGCTCCAGCCAAGGCAGGCGGGCCCACACCGACAGAAAGGAAAAGGAAAGGGGACCGGCACAGGGAGGATCCTGGGCTCCAGCCAAGGCTGGCGGGCCCACACCGACAGAAAGGGGACCCGAGGGAAGATTAACAATGAACGCTGCGCAGTCTTCTAGACTCTGCAGGTGTTCACGATCGTGGAAGGTGTCCTCTCCGGTACTGCGCTGTGGACACTTCCGAGAATCACGGCAGGATTACATGCCTTTCTCACATTCTTGGACCCCAAGCTTCTGTACGACGGGGACTGTGTGAGTCATCTGTGCCTTTTGGCATCTGTGCAGCCCGAGGCAGAGCAGGGGGCTCAATACTGCTGCCGGATGGACGGACAGGTAGATGTGACCTCGTGCAAATCCCTTTCCCAGAATGCCCTGCTGCCACGAGCCCCCGAAAGACTCCTTCTTCCTCTTTCCTGCAGCCTCCACGTCGTCTCTGGAGCCAGGCGTCCTCAGCAGCGTGCCTTTCCTAAGAGCCACGTTGTGATGACCGAGGCAGCGAGAAAGGACTCTGCATAATTCCTTAGTGACAAATACGGTCGTTAGCCACGTGCGGCCACTGGGATTGTACAAAACCAAGCTCTGTGGAGGTTTATCTCGAGTGAGGAGTGGTCCCTATGCAAAGAAACATTCCAGGTATGCCAGGGAAGGGGTGAATGCTCCTTCAACCTTCTGACAAACAATACCTGTGCCCTCCCAATCAACCACCAGCCTGAATAACTCGAAGCCTCAAGGCCGATGTGGGTGAGGGAGTCTCTGCTCCCCAGGAACCCAAACACAACTTAGAAGCCTCAGATGTCGCAACCCCCTGGCGGCCCCAGAAACCTCTCTGTTCAGAAACCACAGAACCTGTTTGTGAACCTTATGTGCAGGCTGCCAAAGGGAGAACACAAGCAAACGCAGACGAAGTTTCAACCTTTTTATTCAAAGCAGCTTCTCACAATGTATAAATACTGCATATTAGCACACATGAAAAATACAACTTCTAAGGCACCCAGAAATGTGTTCATACACGTTACAGGACCATTCACAAAGAGAGTGTACAATTTGCTCTAGACAGTCAGCATTTGATAAATCAGAAGATTATTATCCCTCCGTACTGCACCCACTCTCAGGGAATATTTACAGCATGGTGAGAAAGGGGCAGCTGTACCTGCTTTATAAGTCTATGAATTACTCATACTTACAGATATTCAGAACTAGTTAAAGACTCTCCCATGATAACCTGGTGAAAGAAAATGAGTAGCCTAATTTGCAAAGGTCTCCTTGGATTTTGGTGTGTGTGCTAGATCCATGATCAAATCCGAACACTCCCAGGGTAGGCTGGATACGTTTTTGGTAGCCTGCTTCATGATCAGAGGTTTGGTAATAAGCCTTATCACTAGAATCCCACTTCTTCAGTATCAATCATTTCTCAACCGGTTAAGGGATGAATGATTTCATCATGGATGAAGATGGGGCATCACCTAGTGTGAGAAGTGAAGAAAATTCTTCTCGGGCTAAACAGGAAGTGGAATGGGTTGATGGAGAACCAAAAGGAGGTGGAAATTTAGCAACTGCAGGATCTCACTGCTCAGTGTAGACACATCTGAAGAACTCACGCTGGAGGTTTCTATTCAGATGGAGCAGTCCACACTGCTCAGATAACCTGAAGAATGCCAGCCCTCCACTCTTTATGGTACTGATATGGATAAAGGCTGGGACTACACAGCAGAAACACCAACCTGAGACAGTGCATTTCAATCCGAGAAGCTCATCTTTCAGAGCCTTCTCAAGGTGACGACAAATCCTTCTGTAGGGCCAGCCAGGGGGAGCATGAGGTCGGTGGATGGGAGCAGTTTCTCTGTGCCATAAAGCATGTACATCTCTGCCTAGATGTGCCCACAATCTATGAAACTCGTACTTTGCTGGAATAATGGAATTCTTTGGTCCTTGGTTTTATGAAAGGCAATATTTTCACAATCCTGTCAGCATGGACATCAGCAAATGACTTCAAGCTGGGACGAACGGCACAGGGACACATTAAATCCTAGATGGAAAACTCCACACCCTCCAAACTTCCCAGAGTCGCCTTAATGAGCACCAACGTGAGGCCAGGTGTTGGGCCAGTGAGGCAGGGTCAACCCACAGAGATGCCAGAGCCGAAGCTTAAAACTAGATGTCAGTTTCTCTGATTGACACACACACTGCAAATATTTGAAGCAAATCTCCATCCTAATGGGAGATAAGTTGACTTTATGAACACTTATTTGAGATGAACCAAATAACTTGACTTTAGCTATTCTATGGCCCTGGTCTCAAGATCACCTTTAAAGCCTTGGTAAGGAGAACCAGTAGGTAAGCAGGGTCAACTGGAAAGAATCATAATTTAAAAAAAAAAAAAATTTAAGTTCCAAATTTTAGTTGGTTTTATCAGATCCCAGACACAGTGGATGCACTGCCAGGAAGCTCCATGACTTACACGCCATTCAAACAGCCCCGGGCAGACTGGCTCAGCTGATGTGTATGTTGTGCATCTAGTCTGCCTGTGCCCTGCTAAACTCAGGTTCAGCATGGCTTAACGCACCTACTTCACTGATAAGACACTCAGGACACGTGGGAATGCGGATTATGTAACTGAAAGCGACTTCAGATTGTCTACACAGTAAGACTCACATGTAAACTTTGTTAACATCTCTCAAGGAGTGCTGACCACAGCCAGACTGGATGTTTCCAGGTCACCTGCAAGGAACCTGGAGTCAACCACCAAGGTCAGGAGCAGAAAATGCCATTGGTTCAAAACAAATGATGAACCAGCAGCCCTCCCTGTGACCACATCTACACCACGTGAATAGTACGAAGGTGGCTCCAGAACACCTGTCTGTGGTCCCTTCGTATGGCCAAAGACAATCACCAAGGTGTCTATCTGGCCCCTGCCACCATCAACTCAACCAAACTCTCCAGATTAGCCATGGCGTACAGACTGCAGAGTCCATCCACATGGCTTACGCTACTTGGAAGAAACAACCCGTATTACCTTTTTTTTTTTTTTTTTTTGCAACAAGCTTAAGGCTCTGTTCACAAACTCCATCAACTGGCACACAGTGAGAATTTATGGGGAGATCTTCAACTACATATGTAGTTGCAAAGGTTGGAAAATTTACTGATCCTAATGGTAAGGCTTATTCACAAATTCAATACATTTTCAAATTATACTTCAAACTCAATTACTTTGAGAAAAAGAAAATTAACCGGCTCTCTAACAATTTAACAGCACTAGATTCTAATGGAAAACAAAAAACAAAAAACCACTGGCACCAAACCAGAATGCTATTTTTTTGAAAGAACAAGTGATATTAATGGAAAAGATTGCCTAAAACGCATATCCTAACTTACCACAGAAATATAAAAGTTTATATTCTGAAAATATATATTGTATTAAAGTCTGTAAGCATTTCAACCAAAATTTGCAGAAATAACTAAGCAACACTTATCTACAACAAAAATATACATGCAAGACAACCCCCAAATGGTTTCCGTTAAATATCTACAAAGGCAAAGTGTAGATTTTTAAAGATTATACAAAACCATTTACAGAGAATAAAATAAAATACTTAAGAAATCTCATTTAGAGTCTTAAATACTGTGTATATTAGTGAGGATGTCTAAATTAATATATACAACAGATCTAAGTATCTGAATACAGAAACACAGAAGAGAAGCAATTCTGCATTTTAAATATTCACTTAGGAAGATCTGAAGATGTTTCTATTTGTTTCTCTTTGTTAAAAAAATTTCCACAGAAACTAGATTGGAAAATAACATGAACGTGACTAAATTTCAAATTAAAAAAAGTTTACAAAATTTTTTAAACCAACAATTAATAATGGGAAATGCAATTCAGCATCCAGTCAAGGCTATTTTTTAAACGTGGATATCTGGAGATACAGTTGCATTGATCAAAGTCTACTGTGATTATCATTTTTCCATCCTCATACTAAACTTCATATGGGAAAAACATATTTTCATGCTTCAGAGAGAACATTTCCTAGTTTACTTTATACCAAACAAGAATAACATTTAAAATCAATTCTCTACTACTTTCTCAGAGTTATCCAATTTCATTCCAAGAGGGTCACTTTTGATGGTTTTCCCCCACAGACATTATTTCAAAGCAGGAAGGGACATATGGGTATATCTACCTTAGGCTGAGGCTTCCAAATGGTGAGGAGTTCTGACCATCTTAGCAAAGTTCTCCAAAAAGTCCTCCTGGAACAAGGCTGTTAACGTAAATGTTCCGCTGCAAGATGCTGGATGCTAATCACCAGGGGTTGGAGGAGAGGAGAGTTCTAACGCATGGCTAACAGGATGGCAAAGAGTGGATTGTCCAGAAGGCTCCTTGACTAAAGAAGTACCCTCATCTTCCCACCACAGCTCTTCTTCCAACCCCAAAGGTAATTCTGGGATGGGGCTACCAAGACCAAGCATGATTCCTCCAAGAACCTGCCCAGGCTCTGGGATGTGACCGCCTGGGTGGGGAGGGGGCAAAGCAGAGTAGAGAGAGGGGAGAAAGGATCCTACGGGTGGAGAGAAGGTCCTGGGGTAGAAGACAAAAAGTGGACCCTGTCTCAAGAAAGCTATGAGGTTAAACCCTGACACAACAACAGGTCTGGCAAATTCCAACCCAGGTTGATCAGCTGGAAGTTTCCTGGATCTCATCTGTATATTATCAAAACAACTAACCAGAAAGTGAAAAATTCAGTGGTTTGGTCTACCCTATAGTGAACAGATGTAACTGAGTTTTGCCCAATTTGTGGAACACCCTTCTAGAACTGACTGTATGGAAACAACCGAAACACAGACTGTCTTGTAAAACACCTCCTGCTATACGCGGAACCTACAGGTTAACACCAGGCATTCCACCTTAGTGATGGTTTCACATTCCTACCTCATCATCAGAGATCCTTGAGGTGTTTAGAAGTTTAGATTTGATGATCCAAAGCTATGTTTTAGTTCAAAGCTAAAACACTTCTGGTTTTTTCAGCAGGGAACAAAGATGGGCATTGAGCAAAAGGAATTTCCAAACATCTTCTTCCATTCCAACGAGAATCCTAACACTGCTTCTAGAGACGTTGAACGTGGCTGTCCCTAGAAGGTAAAAAGAAAACGAGGTGCTCTTTCTTCAGATGACTTAGTGATGGCGGAGAAGTTATCTGTCAAGGGTGAGGTTGTCTAGGGCCTTTGGCAGCGCACACACTGGCTTTCTCAAAGGAAAAGACAAACCCAAATTGAGATGTGACAACAGGTATTTGGACAAGAGCAGGTGTCTCCCTGTAGAAACTCCCCATCGTCTAGGTCTGCAGTTCCTACAGGAACCCCCATGGAGCAAGGGGAGGGTACACAGGACTTTAGCCCCATCTTCCTCTGGCTGGATTCAGCCAGGGTGGCGGTCCCCCGGCCGAAGTGAGAAGAAAGTGAGACATGTCCTCTTCCCTGACCCTCGGGAAGTCATGGGGAAACTCAGAAGGAGAGAGGCTTTCAACAGGGGGAACCAAGACCCTCTGAAGGGTGGAGAATCCAGGTAAACTCAGGTTCACTGTTTAAAGGCCTATGTCTCTAGTTCTGCTACAGACACTCCACCTGTTCTCCGAAACACAAAGCTCAGGGCCATGAGTCCTCTCCACCTGCCCAGTCCGGTGCATCCAGCTGCCTTCAGAGGAGGGAAGAGGACCAGAAAGGGAGAGAGAACTGTAACAATGACCCTCCCCCCCCCCTCAGCAGGCCTCCCCTCCCCCAGTTGTGCCTAACTCTCACTGTGCCACTCCACTTTCTCCGAGGAAGGGTCAAGAGGGGCTGGTGACTAACAGAGGCAGTAGGAGACGGGTGCGCAGAGGTCCTTGAGGACACCTGGCGGGGGGATTGTGATGGACATGGAAAAATCCCGCCCCTCTGGGAACCTAACTTTCTCTGGTGCTCGACCCTCATACAGAACCTGGTCCTGTGGCTTCTCTGCTTGAACTCTGATGTTTACCTTCTCCTCTCCAACCAAAACCAAAACCCAAAACCAAAACCCCTCCTTCGCCACAGCTGATCCAGGGACTTTGGGCTGATGGTCTGAATACAAATGCTGGAGCCCCCCTGCGGCCCACGTGCCCTGGGACAGGAGGCCTCATCCCTGGTTACTGCTCCCTGATGGGAGCAAACAACCTGAAAAAAGATGGAGTGCCTGGGCTTCTGGAGGCAAAAAGATTCAGACCCTCTACTGACAGCTCAGAGTGGGGACTCTTCCCCACCTCCCTGGAAGGCCCAAACCAGACATCACCACCCACATGGAGGAAAGGGACTCTGAAATCCAAGTGGAGTCCTTTGCCCCAGTGAAAAAAGTCTCCCTCAACAATATGGAGCCCCCAGGACCATTCAGGCTGGAAGCCCCTTTATCTCCTTAAAGGGAACAGAGTGAAGAGAAAACTCTTCCATGATTTCTCCTAAGAGCAAGTATTCAATTGTCATAGAACTGTTTTACACGCAGGAAATCTGGGGCAGAGCTATTCCTTTTATTCACAGAAATCCCATTTTCACCTCTCTGAATTTTATTTCTACGTGGTTCATTGCTAGAATGCACCAAACGGCATGAACCTTGTATGGGATTTGGTCCAGGGCAGTATGAAAATAATATCTGTGTGAACAACAGATACCATAATATATAAACAAAAATAAATAAATTAAATAAGTCGGGTTAAAAAAAAAACATTTTCCTAGTAGTTATGTGTTTGCAAAACTAGCTTTACATATAATACACATAAATTATCAGAATTTCCACTTACACTGTTTTAAAAATATATATTTAACAAAATGCTCCTAAATGTACAATATCTGGGTTTGTAAATTACTCAATTGGGTTTTAAGACCAAGCCCTAAAAGTCATGCAGATTTGCATCAGAGAGGAGACTGAGGCTGGATCTACACAATTGTTCTGCTCATGGGTCTAGAAATTCCCTAAGATTGGTCGTCCCCTGTCACTGGATCTGTACTTAACCAGACAGAGCCATGGCAGCCAAGTCTCCAAAACAGAGGCACTGTGTAGACACAGCCTGAGTCAGAAGGATGGAGAAATGGGTCTTCCCCTTCCTGGACCAGGATGGTGCATTTCAGCAAGTGGGGACAGGACAAGGGCACCTGGCAGAGGACTGGGAAGATATAGCCCTCGATAGCTCTCCAGCCAGTTGGGGTGGGGACACGGGGGAGGCCAAGTATGCTGCGTTTCCCATCGTTACACAAAACCAAACCAATGAGGAGCAACCAAAGGACACGAGGAAATGGACACGACCCTAGGTATAGAGAGACACCCTGACGGACTCCTTGGCCGGGAATACACTGTGCTCTGATTTCTGAAACACAGGGCAGAGCTGGAAGTCAGCTGCCCTTGAGCACTGGGCCCTCAGACTTCATAAATTTTGTCCTGCAGGTAGCTGAACAGGGAATCCAGGCCTTTGGAGGAACCCCAGAGCTGTTTGAGCATGAGGCATTCTTTCTCATTCACATCTTCAAGCACCGACTTCAGGAAGCTCCGGACAAGGCATTTCGACTCCTCCAGCACCTGGAGGGAAACACACAAGCCTCATTAGCCAGGCACCAGGGACTCTGCTCCAGAAGGATGTACTTAACCTCCTCATGTCCAAAGCCAGAGGAGGTTGCCTCCTCTGGTCCGGGGCTTCCCAGGCCTCTGCCCTTGGCAACGGCCAGGAATGGATTGCAGGCATGCTGAGATGCCGAGCCCTCAGACCTTGGGACGGCTGAGTGGGACCCGCATTAACCCCAACTGCAGGAGTGACACTGACATATACTCAGGGTCACTTTCTATGGATTCATGAAAAAGTTTGGGAAATACTGCTTTCACCTCCCCATGCTACCTAACTCAAGAATGGCTGGGATCACAGAGTAAGATAATGAAATGAACTAATGGTTGTCAAAGTATCCATGGGACCTACCCTGACAGCAATGCCCCTTGTTCAGGCTTAGTAGTAAGAGTAGTAGTAATAAAAGTAGCAATCATTGTAATAGTAATAACAATTGCAGTAATTGTAGTAATGAGCAATAATAGTGATAACAATAGTAATGCTATAGTATTACAGCGATAACAGTAATGTTAGTGGTAGTAATAATGGTAACAACACCACAGTATTATGGTATTAACAGTATTAACAGTAAAGCCGGTGGTAGTAATAATACTATAGTATTATAGTAGTGATAATGACTGATATTAGTAATATAGTAGCAATCACGGTAATAATAGTAGTAATAATCATAATCATGAGTAAGGACAATGGTAGCAAGCATAGTGATAAGAATAGCAATGCCACTACAACCACTGTTAGCCGATCGGCTCTACGATAGGCACTTCGCCTGCTTTCTTTTATTTCTTCCTCAAGTTAACTGCACAACTAGGTAGTTGTCTCCGCATTACAGATGAAAGATGTGAGCTCAGGAAAGTGAAGGCGCCCCGAACCGCCTGATGGGCGTGCCCTGCCAACGCCTGGCTGATTCTGCGGGCTCCACGCTGCCTCAGTCTGGCAAAGGCATAGCCGGAAGCCGGGCGTCCGAGCATCCTTCCGCTGGTCTCCGCCATCCTCTGTGGACCTGGAGGCTTTGGTCCTCAGTCTCACAAAGCGCTTTCCAACAGAAAAAAGCAAGACAAGAGCTCCCTTGCTCAAGCAGGCTGGAAAGGGGCAGTGATCGTATCCCTCAGCTTGGGCTGGAGGCGAATGGGTGGTGAGAAAGGGCTGGCAGACCAAGGGTGCCTCTTTCCTTCCAAGAATTTCTCCCAAGAACACCATCTCCTGGGGCCGTGGGGTAGATTCCCATCTCAGGTGAATCAACCCAAAGCCCCTGAATTCATACCTGTGGGTAGGAGAGGTTTCCTTGCAGTATTTCTTCAAAAGCCGGTTTCATCTGAGCACCTCCACTGCCCAGAGACCAAACTCCTCAGTGGAGCCTTGGGGCCTTTCTCCTCCCTGCCTTTTCAGTCTAATCATCCCTCAACTAGCCCCTGCACCTGCTCACACCACCAGGAGCCGCTGCCTAAACTCCACGCAGGGCTTTGGACTTGTGTGGCCTCACTCACACCGTTTGCTCCGCTGAGAACTTCCACCCACCTCTCTGTGCAGCTGCCCCTATGTCACCAATCATCCCCGTTTTCCCAGGCTCACGGGGTTTCCTGGGACTCGAGATTTTTGGTGCTAAAACCAGGAGAGTCTCAGGCAAAGTGGGACGAGTTGGTCACCAGAATCATCAGGAAGATTAAAACAGAATTCGCATAAAGGGAGGAGCAAAGTGCTTGGCCCAACAAGGCTGTACCATCCCCACCCTGCCACTGTCACTGGGACCAACAGGCTTCCGGGGGGCAGAGCTGACACACAGTATGTGCCCAGTAAAGGCTGATGAGGCATATCAAGAGGGGAGTGGCAGCTGGGTGCAGGCTCGGGGTAGACAGGGAGAAGGGAAGGGGTGGTCACGGGTCAGCCCCACAATCCAGCCCAGCACCCCTGTGATGCTGGAGCACAGAAAAGCGTCCGGGCCTGCGGCTCCCAAAGCACCTTCCTCATTTCCCACTCGGCCCTTCTCCACCTTCAACAGGATATTTCCATACAGCGCTCAGAGCGACTTTATGAGATAAAATCGACACAGTTAAAACCCGGCGTCTCCGCGGAGGTGTCATTTATTTATCTGTTTTTCAAGGTGTCTTCAGAGTCGAACCGTTTACGTGTGCCGAGCGCTGGACAGGCAGGAGAAATGAGGTACCAGGACAGCGGAAACCGCTTTTTCTCGTCTCTCAGCTGCCTTCACACCCTCTGTCCTTATTCGCCTTTGCTTCTCATTTCTTTGAAAACCATAGATGATTTGTGTTTTCGTGCATGTTTAGGACTTTGTTTTAAGGCAACCCTTCTACCCCAGGGTATACATCTCTTCTGTGAGGTTTTCACACTGGAGCTGATGGAGAATATCTAACAGTGCTGACCACCTCCCTCTGGATTTAAGCTCTCAGCACCGAGATGCGGCGTCTGTTAAATCACACGGGGCCTTTCACGTACTCCCTGCGTGACCTTTGGCAAGTCAATCACTCCCTTCTGGCCTCGTTGCCCTCACCTGTAAAATGGGTCTACTGCAAGGACAGGACACAGAGACTCAGGAACTCACCACCGCGCTGCAGGAGGCCATCTCCTTGACCCGCAGCATGACCTCCTGGCTGAACGTGGTTGGCCAGAAGACCTGTGACACCAGGCCTCTGCTGCACGCCTCCTGGGCGGTGAGCTTCCGCCCGCAGAAGAGCATCTCGTTGGCCTGAGAAAGCAAAGGCAGGAGAAGGCTGAGAGCCGGCACGCCTCCAAGCCTGCTCGCGAGCCCGCCTGCTGTGCGCGACTGTCCCGGCTCCCAGAGGCAGCGTCCTTAACTGGGGGCCAAAGATGCCTTGGGGGCTGCTCGCACATGCCTGTGTCTACGTGCGTCTTTCCGCACAGAGGGCCCACAGCTTTCATTGAATTCCCCTGAGAAGCCATGTCCCTGCAGGGGCTCCGCCTGCAATACCCATCCCCCCCACCCCATCTGGTGGCAGGGCTGCAGGAGGAGACGTGTGTCGGGCTGGGAACAGTTCACAGCTGATACCCCGTCCTCGACGGCTGATTCGGGGAAGAGGAGATGAGCCCCCCGAGATATTAAAGCTGTCTGTGAGGTCTCCAAGCCGGAGAGGATGGGGAAGACTCTTCCTCCCTGTCTGGCGGCTTCAGTCACTGAGCCCCGGGCCACCCGCTGCTGTGGGGAGGGAAGGGCTGCCAAGACAGCAGGGATGGAGAACAAGAGCCCTGCCGGCGCTGGGATTGCTGGGCGTGACACCCCCAAAGGAGGCTCTACTGCTGGACCTGCCAGTTAGGGCCACCGTTAAATTCCTTTCTTCCCCTCTTTAAGCCAGTTAAAGTTTCCATCACCGGCAGCCAGAAAGGTCCCGAGTAAGACCATAATCCCAACGCGGAGAGGCGCACCCCTCCCAGTGACCCGGGGCTGTGCACAGGCAGTGCCCAGGTACGAAGGGCAGAAACACCTCCTGCGTCCTGCCGTGGCCTCTGCGCCCCACCCCCCAGATAACCTCCCCTGACTTTGAAGTGTGCAGCTGTCGTACACAGTCTGGGAGGAGCAACGTGGGAAAGGTCCCGGGCACAGACAGAGCCCAGCGCAGTCACCCACTGACACCAACCAATGACTCTCCCGCTGATAATTAGGGCAAGATGGTCATGGTCCCTCCCTCCTTCAGCACAGGTCCCCACCTCCTTCACACAGCAGACAACCCAATCCCTTCCCTGACTGCCATCCACCTGCCTCCCCTGTCCCTCCCTTCCCGGCCCTGCAGGCTCAGCCGCTCTCAGATGGATGTTGAAATGTCAAGCTCTCCCAGCCTCTGGATCTGTGCACGTGCCTCCCCTTTGTTCTGGTTGTCACTGGAGGGTCATGATGACCCAAAGGACAATCTTTCACACCCGAGGAGCAAAATTTGTCAGGTCGGTAATAAGCCTGTGGATGCATTCGGTTGGACGTCTGAAGACAAATACATGTCATTGAACGTATTCAGAAACACCATCTCAGGAAGGAGAAATGTGAGAAAGGAACCCAGTAGAAGGAGCCAACCAGGACGCAGTCGGGAAGAACACGTCTCAATCGGCAACATTCTTGGAGTTTCAGAAATGATTGAAATAAAAGAAAGCGATAAGGCTGTACAAGGTTAACATTTTTGTGACCACGAAGGAACCGGGCAGAGCACAGGGGCCGAGATCAAAAGGGAAAGTGCCTGCTTCCGGGGCTCCCAGGCTGTCCCGTCTTCCTACCACTGCTGAGACGGTAAGCCGCAGAAAGCAGCCCCAGCTCCAGAGTCCGAATGGCCTTGCAATCCATCATGTTGGGCCTGCGGCGTAGACACCGGCTGGCAGCAACTCTGGGAAGGCAGAGGAAGCTGAGACGACCCCCAGATTCCTCAGGCCAGGAGCACCCCCGGGACTCTACCCATATGAAGGGCTGTATCCTAAACCCAGGACAGAGGAGGGGTGCTGTGGGACCCCAAACCCACGGGTCACAGGGAAGGACCCGCCGCAGAGAGGAGGAGGCTTACCAGTGCGACACCCAGGATCTGGGGGAAGGTATAGGAGGAACAGCCGGCGGGCGTCAGGCGGATGGTGGCGTAGGGGGTCTGAAACCAGGCTTTCTCGCTGGCCCACACGATGTCGCAGAGGGGCAGGATGGAGGCGCCCAGGCCCAGCGCGGGCCCATTGATCGCCACCACGATGGGCTTCTTAAACTGGATAAAGGCCTTCACAAAGTCCCTGGGGAAGAGAGAAGACCCTCTTTAGCAGGTGAGCAGCCCTGCCGAGACCCACGGACACCCTTGATTCTGTCGAGGCGGAAATAAGCTTCCCCAGGTGCTGGGAAGCACCCACAGGTCATGAGGGAAGTGGGTGCTCAGCAGGGGTCTCATTCTCCCGGACACCAAGCCCCAGAGCTGCGGGCACAGGCGTGGCACACTTAGTGGGTGGCGCCAGGTTTTCAGAGGGAAACTCATGGGGTGATCACGGTTTGCCCAGAGGGCCCCAGGTCATGCCCGTTGTCCCAGCACTGCACCAGGCTACCCTGTCCTTCCACCCCCTAGATATTGACAAAGTGTAAATATCCTTAAGGAAGACCGCTTGAATGTTAAGGTTCTGAACAGAACCAAAAGGAGGGTGTTACAAGGAGGGGTATGTGAACTCAAGGAGAGAAGGAACATTCTAAGGGCACTGGCGAGGGTGGAATTGGTGGCTTTGAGAGGATGAACCTCTTGTTATTCGAGGTGCTCCGAGTTTGGTCCAATGGTCACCCTGGGTGATGCTGTAGAGCGAATTCAAGCTTCAGACGGTAGGCACAGGTGGGGATTGATGACATTTAAGAGTTCTTTCAGTCCTAGGATCGTCTGACTCTGAGTTACCTAAAGGCGTGCCAGACTCACCCGGGGTGGTTCCAGAATGCTGACAAGGGTCTCTATATTTGGGTGGCTTTGACCAAAATTGGGGAAGGACGCTGGGCTCCCCTGGAGGTGTGAGGCATCTGGCACCATGACTACGAATTAGGCGATATGCTATCTCCCTGCGCTTCTGCGTTGAGCAAGGTTACAGTGTGCATCTTTAATATTAAACAGAGATACCTACAATAACCTCTACTTCCTTGCCTTAGAACACTTTTCACCTTTCCCTTAGTTGCTGTATTAAGGTCTATAAAATTTTAATATTCGTGTGGACACGGAGGAAAGATCCAGGATGTCTAGCAAAGCTTGCATCCCTCATTATTCTCAGGTGGAAGACTGGAAACTAACAAGAACTCACAAGAATAAAATCCAGACTCCTGACCATGACCCTGGTCTGCCTCTGCTTACCTCTCCAGACTTATCTCCTGTCTCTCTCACCCCTGCTCACCGTGCAGGAGCTGCATGGGCCTGCTGAGAGTTCTTGGAAAACACCACTATCACAATTTGCAATTATCCTAATTATGTGCTTGCTTACTTGAATTCTCCTCCCCCTTTAGTTCCTTAAGGAAACTCACAGGTCTGGCTTGGGCACTGCTTGGTCTCCATGCATACTGGAATTAACACTCAGTAAACAATCTCCCAGAATGAGAGCAAAGACTGCAGATGTGTGGCGGTGATGCACGAGCTATTCACCAGACCTGGTTTCCCTTCCCTCTTCTTCCCGAGGCTGCAGCTGGAACATGGTCCCCAGCCTCCCTTGCAGTTGGCTGTGGCCAAGTAACCAGGTGCTGGCCGATGGGATGTAAGTGGAAACCAAATACACACTTCCGGGCCTGATGCAAGGAAACCTCCCACCACACAGCCCCCCAAGCCCTCTCATCTTGACAAGCTTGGCAATCTTGGAAGACCTTTGTTGAGCCACAAGATGGAAGGAGTTTGAGTTCCTGAGTCACCACTTGGAGGATAGGCATGGGCTGATCAGCAACTTCTGTTCTAGGTTCACATATATGTGAAGTAAATTTCTATCACAGCTGAGCTGTTATATACATTTGGGGTTCATTTGTTACAGCAGCTAATACTTAACTAATACAAATGTCGAGCTGATTTATCCCTTCTCAGTTGATACTATTCCCCCCGAATTCTTATCAAAAGATGTGGGTATCACGGTGATATGCTGGGATCAGATTGAATTGTGAGAAGACTGCTTAATACTCTACTGGGGTAGGGGGTATCTTAGCACCTACATGTTGTCATGAAAGTACACGCCCAGGCTTGAGATGTCAGATTTCCTGACTTCCGTGTGACTCCGTGAGTAGATTCTCTGTGAGGTATCTCAGTCACTGCTGCCCCACTGTGGCTGATCCCAGAAGGATACTGCTACACAGAGGGAGACCTGGCACCATGGCCTTCTGAGTCCTGGTTTTCCAGTGGCCCATTTCCTGTCTTGACTTTCTAACTTCATGGCCTCAGTCACTGGTTTTAACAAGTGCTTTTTACCAAATGCAATTTGGAGTCTGCAGGAGATGTGGGGCTTCCTTGTAGGGTCCCTGGAACCACAGGGTTTGGGTGATTTTTAACAGATGTTCCACTCCTAAATCCCCTCATACGATTCCAGGATCTTGGATCTCAGAGTTGGGGAGGACTTTAAGAGGCATGGAGCCAAATCTTCCACTTGGTGCAGAATCCCCTCCACAGCCTCCCGAGGATGCATCATGGCCTCTGTTGAACATTCTCAATAAAGAGGGTCCATCCCTATCAAGGCGCCTCCCTGCCGAGGCCCTTATGTGGGCCCCTCCGATACTCCAATTCGCTCTGCTTCACCATCCACACGACAGTTCTTCCAGAATTCATCTGGGCCCTCATGACTTTCCAGAAGCTTCCCCTTCCAGACCCAGAGACTTTCACGCTATTGTTTCCAACCTGAGCTCTGTGCAGGGGCACCACGGACCCCCGAGGAGGGCTAAGGGGGCCAGGTGTGCTCAGCTCCGACCCTCCACCCCCAAGCTCCCCTGTTTCAGTCCAGCAGCCTCGTGAATTCATTTCCGTGATATAAAAATGTGATGCGCAGACCGCCCTCCCCATCCTTTTCCTCTCACCTCAAGCAGTAGATCTCTATCGCGAGGGCCCGCTGGATGTGGGAGCCAGACAACACACAGGGTATTGCATTACAGACACTGCCGCTCAGACAGCTGACGCTGGTCTGGGTGGCGGGGCTGCGCTGGGGAGATGGCTGGCCGTCTTCCCCCCGCGTCAGAGTCCCTCAGGCTGACACCAGCCCTCGCTGCTCCCTCCACTCAACCTGAGTCCCGGCTAGAGCTGCCGGCTGGAGCTGCTGGGCTGATGTGGCAGAAGGAGCAGGAACTTTGGGGTCTGAAAGACTTGGGGTCAAGTCTCAACACCGCCCCTAACTAGTGGGGAGACCTCGGACAAGTTACCCAGTCTCTGGAGCCTCATTTTACTTCTTGTAAAATGGGAAAGCCAGTGGTGTGTCCACAAGAATTAAATGTGATGGCCCACCAGGGGCACCAGCACAGTGCCTGGCACCCAGGCCACTGTTATCACGGTCGGCGCATCGGCTGGGGGGGGGTGTGGACACAGCTTTCATTCCATTCTCAGTGGTCTGTAATCTGCTCACCTGGCCTGAAGGAGACTCAGCAAAATTCTGCACACGGGGATGTCTGGATTTCACCTGGAGCACTTGGCAACTGTGACCCCGTTATCCAGTCCCTTTAACCGGGGCCGTACACTGCAGCCCTCCCACTGCCAAAGTTCAGAGCCACGTCAGCCGGGACGGGGCCTGTGAGCACCAGGTACACACGGTGACAACCATCCTGGGCCGCCCCCCAGAAGCGCACTCCATAGCCAGACCCAGGCTTAGCTAGGACTTGCGGCTGGAAGTAACAGGAGTAACAATGAAAATAATTCTTCACACTTATTCCAAGTACCCATTCTGGGCCAGGCACGGGCCAAGTACTGCACACAGGTTATCTGACTCCTCTTTGTCCCAGCAGCCCGCCAGCAGGCCACCACAGCCCCTGTGAGGAGTTCAGGTGAGGGCAGCCTCTCCCCCAGGGCTGGGCGGACAGCTTTGCTTGGATCCTGGATAGAGGTGTCTTCGGAATGAGTCACCTGAGCTCTTCACACATCTGTCAGTCCATTCAGCGCACATCTGCAGGGGGAACGCAGCTGCCCGGGCCACGTGCGCGCATGTCTTCTCTACGGAACTTTGAGGGTGGGAAGGGAGCACCGCTGGGGGTACTGTGGCTGCGTGGCCCAGCCGCGAGCGTGCGTGTGCCCGGAGAATCGCAAGGGATGCCCGCAGGTGATAAGGTCCTGTGGCCAAAGTATGTCTCAGCCATGCCAGATGTGAACGAAGTTCTTTCACAAGAGACTGCTCAGACAGTAAATACGTTAACGTGCCTGGAAAATCCGCAGGAGTGGGGACAGAACTCACTTATTGACAGAGCCCCTCGCTCACGATGCTGCTCTGGAAAGCTGCAGAACAGCCTCTGGGAAAGGTTTCTCTGCACTGTGTTCCTGAAACTTCTGGCGCGCTCAGTCAAGGTGCAGAAGCCTCTTGGTTAGTACGGGGCGGGGGTTCTCAACCCTGTCTTCATATTAGAACCACCAAGGGAACTTTAAAACCCCACCACCTCACACACATTAACTCAGAAGCTCCTGGAGGGACCGCCGAGCAGCTGGGTTTTGGAAAAGCTCACTGGGCTGAGAACTGGTGGCCCAGGGGACACCCCCACTCCATCTCCCTGGGTCCCTGCCAGCCCACGAACTAGGAAGCTCCGCTTCCTCTGCCGTCTTTCCCTTTGCTCTCCCTAAGAGAAACTCTCCTTCCTGATGAGATGGCAACTGTCCGAGCTCCACTGACTGCGTTTCTCCAGAGATGAGGTCATGCGTTCAGCATCTCCTCCAGTTTGGGACTCCAGCTAATGCCACCAGTGAAATTCGTAAACCAGGTGAAGGCTACAGCCACGACTTTCCTCAGGCCACAGAGGTAGGCGCCCCATCTCTGACAGTCCCATAAATGAGGAGGGACGCTTATGGGGGACCCTGCTGGCCCCCTCACTATGTGACAAGGTGCCTGGGAAAGGACACAGCCGAGTGGAGCAAAGAACAAACCGCCGTGTACACGGCTGGGCTATCTGCACCTGGGCAGCCTGAGAGCAGCCTGAAACGACGACGCCTTTTCTAATAACTGCCTTCGGGTAGTCCACGTCTCTTCCGGCAAGAATCCTGCCACAGGAAGTGCACAGGGGTTTTAGAGCAGAGATTCTAGGGGATGCTTCCCCCTAAAGAGGGACTCGGAAGCCCACATGTGCAGGCGTCCCTGTGTCACCTCTTGGAGGCTCTGCATCCCCTGGAAGCCTTCCTTCCCCTGCGGGAATCAGCTTCCGGGAGACGCTGCCAGAGCCCAGTGAGACTGGAGGCCCCAGAAAATCCCGAACACGCGGCCCGAGGCTCCACGACTCCACGCAGAGTAAGTGCTCCTTTTCAAGGGACCAGGAGGTATCACTGAACCGTGGCTTGTCTGAGGACCACATACGATGCAGCAGCGGGCATATGTGCCCTTCCCAGGACGGAGGACCCGTGACAGCCTTGCTGGAAATCACGCTCACTTGCTTTTGACAAATGCATAAAGAATGGGGAAGTAACTACCCTTCAGTGTCCCAGAGGAGATACTGATCTTTGGGATTGGATGTCACCCCGAGGATTCCACTTTTTGCCCCAAAGGCAGTAAGACAGTGGGGGAAACATTCCCCACCCCATTGGATCTGCATATACGCAGCTCCCCACATCCATCCTTCTCCCCAGGGCTGAGCCAGGTCAGCTCCAGGAGGCAGGGACCCCCAGAAAAGCAAAGATTTCACCATCAGGCAGAGGGTGGGAGTAGTCTGTATAAGACTTGGGCATTACCAGACACTGGGCTTAATATAAAGAAATACAATCTCTTTTTGATCAAAAGAATAAAGTGGGATATAACCCAGAGTGTAAAAGCATCCCTAATTTTGGCAGGAAAACACTGGATGCCCAATTAAAATCTGAATTTCAGATAAACATCAAAAAATTTTTTTAGTATTTGTATATCCCACATACTGCATGGGATGGGATATACCTACGGTTTAGAAAATGTTTCATTGTTGGAAATTCAAATTTAACTGAGCAGTCTGTAGTTTTTTTAAATTTTATTTATTAATTTTTTTGGCTGCACCGCGCAGCATGTGGGATCTTAGTTCCCCAACTAGGGAGGGAACCCTTGCCTGCAGCCATGGAAGCGTGGCGTCTTAACCACTGGACCGCCAGGGAAGTCCCTGAGCAGCCTGTATTTTTCGGTGGTAAGCGTGGCAGCCCTAGGCAGGTCCCCAAGTGCTCGAACGTGAGCAGGGCTCACCTGATGGCCTCTGCAATCCGGGTGCTCTCCTTCCTCCGGTCACTGGACAAGCGGCCAATTAGGTAGGAGTAATCCAGGCCACTGCAGAACACGCTGCCCACGGCGCTGAGGAGCAGCAGTTTGCTGTCGTCCGTGGCCGCGTTGCAGAGCGCGCGCCGCACCTCCTTCATGATCTGTGGGCGGAGAGGGATTTGCGGGGGTGAGCGTCCATTTGTAAGCCAGGGGCCTCCAGACCTATGCCGACCCCTGGGCGCAGAGGCCAGTCTACTCGGCCTGCACAGGGAGCCTCCCCCGAACACATGCCACGTCCGGACCAAGCAATGAAACGCCAAACCAGACACCCTGCACCAACCCGGAAGCAGCACAGAGCGCTAAGGAGGTGCCAGGGGGGTCACTGGCTGCAGACTCGGAAGCCTGGCGTGGAGCCATCCAATCCCTGGTAAATCTCTGCAGATCTTCCTCCAGCATTCGCTTGTTTAGCCCTTTCTGAGGTGTGGGAAAATAGTCCTGTGCACAGCCCAGGTGAGGTATGTTAGCCATCACTAGAAGACCCGGTTTAATTACACTCTTCCTTACCCTTAACTCCACTAAGATGCTCACGTGGCTCACAGGTGGCACATAGGAAGTGGGCTTTGGCAACAGACCCATAACGTTTTCCAGGTGCTGAGGAAAATAACCAGTAAACACATATTCTGTATCCAGCTAAACCATCATTCAAAGGCAAGGGTGAAGAGTAGGCATTTTCAGTTAAAAGAATGTTTGCCACCCTTAGGCCCTCACTGAAAGAACTAAAAAAGGATGTACTTCAAGAAGAAGAAAACCATATTCAGAAAGAAAAACTGACGTGTAAGGACCAGCAACCGGCATAGAAAGTGGAGAATGTGTTAGTAAATCAATATAAGAATTGACTGTAAAAATCATCATACTGATAGTGGCTAATTGAAGGCTGGGGTTTTGCACAAGGCAGAACTATAGTCTTAGGCAATAACATTGGGTAAGATGACGAGAGTTAGGGTGTGCCGAGGTTCTGTGTCTGGGAGCGGTGCAGAGGGTCATGATCACATTTAGACTCCGCTACGTGTACACAGCTTAAGGAAAACTTCTTAAAAGTACGTGAATTGCAATGAATGGCTGCAGGGGAGGGGCAAAATAAAGAAAGCTCAATCACTCAATCCAACAGAAGTTAGGGATGCAGGAAGAATAAGTGCAAAAGGTGCACGGTAAGAAAAAACAAGGCATTTACTTGCCTGAGTGGAGCTGACAGTCCAACAGGAGAGACAGTAAAGGAACAGGCTTTTAAAGGATTGTTATTAATTATTCAAAAGGCAGAATCACAGGGTACAGTGGGGAAATTTTATGAGAGCATTGTTTTTTAAATTGTACTTTAAATGACACACCCTCCCGCCGCCCCACTTAATTAAGCACTTAAGAGGGGCCAGGGACTGCATCTGTTAACTTCCACGTAATATTTTACTCCAAACAAAATTCCTGTAAGGTAGGGAATGGTATCCCAATCTTGCAGATGAAGCAAGGAAGACTCAGAGAAGCGAAGTAAGTGGTTCAAGGTCACCAGTAAGAGGCAGAACCAGGATGCAAATCTCACCCCTACGTCCCTTCTCTGTCCACGACTGCACACTGCAGGATGACTTAAATAAATGGATGAATCTTTGTGGAAAAAAAACCAGGCCTAGACGTCAATCTGAATCAAGACTCTTGGGTCTGAGCTCTGTGAGAAGGACGGGAGAAGTACTTTCCACTCTTAACAGGGGATAAGCCACAGATACTCACTTTGAACATCAGAAAAGCTAACAGGCCACTATCATGTGAGTCCTTTAATCCATCTGCCTCCAGAAATAGACACACTCTCACCTAGATATGAACTCTATTTCTCCGAGAGGCAAAGAAAACCCTGCTCTGAAGACATGAGCTGCACTTCTGCATGTGACTCCCCATGCGAGGGCACACGTACTTGTCAATTAGCAAAAACAAAATCAAACACGGCGGCTGCCTCCTTTACGAATTAAATGGAAAGTAGCTTTGTGTTTTGTTCATACAACGAAAGTACAAATTACATTTTTAATTTAAAAAATGTATGTATCTAGTTAGTACGCCTTTCCTTTGCCTTTCTCGTGTTGGTAATCCAATTTGGACTGATGGCTAAGGTGCCACCTTCTTGAAGGACCACGCCCCGTCCCACCCCCAATTTTATAACGTAACTGGTGTGTTTAGAGTAAAACGTTCTAAAATTATTACACACTCCCTTGCCTTCTTAACCAGAACACACGGCACACGTGTAACTACCTCTCCATGTCAAGTGCTAGCCTGTAAAGGAGCAGTCCCCTCAGAGGCTCCCAGGGCACGCTTCTGTTACAAAATGTGCCGGACCGTGGTGCATCTGGAAGTCCCAGACCCGACCTGGAGATTCACTGCCCCTGCTCTGCACTTGCCGGTCACCACCTGCTCCTGCGTGAGTGTCTGCTAGAGAAAGCACGCTCTTCCCTGCCGCTTCTACCTTTTGATCTGCCACGGGTTGGAAGCAGATGACCAAATCCATTAAAAGTGGGTATAAAAAGGGAGCAGGCCAGGGTCCCTCTCTCTCCGTCACCTTTACTTGCTGAACCCAGTCACCCAGGGCCCGTCTCAACTGCGACCACCCTCACGAAGGCCTTCCCAAATACCCCAGACAAAACGCCACCCCCTCCTTCTCCTGACACCCCAAGTACTTTAAAGCCCCGCTATGACACTTCTACAAACTCCCTGGTAGAACGTGTGCCTCCTTACTTTATCCTGCCTCCTTCCTGATTTAAACCCCTGTGACAGGCAGCCTCTAAGGCAGCTGGTATTCACACCTGTGTGCAATCCCCTCCCCTCGAGTACAGACAGGACCTAGTGAGCCACTTCTAACCGAGAGAATATGGTAAAGTGACGGGATGCCCCTTTCAAGAGGAGACTAAGATACAAGATGACTACAGCTTGTCTTGGCTGTCCTCTTTTTTTTTTTTTTTTTTTCCTGGCTGCACTGCGAGGCTTGCGGGATCTTAGTTCCCCAACCAAGGATTGAACCCGGGCCCCGGCAGTGAAAGCGCCAAGTCCTAACCACTGGACCGCCTGGGAATTCCCTCGGCCGTAATCTTTTGCTAAACCTCTTTCTTGGAGCTCTCGGTCCAGGGGATGCAGGCTGCCATGCTGTGAGTAGCCCTATGGAGAGGCTATGCCATAGTCCATGGGGAGTAGCCAGTGACAAGGAACTGATGTCTCTGGGCAGTGAGGACCTGGCACCTGCCAGCAGCCACCTGGAGGAGCGTGAAAGTGGAGCCTCCCCCATCGAGCCTTCAGGTGAGACTGCAGCCCCAGCCAACACCTCAACTGCAGCCTTGTGGGAGACTCTGAGGCAGAAGTACCCAGCTAAGCCAAGCCAGCACTCTTGACCCTCACAGACTGTGCCTGTTGTTTTAAGATGCTAAGTTTAGGGCAATGTGTTATTATTGTGGTAATATAACTAACACCATCCCTTAAGAGTTTAAATAAGGACTTCCCTGGTGGCTCAGTGGTTAAGAATCCACCTGCCAACTGAGGTGACACGGGTTCGATCCTTGGTCCGGGAAGATCCCACATGCCACGGAGCAACTAAGCCCGTGCGCCACAGCTACTGAGCCTGCGCTCTAGAGCCTGTGAGCTACAACTACTGAGCCCACGTGCCACAACTACTGAGCCCATGTGCCACAACTACTGAACCTGCATGCCGCAACTACTGAGCCCACATGCTGCAACTACTGAAGCCCGTGCACCTACAGCCCATGCTCCGCAACAAGAGAAACCACCGCGATGAGAAGCCCACGCACAATGAAGAGTAGACCCTGCTCGCCACAGCTACAGAAAGCCTGTGCACAGCAACAAAGACCAAACACAGCCAAAAAAAAAAAAAGAGCTTCAATAAAATAGTACTCTACTCATCTGTTTAGCACTATAACACCAGGAAACTGTGCATGTAACAGAATTTAATAAATGTTTGTTGGATTGAGTGAATGGCACAGTGTTTACCTCCTCAAGAAGTTTAGAGTCTAATGGAGGCAATCAGACATTTCACAAATTACCACACAGCTACACATACACTGACAACTGGGATGTGTTCCAGAAGCCAGAGTGCGGAGGCCATGAGAGACAGACATGACCTGGTCCAGGAGGGGAGGGAAGACTTGCCTGTGGAAGCAATGGCTGAGCTGAGATCTTTAGGAACAGCAAGGCCCAGCTAAGCCAGGAGGGAAGGAAGGCTGCTTTAGTCAGAAAGACAGGCATGTACAAAGGCCCTGGGGCAGGTGTGAGCATGAAGGAAAGCCAGGGTGACCAGAGTGCAGGGGGAGAGAAGAGTGGAAGTCCCAAATCCGTTCTTGAGATTCACTGCCCCTGCTCTGCATGTGATGTGAGATGAGGCTGGAGGGTCAGAAGCACCAGCCTCGCCAGCAACATTAGTTAAGGGTTTTGATTCTTATCAAGAACGATCAGGAGCCATTGATGTCTTTGAAGTGTGTGTGTGTGTGTGTGTGTGTGTGTAACAGGGGTGACTTGATCATATTTGCATTTCCAAAAGATCACTCTGCCTTCTGAAGAACGGATGACAGGGCAGGAAACGTTGACAGTGGGCAGACTTGTTAGTAGGTTATTACAATAGTGCAGACAAAATAGCTAGTAGTGTGGACTCTCACGGTTGTGATGGAAACAGAAGGAAACATATGAGAGCTATTTAAGAATTCACTGGCTTGCAGATGGTGTGGATATAGCAGATATGATCAAGAGGGTGTGAGGTGTGCCCCCGTGGAGGGCGGTGATCTGTCTGCCGAGGCTGGGAGCCACCAAGAAAACCAGGAACAGAGTGAAGGCCTGAGGTCCTCTCCTAATGGGAAAGTGAATGAGCTTTTAATCACCCAGGCTCTGGACAATCTATTTTGCTGGCTCTTTCCTTAAGGGGCATTTTCATTATTTTCCTGGCTCTTTGCTGTATTCCAGACAGGAGAAATATTACAACACAGCTGCTAGCCTCAGAATCTAGTTAATACACCCAGTAATGTATGAATTTCTGCCCATGAGGCCGATCCAGCCAATGTCACATATACAACTAGAAAAAGAATTCAGTCATGACCGTGAAGGAGGCCTCCTTCCGGTCCCTCCATGAACGAGCAGGGCTGGGCCTGCCGGTGGCTGTTAAATCACCCCCGTTTCATCTTAACAATGATAGGAACACGCGCTGACTACCTCCTAGGTGCCAGGGACTCTGAGAGCCTCTTTTGCAGATATTGTCTCTAATCCCACAGGGAAGATACTGTCTAATTTCTGTAAATGAGAATGCTCAGAGAAGGAAAGTAATCCCAAGGTAAGAGAAGAGGTAAATTAGTGGAAGGAGGATTCAAACCCGGTCCGCTAGGCTCCTCCGCTAACTCTGTACCCCTCCGTAACACCACCTTCTCATTTCAGCAGGACCTTCATTTCGCGGCTACTTTACCCCGTTAGCCAATTTATCCATAGAGTCAATCCACTTTGGTTGCTGAGAGAGCTGAAAACACCGGATCAATGACTGTTTCTCCGTCTTCCTCCTGTTCTGTTACTGACAGACACCAATTAGGAGTAAACCCCCTAATTAACCAAGCCCACGGCTCGGGAGGTGAGAACCCGGGCACCTTAAATCACTTGAATGTCACACGTTTCTGTGATGAGAAGGCAACAGTTAGTACACAGAGCTGCTCCAAAGAGACAGAATGAACTGGGAGACTTCCCATTTATTCGGTTTATCAGAGGAAAATACTGTGCCTTCTCAAGCACGCTTTTTTTTTTTTTAAATAAATTTATTTATTTATTTTTGGCTGCGTTGAGTCTTCGTTGCTGTGCGTGGGCTTTTCTCTAGTTGCAGCGAGCGGGGGCTACTCTTCGTTGCGGTGCGTGGGCTTGTCATTGCAGTGGCTTCTCTTGTTGTGAAGCACGGACCCTAGGCGTGCAAGCTTCAGTAGTTGTGGCACGCGGGCTCACTGGCTGTGGCTCGCAGGCTCTAGAGCACAGGCTCAGTAGTTGTGGCACATAGGCTTAGTTGCTGCGCAGCATGTGGGATCTTCCTGGACCAGGGCTCGAACCCACGTCCCCTGCATTGGCAGGCAGATTCTTAACCACTGTGGCACCATGGAGGTCCCAAGCACCCTTTTTAAAAGTAGTGAAGTAGAAAAAATATCTAAGAAGAATCGGTCTCGTGTGAATGTTTCATGATGAGCTTAAAATAACAAGGCTTCCAGGTGTATAAACATGTGAAGGGCGGTCTTTGGGGTAAACCGCAGACCCCAGACTCTGAGTCCTACGCAGAGGTCTACACAGCAGAGAACCCTGAGGTGGTTCTGCTGAAGGTGGAGCGGGGAGAGACCCCCAAAACACCATGCTTAGAAGAGGGGCAATGAGCAACCAGCAGCCTCCTTAACTACACAGGCTTTAGCCGCTCTCTTCCCTCACAGGTTGACAAGCATTCCTGACTGTCACCCCACAATCCCGAAAAAGAGCCACAGTCTATGTAAATCATAATGATAAGACACGTGATTGCAGGTTCAAGGACACAGCACCTCCCACTCCACCCACTTCAGGGGCCACCCTGAGTGCAGTGGACATACTGGGCAGTGCCAGGCCACCTAGCTGTCTCCATCTGGCTGGGCGGCCACTCCTTGACTGTGTCCCACCTAAAAGAAAACACACCCCTGTGGTTTACCCTCCAGGTCTGCACTGCTACGGTGGACACTGGAGTGCGGGATGTCAAGGGACAGAACAAGGGGGTTTGCACTGAACTGTCTTCAATGGGCCAGGCACTGGGCTGAGGGCCAGGACAAAAGGATGGGTGAAAGTGGTGAGGGCCCTGCCCTCCTGAAGCTCTGCGACCCCAGGCCTGTTCAGTTCTCTAGGCCTACATTGTCTCCTCTGTAAGAGGTGGATCATAATAATCCTACATCAGAAGGGTACTGGTGGGATGAAATGGGATAAATAGCAAATGTAAAGCCTGAAGAGCCACTACTAGACACACCACAGTCGTTTTTGCCATTGATCAGTCTACGCCCTGCCCAGGTCGGTCCAGTTGGAGAAGACTGCTTAGATGCATGTTTTCCCACATTTGCACCATTACCAATCTCTTCATTGCTCCCTACTAAGTATCCCATATTCTGAATGGTGTTGTCTACCTAACTGCATTAAGTATTCCCTGTTTCCCTGTTCTATTCATCTAAAAGACATAAGTAGGATTAGCATTTTAAAAAGTAATAGAGGAAAAAGGTAAATTGGACTTCACCAAAACTTTAAAAATTGTATATCAAAGACTGCTATCTAGAAAGGAAAAAGACAAGCCATAGAATGGAAGTATCATAGCTCTGATAAGGGTCTAGTATCCAGAACTTACAGAGAACACTCAAAACTCAACAATAAAAAGAAAAAAAATCCCATTTTTAAAACTAGGCAAAGGATTTGAATAGACATCTCTCCAAAGAAGGTAGACAAATGGCCAACAGGCACCTGAGAAGATGCCCAACATCATCAGTCACTAGGAAAATGCAAATCAGAACCACAATGAGACAGCACCTCACTCCCACTAAAACGGCTGTAATAGAAAAGACAGATAATAATAAGTGCTGACAAAGATGTGGAGAAATTGGGACCTTCACATACCACTGGTGGGGATGTAAAATGGTCCAGCCACTGGGGAAAATAGTTTGGCAGTTCCTCAAAAAGTCAAATATGGAGTTACTATATGACCCAGCAATTCCATAATTAGGAATATATCCAAGAAAACTGAAAACATATGTTCACACAAAAACATATATACAAATGTCCATAACATTATTTTTCATGATAGCCCAAAGTGGAGACAATCCAAATGTCCCTCAACTGGAGAACTAATAGACAAAATGTGGCCTATCCACACATGGAAGAGGGATGAAGCACTGATCATGCCACCACATGGAGAAACCCCCGAAACACTGTGCTGAGTGAAAGAAGCCAGTCATGGAAGACCATGTACTGTAGGATTCCATGAATACGAAATGTCCAGAATAGGCAAATCCACAGAGACAGAAAGGAGATTAGTGGTTGCCGGGGACTTGGGCGGGGGGAGAACGGGGTGACTGTTAATGGGCACAGGGTTTCCTTTGGGGGTGATGGAAATGTCCTGGAATGAGTGCCAATGGCTGCACAACCTGGTGAATATACTAAGCACCACCGAACGGTACATTTTAAAAGGGTAAAATTTATGGTATGTGAATTACATCTCCATTAAAAAAAACTATAAGCGAGCTGACTGAATATAATGCCATCTAAAGCAAAGAAATTTGACATGCTGATTATAATGCAGTTTCACTGGAAAAGCCCAAGATACGATGCTTGGTTTCTGGGGCTAATACTGACTAATTCTGTGACCACAATCAGTTTATTGGATCTCTCTGTTTACCGGGGTCTTCATCTTCAAAATGGGATAATATGGTTACTGGTCATAAAGATCAGACGGATAACGTATGTAAGGTGATGAGCAAATTGGGTCCTGCGGTCAAGTCTGCACGAGTGTCGGCTGTCTCCATCAGCTCCTGACGGCACAGAGAGAGAGCCAGCGCCCTACCGTGACTGCCTCAGAGTGACACCCCCCCCCCATCCTGCCCCCTCACCTCAGGGGTCAGCGCGTTGTTGTCCGAGGTCTGGCTGGACAGCAGGATGTGCGTGAAGCCCTCTTCCTTCCGCACGACAATGTCCCGAAAGCGACAGTTGCTTTCGTTCTGGCGGACGCTGTACCTGAGCCTCTTGTCAAAGACGTAGTCCTTCTCCGCTTCCAGCTTCCTCTTCACCGGGCTGTGCAGGTTTAGTCCCCCGTTGGTCAGAGCAGAGCCTTCCAAAATCAGAGGAACAAAGTGAGAAACTGACTGGGGAACAGTCACACAGGAGTGTCATCAGAGAACGCTCAGATTTTCACGGAAAGGGTCCGATGTGGCTGGGACCCGTGCGCAGCTCTGTTCTGGGTGGTGAAGGGCCTGGGGCTTAACGGCTACATCTCCAAACTTGGAAGAGCACAGACAGGACTCTCTGTGAATGACCCCATGCAATCCTTGATTCCCTCTCCCACACATCTACCCATGAGCACCCAGCTTCTGCTTGGGTGCCTTCAGCAACGGGGAACCCGACAACGGCCACGAAACAAAACAAACAAACAAAACCGAAAAACTGCAGCTTTACTCATAATAACCAAAAATCAGAAGCAACCAATATGCCCTTTACTAGGTGAATGGATAAACAAACTCTGGTTCATTCACACAATAGAATATTTGGCATAAAAAGAAATTCATTATCAAGCCACAAAAATACATGAATGAATCTGAAATGCGTATTACTAAGAAGCCACTCTGAAAAGGCTACACATTACATGATTCCAATTATGTGACATTCTAGAAAAGGCAAAAGTACAGAAACAGTAAAAAGATCAGTGGTTGCCAGGGGTTCAGGTGGAATAAGAGGAGGGTGGAATTGGTGAAGCGTAGGGGATTTTTTGAGGGCAGTGAAACTACTCTGTATGATACTATGATGGTGAATATGAGACATAAAGCATTTGTCGAAACCTGAAGAACTACAGCATAGACAATGAACCTTAAAGTATGCAAAATTTTTTTTAAAAAATTAAGAGATGGGGGGAATCCAAGGATGGAATGCAGAATGTGATAAAAGAATCTAACTGTATGACAAATGTATGAAACCACCTCCCTGAAGAGGGATGGGGGGGGGAAGGCGCTAACCTAAGTAACTTTAGGAATGAGTGGAGTCTGTAAAATTAAAGGCAAAATAACCTGCACAGAAGCAGTGTACTCCAGCTGATAAAGTTGATCTCATGGAGGTAAGTACGAGTTAACAATTCTGATATTATACATGAATGCTGGAGTTGAACAATTACATAAATGGATGGCAGATGGGAAGAAGAAGGTTTCTCAGTGTTGGAGTGGCAGTTTACAGAGAAGCAAGGGGAGGGGGCTAGAATGAGCAACGTGGTAATGGATGAGCATTGAAGACCTCAGTATGAACTCAATACAGATACAGATGGTTACATTCAGAAATATTTACAGATAAGCGTGTACAAACAGGTTAGTATATACATGTGTATTTCCTTGCTCTGTCAGCTGAGAGGGCCCAGAGTCTGACATCCCAATAGCAGTGAGCACACCTGGGGCCCAGAGCTTGGTTTCATTCTCAATAAAAGGAACCAGGGCTCTCTGGAGAAATGGCTGAATCCAGGACTGGGGCAAGAAACATGCAAGATAAGCTTGCAGAGGCTGAAAGGAAGGAAGTACTAAAAAAATAATAATAATAAATAAATAAATAAATAAATAATAACAACAACCATCACAATGATGGGGGTATGTCAAAAGGACACAGGAGCCAACTGAAAGAGCTCCCCATGGCCAAAGGCGGCAGAATTTGAGCAACGACATAAAGTCGTATGTATTGCGTTATAATTGAAAGGACAAAATAAATATCCATGAGTCCATACCGATATAATTAAATGAGATTGAATAAATGAATAAATGGGAGACAAGAGCCAAATCTCCCATGGAGAAGAATTCCAAACAGTTTATGTAGATGGCTCTGCTCTCAAGGGGGTAGAACATAACTTATTTAAGGGCAGGCTGCACAAAGTGACTTCCTTCCAAATGGTGTGGAAAGTTGGGGGGCTCAGGGGGGAGAGTAACAGTGGAGAAACCTGACCGCGGCAGATGGAGAAGTCAAAGCCTTGTTGGCCACGTGATCAAGACCAACACCAACAGGGATAAGTCATGGCGTGGTGTGCACCCCTGGTACGACGTGAGGAGAAGGGCGCTGGACCTCTGGGGTCTTCCTCTCAGAAACCTACAACCCCAGTCTAATCATGCAAAAAAGGTCAGACAAATCCCAATGGAGAAGAGTTCTACAAAATACCTAATCAGTATACTTCAAAACTGTGAAGGTCATTAAAAACCAGGAAAGTCTGAGAAACTGTCACAGTGCATTGGATCCTAAGGAGACATGACGACTAAATGTGATGTGGGATCAGGATCTTGGAACAGACGTTAGGATAAGATATGGACTTTAGTTGATAATGATGCATCAATAGCAGGTCATCAGCTGTAACAGATGTGCCATACTAGTGAAGATGATCATAATACTAGGAGAGACTGAGTATGGGGTATACATGAACTCTATTATCTTTCCAAATTTTCTGGAAATCCAAAAAAGTGAAGTTTATTTTAAAGAGTACATTTTAAAATTAAGTTAACTTTAAAAAACAAAACAAAACAAAAAACCTCCAAGAAAACCACTTCCCAGGCAATTCTGACATATAGGCAGGTTTGAGACCCTGGACCAGTGGTTCTTACCCTTTTTTTTTTTTTAAAGATCATGACAGTTTGGTACTGGCACAAAAACAGAAATATAGATCAATGGAACAGGATAGAAAGCCCAGAGATAAACCCATGCACATATGTCACCTTATCTTTGATAAAGGACGCAAGCATATACAGTGGAGAAAAGACAGCCTCTTCAATAAGTGGTGCTGGGAAAATTGGACAGGTACATGTAAAAGTATGAAATTAGAACACTCCCTGACACCATACACAAAAATAAACTCAAAATGGATTAAAGACCTAAGTGTAAGGCCAGACACTATAAAACTCTTAGAGGAAAACATAGGCAGAACACTCTATGACATAAATCACAGCAAGATCCTTTTGGACCCACCTCCTAGAGAAATGGAAATAAAAACACAAATAAACAAATGGGACCTAATGAAACTTAAAAGCTTTTGCACAGCAAAGGAAACCATAAACAAGACCAAAAGACAACCCTCAGAATGGGAGAAAATATTTGCAAATGAAGCAACTGACAAAGGATTAATCTCCAAGATTTACAAGCAGCTCATGCAGCTCAATAACCAAAAAGCAAACAACCCAATCCAAAAATGGGCAGAAGACCTAAACAGACATTTCTCCAAAGAAGATATACAGATTGCCAACAGACACATGAAAGAATGCTCAACATCATTAATCATTAGAGAAATGCAAATCAAAACTACAATGAGATATCATCTCACACCGGTCAGAATGGCCATCATCAAAAAATCTAGAAACAATAAATGCTGGAGAGGGTGTGGAGAAAAGGGAACACTCTTGCACTGTTGGTGGGAATGTAAATTGATACAGCCACTATGGAGAACAGTATGGAGGTTCCTTAAAAAAAGATCATGAACATCTTTGAAACACACCTATCTATCTATCTATCTATCTATCTATCTATCTATCTATCTATCTATCTATTTATTTTGGCTGTGCTGGGTCTTAGTTGCAGCATGTGGGATCTTTTAGTTGCAGCATGTGGACTTCTTAGTTGCGTCATGCAAACTCTTAGTTGCAGCATGCATGCAGGACCTAGTTCCCTGACCAGGGATCAACCCAAGGCCCCCTGCATTGGGAGTGCGGAGTCTTACCCACTGGACCACCAGGGAAGTCCCCAGTTGTTCTTACACTTGAGCAGGGATCCCGGGTCACGTGAAGAACTGTTAAACCAGCCTGCTGGGCCCACCCCAAGCTGCTGCCCCTGCTCCAGTGACCAGGCTTTGAGAACCAGGGTCTGGATAACGTCAAGGTGGACTCAGATTCTCAGTTAGCATGGGGGGGTCTTGGAATCTCAAGAACCAAGTCAAAGGCAGGGACCAGGAAGTGCTTCCCTGGACCCTTTCCCCGCATACCCCGTCCCCACCCAGACGAGGGCCCAGCCCCGAAGGGGCACAGAAGCAGCAGTGCCTGTGTCACCTGACAGCCTCCAAGAAGCCTCCTCATTTTGTACTTTTCCATCACCCACAGCAACTGGCCTTTGTCAAACACCGTGATGTGAGTAAATGATTCAATGAACTCCGGAAAGTAAACGCGAGCATTTAATTAAAAGCCTTGTGTAAAGGGAGCTGTTTCTTCAGGGTCAACCTCAAAACCTCCAGCTCCGCAGAAGCTTCCTAATTAGAGCTGGCAGATCCGTGCTGGGGACCTGCTGGCAGAGGTCAGCGCATCACCAGAGCTGCTCTCAGCGGCCACCAGCTCTTGCCCGTGAGAAGTCAGAAGCTCGGGGCTTGGGAAGATCAGTGCTTCCCGGGGCTGGGAGAGGTCCGACTAAGCTCCTGCCCCACAACCAAGTCAAGGTGCTGCTTTACAATGATATTAAGGAGGAGGACCTGAGGGTTACCTTTTCTGAGCAGCTCTGTACGCTGTCTCTAAATTCCTCAACAGTCCTACAAAACTGTCATTCTGAGTCCACTTTGCAGATAAGGAAAAGTGAGTCACTTGCTGGGAGCCGTGAAGGTTTTAAGTGGCAGAGCCAGGATTAGAGGCAGCTGCCTCTCCTTTTCTTCAGTAATTCAAAATCTAATTAGGGGCTTCCCTGGTGGCGCAGTGGTTGAGAATCCGCCTGCCAATGCAGGGGACACGGGTTTGAGCCCTGGTCCAGGAAGATCCCACATGCCGCGGAGCAACTAAGCCCGTGCGCCACAGCTACTGAGCCTGCGCTCTACAGCCCGTGAGCCACAACTACTGAGCCCACGAGCCACAACTACTGAGCCCGCATGCCACAACTACTGAGCCCGTGCACCTAGAGCCCGTGCTCCGCAACAGGAGAAGCCACCGCAATGAGACGCCTGTGCACCGCAACAAGGAGCAACCCCTGCACACCTCAACAAGAGAAAGCCTGCACACAGCAACCAAGACCCAATGCAGCCAAAAATAAAAATAAATAAATTTTAAAAAATCTAATTAGTTATCATGTCCTATGGGCCAGCTATAAAACTAGATGTTGGAGATGAAACAAAAATCAGAGAAATAAGGTCCATGCCGTCCCAGAGCTTGCTTCAGGCGTGGGAGATGGAAAGTAAACAAGTAGACTAATAGTTACAATAATGACAGATGGGAAAAGATAGGGTGACATGATAAAAAATACTGCATGGGGGGGTTCTCTGTGAAGGAGCCCATGGTCTTTCTGTTAAAGCATAAGGGGAAGCAGCCCCTAAGGGACCATCTGACCAAATAATCCATAAAACTATGTGAGGAAAACAGACCTGTTTATTCTCTATTAGGACACATGGCTCACATCTCCAACGGTGACTTGGAAGATGCACCATCTCTGGGCCAGAGAAGGGAGGAAGCCTCCGTGAGGGCCCGGATTCACTCACGTACAGCTGCGTTAAGTTACCTTTCTGGACCTAACTCTGACCTCACACGGAGGTGCTCTCAAGCCCACTCCTCTTCTGGGGCACCATGCCTCTGGAGAGATGGGGGCAGGCTGGCGGGGAAGGCACCATGGGAAATAGAACATGCCGGAAGCATAGCAGTTTGGGGCTTTGCAGCCAGACAGCATGGGAATCCCAGCCCTGTGTTTGCTCATCAGGAGAAGCTAGAAGCCACATGAGCCCTTGAGTGTCGTCTCCTTTGTCATAAGATGGGGTTAGTGGTACCTGCTTTTCAGGGTTGTTCGGAGCTAATTTAACTAAGGAACCGATATGGGATTAGCAAGTGCCTGGCTCATTCCAGGCACTGCAGAAATGTTAGCTAAAGGATGCCAAGTCATTCCAAAAATGAGGAATTAGCTGGTGAGTCCTTGTAGCCCCGCCTCTCGCACTCCCAGCCCCACACGCTCCCTCCAAGCCCGGGGAACAGACCCAGGAGAGATGGGTGAACACCCTGGTGAGCCCGAAGGCCAGAGTGAAAACCCAGTGGCGGCCGGCGTTCAAACCCCACACCCCGTCCTCTCAGGGCTGCGAGGCTAGAGGTCACCATCCCTCCTCTGTGCTCCCACTTCCCGCACGTGGATGATTGCGAAGTGCAGGGACATGTGCTGTGCTTCTGGGACAAAGGACCTGCCCCCCCACTCCCCGAATCAGGCTAGTTTCCTTCCTTCCACTCCCTTCAAGCCTTCTCACATTCCTTCCTTCAGAGTACAAAGGAGTATTTCCCATTAGGAAGGCTCCATAGAATCATGCTCTGACACAGCCCCTCTGCTCCAGACGTGCAGAGGTGACAGAGACAACACTGGGCTCACAAACAGCCATCTCTGTGTGTGTGAGGCAGAGCATCAGCACAAAGCTCGATGTAGGGGTGGGGGCCAGGGGTGCTGGGCGGGAAGGGGACCCAGGGGGCAGCAGAAACCAAGCATCCCACTCGAGATGGGAGGAGGGATCCAGGGGATGGAAGCCAGGCAATGGCATGATGCCCTCCCACGAAGGCAGAACAACAGTGACAAAACCACGTGCTGTCCACGGCCAAGGCTTTATCGGGAGCTCTGCGCCAGGTGGAGGGAGAGACAGGAAGCAAAGAAAGACAAAAACCAACTTCCCTCTTGAAATGAGCCTGTACACCAAAATTCTGAAATAGGAAGATATCTAATGCTCAGAATTCTAGCCAATAAAATCAGTACTGGTGACATGAATGAATCCAAATCAGATAAATTGAATATTATGAGACAATCTGACAAGGACTTTAGAATAGGAATGTTTAGAATGCTAAAAGTGATAGATGTGAGAAAAAGAGTCATTTAAAATAAACAAGAAATTCTCAGACAAAAGCAGACAGAAAGGAAAAGAGCACAGGGGTAAGGTAAAGAACTAATTAAAAAGCAAATGACAAACAGGAAAAAATTTGCATATCACAGATAAAAGATCCTCAAATTGTAAAGAAATTTTAAACAGTGAGGACACACAGACCAAAATTCCTCCAGGAAAAAAACGGACAGAAGACATGGACAGATAATCCACAAATACTACATAAAAATAGCCCTTAAACGTAAAAAAAGATTGCATCTTCACTCAAAAGAATAATGCAAACTAAAACTCGTAATAAAAGAAATGAAAGTTAAAACTACACTGAGATACCATTTCTTACCCATTCACTTGGCAAAAGTTCAGAATCTTGACAGTATACTCTTCTAGAGAGGATGTGGGGAGTTGGGCATTCTCTTAATTGTGGGTGGAATGCAAAATGGTACAACTACTATGGAAGGGAATTTGGCAACATGTGAGAAAACTGTTCATGCATGTACTCTCAACATAGCAATCCCACTTCTGGAAACATAACATAAAAATATACCAAAAATATATATATATTTATTACTATTATTACTATTATTATTATTATACATATTATTCCTTACAGCATTATTCACAATTGCAAAATATCGGAACTACCTAAACTTCCAAGCATAGATTAGGGATGTAAACTATGGTGTATCCACACAATGGAATAGTATGCAGCTGTAAAAAGAATGAAAACTATTTCTATGAATTAATGAGTGATTTCCAAAACATATCTTCAAGTAAAGAGAGGCAAGGTATAGAAGTATTTTACCTTTAGTGTAAGAAAGAAGGGAGAATAGATAAATCTGTTTATTTTTGCAAAAAGAAACAGAGGAAGAATAAGTCAGAACACAATGAAACTGGATACCCACAGTGGTTGACAGAATAGAGCAGAAGGGATGGGGAAGGAGTATAGTTCTCTTCTACACTTCTTTGAGTATAGCTGACCCTTGAACAACGCAGGGGTTAGGGGCACCAACCCCATGCAGTAGAAAATCTGCATATAACTTTACAGTTGGTCCTCTGTGTCCACAGTTCTCCATCCACGGATGCAACCAACCATGGATCATGTAGTACTTATTTATTCAAAGGGGAGGACGATCAATACAAATGACTTTTTGACTCAATATAATGACTGATATACCCTCAAACAAATCTTGAATTCTTCTTAGTGGGTTTGCTTTTCATAAGGGTAAGGGTGGAGCAATTCTAAAATTATTTTATGAGAATTATAGGGTGAGCAAATGAGTAATTGTGTGATGTTATGGAGAAACAGGGTTCTCTCTGTGGAAGAAGGGACACACAAATATGGAATGTGGGAAGGCAAGGAAGAACTCAGTGGGATTAGAATGAAATTGGAGGTATCGGTATGAACTCACGGCTTTTAAAATTATATCTATTTCCTAGCTCCACTAGCTGAAAGGGCTTAGAAAAAATGAAGATCTCATAGCAATGAGCACACTTAGACCCCAGATGTTGGCTTCTAAATACCATCCCCACTAAAATAATCCAGGACTTCCCAGAGAAATGGCTGCTTCCAGGGCTGGGACAGGCAAGGTACAAAGTGGGCTGGAAAGTCTTATTGTACCTGGAAGTAAGGAAGTGACCAAAAAAATAACCAGGCATGTCAAAAGGACATATGAGGCAGCTTGGAGGGGTTCCCATTGGCCAAATCTAGGACAATTTGAACATAAAAGTAAATAAGGGGAAGAAATGGATTATAAACCATTGCATAAAATAATAATCTTCAAGTTTGAACTGATAATAGATAGATAGAGATGATGATAGATAGATAGATAGATGAGAGGGAGGGAGGGAGGGAGGAAGGAAGGGAAGAAGGAAAGAAGGAAAGAGATAGATAGGTAAGACAGAGGAAATAATATCATATCAAGTATTTCAGTGGAGATGAATAACTTGAATCTAGTCTTAAGGAAACATCAGACAGACTCAAAATGAAGAACACTCTGTAAAATAACTGGATGGTATTCTTCAAAAATGCCAGTGTTACTGAAGACAATGGAAGACCAAGGAACTGCTCCAGATTAAAGGGAACTAAAGAGACATGACAACTAAAGTCATCATGGGATTCTGGCCTGGATTCTATATTGGAGGAAAAAATATTCTAAAGAACATTACTGGGATAATAGGAAAAAATGGAATAAGAACCAAAGATTAGATAAAAGGATTCTATCAATGTTAAATTTCTTGAATTTCATAACTGTACTGTGTTGACTTGAGAATATCCTTTTTCTTAGAAATACCTATACTAAATATCACTGGGGAGGGAGAGAGGGATAAATTAGGAGTTTAGCACAGGGAACTATATTCAATATCTTGTAATAACCTATAATGGAAAAGAATCTGAAAAACAATATATATATGTATATATATACATGTGTGTGTGTATACACACACATATATATAAGAAAAACTGAAGCACTTTGCTGTACGCCTGAAACTAACACAACATTGTAAATCAACTATACTTCAATAAAAACAAACAAACATAAAACAAACCACAAAAAATATTACTGGGTAAAGAGGCATGATGTATGCAATCTACACTCAAATGGTTCAGAAAAAGAATAATAATTTGTATATAATCTGTATAATCATTTGTATATAAGTTCTAAGTGTGTACATATGTGTGAGTCTATATATCTACATATACATGTACAGAAACACACAAACACGTACAGAGAAAGAGAGAGCAGACATGGCAAAATGTTAAAAACTGGTAAATCCAAAAAGGATTACAATGTTTGCTGTAAGTTTGAAATTATTTTCAACTTATTATTTACAAGCAGGGACAGAGGCCTGAAAAAAATGAACTATCATCAAAATGCTGAGAGAAAATAACTATCAACCAAGAATTTTATACCCAGCTAAAACCACATTTAAAGGACCAAGAAATGGGTATTTTTAGATACCTCAAAACTAAAAGAGTTTATCTACCACAGACTCTAAAAGAATTATAAAGAGAAACTTCAGCAAATCAAAAAGTTAATTCATAGGAAGACAAGAGATAAAAGAAATACAGTTGATTATTTTTAATTTAGTAAATGTAATTCCTGGCTGCAAAAATAATAAAAATAGTTTTTGGTGTTTAACAACACTGAGTGGACAAAACAAAAACAAGAGGCTCATTGAGAAGTTAAAACCAAGTAGGGTCCTTCTTGTTATATCAATAGGAGGATATCACATCTATTAGAAAAAATTCATAGTTGAGTACATATGCTAAAATTTAAGAATACAAATACAATCTATGGTTAGCTTCCAAGTCAGCTCAGGGAGACTGAACATATAAAATGTACCAATTCACTTTAAAAGTATGAAAAGGGTAGGGGCTGGGGACGGGAGAGTGAGCAGAGAAATAGAATGATAATATTAAAATGCAAAATAGAATAGAAAAAAATCCAAATATGTTAATAATCACATTAATTTGTGAGCAGGTCAGACTCCTATATTAAAAGATAGAGATGATCAGATTGGAGAAAAGAATAAAAAATCCAGGTGTGTGGAAGATTCCCTAAGGAGAGACTCTTGGAAGACTGAAAAAGGCATCTCAACTCAGCTAGCGGGAGAAGGAAACCTGCCCAATCAACTGAGAAATGGTGGAAATACTCAAAAAGTGTCAAGAAATGGTGCACAGTTGTCACTGTGAGGCAGGAAGAGGTGTGTCAGAAAATGCACTGCAGTTTGTAAGATACACAAAGAAAAACAGAAGCTGTCCCGGGATGAGGGGTGAGCTTTCTGGGAGGACAGAGGGTAAAGGTCTTTGGGAGGCCACAGAGGACTGGACAGACGAGGGACAGACCACAGGACACCACTGCACGCAGCATTAGCCACTCCAGGCAGGGCTCAGCGTCCGTGCCTACGTTCTCCACCAGGAACATGTCAAACCCCAGCACCGAAGAGCACCAAGCTTCCTCTGGACGTCGAGGAAGGAAGGAGAAGTTCAGAAAGGACATCAAAGGATGCTATCCCCAGGGGTGGGTGCGTCATCTGTGCTGCTTTCACACTTAGTCTTATTTAGGATCTTGGGCAGCTCTTTGATTGTCGTGGGCAACTGGGCTCGGAGCCATCTACACCTGCCCGGAACAATCTGCGATGGCTACTTCCAAGGTCGGTACAGCATTATCCTCAAAGTCCTTTCTCTCGATTCCTCACCGTAATGCAACAATCTTATTTTGCTGAGTGCTTATTATGTGATTCACATAGCTTGCGTCGTCCAATCCTAAGAAGAACCCTATAAGACATCGTTTCAGCCACATTTTAGAGGTGAGAAAAGCAAAACCAAAGGTCATGCCACTAGGAAGGGTCAGAATAGGGTTCAAACTCTAAGAATCTTGACTTCAAAAGTGATGCTTGACTCAAGCAACAAGACTCAGAAACCTAACACTGGTCTCGGGCCCTCCCGCTGGTGCTGGCTCTGAGGGATATTCTGCTTTTCTTCCCAAGAGCTCACCGAACAAAGCAGGAAGGAAAATCTGGGTGCTACACCTAGCTCCAGTGTCACGTGGAACTGTTACCAAGCCGAGCTCGTTTTACTGCATCATCATCATCTCTGTACCTGCCTGATGTCTCCACCTAAGGGCGGGCTCTTCGGGGACAAATCTGAGAGTCACTCACTCTGTGTCTGCAGGACTGAGCACAGTGCCTGGAAGGCAGCACTGCTCAACGCAGCGTCCATCAAGCGAATGAATGAGCAGAAAACAGACAAAGGAACTACCTGCAGCTGCCTCCTCACACCACACGGCGACCTCGTATTTAACACTCCTGATTCTGAAACACGTTCCATGCTCATTTCTCAGCCTCTGGGTCACACTTCCAAATCTTGGTATTAGTCGCACACATAGGAACGTTTGTTTCCTGAAATCAGGTTGCTCTCACACCTAGATGACTAACTCGTACTTACATCACACCCGGCCCTTCTGCTTCACAGCAGGCAGGCAAGACCTCACCTCTCAAAGATGCTCAGGCAGAGAACGCGGTGTGAGCGCTATGAAGTTTCCTTCCCTTGCGAAGAATATAGTAACACTTTTTTAGGGTGTGAGCCATCAGGACACAGAAGGAAGACGTCTCAAGACCAGAGTCACTCTCTCCCGGAATGCACTCTTCCTCCCTTGCCCACCTGGTAATGGTCTCCTCGTCCTTCTCAACGCAGCTCTGCTGTGACCTGCTTAGGAATTCTTCCAGAGAAGCTCATCCCTCTTCTAGTGGCTGCTGGTACATCCTTTTTTTTTTTTTTTTTTTTAACAGCCTTTACTGCCCCTCCCTCCATCCATTCAGCATGCAGTTCATGAGTGTCTAGGACAAACCTGGCTCCTGGGATACAATGATGGGCAGAGCGATGGATCCTGCGCTTAAGAACTTACAGTCTGATTCAGCGCTGTCCTAGAGAACCCCCTAAAATGCTGGAAATGTTTGATATCTGCACTGCTCAACAGAGTAGCCAACAGCCACATACGGCTATTGAAACTTAAAAACTTTCATCTAATTTTAATGCACTGAATTCTAACTTTAACCACATGTGGCTGGTAGCTGCCACACTGGACAGTGCAGGTAATCACGCTGCAGGATAATTACCTTGCATACCTTGCAAATCCTGACATACCTTTTCTGGCACATCTGGCTCCGTCTTCACCTGCACACAGATTCTTAAAGGTAAGAGCCATGTTAGGCATTCCTGTATCTTTAGACTCAGTGCAACCCAGCACACAGAAGTGGCTCAATCACTGCTGCATAAATGAATGGGTGGACAAAGGAGCAAGTGCTAAACACATAACAGAGGACCTAGAGAAGTTTATATCTCCTAATCAAAACTGGGAGAGTGAGAGCGAGAGGCTGGAGAGCAGGATAAGGAAACTGTGATGGATCTGCTGCTGTCCCCACAAAAAGGTGCGAATGTTAGGCACCTCCCTTCTGGTCCTTTTTCCCCCAGCATCCCCGTCACAATCACCATCTCGGGAAGCAGACACGATTCACAGAGATAAGGGAGGGCTGGGAGTCCCCAGAGGGCCCTTCACACTGGAGCACCTTCGGTTGCAAGCTGGGGAGAGGGTTGGGCAGAGGGGAGGCTTAAAAGAAACAAGAGAGAAGACTCATCAGTTCCGCAGTTGACGGAAACCGTCCTTTGTTGACTGCGGGGTTAGGGTTTTCCAGCTGCAGTTCTTAGAAGAGAAAGTGATAGTTTTTGCGCTTGAGAACCATTTCCTGGTCTGTGGTTGACTCACCGGAGATCCCTAAAGCGTGGACCGGTCTGAGGGTGCACTGGGAGGGGAAGTATGAGAGTGCAGCGTTACCACACCGGGGCCTTCTTGTCTCTGCCCGTCAGAAGGCATGAGGTACCGCCAACAGATGCCGCAGGTGGGGATGGCAGCGCCTTTCCGCAGAAGCGGGGCTGGGGGTCAGATCTCTAGAGGTGGGTGGGTGGGCCGGGGGCAGTGCTGAAGTTGAAAACACCCTCCAATCACGAGTTCAAAGAGCCCAACATACACTCAGCACCTGCACCAGTCACTTCACAGCTGGTCAATGTCCCAGCCCCTAACTGTCACCATGGACAGAATCCCTGATCTCAGGGCTGAATTCAACAGCAAGGCTTGAATTTACAGGTACATTAAAAAAAAAAAATCTTCTTTAAGGCATTACGCTAAGTGAAATAAGTCAGAGAAAGACAAATACTGTATATCACTTATATGTGGGATCTGAAAAAATACAACAAACTAGTGAATATTACCAAAAAAGCAGACTCAGACCTAAAGAACAAACTAGTGGTTACCAGGGGTGGGGAAGGGGCAGTATAGGTGTTGGAAAGTGGGAGGCACAAACTATTGGGTGTAATCAGGCTCAAAGATGTACTGTACAACATGGGGGATACAGCCAATATTTTGTAATAACTATAAATGGACTGTAATCTTTAAAATTGTATTAAAAAATAAATTAGCCAAATTAAAAGAAAATCTTCCTTAGCCATGTCAGTCACCATCTGGCATGTTATAATCATGCCTTATAAAATCTATACACTAGGAATTTCAAGAAAGCTTAGGCTCCCAAATCATTTCAAACTGTCAGGAGTGATGATGGTCATACATCTGACGATGTCTATTGTCAGTTGTCTAAACGTTTTAAACAGCAGAGCCTGAATTCAAAATGTAAAATAACCTGATTAAAAGGAAACTTTTCTACAGGTGAAATCACAGCTCCTGGGTTAAACCCCACCCAAGGCCACGCTGATGCTCAAAGCATTACTAGACCAGAATGCTGGCACCCGGCAAAAGACCCCCTAGGGTCTCCAAAGCAGAAAGCGACCCCACCCAAAAGTCACTTTCTCATCTGTTTTTGTCACTCCTCTGCTCACAAACTCTACCTTCTGGCCTCACCCTATTTTCGAAGCTCATCTCCCACTCCTACCCCTTAAACACCCTCATTGCCAGGATGATGTGAAGTTTCCTGTTTCTGGGCCATCTTCAGCTGTCCCTTGGCCCAGAATGCTGCTTCCGTCCACCTTCACACCTGGAATCCTTGGGGCCACCTGAAATGCTTCTCTTCCAGGCAGCTGACTCTTCTTCCCCAGGAATAGCCACCCCCGGGGGCCCCGATGGTGGTCTGTCTGGGCTCTTCCCGAGCGCTCAGCACACTCGGCTTTGCAGCTGGCCATCTGGGAGCATCTGATCCCTTAATTAGCTTAATAAGTTCTCTGGAAGATGAGGCTTGTCATCTCTAATCCCCAGTTCCCAGCACACAGTGGGTGCAAAGTAAATGCCTCTTTTTCCCTACTGAATTGTAGGAAAAAATAATGATCTCAGAAGCCTAATGATCTCGGAAGAGCCAACTCTGACTACCGCTGAGGACACAAGTGACAGGGTCAGGCACCCCACCACCCAGAAGTGGGGCCTCTTGAGTCTGCCTTGCTGGTTGACATGAACAGAATGACAATGAGTATCCTGGTGCTGATGAGAAGGCAACAGGGCACATGGCGGTAGGGAGGAAAGCATGCCTTTGAGTAAAGGGAGAGGCCCCATCAGCAGCAAGCCTGCCACCTAAGAAAGGAGAGAAGAGAAACTAACATCCACCAGCACTGCCTGTGTGCAGGGACTCACCATTTAAGCCTTTGTGGTGGGTACTGTTATCCCCCTAGCACAGAGGTGAAAACCAAGGCTCCAAAGCTGGAAACACTTGCCTAGAGTCACTGGCTCAACAAGAGGCAGTCTGTACTTGAACTCACAGACCCTCTGTCTCCAAAGCCCACCCTCACTCTTTCCAGTCTCTTCCTCACCACGATGCCTCCAAAACCCACAACAACCTTACAGGAGAAATCCCAAAGCCCTTTATGTAAGTAGTCCTTCTGTTAAGAAGTCCGCTGCATTTTCTCTTCCACAGCGAAGGACTACACAAAATACAGAACATGTGACCCGAATGAAACACACTCTGCTGCAAAGGACATGCAGTGCCCTTGACGGAGGACAGGCAGGGTCTGAGCCCATGGGCTTAATTAGGAGCCGGTGAGACTGCGTGACTATTAAGGGTGGAGAAAGAAGCGCAGCCAGCAGGGCCACGGGCAGGTGGAGAGAACAACTGTCAGACAAAACTCTGGAAAGGGAATCCTTCAGGTGCTCTCAGGAGCCCTGACAAAACGTCGGCTCTCGGTGCCACATTACCAGGAGCAGGTGTGCAATGTGAGAACGTGAGCCAGTCCGCCTGGGGTGGGAGGTGCAATGGGTGGACTTGACAGACATGCGACGATTCACGGGGGCTCAGGACCCCCGCGTCTCCAAGCAGGAGAGGCTTCTTGTTTCTCTCTCTGGTCCATCCATTCATTCACCCCCTCATTCGGTAGGTGTTTCTGAAGCACCTCCTATGTGCCCGGCAGTGTTAGGTGTTGGAACTACAAGTGGAAGCAATACTAGAGACCATCCCTGCCCTCATGAGCTGACAATCCAGAGGGGGAGGCAGCGACTATTCGAGAAATCAGGCTGCGACCATTACAAACCGAGGTACCTGCTGTCAGCGAGGAAACACGGTTCTAGGTGTGGAAAAAACGGGAAGCTGACCTACCCTGGGAGTCAGGGGAGTTTCCATGGCGGGGATTGCTGCTTAGTGAGCCATGAAGGATGAGCAGAGGTTAAGTGCCCACCGGAGGGCGGGCAGGAAGGGGCATACACGTGCACAACACGGGGAGATGGCGTGGAGAAGGATGCAAGCGAGGCCAGATCAGAGAGGCTCCGCAGGGCTGGGGAGTGTGAGCTGCACAAGGGACTCTCTCAGCTCCTTCCAGAAAGAGTCCCAAACACCCTCCTACTGCAGGCTCTATCCACCCAGTTCTTAAGCCAACACTGCAGCTTCAGCCTCCCCTGCAGGGTGGTCCAGAATTGGCTGGGCTGCCGTGTTCTTTGTGATGTGGTATCATGCACCCACACGCTGATCCTTGGCTTTATGCTTCGGTGGGCGCTGTCATCTTCTCCCACAGGCCCTGCCTTTTTCCTTGCTCATTCTGGCTCATGCTATCAGACTCAGCTTGCATGTCACCTCCTTCAGGAAGCCCTCTCCTAACTACCTTCCCAAGCTGGCTTAGGCACTCCTGCTTGTAACTCCCTCAATATCTTCTGTGTCTCTCCACCATGCTATGTGGGATTGCAACTATGTCTCAACAGTTCCTGGTATGCAGTGAGTACAGCTGCGTTAAAAAATATAACAAGGGATTAACATATACAATATATAAAATGCTCTGAAAAACAAATAGGAAAACACAAAGACCCAGCTAGAGAAACGAGCATCGGATTCAGATAATATAGCTAATATTTATCAAATGTCTACCATATGCCAGGTAATAGTCTAAGGGCTTTCTATGAATGAATTCACTTATTCTTTACCAAACCCCATGAGGTATGATTATACCTACATTTTTATGAATGAAGAATACGGCCCAGAGAAGCCGAGCAATTTGCCTGAAGCCACATGGCCAAATGCCTTGGTCCACCCACCATACTGAGTGTCACCTCCTGCTCTACTTGGCAGGACGATACTCGGGCCCCTCCCAGGGAAGGAAACACAGGTGGGGGGAACGTGAGAAGATGCTCACCCTCATTTGTAAACTAAAATCAAAACAGCAGAGCTTGGAGAAGCACGATGAAGATTGGCAGCAGCCAGAGCTGGCAAGAGCGTGAGCCTCGGGAGGCGCCTTGAGCGCCCAACAGAGAGAGGACAGCTAAGTCCCCGCACACCACGAAACCCCAGGCAGCCAGAAAGGGGAGGCACATCCACACGCCTGACACAGACGGAGTTTTAAATTTAAAACAAGATGTTCTCACCACCTCCAGTCTTTACCCAGATGCCACCTTCTCAGTGAGGCCTCGGCGTCTCACATGTGCGTGCTCGTGCGCCTGTGTGTATATACACCCACCGCACCCACAGACGTGGGATTATTCTTGTTCATCATTCCTTCAACAGATATTTCAGCAAACAGAACATTTTTACACATATAATATATAATGTGTAATAAATAAATAAATAAATAAATATATATATATAATTTGCATAAGCTTAGAGAGTGGGCCAGAAAGATCTATAGGGAAATATTAACGTCAGTCACCTCTAAATAGAATTTGGGAAAAAAGAAGGGGGGAACTTGAATTTTTTAAAAGCTTATACTTTCCATAGTGTTTTAATGTTTTAAACTGGAATAAGTTACTTTTTAACTTTAAAAAGGAAGGAAAGAAGGAAGGAAGGAAGGAAGGAAGGGGGCAGGGAGGGAGGGAGGGAAGGACGGAAGGAAGGAAAGGAGGAAGGGAGGGAAAGAAGTCGGGGGGAGAAAAGGGAAGGGGCATTTTGGGGACCTGCAGTTAGATAGGCCACCATCCCAACCCATTTCTCTCTCATGAAACCACCCTGAAATAGCAGTGAAGGAATAAATTTTTAGAAAGATATAAATACTCACAAGAAAAAGAGCAAGAAGGGACAACAGTGGACAATGCACTTCACCACGTGGACAGGAAATGGGAAGAGGGAGGGCCAAGGTGACCGAGCTGAAGATTCCTCCAAGTGCCCAGGGAGGGGACGGGATGAGGCGGCGGTCGCTCCCCCAGAGCCTCTACAGCTCAGGACTTAGAGACGCCGAGGACCGGGGAGCGTGGCCGTGCCCAGCCATGGACTCCAGGGGTGGGGAGGCCCCAGAACCAAGTCAGAACTGCAGGAAGGCCCGGGGGCACCGGAGAGGGTGCTGGGCTGGGCAGCCGGAAGCTGACAGGTGGCAGCAGTAGAGGGCAGTCACAATTCCCTTCTCCACCTTCACCACTGACATACAGGCCACGAGGAGATTTTGCTATTTCTGTCTTTTCTGACAGTTCATCCATAATTTAGGATCAGAAAGTCATCAGGAAACCCTAAGTCAAAATGTAGGATCAGTCCTTCCATTGATGACCTGCGCAGCAGCTGGTCCTGTAAGTACAACTAGGGTCAGGTCCTCAGGCATCCAGGCATTGCCCACCCTGGCCCCACCAGCCTTCTAGAAGTCACCCTGAGTCTTTCCCTAAACACACCAGCCCCTTGGCCAAGCCCACCTCCTCCCCAGCCTGCAGGCACACCTTGCCCTCGCCTCCATCCTCCTTTGTCAAGGCTGGCAGCACACCCCCCAAGTTCAGAGATGGGAGCAGACAAGCCACAAAGAGTCGATGAGTATGTGGAGAAAAGACCCAACCTCAGTGATAAGTAAAGAAATGTAAATCAAAGAGAGACCGAACTTCCCCCTTTTTTACCCCCACAAACAATGCTGGCAAGACAGTGGCAAAACTACAAATCAGACCTCGCTGGTTATTGTTAAATATTTGTACAGTCTTCTTCTTTTTGCCAGGGAGAGGGGTAAAATCACCAGTACGATCCTGCCTCTGGGAATTTATCCTAAGAAAACAATTGAGAAATAAAACAAGATAAAACCAAAGTAGTTTAGACCCAACCTAAATGTCCAAAGACAAGAGACTAAGTAAAATACTGTATGTTCTCTTGAAAAAATATAATGGCATGACTAAAATTATAAACATGAAGACCTGCCCAATATGGAAATAGGCATATGCTATACTGAGCATATAGTATATGCTATACTCATATTCTACTGAGTAGAAAAATGAAAATGCAAATGTTGTCATACAAAGTGTTTTCCACACACACAGACACAAACACACACGCACATGCACACACATGAGCAGAACAGGCTTTTTCCCACTGTGTGATTAGGGTCTGGTGAGAAAGTCAGATATCACACATTAAGGCAGTGTAAGAAAGTTTTAAAAAGCCCTGGATCTCAAAAAAAAAAAAAAAAGCTGGGTCAGAATTCCGACTCTACCACATTACCCTCTGGAGGTCCTAACTTCTGAAAGGCTCACTTTCCTCACCTGTAAACTAGGGATGAAAAGATGACCTACTTCATAGAGCTGTCAGGATTGCCTGAGCTACTGCATGTAAAATCCTGAGCCCCGCACCTGACGCACAGCAAGGATGTAATAAATACCTGTTATTGATGCCATTGCCGCTACTGTCATTATTAGCGAGGCTCAAGCATTCGGAGGGCTTGAGCCAGCTTGTCTAAGATAAATGCTGATGTGGGATGCGTCACACGGAGCCGCCTTGTGGAATTCAGAGAGTGCTTCCTGTCTTGTGGGACCTGCTGTTCACCTCCCATCTCTGAGATCAACAAGCAAACTTAAGCCAACTTCAGTGCCCGCCAGCCATTTACCAGTCCACACCAAGCAGGTGATTCCATTTACATGCACTGTCTAATCCACAGGACAAAATTCGTGTTTCCTTGTTACCAACTGGTTTCTGCCCATACAAGAATAGAAACCCACGTGCCTCAACTTTCTGCCCTCCAAATTCTCCTACGTGCCAGTGGTCTGCTGAATAATGCACCCCCAAAGATGTCCTCATCCTAATCCCCGGAACCTGGGAATAGGTGACCTGACGTGGCAAAAGGAACTTTGTAAATGTGATTGAGGCTCTTGAGATGAGGAGATGACCCTAGATTACACTGAGTGGGCCCAGTATCATCACAAGGGTCCTTATAAGAGAGAGGCAGGAGGGGCGGAGTCAGAGAAGGGGATGTGACAATGGAAGCAGAGGTCAGAGAGATAGATGCAGGGCCACAAACCAAGGAATGCGGGCAACCTCTAGAAACTGAAAAAGACAAGAAACCCAATCCTCCCCTAGAGCCTCTAGAAGGAGCACAGCCCTGCCAACCCATTTTAGACTTCTGATGTCCAAAACTCTTAAGAGTATAAATGTGTGTTGCTTTAAGCTACCCGGTGCGTTACAGCAGCTGCAGGAAACTCGTATGTGCTGTTGGTCCACTAAGAGCGCTTGGATTTCGTAGGTGGGATCTGGTGTTCAGGAGTCACACTGTGGCTCTAATCCAGCTCCACCTCCTGCTGCACTTGGACAAATCTGAGAGGTGTGGGGAATGGGGGCATCTCTGCGGACAGCACTCAGGAGGGTCCCTAACACGTGGCAAGCACTAGCCGTTTTTTTTATTCTACTTGTTGTTTCTTTTCCTTTTTGTCTGAAACAGCTTTGTTGAGATATAATTTACATACTCTAAAATTCACCCATTCAAAGTATATAATTTAGTGATTAGCAAGTGTATTTGCAGAGTTGTGCCACCATCCGTCATTCCCCGTTCCTTTCATTCTCCCAGCCTCTGGCAACCACTAATCTACTTTCTGTCTCTATAGATTTGCCTACTCTGGGCCTTTCAAATAAATTGTCATACAGTAAGTGGTCTTCTGTGACTGGCTTCTTTCACTTAGCGTTGTGTTCTCAAGGGTCATCCAGGTTGTAGCCTGTGTCAGTACTTCATTCCTTTTTATGACTGAGTAACATTCCATTGTATGGATATAACAAATTTTGTTTACCCTTTCATCAGCTGATGGACGCTGTTGACTTTTATTTTTTGCTATTTCTTCTAGCACTGAAATAAACTTTGATAATTAAGGGAGTTCCCTTGAAGTGTTGTGAGTGTGCGTGTGTGTGTGTGCCTTTTAATCTAATGGCTAGAATTAAAAAAAAAAATGATATAAATGAACTTATTTACAAAACAGAAACAGACTCACAGATTTCAAAAACAAACTTATGGTTACCAAAGGGGAAAAGTGGAGGGGAGGAATAAATTAGGAGTTTGGGATTAACAGACACACACTACTACGTATAAAATAGACCTACCAACAAACAAGGACCTACTGTATAGCACAGGGAACTCTGCTCAATATTCTGTGATAACCTACATGGGAAAAGAATCTGAAAAAGAATGAATATATGTATACGTATAACTGAATCACTTTGCTGTACATCTGAAACTACCACAACACTGTAAATCAACTAGACTCCAACAAAATTTTAAAAAATAGAAAATAAAGCCTAGAGGAAAATCCTCAGGACTGGCAATTCCATCTCCCTAGAATGCCAAGCCAGCATCTTTGGAACCACTGAAGATATCTCATAGGAAGACTCAGGGATGTTGGCCAGAATGCTGCCCTAGGACCCTGGGGAGAGCTTTGCTGGTTTGAACCTAAATCCCTGAAGTGTCTTTTTATAAAACGGGTCACAGACCTCTGAGAGCTTCAGCATCGCCAGACCAGGCACCACCTAGCTCCTCCCTTTGGCACTCCGTTTCCCCACCCCTCTGAGCCTCAGTTTCCCCATCTCTAAGCAAGGCTAATCATAGCTAACCTTGTTGTGATGCTATGTTGTCAAGTTGCTAGGTCAGAGAGCCAGTGAGGGGATTAAATGATATGCACTGGTTAAACACAAACAGTGAGGCTTCCGCTACAGTGGGAGCCCAGCACCACATTATCAGCACCATTTGTGGAGACTGGCTCTTTGTAGGGCCAGTGCAGGTGGAGCCGGAGCCCTGGTCCTGGGGGTCCACCCCGGTAGGGAGGACTAGCTTTTCACCAACATCTGCAAACTGAATTTTACCATTGTTTTGAGACCCTCTGCAGACAATGTACCCCTCTCACAGCTTGTGACTGGGGAGGGGTGGGACTTCTACTCCCCACTCCCCGTCTTTTGTTCACCACTGATGAATGGGACTTGGAAACGGTTCCTAAGACTTTTTCTGAGGTAGTTGAGAGAGGAAAACAATATCGGAGCTGGCAGGGAAAGTAATCTGTCGATTTCCGTGAGTCTTGACAGTAGTCAAGATTCTGTCAGCCTCCTCTGGATGCCAAAATCAAATCCGGAAATGGGGAACCCACAGGGAGAGTCGAATTCCCCCTTGGATTTGCCTTGCGTCAGGCTGACAGTCAGATTTTCCATCACAGTCAGGCACTTTCCACTCAGATGCAGTGGCCACGTTGGACAGGTCTGCACATTACCCGTAAAAGGGTTTTAAGTTCATTCATTCACACAAGTTGCTCACTTGCCATGCTTTGAAAGACAAAACCTAAGAACCCCTTAGGCTTTGGTGGTTGTTATGTGTCTGGAAAATGACCCACTTCTGAAAAAACAAAAAGGTTGGTTAAAGTCTGCTGCCTGGGAGTGGGTGTTTGAAGTTTGTTAAAAGAACAGCTGTGCCCAGGGAAACGGATACCTGCCTTCACAAAAGGCCCCACGTGGACACCCTTTTCAGACTTTCTGTGATTCACTAGATGGCTTGGGGCCACTGCCCATGCCACTGGGAACAAGCTGGGCACCTCCAGAAGCAGTGGTGATTCTAAAGGTCATGAACTGGGGTCAAGTTCAGGGCATGGAACAAGACGTTTCTGAAACAATCACAGTTTTGAGGAAGTATCAGGGAACTACAACAAGCCCAGGAGGGTTATTCAGGCCTTTTACCACTATACTCTTAAGTGAACCTAGCCTATAATTTTCCTTGTTCCTCCCTTCCTTGTCTGGTTTGGAAATCCAGGTTATACTGGTCTTTTCACAAGAGTTGGAGTGTTTTCTCTTTTTCTGTCCTCTGCAACCATTCGGATATGAGAGGGAAAGTTTCCGTTCTAGAATATTAGGTAGGCTTGCCTGTAAAATCATCTGAGCCTTGTGTGCCTTCTTCCCGCTTTATACGAGAGATGTGTAAAGACTGATTTAATAATTTAAGAGTTATTGCCCGAGGGAGACCTTCAAGATGGCGGAGGAGTAAGACGTGGAGATCACCTTCCTCCCCACAAATACATCAGAAGTACATCTACATGTGGAACAACTCCTACAGAACACCTACTGAACGCTGGCAGAAGACCTCAGACCTCCCAAAAGGCAAGAAACTCCCCACGTACCTGGCCGCGTGGCTGACAGGGTCTTGGTGCTCCAGCCGGGTGTCAGGCCTGTGCCTCTGAGGTGGGAGAGCCAAGTTCAGGACACTGGTCCACCAGAGACCTCCCAGCTCCACGTAATATCAAACGGCAAAAGCTCTCCCAGAGAACTCCATCTCAACGCTAAGACCCAGCTCCACTCAACGACCAGCAAGCTACAGTGCAGGACAGCCTATGCCAAACAACTAGCAAGGCAGGAACACAACCCCACCCATTAGCAGAGAGGCGGCCTAAAATCATAATAAGGTCACAGACACCCCAAAACACACCACCGGACGCCGTCCTGCCCACCGGAAAGACAAGATCCAGCCTCATCCACCAGAACACAGGCACTAGTCCCCTCCACCAGGAAGCCTATGCAACCCACTGAACCAACCTTAGCCACTGGGGGCAGACACCAAAAACAATAAGAACTATGAACCTGCAGCCTGCGAAAAGGAGATCCCAAACACAGTAAGTTAAGCAAAATGAGAAGGCAGAGAAACACACAGCAGATGAAGGAGCAAAGTAAAAACCCACCAAACCAAACAAATGAAGAGGAAATAGGCAGTCTACCTGAAAAAGCATTCAGAGTAATGATAGTAAAGATGATCCAAAATCTTGGAAATAGAATGGAGAAAATACAAGAAACATTTAACAAGGACCTAGAAGAACTAAAGAGAAAACAAACAATGATGAACAACACAATAAATGAAATTAAAAATTCTCTAGACGGAATCAATAGCAGAATAACTGAGGCAGAAGAATGGATAAGTGACCTGGAAGATAAAATAGTGGAAATAACTACTGCAGAGCAGAATAAAGAAAACAGAATGAAAAGAAATGAGGACAGTCTTAGAGACCTCTGGGACAACATTAAACGCACGAGCATTTGAATTATAGGGGTCCCAGAAGAAGAGAAAAAGAGAGGAACTGAAAAAATATTTGAAGAGATTATAGTTGAAAACTTCCTTAAATGGGAAAGGAAATAGTCAATCAAGTCCAGGAAGCTCAGAGAGTCCCATACAAGATAAATCTGAGGAGAAACACGCCAAGACACATATTAAGCAAACTATCAAAAATTAAATACATGGAAAAAATATTAAAAGCAGCAAGGGAAAAACAACAAATAACATACAAGGGAATCCCCATAAGGTTAACAGCTGATCTTTCAGCAGAAACTCTGCAAGCCAGAAGGGAGTGGCAGGGCATATTTAAAGTGATGAAATGGAAAAAGCTACAACCAAGATTATGCTACCCAGCAAGGATCTCATTCAGATTCTACAGAGAAATTAAAACCCTTACAGACAAGCTAAGAGAATTCAGCACCATCAAACCAGCTTTACACCAAATGCTAAAGGAACTTCTCTAGGCAGGAAACACAAGAGAAGGAAAAGACCTACAATAACAAACCGAAAACAATTAAGAAAATGGTAATAGGAACATACATATCGATAATTACCTTAAATATAAACGGATTAAATGCTCCCGCCAAAAGACACAGACTGGCTGAATGGATACAAAAACAGGACCCGTATATATGCTGTCTACAAGAGACCCACTTCAGACCTAGGGACACATACAGACTGAAAGTGAGGGGATGGAAAAAGATATTCCATGACAATGGAAATCAAAAGAAAGCTGGAGTAGCAATACTCGTATCAGACAAAATAGACTTTAAAATAAAGACGATTATAAGAGACAAAGAAGGACATTACATAATGATCAAGGGATCAATCCAAGAAGAAGATATAACAATTGTAAATATTTATGCACCCAACATAGGAGCACCTCAATACATAAGGCAAATTTTACTAATCATTAGAGAAACGCAAATCAAAACTACAATGAGGTATCACCTCACACCAGTCAGAATGGCCATCATCAAAAAATCTACAAACAATAAATGCTGGAGAGGGTGTGGAGAAAAGGGAACCCTCTTGCACTGTTGGTGGGAATGTAAATTGAAACAGACACTATGGAGAACAGTATGGAGGTTCCTTAAAAAACTAAAAATGGAACTACCATATGACCCAGCAATCCCACTACTGGGCATATACCCTGAGAAAATCATAATTCAAAAAGAGTCATGTACCACAATGTTCACTGCAGCTCTATTTATAATAGCCAGGACATGGAAGCAACCTAAATGTCCACTGACAGATGAATGGATAAAGAAGATGTGGCACATATATACAATGGAATATTACTCAGCCATAAAACGAAACGGAATTGAGTTATTTGTAGTGAGGTGGATGGACCTAGAGACTGTCATACAGAGTGAAGTAAGTCAGAAGGAGAAAAATAAATACCATATGCTAACACATACATATGGAATCTAAAAAAAAAAAAAAGGTTCTGGAGAACCTAGGGGCAGGACAGGAATAAAGACGCAGATGTAGAGAATGGACTTGAGGACACGGGGAGGGGGAAGGGTAAGCTGGGAGGAAGCGAGAGAGTAGCATGGACATATATATACACTACCAAATGTAAAATAGATAGCTAGTGGGAAGCAACCGCATAGCACAGGGAGATCAGCTCTCGGTGCTTTGTGACCACCTAGAGGGGTGGGATAGGGAGGGTGGGAGGGAGACGCAAGAGGGAGGAGGTATGAGGATATACGTATATGCATAGCTGATTCACTTTGTTGTAAAGCAGAAACACACCACTGTAAAGCAATTATACTCCAGTAAAGATGTTAAAAAAAAAAAAAAGAGTTATTGCCCTATTCAGGTTTTCTAGTTGTCAGTGAGTCCGTTTTAAGTTGTATTTTTTTTATGAAATTGACCATTTACTCCTGGCTTTCAAATTGAATGGCACAGAGTTAATCTCAATTTCTCAGGCTTAGAACGATTATATCTGTCCATCAGTAAGCAATGAGGGTGAGTCCAAGTGGCTTCTGCCCCACCAGCACTCTGGGGCTCCCCCAACCAGGGCATATTTTTTTTCAATTTTATTTTACATTGGAGTATAGCTGATGAACAATGTGGTGAGAGTTTCAGGTGCACAGCAAAGAGACTCAGCCATACATATGCATGTATCCGTTCTCCTCCACACTCCCCTCCCATCCAGGCTGCCACATAACACTGAGCAGAGTTCAGTCAGGGCATATTTTTATCAGGGATCAGGAACTGCCTTGTACTGCCTGGGAGCCAGCTGAGCAGTGATCTAGGGAACATCTCTGGAGTCGAACTGCCTGGATTTCTCTCCTAGTCCCAACCTGGGCACTTGTAACTTCAGTCTCCTCCTCCGAAAAATGGGTAGTCTCCTAACAGCTGCCAGTTAGGACTAAAAGGATCACAAAAGGACTTTGTAAACTCCAAGGCCTAACGGGGAAGTTCCCATGCAATAAGACTTTCCACTTAACAACTTCATTTCACAAACTCTCAACTTACGAATCCTCAGGAATGCAAACTCAAGGACCAGAGCAAAAGGGCTTCAACTCTTCCCAGTACCACCAACTGGTGTTCCCAACCACTGTCTGTCATTTTTGTCCCAACCACCTTGGTGCTTATTCGTCTAGAGCAGTGAGCAGTTGTGAAAGCAGGGTCCCTGGACCAGCGGCAGCATCTGGGAACTTGCTAGCAATGCAGATTTTCAGGCTCTCCTCCATACCTACTAAATAAGAAACTCTGGGGGTTGGCACAGTTATCTGTGTTTTAACATACCCGCCAGTGGATTCCGATGCCGGCTCCATGTCTGAGAGCCCGAGGTTCTCGAAAGTCATAGGGCATTTCCCATGTTCACGCTTAGTTCTGAAGTGCTTTTAAAACATGGTTACTCCATTATGATCGATAAAAGGAAAACAATCATCGTGTTGATAGAGTGAGTAGGAAGAGATAAACAAACATGAGAGAAGTGAAAGCTGAGATAATTTTAAAAGATCAATGGAGAAACGATGGCAAGTGTTGCACGTTTGTGTGGGATGACTCACTCAGTGATAGGAACAATTCTGAAAACACTGAATCAGGCAGTGTCTGAGATGCAGCGCCTGGGCCACAGACAACACTCATCAGGAAACAAAGACGATGATTCTCAAAATTCAAAGAAATGTGAACACGGGGTCACCGGGTCAGCATCAAAGTGGAAACTCATCGGCTTCAGGGAAATTTGGAAAACGCTGGGCGTCTGTGTGTTGTGCTGGGGCTCAGAGTTGGCACCTAGTCAGGGGTGTGTCCACAGGTTAAAGGTTCATCTGAATCTGTCAAATACTGATGCTTTGGCCTATTCTGATGAAACAGAACTAATCAGTTCTAGACCAGACCACAGGAGGAGTTCACTAACCCAACGGTTTTTCTATATGGATGAAACAGGTCTGTTTTAGGGAAAAAAAAAAAAAAGAGAGAGAGAGAGAGGGATGCCTGGTAGAGAGTGCATTAGCAAGAAGGAGAAATTATATCAGGTTTTAAACGTTTAAAGGACTAAATCACATTCCCACTTACAAGCTTAAAACTGAAGGAGTAACTCGATCTACCAACAAAGGATGGGATCTATGAACCACCCATCACTTACAATGAAACGCTTATGCAAGAACTACTGTATATACCATGGCAGTTAAAATTCAGCATTTAAAAGACACAATCCACACCCTGCCCCCTGAGATTCATTTGATTGGGGTAGAGCCCACTTTTAACAAGCTCCCGAAGGGATACTGAGGCAGATGGTACCCGGACCACAGAGCCGTTTGTCATTATGGGAGAAGAATCAGAAGCAAAAGCGGCACTGAGTCGCCGCACGCGCTTCACAAACATTGCTGGGGAAAATGCTGTCTGAGACCAAAGCACCACCCGCTGGAGCCCCAATTTAGCACCTGTTCCCACAGCTCAGATAGGGGAAGTCAGCAGTAAATGAGTAACGTGTTACATAAGTTGCTTTTCTGTATGCAGAACCTTAATTCACCAAAGAGAAGTTGAAATCATATAAAAAGCAACAGCCCACCCCCAAAACAAATGCTGGGAAAGCATAGCCAGGATCTCCCCGTCCCCTTCTGCAAGGCAAAGATGAGGCCCCCCTCCGTGCTGAAAACCCTGCTACCTCACCCTTGTGCCACTGGGATCTGCATCCTTGGTGGCAGTGGTCAGAGAAGGTGGGGCTGCGGGGTGGGGGAGGAGGAAAACATTCAGGGTCTGCATGGGCATGGACATTGGCTGACAAGGCTTCCCTCGGGCTGAAAACATAAGTGGAGTCACGTTGTGCTTGACTACGCCTCTGACCCCTGGCTGGCAAGTTCTGGAACGACACAAGCCCCTCTGTCTTGGGTCTTCTCCAAGAACCCCAAACCTTTCTCTCCTCTCTCTCTCTCTCTCTCTCTGGCAAGGATTCTCAGTCTTTTCCTCTTCCCAGTTACTCCAAGACCTGGATAGTATGCTATTTCTAACTAGAGTGTTAAAAGCTGACCAGGGCTGGGGCATTTATCACCCCAGTGACCACAGGAGATGTCATGCAGATATGGAAAGGCATACCATCTACGTAACATATGTGTTACTCCTTCCAGTGAGTTAGCCTCAGGAGTCTTCTCAACAATGACCCAGAGACACCCACTCTCAACCTAGTGGAGAGCAGACTGTAAGTTTCAGAGGGTGCCGTCCTTACCTATCTTTTTATTACTTTACTCCAAGCACCTAGCATGGTGATTAACTCTCAGGAAGAACAGAAGAAGTATTGAATTGATTTAAATTGACACCTGATATGAAACGTAATTATCACCCCATTTTGCCACAGAGCAGGTCCCCAAATGCATGAGAGCCACCTAGGGCGCTTGTTAAAAACCCATCTTCTGGGCTCCACCCCAGACTTAGTAAATCAGATTCTACAGGATTTGCATTTTAACAAAGTGCCAGGGAACCTTACACACGTGAATTTGAGAACCACTGCCTTAGGCTTATGAGAACCTCAAGGACACCAATATTGTGGGATGCGATTAAACACAAGGGCCCTTTGGGAACACCCAAAACCAAACAAAAGAGAGGCAGGTAGCTTCCTCCCCTCTGTCCAGGCATGGGCCCGAGTGGAGTAGAGAACATTCAACATCGGGAAAAAATGAGGCCAAGAAGAGATCAGAGACAAGAAAGATCTAGGGAAGCACTCGAGGTTAACAAGGCCACCACTGAGGCCAGCAGGCTCATTCTCATCTGTTTCCCCGGGTCATGGGGAACCATGCTCCATCACCAGATCATGAACCGGGTGGTATCGATGAGGCCCCGGGTGGTATCGATGAGGCCCAAGGACAGACTGCACACAGCTAGCAGCCCTGCCCCGCTCTGGAAAAGGGCATGGAAGGAGAAGTATGCCTTCATCGGAACTTCTCTACAGGTCTGACTTCCCTCTCGGCCCTGCAGGGTGGCAGCTAGAGTCAGCACACCTCCCCGCCCACGTTCCCATCCCCCCACTCTCAGGGCAGCCACATCTTGAGCAGGGTAGAGGGCTGCTACCAGCCGGGGTGCCAGCAATCACACCCAAGGAGCCTCACAAGCCCCCCTTCCAGAGACAGGGAATCCCTCCGCTGCTGTCACAGGAACATCAAACACCGATGTTTGTGCCAGGCCTCATTTACACAAGCCCACTCCTCCCCGAGAGATGGATTTTTAAAACAAACAGCTTTTCCATATGTTAGCAGGCAGAGTCATGTCAGCATCAGGGATCCCCAGACGGAAACATGAGTCAATCTGGGGCAGAGACTGCTAAATAAATCCTGTCTGGGTGAAATTCCTCTCTCTGGAGAAAGAGGAACCTCAAAGCAGATCACTCAGATTCCCCGGCCAGAATGCCTAAAGACGCCACGTTCTCCCCAGCCGGGCGCGCCCTGAGCACTCTGAACTCTGAAATCATCATCCCTCTAATGTGCATCTGCCTCTGTCACCCCATCCTTCCGGAAACTCTCCTAACCAGTCCCACCTGCGTCCCAGCACCCCTATTCCCACATGCACTCTGGTTCCATCCAGGGCATCGGGTGGCCCTACTCTGTTGGGCATGGGTCGTCCACACTCGAGCAGGATTTCCTGACATCCCAAGGCTTAGAGTTCTGGCAGCTAAAGAGAAAAATGCACCACGTGGACACACGGGTACCTGAGAAATGAAGGAACACAGGTAACAGGTGCAGACAGCTCACCTGGAAGACTCAGCCACTGAGCACTCTATTGAGGAGATGTCAGATTTGGGAGCTTGAATTACCTGGGTCATCGCCTCCTCTTTCCTTAATTTTGCTTGTGGGGACTTGGTCAGAGGGAGGGATTCCCTAATCTTTGCTGTGTTGCTTGCGGGAGGTGGCAAGAAGGTACAAAGCAAAAGAACTGGCCTAGGATGGGGCCGGGGCAGCATTTAGGACCTAATACAGACATGGGGCCAGATCACGCACGTTAGCGAGAGATGAGGGGCAGGAGGCTCCAGCTGAAGAACCAGCTGGGAGAATTCCAAGTCCAAACTGGGTGTGAGAAGGAGGAGCAGAGCCTGGCCCAGACCTCGCCTCTCTGGGCTACAGCGCTGAGGGCGCGAGATTGGAAGCAAGGGCTCTGGGAGGTGCGTGCGGCCTCCGAAAGGCACTGGTCCTGTGGGGACACGAGTCTCGGGTCCTGATGGGTGAGACTCTGAGCCGCCCTCGGAGCAGGGGCTCCAGAGCGGTTACCATGGCTTTGGGCGCCTTTAAGCGCAGCCAGGGATTTCCGACGCGGGACAGGCCTTGGCTGGAGCGTCAGTGGCTTGGCCTCCCCACGCGCATAGGTGTCCGTAACCAGGGCAGGCACGTGAGCGAGCCCACAGTGCCCTAGGTGAAAGAGACAAAGGGACAATTACTGCCTGCCTGAGGGGCAGGGCCGGGGTGGGGGTAGTGTGTTTCCCTAGGCTGCCCGCAAAGCCCCAGCCGAGAGGAAGACCAGCCACGTACCGAGTCCATTCTCCGCCAGCGCCGCGGGGCTCACGTGGCAGTCGCCCAGGTCCTGCTCACCCACGTCATTCAAATCCAAGCCGGGCTGGTGGGACCCGTTTCCAAAATGCCTCTCTTCCTTCTCGGAGCCGGCGTCCCCGTTTTCCATCCCATTCTGCGCCTTTTTCAGGGGCATTATTTGCAGGCCACTGGGGGTAGTCCTGTAAGACACTGTCTTGGTGGCCCTGTCCCCGCCTGCAGGGGGCTTGGCCGGATACCCTTTTTTCGGCTTGGACAGGGAAGGGTTGATCCGCTTCCGTTTATGGGAAGTCCCTTTGCTCTTGGCGGATTCCGAGGGCCTGTGGGACAGCTTCTCGACCGAGGGGCCTCGGGCGTCGCGCAGAAGCTTGGAGGCGCCGGGCTGCTTCCCCGACTTGAGCCTCTTGTCCTTGGCCAGGTGCAGCCCGTTGAACTCATCAATGAACTCCTCACAATGCAGCAGGTGGTGCTCGGGCTCCCACGTGTCCTCCGTGCTCCCGTAGCCTTTCCACCGGATCAGATACCCCATTTTCCCTTCTTGTTCTTCCTCTTGTCTACAATCCTTTCAACCTGGGATGCAGGAGGAGAATCAGCAAAGAGAGAGAGAAAGAAAGAAAGACAGAAGGAAAAAAAAAATTAGTCCCAGGCCACAGGAACAATGCAGAGCCTTCGGGATAGAGGGATCCGCCCTGGCCGTGGGGCGGCGAGCTGCTGCAGAGGCAGGAAGCTGACCCTCCCAGGAGCCTTCAGGAAGGCTGGTTTATTTTAGGACATCGCTGAAGGGAACGGGCGGTGAACAACAACCATCGCTGTTTCCCATGACGACTGCGTGATGCCACACCCGCCTGCCTGCATCTACCTGTCTATCCAAGGCTTACTCTTACTTGAAATCGCATTGCAAGCGTGCACTGAAGATCTTTATTCTTTTCATTGCACCAAAGTAGAATCAGACTTTTAAAGACCAATTTGGTGTGCGTTTGTTTTTTCACCGTTACTTATAACAATAAGTAACATTGAGCGTTTACATTATAGGCACTCTGCTAATGTGTCCTTACTTACAATGATACTAATGATTAGTAACATTGGCTGGGCATGTGTGAGGCAGACGCTACTAAATGCTGGGCATGGATGGTCCCGTTTCATTTTCTCCAGACAACAACCCGATGCAGTAGGTGTTCTTCCTATCCCCACTTTACAGAGAGGGAAGTGGGGCTGACAGATTGTCTCCCAACCAAGCTCCAAGCTGGTAAGAGCAGAGCTGGGATTTGAACCACTCTCACCCCAAGTTTTTTTTCTTAATCATTAGGCCATACCAACTCTCTCTCAACTATAAAAATCTTCCATAATGACCAAAAATGACTCGAATCAATGAAGCCCAATATTCCCCTATTCGGCTCCCCCAGCTGCAACATAGGGGGTACAGCTGCACGGTAAGGTGATGGGTGACATTTTTTAAGCGCCTATTGTGTACCTTGCATAACCCCACGGGGTGTACATTATTAATGCTCTCATTTGATAGATGAGGGATTAAGTATGAGGTAACCTGCCTACAATGCAGGGCTAAGAGGTGGTAGAGGTAGTTCTGAACATATATCTGGTTTTCGAGCCATGTAACTCCTGTCTATGTACCTTCAAAAGTAAGTAAATCTCTCTTGTCTTCAACAAGACATGGAAAAACACACTTAGAAAATGCCAGTCCGAAGGCTAATAACTGGTGAATCGGGGTGAAGGGTGTGTGAGGCTTCACTTATTATTCTCTCAACTTTGTTATACATTTGAAATTTTTAATTAAAAAAAAAGACAGAAAATTTCCAGTGCTCTACCCAAAAAAGAGCTAAATTTCAATGAAAAAGTAAACAATTATATTCAAAAGCTTACTATATTTTAATGTCAAGATAATGTACTTTTCTAGGATGGAATTCGACCCAGTGAAATGAAGTAATAAGTGAGGAATATGCCCTCGAAACTCATGGAAAAAAAACCAATATGAGAGGGGAGAAGCGGTTACAGTTACAGTTGATAATTGTTAAAGATGGGTAATAGGTAAATGTGGGGTTCATTATACAACTGTTTATGCCTGCATGTTGGAATTTCTATGTGTCTAAATTTTTCCATATAAAAAATAAAAATTTTGATAAGTGAGATTATCTCCCAGTGATCTATATACAACAGAAGCTATGCAAAATAATTAAACGACTTTCATTGCTTTGCACTTAATAAATATCTAAACAGCTAGGCCATATTGCCTCTTTATAATACTGCTTCTTCACAAACAATTTAAATTGTTTCCTTAATTGATCCATCTGAAATCAAATTGGCCTATTTCTATGAAAATTTCTTTCCTTATAAAATGCTCTGTAAACATCTGTTTTAGATTTATTACATAATTTCTAGATGTATCACACAAACTCTATAATAGCTTGAAAAAGTAAAATCACGCCAAACGAATCCAACTTCCAATCTCTGAATCAAGGAATGGGACTAGCTGGGTGTTCATTTGTGATAATGCTGCAGAAAGTCAAGAGTGTCTCTGGAGGAGCCTGCAGCTTTGCACACTTGTAGGACTTTGAAGGGGGAAACCCTCTGCAAGTTAACGGAGGGAGGAAAGTGAACAAGCAACATGGCACTGCTGGAAATAGCAGCATTCCTGAGAAGGCCAACCTAGGAGTGTCAGGAGGAAGCCCAGAAATGTCTAAGGGCTATGAGCTAAGGGATGGGTGTTGGCGTGGAGGTCTCCAGCTTCAGAAAGCATGTGCTTGGCTCCCAGAATGGAGAAACTTCTTCCCCAGAATAAAGCAGAAAACCATGTTAGACAAACAGCCAACACAGTGATAGGTGGGTAGGTGGATGGATGGGTAGATGGATGGATGGATGGATGGAAAAATGGATGGCTGAATGGATGAATGAACAGATGGCTGGAGAGTGGAAAACCAGCTGCTACCCCAGTGTGGCCCCAAGGAGCCATGTAGACACTCCACCCTTGCTGGATGGATGAACAGATGGGTAAATAGTGGGATGGGTAGGTGGGTGGATAGACAGATGGATAAACAGATGGGAGGATAGTGAGATGGGTAGGTGATGGAAAGATCTACAAATGGACAGATGACTAGATGGATGGGTGACAGGTGAAAGGGTCGGTAGAGAGGTGAGTTCAGGAATGGATGGGTGGATGGATAGATGGCACACACTCATCAACATGAACTTAGTATAGTATTTAAGAACACATGCTATGGAGCGAGACTATCTGGTTTAAATCTCCTGCTTAGGAGTCGTGTGTCCTTGAGCAAGTTACCAAACCTCAGATGACTCACCTAACAAGGGGGAAGTAACAGCACCTACCTCATAGGGTGATAGTGGAGAATATACAAATAAGGAGATTAGCATTCCAGAGTAAAGGTCACTTAATCTTGCGTACCCTCCCGTGAATACAAACCTGGGTGGTATCTAAAGATAATGTGTCTCCACCCTGCAGAACACGACCCCCTGAGGGCACTCAACTCCTCCCCCGGAAGAAGACAGAGTCGAACCCACCTACTTAGATAAGTCCTTCCAAGTGTGGGAGATGGCTGTGCAGAGTAGGGCTGCTCGAGAAGCTTGGGCAGTCAGCAAGGGTGGCATGTCTACATGGCTACTTGGGGCCACACTGGCGGAAGAGCTGGTTTTCTTCCCTCCTAGTTACTGGAGGATTGAGTCACAAGTGGCTTTATGAGGGACAGAAAGGCCACTGCTTCCACCTCTGGTCCCATCCAGAAAGCCACTGGGTGGCTTGACAGTCATTTCTACTTAAATTAACCCAATACCAACAATGAACAGTATTAACAGGATTATTAATGGCCTGACATGGAGGGGAAAAACTATTGGCTCTTCTACTTTCTATTCACATTGACCCTGGGCAAGTTGCCCAGCCTCTCTGGGACTCAGTGTCCCCATCTGTCAAACAGAAATAGTAATAATAATAATAATAATAGCAGCTTCCTGCAAGGTTGTTGGGAGAACTAAAAGGAATAAGGTGTGATTGAGAAAGTAAAGTGTCTTGAACACCACAAAGCACTACGAGGAGATGAGGGGAATTGCTCTGAGAAATATAAAACTTCAGGTGACAAAGTGATTTTATATACATGATTTCTTCTATCGTTTAAACCTTTGTAAAAAACAGGGTTTTTTTCAGGTTCAGAAAAACAACTGCTTTTTCTGAAAGACGAAAATGCCCACAAGGAGATCAGAGGAGAGCTGGCTCCCAAACAACCCCATCAGACTTTGAATGCGCCATCTCCTGGGACCTAATCTCCTTCTTTACATCCTGTACAGGTTTTCTGACCTCTTTTCCTCTTCTTCTCGGGAGATCCTCAAATAGAACCAGAACTCTAATCTGTTCTGTTGATAACAAAAGCCTACATTATTTAGGATTTGAATGTTAAATGACTGCAACATTCTCTGTCTGGAAATCCTGTCTTTCCCTTAAGTTCCCCCAACCTCCGCCACTGTCCTCAACTCCTCACACCTGTTGAAAACAGAGACCTGAGCCCCCAGGTGCTAGCAGCTCTGCTCTTGATGTCCCGCGCCCACGCTACCTGCACAGGCCTCGTGCACTACCTGAGGCTCAGGCCCTCCAAATGGAAACAATGCTCAATTCCCTTCCCCTGTAGTTACCTAGGAATGCGTGAATGATATTAAAAAAGCATGTGCTCACACACCTGCCACCTTCTCTATTCAAAGGTAAGCAATCTGAGGCCCTGAATGATTCCTTTGAGTTCAACCAAAGCATTAATTAACATGTTCTCTCTGTGATCCCCGCTAACACAAGATGCTACTCTACTGCAGGTGGGGGCAAGGAAATTCTGAGGCAATTATTACCAGTGCCACGATGACAAGTGGATGGCTGTCTCGTTAGGAATAAGGATGACGACAATCACCTTTAGTGGTACATGCTAAGTTCCAGGAACTGTGTTAAGAACTGATAAGCTTTCCACTGGGCAGTATTCTCACCACTGACAGGTGAGGAAGTTGAGGCTCAGAGAAGCTAGGTAAGTTTCCCTCCATCACACAGTCAGTAGGTGGTTAGCCAAGATTGGAACCTTAGTTCGTCTGACTCCTCGGCCCAAGTTCTTGGCCACCTGGCTACACCTCACCAGTGGGAAGCCACCAGAACCGGGCAAGCAAGGTGCCAAGCATGTGGGCCACAAGCACGGAAGAAGGAAACGGCTTCACGAAGTCCTTCATCCAACACTGTAATGTGTGTCCGTACGCAAGGCACCACAGGCCATGGTGAACCCACAGACCGCCAGCATGGCTCCCACAGGCTGGTGGGGACACAGTGCTTCAATGAGGGAGCACGAAGTCACAGGTGATAACAATTATGAAAAGTGCTCTGACGGTGAAGAGAAAGGGGCTGTGACAAAGAATGGCTACTTCAAATTGGATGAAAAGGGAGGTTCCTCTGAGAAGGGATGGGACCTTCGGAGATGGAGAAAATGTGGACCAGAGAGAGGCCACTCCAGGCAGCCGGATAGCCTCCTCAGCTGTTCACTGGCAGGTGACCCAATACCACCACCACCACCTAACATTCACTCAGCATTTACCAAATGCCAGCCACTGTCCTATGTGATCCCTACACAGTCATGTAATATTATACATATTAACTCATTTAATCTTCAGAATAGCTGAACAACGTAGGTAACTTTATTCTCTTTTTTATAAAGGACAAAACTGAGGCGCCCAGGGATTAAGGACCTCGGCCAAGACCCCACCTCTGACAAGCAGCAGAGAGCTAAGACTTGGTCTGGTACATCTTGGCTCCAGACCCCATGCTTTCAATGATGCCACCATATCCACTCCCCACTCTTGCTCAGTGAGCCCAACCTGACTGAGGCTGATGGCGTATGTGCAACTTCTCATGCTCCCCCCAACTCCTGCCAGGTCACAGAAAACCTACAGCATCTTTACATGGCTTAAAAGTGGCCTCTCAAAGAAAACTCTAATTCAAAAAGATACATGCACCCCAATATTCATAGCTGCACTATTTACAATAGCCAAGACATGGAAACAAATGTCCATCAACAGATGAATGGATAAAGAAGATGTGGTATATATATATATATATATATATATATATATATATATATATATATATATATATATATGTTGGTATATAATATATATATATGTTGGTATATAATATATATAATGGAATATTACTCAGCCATAAAAAATGAAATAATGCCATTTGCAGCAACATGGATGGACTTCACCTATCATACTAAGTGAAGTAAGTCACACAGAGAAAGACAAATATCATATAGTATCACCTATATGTGGAATCTAAAAACAATAATACAAACTTATTTAGAAAATGGAAACAGACTCAGACATAAAAAACAAACTTATGGTTACCAAAGGGGAAAGGGGAGGGAGGGATAAATGAGGAGTCTGGCATTAGCAGATACACACCACTATTTATAAAATAGATAAACAACAAGGTCCTACTATATAGCACAAGGAACTACATTCAATATCTTGTAATAACCTATAATGGAAAAGAATCTGAAAAAGAATAGATATATATATGTATGTATAACTGAATCACTTTGTTGTACACCTGAAACTAACACAACATTGTAAATCAACTATACTTCAATTAAAAAAAAAAGTAGCCTCCTGAGCTTGACTCTCCTGGGGTCCCCCAGCATGCCATGTGGGCCTCCCTCCTCTCCTGCTCCAATTCTCCATCGGTTCAAAGGGAAACAGACTAATCATCAGTCATATTCCCTATCCCAGCTTCCCATCAAACCAAAAGAGTATATAAAATGACAATAGCTCAGGAATCCAGGATCACCAACGAAGATTTTCCAGACTCTGCAAGGAAGCCCCCTCACACCAGATGGCGTTGGATGAGAAACTTTGGGTTACTAGTACATGTCTTAACCTCTGAATGTGAAGAACAAGGCCAAAAAGGAATAAAGGAAGATGATGTCCACAACTGCCATCTGCCCACACATACACCAGAGCAGCCATCCTTGGACATTCCCCAGATCCTGGACCTCAAACCCCACACCCACAAGGACCTCTCTTTCTGCATCCTTTCAACATCCTGGGACAGCTTCCTTGGAGGTAGAGAGGCACAGGTTCCCATCTTTACGACTTGGGGTACGAAGTTCTCAGGAAGAGTAAAGACGTGACAAGTTCTGGGGACAACCAGGTATGGACTGTTTCAGGGCTAGAAGATGGTGGTTGCTTCAGATTATCTAGTCAGAGAAGAAGGCAGTAAGAAGAGGTGGCATGTCCCGCTCAGTCCAGCCAAACTACAATATACTAAGGAAACAGCTGGCAGACCAAGAAATTCGGCTCAGAGCCGTGCAGTTCAAGCCAGCATCTGGGTGAGGGTCTGAATGGGGAACACAGCAGTATCCAAGTGAGGAGGGGACCAAGAGGAACTCCCACACCCACTCTGTTGGAAAACACTAAACCAGAGAGACCTCTCTTTGATCAAGAGCACACAGACAAAAACTGGTAACGCATTTATAAAATCTTCTAAAACAGAGCAGAAGCAAGAACTACAATCCTGCAGCCTGTGGAACAAAAACCACATTCACAGAAAGATAGACAAGTGAAAAGGCAGAGGGCTATGTACCAGATGAAGGAACAAGATAAAACCCCAGAAAAACAACTAAATGAAGTGGAGATAGGCAACCTTCCAGAAAAAGAATTCAGAATAATAATAGTGAAGATGATACAGGACCTCGGAAAAAGAATGGAGGCAAAGATCGAGAAGATGAAAGAAATGTTTAACAAAGACCTAGAAGAATTAAAGAACAAACACCTAGAAGAATTAAAGAACAAACAAACAGAGATGAACAATACAATAACTGAAATGAAAAATACACTAGAAGGAATCAGGAGCAGAATAACTGAGGCAGAAGAACAGATAAGTGACTTGGAAGACAGAATAGTGGAATTCACTGCCACAGGACAGAATAAAGAAAAAAGAATGAAAGGAAATGAAGACAGCCTAAGAGACCTCTGGGACAACATTAAATGCAACAACATTTGCATTATAGGGGTCCCAGAAGGAGAAGAGAGAGAGAAAGGACCCGAGAAAATATTTGAAGAGATTATAGTTGAAAACTTCCCTAACATGGGAGAGGAAATAGCCACCTAAGTCCAGGAAGCGCAGAGAGTCCCAGGCAGGATAAACCCAAGGAGAAACATGCCGAGACACATAGTAATCAAATTGACAAAAATTAAAGACAAAGAGAAATTACTGAAAGCAGCAAGGGAAAAACGACAAATAACATACAAGGGAACTCCCATAAGGTTAACAGCTGATTTCTCAACAGAAACTCTAACAAGCCAGAAGGGAGTGGCATGATATATTTAAAGTGATGAAAGGGAAGAACCTACAACCAAGATTACTCTACCTGCCAAGGATCTCATTCAGATTCGACAGAGAAATCAAAAGCTTTACAGACAAACAAAAGCTAAAAGAATTCAGCACCACCAAACCAGCTCTACAACAAGTGCTAAAGGAACTTCTCTAAGTGGGAAACACAAGAGAAGAAAAGGACCTACAAAAACAAACCCATAACAATTAAGAAAATGGTAACAGTAACATACATTTTGATAATTACCTTAAACATGAATGGATTAAATGCTCCAAGCAGAAGACACAGGCTTGCTGAATGGATACAAAAACAAGACCCATATATATATGCTGTCTACAAGAGAACCACTTCAGACCTAGGGACACATACAGACAGAAAGTGAGGGGATGGAAAAAGATATTCCATGCAAATGGAAATCAAAGGAAAGCTGGAGTAGCAATACTCCTATCAGATAAAATAGACTTTAAAATAAAGAATGTTACAACAGACGAGGAAGGACACTGCATAATGATCAAGGGATCAATCCAATAAGAAGATATAACAATTATAAATATATATGCACCCAACATAGGAGCACCTCAATACATAAGGCAACTGCTAACAGCTATAAAAGAGGAAATCGACAGTAACACAATAATAGTGGGGGACTTTAACACCTCCCTTACACCAATGGACAGATCATCCAAACAGAAAATTAATAAGGAAACACAAGTTTTAAATGACACAATAGACCAGATAGATTTGATTGATATTTACAGGACATTCTGTCCAAAAACAGCAGATTACACTTTCTTCTCAAGTGCACATGGAACATTCTCCAGGATAGATCACATCTTGGGTCACAAATCAAGCCTCAGTAAACTTTAAAAAATTGAAATCATATCAAGCATCTTTTCTGACTACAAGGCTATGAGATTAGAAATCAATTACAGGGAAAAAAAAACCCCTAAAAAACACAAACACATGGCAGCTAAACAATACGTTACTAAATAACCAAGAGATCACTGAAGAAATCAAAGAGGAAATCAAAAAATACCTAGAGACAAATGACAACAAAAACACAATGATCCAAAGCCTATGGGATGCAGCAAAAGCAGTTCTAAGAGGGAAGTTTATAGCAATACAAGTCTACCTAAAGAAACAAGAAAAATCTCAAATAAATGATCTAACCTTACACCTAAAGGAACTAGAGAAAGAAGAAGAAACAAAACCCAAAGTTAGTAGAAGGAAAGAAATCATAAAGATCAGAGCAGAAATAGATGAAATAGAAACAAAGAAAACAACAGCAAAAATCAATAAAACTAAAAGCTGGTTCTTTGAGAAGATAAACAAAATTGATAAACCATTAACCAGACTCATCAAGAAAAAGAGGAAGAGGACTCAAATCAATAAATTTAGAAATGGAAAAAAAAAAAACTTCTAAAACACATCAGAACACGATCATAACTAAAATTCTCAATAATATCCTACTAAGAAAAGTACTACTATACATTTTTGGATAGCATTTGTGTCATGTTTTCAAAGACTACAGAAAATATGGCCTCTGTTTTTAAAAGATAGAGAGAGGAAAAAAAGATAAATGATGAAATGAAATAAATAGGTTGAGTAGGGAACTGAATTGAAAGAACACCCATTTACATAAGAAAGGATAAAAGGAAACCAAAGGGGGAAAAAGAAAAAGAAAAAAAAAAAAAACCACAGGCAAAGAAATAAAATTCCTATTGGAACCAGAAAAGGACAGAGCCAACATGCAGAAAATGAAATCAGTGATGTATACGACATACTTGAAGAGCTCTCCAAGAATGCAGAAGAAAAGGACACAGAGGTTTTTAAAGAAAACGTTAAGGAAAATGAGTGTAGGCATCCAGGAGGGTTAACAGAGACCCAAGCAATATATGTCTAACAAAGGGAAAAAAATCAAAATGGGACAAGAACATTAATAAGGCATAACAGAAGAGATCTCTGTATCTTGAGTCTGTAGGTCAAAAAAAGATCTCTGGGGCTTCCCTGGTGGCGCAGTGGTTGAGAATCTGCCTGCCAATGCAGGGGACATGGGTTCGAGCCCTGGTCTGGGAGGATCCCACATGCCACGGAGCAACTGGGCCCGTGAGCCACAACTACTGAGCCTGCGCGTCTGGAGCCTGTGCTCCGCAACAAGAGAGGCCGCGATAGTGAGAGGCCCACGCACCGCGATGAAGAGTGGCCCCCGCTCGCCACAACTAGAGAAAGACCTCACACAGAAACGAAGACCCAACACAGCCATAAATGAACCATAGGTAAATAAATAAAATTAAAAAAAAAAAGATCTCTGATGGGGGAAGCAAAGGTTGAGAATAAATCAACTTTATTTCTATTCTTGCGAAACTTAATTTCAAAAAATTAAACTCCCCACCTCACACCCCAACCTTCCCTCATCCAAAATGGTACAGAAGTTGAAAACATAAATATTGTAAACTTAAGAATTCTAAAACCAGTCAAGTGGACCTTCAGTTGAGAAGGAAGGAGGAAGACATTTCGTTTGTTAAAGGACAAAACATAAACTAACCCACTAAAAAAATGAGCCTGGAGGATCTTATAATGCCAGAAAATAAGAAATGTTCAATCAATCAATCAACCCCAAATGATGGCAGGGGAATGCCAAAGGAGCCAACTGAAAGAGCTCCCAGTGGCCAAAGCTGGAATAATTTGAAAAAGAAAATAAATAGTGGGCTTCCCTGGTGGCTCAGTGGTTGAGGATCTGCCTGCTAATGCAGGGGACATGGGTTCGAGCCCTGGTCTGGGAAGATCCCACATGCCGCGGAGCAACTGGGCCCGTGAGCCACAACTACTGAGCCTGCGCATCTGGAGCCTGTGCTCCGCAACAAGAGAGGCCACGATAGTGAGAGGCCCGCACACTGTGATGAAGAGTGGCCCCCGCTTGCCGCAACTAGAGAAAGCCCTCGCACAGAAACAAAGATCCAACACAGCCAAAAATAAATAAATAAATAAATTTTTTAAAAAAGAAAAGAAATAGTGATAGTACTACATGTATAACCTAAAGAATAAAATAAATACCCATGAGTTCACCTGATATAAATAAATGAATTAATTATCAGAAGTTGGCCTGCAGGCCAAATCTGGCCCAGTGTCTGTTTTTAAGAATAAAGATTCATTGGAACACACCACGCCCATTCATTTATGTCTCATCTATGGTGCTTCACGCTATCAGAGTTAGTTGTGTAACAGAGACTGTATGGTCCACAAAAACTAAAATATTTGCTATATGGTCCATTGCAGAAAAAGCTTGCTGACTCTGGAATAAATAAACAAATGGGAGAAGGGACAAATATTCCTTATAGCTGAATTCCAAATGATAAATGTAAAAAGAATAAGAGAAATAGAAAAATCACCATTAGAGCACCACAGTAATAACTGCTACAGAAAAGAGCCACAGATGGATGCTAAAACTAGTTGGTAAAACTTTAAAGAGAAATAGGATATTTGCATAGCCTGAAAATATCTCCCCCGACATATTTATGAACTATCATGGTAGTTTTAACAGATGCCCACCAATTGATCCTCTTCCCTTTAGGAGGTGCAGCTTAATTCCTCTCCCCTTAAGTGACTGGACTTAATGACCCCTTTCTAACAAACAGAGTATGCAAAGGAAAAAAAGAGTACCTGTACGGTGCAGAACCCTGGCCCACACCAGTGATCAAGGTTACATCACCTGCATAAATCGTGTTGCTGCCATGTATATTCTGATCTGATTCACTGAGAAGTGCACTTCCCCTTTGTGGTATAATCCCCCAAATCCATAACCTATTGATTACACATCAGACAAACCCAAACTGAAGGACAGTCTACAAAATACTTGACCAGTACACTGGAAAAGTATCAAGGTCACAAACTACAAGGAGACCAAGATATGGCCTTAGATTGGAGGTGACTGAGGAAAAGCAGTAACTAAATGCAATGTGGTATCCTGGACTGGATCCTGAAACAGAAAAGGATGTTCATGGAAACACTGGTGAAATCCTAATAAAGTCTGTAGGTGAGTTTACAGTGTAGCACCAATGTTAATTTCTTAGTTTTTATAAATGTACATGGTGTAAGATGTAAATACTGGTTAAGGGGTATATGGAAACTTTGTACTGTATAACTCTTCTGAAAATCCATAATTATTTCAAGTTTTTAATGTACAATTGCAGGTTACGTGAAAACTTAAAAAAAAGCATATGAATAATGGGAACAACAATCATAAAACCTAACAATTCCAAGTACTCATTATATACTTATTCGCTTAGTAATAAAAAATAAAAGAAAGAACAAAACTATATCAGGCAGGATGAAATTTTGTAAAGAATATCAAAGTAAAATTTGAGGAGCAAAAATGCATTAAATAGGAAAGGAAGTTTTTTTAATTAAAAAATACTCACTAAATACATAATAGTTATGAACTTTTCTGTATCAAATAACAGACCCCAAAATAACTTTTAAAAATTCAACAGAAAATTGGTAGAAACAATTTGAACTGGAGACTTAAACTCAATACTTTCAGACTGAGACAGATCGAGCGATGAAAAATATGGATATAAAGAATCTGACATATAAATATGATGGTTGCTCAAGTAAATATTACACATATTTGTATGAACACAAACTTTTAACTGCATAATCTGTAAAGAAAATAAACTCTACAAAATTTCAAGAAAATCATCCATGGAACACTTATAAAAATTGATTAAATACGAAAATGTAAGAGGAAAAAAATCCCTAATGAATGCCAAAAAAGAAGATATTTTACAGACTGTGATCTCTAAATACATACAGTACTATAATACTAGATAACACAATTTTAAAATAAATCCCAACCACTTATAAATGAACAAAGGACCCTAAGTAACCATCAAATAAAGAGCTAAGAAAAAACTACAATAACGTTTTTTTTTAATCAAAAAATGCGTACACATATAGTCGAATAGTTGGGAGGCAGAAATAAAGATGGAAGGAAGAAGTTAAAACATCTACCCTCAGTAAGCAGTAAAAGAAAACAAACACTCTTGGGCAGAAAGAGGAAAGAATAAATATCAAAGCAGAAATTAACAAACTAGAAAATGTAAAAAAGCTGAACTCATTGACATTCAAAAACTGATTTTTGAAATAAAGAGCAAAAATGGCAGAGTAGGCAGCTCCAAGGGTTTGTTTCTCCACAGAAACACTGAAAAATCAAGCAAAAACGTCAGAATCAACTGTTTTAGAATTCTGGAAAACAAGGTTTGTAGCAACCAAACTGAAGGCTGAATCAAGAAAAACACAGCTCAAAAACAGTAGGAAAGCTTTTTGTCATTTTTACTTAGTCTTGCCCTACCCACTCCCCAGCTCAGTAGCAGTCTTGAATAAAGCAGCCCACATCCCCAGTATGGAACCACGGTCCTTGGTTCTGGAGGAAGAAAAGCAATCCTTATCCTCAAAGAACTGTGTTTGTTCTAACTTGTCTAGGGGCTACCTGAGGAATGACATAAGCACTTGTTTTTGTATTGCTCAAAACTTACTTAGGTTGGAAAATAGCTATGCAGAGTCATTCTTTCAAAACAATGTATGCAAATGCACAATCTGCTGCCAAATGGGACAAAAGAGTACAGGTGAGAAAAACAATAGATGCACCAAAAGCCTGGGAAGAGAAGATGAAGAGTTTCCTTGGGAAATTCGGGGATTTAAAAAAGCTACATACATGCCCAAGGCAGGATGCATGCCCAGAAAAGATGGTCCTAAAACTTTCCCCTCTGGCTGATCTCTAAACTTAGTGCATGCAGGAAGTGAAGACTAAGGCAGACTTGTAAATGCCCTGGCTAAGCATTGCAGGAATGTCCCAACACAGAGCCAATCTGAAAAGCCCGAGGGAGGCTTGCTTCCTTCCTTCCTTCCTTCCTCCCTCCCTCTCTTCCTTCCTTTATTTCTATTCTTTACTTCCTTATTTATTTCTCCTGGCATGCAAGGAAATCTGTCACAACCAGCTTAACACAAGCTAAAGGAACAGAGAGTTCATAGACCATACATGACAAAGAGTACAGACTTTAAAAATAGTTTAGAAAAGCCTCTAAACAAACAGCAACAGTCCACAACAAGCAATAAGAATAAACCCTGACAAGGGGGGAAAGTCTAATTTCCAGAGTTACCACATTATAATATTCAAACTGTCCAGTCTTCAATAAGAAATTATGAAACATTCAAAGAAACAAGAAATATGGCCCATTCACAGAAGAAATTAACAGAAATTTCCCCTAAGGAAGGAAAGACGTTGGACTTACTAGACAAAGGCTTTGAATTAACTGTCTTAAGTATTCTCAAAGGGCTAGAGAAAACCATGGAAAAAGAGTTAAAGTAAGCCAGGACAACAATGTCTCAACAAATAGAAAACATCAATAAAGCAATGAAAATTATGAAAAGGAACAAAAGAAATCTGGGAGACAAAAAGCACAATAACATATATGAAAAATTCACAAGAGAGTTTCAATAAAAGATGTGAAAAGGCAGAAGAAAGAATCGGCAAATTTGAAGATAGTTCAATTAAAATGATCCAGTCTGAGAAGCAGAAAGTACAAAATAAAGGAAAATAAACAGAGCCCAAGAGACCTGTGGGACACTGTCAAGAGTAATAACATACACACATAATAGGAGTTCTGGAAGAAAAGGAAAAAGAGAAAGGGGCAGAAAGAATATTTAAAGAAATAATGGCCAAAATCGTCCAAATTTGATAAAAGATATAAGTGTACATATTCGAGAGGCTCAACAAACTCAAAATAGGATAAGCTCAAAGAGGTCAACATTGAGATACATTACAATCAAACAACTGAAAGACAAACTCAAAGAGAGGATCTTAAAAGCAGCAAGCAAATGATTCATCACATACAAGGGATCCTCAATAGGATTAACAGTCAATTTCCAATCAGAAACCATGGAGGCCAGAAGGCAGTGGAATCACACGTTTAAAGTGCTAAAAGACAAAACTGTCAACCAAAAATTTACATCTGAATATACATGCACCCCAATGTTCACAGCAGCATTATTTTCAATTGCCAAGGTATGGAAGCAACCTAAGTGCCCATCAGCACATAAATGGATAAAGAAGACGTGGTATATATATATATATATATACAATGGATTATTACTCAGCCATAAAAAAGAATGAAATATTGCCATTTGCAGGAAGATGGATGGACCTAGAGATTATTGTACTAAGTAAGTCAGACAGAGAAAGACAAATATATGATATCACTTATATGTGGAATCTAAAAAAATGATACAAATGAACTTATTTACAAAACAGAAATAGACATAGAAAAACTTATGGTTACCAAAAGGGAAAGGGAGGGAGGGATAAATTAGGAGTTTGGGATTAACATATACACACTACCATATATAAAACAGATAAACAACAAGGACCTACTGTATAGCACAGGGAACTATATTCAGTATCTTGTAATAACCTATAATGGAAAAGAATCTGAAAAAGAATATATATATACATATATTGAATAAATAATTGAATCACTTTGCTGTAAACCTGAATCATTGTAAATCATTCAATTTTTAAAACCTGGTGAAAAAATTCTACATCTGGCAAAACTACCCTTTAAAAATGAAGGAGAAATTATGATATTCCCAGGTAAACAGAAACTCAGGTAATAATATTATTAGGAAACTTGCTTTACAGGAAATGCTAAAGGGAGTCCTTTAGGCTGAAATGAAAGGATACAACATAATAACTTGAAGCAACATGAAGATTAAAGAACTCCAGAAATGATAAGCACATAGGTAATATAAAAGCCAGCACTACTGTATTTCTGATGCGCAACTACTTCTGTACGTTTCCTGTATGACATAAAAGACAAATGCATAAAGCAATAATTATAAATGTATATTGATGAGTATAGAATATATAAAGATGTAATCTGTGATAATAACATCATAAATGGGGGAAAGGGAAGCAGAGTTTATATACAAGCAGAGTTTTGTACGATATTGAAGCTGCACTAATACCAATCCAATAGACTGCTACACACTTAGGATGTTAATGGTAAATCTCATAGAACCACTAAGAAAATATCTGAAAAATATACAGTAAAGGAAATCAGAAGGGAATCAAAACAGCACATTACAAGAACTGATTTTTGAGGCAAGGCAATAAAACAGATAAATTTCTGGTAAATCCCATTGAAGGAAAAATAGAGAAAATACAAATAAAATGAATCATAAATGAAATGAGAATATAACAGATGTAAAATAAATGCATATAATACCATGTCTTCTAACATGCTGAAAAGTTTGAAAACAGGTGAAATGCTTATTATGAAATAATATATGCATTAGCAAAAATGACTCAGAAGATGAAAGTATAAACAGACCAATAACCAGGAAAGAAGCAGATATAGTTATTAAAGTTAAACATCTGAACAGAATAACAACCCTAGGAAAAAATGGATAGTTATTAAATAATTTTTTAAGAAAAGGTTCTACCCTAAAATAGGTTTACCCAGGAATCTTACCAATGTTTAAGAAATAGGTAGTTCCCACAGTACAGAAATGATTTTAGTGCAGAGAGAAAAAATGGAATGCTTTCAAATCCACTGAACAAATCTATCATTGCCTTCATGAAAACTTATAAAAGACAGCATAACAATAAAATATATATAACAATTTCACTGATCAATATGATATAAGCATTTTATATAGAACTAAAAAACAGGAGTAATATATTTAAAGGATAAAATATCTCAAAGTGACAGAACGGTTAAATTTAAAAGTCTACTAAGAGGAAGTTCCACATTAATTGGTCAAAGAAGAAAAAAATGAGATGATCTTAACAGATGCTGAAAAGTTAATTACCCAAATTTTAAATTCATTCCAGACCACCTCTCCCCACAAAAAAGGGACTAAAATATATATGACAAAGAAAAGCAATATCAAACTGGAAGACTGCACCAATTCTAAGAGTAAAATTTAATAAGCACTTACACTGATGTCAAGATCAAAACAAAATATTACAATTATTTCGCTATTGAACTATTTTGGGTGACAGAGCAACATATGAAAATACAAAACAAGAAAAGGAGACATGAATATAGAAACAGAAGACAAATCATCACTATATTAGATAATATGATTATATATCTTGTATGTCTAGAAAATGTGAGATAATTAACATAAAAAAATTTGACTTGACCAGAACTTACAAAGTTTAGCAAATGCTTAACAATAAAATAAATATAAATAATTCACTATCAACATTGCTCCAAAATGAAGCTACACATTCTCTTCAAATATGCATCAAGTATTCACAAAAACAATGACATATTACACTTCAGTTAAATCTCAATACATTAGAAAACATAACAAAAATCACACAATCCATAATTTCAAAATTTATTCTAATAAAATTCTGAATCAACAAGAAAATGACAGAGAAGAAAACTCTATGTACTAGGCTTCCAGTTTCTGCTTAGGTTGTAGAGCTGGAAAACAACTGCTCCCTGCTTTAAAGAGTAAGAACAAGAATAACAAAAGTCCAGACAAACTCATGTTCATGACTTGCCTAGAACTCACCACAGAACAGATACTGAGGGGAAAACAACTAGCCCAAAATCTCAGATGCTTGCAGAGAGAGACTGAATTTGATATTGACCTTGAGCAGACGCCACTGGACACCAGCTCTAATGGAGAAGATGAACAATGCAAGATCAGAGAGAAAAACTCAGTGGAAAGAAGGAAATGATAAGAAATAATCAAGCAAAAATGCTAGAAATCAACAACATAATAAGAAATATGAGAATTTCAAGAGACAGACTGATCAGTAGACTCGACATAGCTGAGGAAGAAAATCAGAAAACTTCAAGGTAGGTCAATAGAAACTAAACCAAATTGAAACACAGAGAAAAAAAGCAGGAAAAAAACAGGGCATCTAAGAGCTGTAGAATGATATCAAATAGTCTGACATACATGTCAGTGGAATCCCAGAGGGAAAAGAAAGGGAGAATAGGCAGAAGAAATATTTGAAAACTGAATAGCCAAAAATTTTCAAAATTGATGACAGTACCAAAACACTAATCCAACAGCTCAGAAAACACTGAAAACACTGATAAATACTCCTCCCGCGAAAGAAAACAATATAATACAATGCAATATACTAACTCATATCATACTGAAACTGCAGAAAACAAAATACAAACAGAAAATCTTGCAGTCAGTCAGAGAAAAGAAGATGCATTTCATATCTAGGGACAAAAATAAGCATTACATCAGACTCCTTATCAAAAACCACGCATGACAGCACAGTAAAATAACATCTTAAAGGTGATGAAAGAAAAAAATGGTCAAGCAAGAACTTGTCCAGCAAAAATATCTTTCAAAAAAGAAAAAGGAAAAATTTCTCAGACAAAAACTAAGGGAATTAATCTCCAGCGGACTTATTCTACACAAAATGTTAAAGGAAGTTCTTCAGATAGAAGGAATATGATAACCAGACAGAAACTTGGATCTACACAAAGAAATACAGAGCCCTGGAAGTGGGATAAATGAAGGTAAAAATAAAACTTTTTTTCCTTACCTTGAATTGCTCTAAAGTTAAATGACCATCTCAAGCAAAAAGAGCAGCAATGCGTTGTGTGTTCACGGCATACGTACAAGTAACATGTAGGCCAACAATAGAACAAAGGCAGAAGGGAAATGGGAACATACTGTTGTCAGGTCATTAAACTACAATGAAGCAATGTAAGTTATATAAAAGTAAACTGGGTAAATACATGTAATGCAAACTTTAGGGCAATTAGTTTTAAAATTAAACAAGAGATATAAATAACTGCCGAGACAAAAAAAGAATCATGAGAAATGCTGAACTTTTTTGAAATTTTTAACTCAGACGGCAGAAAAATGAAAAAATAGATGAAGCAAACAAAAAACAGCAACATTTTAATACAAGTATCAATATATAAATAATTACATTAATGTAAAGGGTATAAACATCAAAGTAAAAGACAATATTGAATTGGATTTTAAAAAGTGATGTTGTTTCTAAGTAATCTACTTTCAATCTAAAGACATAGGTTAAAAGTAAAATGATGGGAACATATATTGTGGAACAATAATAAGGCTTCAGCAGTTATATTAATATCAGAAAAAGTAGAGTTCCAAACAAAGAATACTACTAAAGACAAACAGGAACATTACATAACAATAAAAGAGTCAATATTCCAAGAATATACAACAATACAAAATATTTATGCACTTAAAAAGAGAGTTACAAATATGCAAAGCAAAAACAGAAAACTGGAAGAATGAGACAAATACACATTATAGTTGGAGAGTTCAGTATTACTCTCAGTAACTAACAGAACAAGAAAAGGTGAAATCAGTATGGATACCAAATTCCTTAAAAACACTATGAATCACCTCGACCTAACTGACATTTATAAAAAATCTCACACAAAATACACATTCCTTTCAAGGGCACATGGAACATTTACCATACTCTAGGCCATAAAACAAACTTTAAAAAGTTCAAAAGAATGAAAATCATGCAAACTATGTTCTCTGACTGCAACAAAATTAAACTACAAATGAACTAAACTATATCTGGAAATCTCAGATATAGTTTAGTTAATCATTTAGAAATTAAACCATCCACTTCTAAATTACCCCATGGGTGAAAGAAGTCTCAAGAGACATTATAAAATATTTTAAACTAAATGAAAATTACATGAATACAATGTATCAAAATTTGTGGAAGGCAGGTAAAACAGTGTTCAGAGGGAAATTTATAGCATTACATGCTGTTATAAGAAAAAAAAGAAAGATCTAAAATAAATAATCTGGGACTTCCCTGGCAGAAGACTCTGGGCTTCCACTGCAGGGGGAGCGGTTTGATTCCTGGTCAGGGAACTAAGATCCCACATGTGGTGTGGCATGGCCAAAAAAATATTAATAATAAAAATAAAATAAAATAAATAATCTAAGCTTCCACCTTAAGAAACTAGAACAAAGAGCAAATTACACTCAAAGCTAACAGAAGGAAGAAAATAATAATAAAGGTAGGAACAGAAATAAATGAAATTAAAAACACTAACATTAAAGACAATATCAATGAAGTCGAAAGCTGGTTCTTTTAAAGAACTGTAAAATTGATAAACCTCTAGCCAGACATAACAACAAAGAAAGTGAAAACCCAAATTACCTATAACAGGAATGAAAGAGTGCACATCCACAGAGACCCTCACATATACATTTAGGTCCATAATCCATGTTTGCCAGGGGGTGGGGAGAGAGGGATGAACATGCGTAGCACAGAGGATTTTTAGGGGGGTGAAACTATTCTGTGTATTATAATGATGGATACATGTCATTACACACGTCTCCAAACCCACAGAACGTACAACCCCAAAAGTGAACCCTAAGGTTAACTATGGACTTTGAGCGACAATGATGTGTCAACGTACGTTCATCAATTAAAAAAAAAAAAAAAAAAGACAGGCACTTCCCTGGTGGCGCAGTGGTTAAGAATCCGCCTGCCAATGCAGGGGACACAGGCTCAAGCCCTGGTCTGGGAAGATCCCACCTGCCACGGAGCAACTAAGCCCGTGCACCACAACTACTGAGCCTGTGCTCTAGAGCCCACAAGCCACAACTACTGAGCCCGCGTGCCACAACTACTGAAGCCCACATGCCTAGAGCCCGTGCTCCACAACAAGAGAAACCACCGCAATGAGAAGCCCATGCACCGCAATGAAGAGTAGCCCCCTTGGGGCTTCCCTGGTGGTGCAGTGGTTGAGAATCTGCCTGCCAATGCAGGGGACATGGGTTCGAGCCCTGGTCTGGGAAGATCCCACATGCCACGGAGCAGCTGGGCCCGTGAGCCACAATTACTGAGCCTGCACGTCTGGTGCCTGTGTTCCGCAACGAGAGGCCGCGATAGTGAGAGGCCCATGCACCATGATGAAGAGTGGCCCCCGCTCGCCGCACCTAGAGAAAGCCCTCGCACAGAAACGAAGACCCAACACAGCCAAAAATAAATAAATAAATAAATAAATTTATTTTAAAAAAAAAATAGCCCTAGGGAAATGCCGTCTCACATACACCCCATGCCTGTCCCATTTTCTCCACCAGTTCCAGGAACCTGGGCAGGGATAGGTGTGAAGGGTCTGCTCTCACTGGCTAAAAAAAAAAAAGAGTAGCCCCCACTCGCCGCAACTAGAGAAAGCCTGCACACAGCAACGAAGACCCAATGCAGCCAAAAATTAAATTAAATTTTTAAAAAAGACAAATGACAGATTGACAAAATACTGACATTTATAACAAAGGGTTAATGTCCAGACCATATTTTTTAAAACTGTGAAATCAACAACAACAAAAAATTTAAAACAATAAAAATGGGCAAAGAACCAGAATAAAAAATTCAAAGAAATAAATATAGATATAACATGGAAAAGCACGGTCAATCTCATCACTAATCAGCAAAAGTAGCAATGAAACAATGAAGAAGATTGGCAAATATAAGGCTGATAATATGCATTGGCAAGGGTGTGGGGAAATGTACAGCCACATATGCCTTTGGTCAGAATGTAAACTGGTATACCCTTTAGGGTAATTTAATAGATAATCTGTAAAAATTTTTAATGCACAGATAATAGATATCTTAAAATTTTTTAAATGCACACACACAGTATTTATGTTTAGGGTCACATCACACTAGTTCAGGCCAATGGACCATGAGCAAAAGAATTGTGTGTCCCCTCTGGAGAAAAACCATTTCATTTCTGGCTCTGTCTCCTCCATGCTCGTAACACCAAGGAAGCCATAACCTGTTTTTGGTGCAGCTGCAGGAGAGTTAAGCCTCCGTCATCAGCCTGAGCCCCTGAGGGGCTGGGTGGAGCTGAACCCCCCACCAACCCGCCTTCCTCATGTAGCATGAGTGAGAAATAAAACTCTGTTGCATTAAACCACTGGGAATAAAAACTGCACAAATCCTTGACCCAGCAATTTGTCCTCTGGGTTATCTATCCTGACTGTACAACTGTTTCTAAAGGGAAAAAGAAATCAAGGCAGACCGTAGGTAATCATCTATCAAAGGAGAATGATTAAAGAAATTAAAACAGAGCTATATGCTTTGATATAATAGTATGACTCCATTTCTGTTAAAATACACATATGCAAATGGATACAGGGCTAGAATAATTCACCGTTAATTGTCTATAACTGTTGCCTAATTCTGAACAACGCTCGGCTCTCAGGCTGGGAGTGGGATCACGGAAGAGGCACTAAGGGAATCTTTGATTTTTATTCAATAGTCTTCTGCACTGTTTAACTTCTCTCGGTGCAAGCTATTTATATAGTATCCGTGCCACTGTTAAATCAATAAAAATATTTTTAAATTAATGCATTTCCTATACAACCTAAACGACCAGCTAGAAGATATAACGGGAAAACTGAGCCCATTCCGAAAAGCAACCAAAAAGATTAAATCGCAGAGGTTAACTTTTACAAGAAATATTGAGAAACCGTAAGAGGAAAAACCACAAAATTCTGCTGAGATATTTTAAAGGGCTCAAATGAATGGAGCTATATGTACAATGTTTCTGGGTGGGAAATCTTAATATATTAAAGATGTCAGATTGCAACCAACTGATCGATAAAAATCATGCAGTTACAATCAAAATCCCAATGGGTCCATTTTCAGAACTGTTCAAAATGATTCTCAAGTACCTCTGGAAGAATTAAACAGAAATAGTCAAGAGATTTTGAAAAAGAAGAAAAATGAGGAGGTACTTCCACAATTATATAATAAAGCACGATATAAAGCCACAATCATTGTGAGTACAGTATTTGGGCAGGAAAAAAAAATCAAATGAATAAGAGAGGAAGCCCAGAAACAACCCTCAGTATATTAGGAAATAGAATCTGAAAGGGAAAAAAAGTGGCATCAAAAATTAGTGCCAAAAGGAAGAATTCTTGGATAAGTGGGATAATTAAATAGGAATGGGGTGAGAAGCAGACCCTCACCTCACAATAGAGGAATCAGAGTTTAGTGTTTGTTTAAATCTAATTCCAGATGGTTCTGAGAGTCAGAAAGCTGCAGGACACACACACCACCACCACCACCGCTGCATACAAAACTGAAAACCTAGAATAAAATGGAGGTGGAGATCCATCTGATTGTTAGTTGAAAGATACCCTATATTTAAAAAGAATAATTTTTCACTCTGAAAAAATTTGTATATAAAAATAGAAACAAAATCAAAAGGCACACAGTAAAATGGAAAAAAATCAAGAGACATTTCAGACAAAAGCTTAAATAATTACCACATGAAAATCTCAGGAACATCATTAAGAAAGGTACATAAATGAGCAAAGGGCATGAAGAAACTCTTCACAGATGGTATATACAAATGGCTACTAAATATGTAAAAACACTTTAATTAATGAGTGAAAAATGTAAACAAAAACAAGAATGAGGTGCTGGTTTTTATCCATCAAATTAAAGGATTTTTTTGAAAATCAATAGTGCTTAATGCTGACAAGGGGATGGACCCTTTGATGTACCATTGTGAAGCACCACAACGTTCAAAAGGGAATTTTACAATATGTATTAAGAGCCTTAAACACCCATACTCTCTGACCCAGTAATGCCTCCTCATGGACTCCAAAAACTTGGCAAAGCATCATACATGTCTACTGCAGCATACATGGAAGCAGACTAAAACGTAAATCTCTTAACAGGTTAAAATGAAACATGCACGCTCTAAAAATTGTATCTACAAATAGGCTTTAATGATGTGGAAAAGTGATGAAATATTAAATGGAAAACAATGATTTTCATAGCTTCAGGGAATCCTAAATTGTTCCAGTTATGGCCCATAACAAGTAACATCTTTCTGTGTGCGCCCCCTTTGCAGCGGGACTTCACCTCTCTTCTTATCAAATGGTGGAGTGTATTTTCCAACCCTTGAATCTGGAGTAGGCTTATGACTTGCTTCAACCAACACAATGTGGTAGAAGTGACATTATTCAACTCCAAACTCTAAATAAGCCTTAAGAGACACTGTAGCTTCTAATTCCACCTCCTTGGTCCACTGCCCTGAGACCACCAGGTAAAGAAGCTGGTCTAGCCTACAGAGGATGAGAGGACCAGAGGTGCCCAGACAGCTGCCAGTACCTTGTGCCAGAAAGGTGAGTGAAGCCTCCTTGGACCATCCATCCCAGCTGCATGAGTAAGCCCCAGACACCAACAGAGAACCATCCAGCACACCCACTGAATCATGAGAATGATAAACTGTTATTTTTCAGCCACTAAGTCTGTAGCTGATACACCATGATATAAAATTATATTAGAGAACTAGCTCAATCATGTAACGTACGACACATGTAACCTTAGACAAAAAGATAAGAAGGAAATATTAACAGAAATAGAAAACCTTATTTATAGAATTATCTCAAACATGCAGAATACATACACCTGGGAAAAAAGGGAGGAAAGGCTGTGAATGCTATATCCAGAGAGTAGGATTCGAGTTGAGTATCTTCATTATACTCTTTTATTCACAGAAAAACACATGCATATAGCATTATGCTTTAAAAATTCATTTATTTCCCCAACTAGATTATGAACTCCTTGCTGCTAAGTAAAGACTATGTCTTTCGACTGTGGACCCAAAGGCTTGTCACGTAGCAGGTGAACAATAAATGTTTGGTAAATGAAAACATGGAGCACCTGGGCTTCACAGATTCCGGACTGGGCTGCGGCTGCCGAACTCCTCTCACTCCCTGGCTTTCCCTAATGTCCAATGGACCAGACCTGGTGCCCAGGGGTCAATGACCACCCATCCAAGTTGCCCTACGGCAGGTCTCCTGGCCGCCCTGTGCTGGCTCAGGCCAAAGGGCCTTCCCGTGGGGTCCTCTAGGGACTGTTCTGGTTGCCCTGTATCATCATATCATTTCTAGATTAACCATATAAAATTACTACTACCATTGCAATGTAACACTCCAAGCAGCCACAGCTATTCTCTCAGAGCTAATACAAAATATGGAACTCGTTTATTCATTCAACAAACACTTTATTGAGTGCTTATCACGTGCCAGGCGCTATGGTAGACACCAGAGGTACAATGGTGAGTAGAATCAAATGTGGTCCTTACTCTCATGGGCATACAGTCTAGTGGGGGAGGCAGATACTGATCAATAACATCACCAATAAACATATAACGACAAACACTACACGTTTGGAAAGAATTCACTGCTTGACTCCGGCTACCAAGAAACAATTAGTTATACTGAATTATCAACTTGGAAGCATGGGACAGCCCCAGAGGAAACCATTCCCCTTCCTACACAAAAGTAATTAGCACAGGTGACAAGAATGCTCTAGGTTACAGAAAATATGGACAAGAATGAAGTTGAGAAGGTCTGTGGTATGGACAGGGACCACCTGGAAGAAGGAAAAGGAGGAAACAAGGGCTGGGGGTGCAGGCTTCCTGGCCTACTGCCCAGACGGGGCAATCAAACATCTTCATCAGAGTGAGGCAGACAGAGGACTGTGTCTCATTCATGGGGAGCAGAGGTGGGTGTAGGAAGGGCTGGCTCTTTGACGGCCTGGCTAAGGCACTGGATGAATCACACCTACAGACTCGTTTCCTGCCAGATAAAGTGGAGGTCTGAGCTGCAGCAGTCAGAGACTTTCCGCCTCTGTTCTGGCAAGTCCTACAAATGGACGGAGGTGTCACGTCACAAGAAGTCACCTCGGGGCAGTGTGGCCAGTGAACATCCCCCCTTCCAAGTCCATCCACCCAGAGCCAGCCACTCTGCTTGGGGAGAGGTCAGAGATCTGCCTGATACCGCATTTGGAGCTAAAAGAACATTTCCAGACAATAAAAAATAAATGTGAAAAACCTTGAACAAGATGATCCTTGTTTAAGGAGACTTCTGGAAACTTCCTTCTGGTTCTATGATGTTAAATGCTCTGGTAGAGAAGTAGCCTCAAAGAGGCCAGAACACAAAGCTTCCCCAGGTTGCCTTCACCAAACTCCAGACGCTTTAGTGGTGTCATTCTGATGTCTAAGCCCACACTGAAGTCATAATCCTTTCCTCATTTTTAACAGATTGCATGTTTGTACAAAATGGGTTATTCTGTTTGTAACAGAATGGCCACATCTAGCCCTCCAGAAAGACAGACCCATTAAGTTAGGGGAACGAAGCTCATCTGAACCCTGGCACAGGTCAGGGCTGGTACTTCAAGGGGGCTGTAATACAAGGCACAATTGTTTCATGGCCATTCATGGGGAAAACTGCAGTAAGAGACCACTGATGTCTCTTACACCACAAGTGTCTTCTCTTCCAATATGGCATCAGGGTACTGAGGGAGTCTAGATCACTTTACAATTATCCAGAAAGCAAGGCAAATGGTTCCTCTTCCAACAGAAGGGCTCAGAGGGCCAAACTCCTCATTGGTGGGGCAAAGATGGCACCCTTCCCTGCCCTGTGTCCCATGAGAAGCTTGTAGAGGATGTTAGGTCAACGGAAAAACCAGCATGGGATGGAAGGATAGGAGGAAACTCTCATTCACCCAATAGGAAATAGAGAAGTCACAGCCATTATCTCGGTACAACCTTATCACTCCCTTAGGAGGAGCCAACACCATCCCATGTTGAGGATGAGGCTCAGAGAAGATTTCCATCAAGGAGAAAACTCAACCTGTCCCTTGAGAATACAAAGGGCATCACTGTGCCCAAGAGGCCATCAATAAGTACTAGCTGGTAGTCAGACCTCCTTTTAAAAATGAACAAATAAATAAAAGGCATGGTCTTCTTTTTAAACTTATAAATGGAAAACACTAGACGCTCATTTTGTAGTTCAAATTCTTCTCAGCTCCAAAGTATGAAGACAGAGCAGACAGGAATCTGGTAATGATGGAATCTGTATTACAAAGTAAAACTGATGCAATCCTTATTTATTATAAAGCAAAGTGAGGCAATTACCTACCTACATTCCTATTTTTAAACACAAAGATAAAAACTCTCTTCTGGAAACACAGCTCCTGTTTGCAAATTGAACAGAAGCATAAGACACCAGTCCAACAACAGGAAATACAAATAGAAAAAGCACAATGAGGACTTCCCTGGTGGCGCAGTGGTTGAGAATCCGCCTGCCAATGCAGGGGACACGTGTTCGAGCCCTGGTCCGGGAAGATCCCACAGGCCGTGGAGCAAATAAGCCCATGCACCACAGCTACTGAGCCTGTGCTCTAGAGCCCGCGTGCCACAACTACTGAAGCCTGCACACCTAGAGCCCATGCTCCACAACAAGAGAAGCCACCGCAATGAGAAAACCACACACCGCAATGAAGAGTAGCCCCGCCCCGCCCCAACTAGAGAAACCCCGCACGCAGCAACAAAGACCCAATGCAGCCAAAAATAAATAAATAAATTTAAAAAAAAAAAGAAAAGAAAAAGCACAGTGAGTTCTGCTTATAACTTGTTTTGAAAACACAAATTTGTTCCAGTACGATTGATATGAAGGTACAATTTGAACATAACGCAAACTTCGTGTTCACGTGTGCACAGTTTTCACCCATCAGAAACACTAGGTGAATGCAGAAACCCACACAAAATGTGCACTCACACGCACACACACACACGTCACACATCAGCCGCCTCAGTTCACCATGTGTGTTATGAGCCACAGCAATCCACAACTTTCCTCCATTCAGACAACCCTCCTTCCAAATTCACAACCACTCTTCAGCTGCAGCCCTTCTCAAACCCACTTCCACAGGCCAACTTCCAGTCACATGTATTGTTGTAGGTACGTGTTTCTTAACCATTTAACATGTGCAAAACTGTGCTGCCTTCTTTTTTTGACTGTGTCACTGACAAAGTTTTTGAGCTTTGTGCCTTAATCTCACTTCTCCCATAAACCCTGTGGGTTTTTATTGCATGATTCTGGATAGCATGGTGATTTTTAGGGACACCTAAGTCACTTCAAACAGAACTTGCTGTACGTGGAAAAATGTTCTTCCACGGTTGATTTAATTTTTAAAGGAAATACACAGCATTATAAACTGGTACAGCCCTTCTAGCAGTCATCTGGCAATATATACCAAGTTATGCCCATGTCTTTTGACCAAGTAATGCCATTCTAGGAAACATAAGACATAATTCAACAGGGATTGCAGACATAATTTAACAAGAAAACAAGACGTGTGAAGATGTTCATTGTGAAACTGGTGTGTGTGTGTGTGTGTGTGTGTGTGTGTGTGTGTGTGTATGCAAAGCCATGGAACATTATAATTACAACGACTATGTAACCAATAGTAAATGACTGTAATATATGGTTTGTTAAGTGGAAAAGGGAAAAAAATGTATGTAAACTGATTAACAGTATGAAAACAAAGTCTGGGAAAACAATATTTGTTTACACAAGCACACACACACAAGCACACAGAGTTGTGTTTTAAATTTTTAAAAAGCTAAGTCACCAAGAAGGATTTTCAATAAGCTAATTTTCAGTTTTGCTAAAAATCAGAAATAGTTCTTCACTGAGTATCTCATACCCAGCACACTATTTATTTCAAGATGTGAAGGAAGTAATTTGAAATTTTAGTTTTGTGAATACATATTTTTGTACCAGTACCAATCTGCATCCTGAACTACAGCTGGTTATCTTCAGTCTGTCACTAAAACTAATTTGCAGCCTGCTGCTTTCTGTAAATATGGAAACAATGGTCCCTTTGCAACATGCAAATACACAGGGCAAAACATACCAACAGAAAGTAAAGGTTTTATTGAAAGACTGATGAATTGCGCAATGCTTACATGCTTGACTGTGTTAATGGGAGAAGAAGTGGGAGGGTTTGATGGAAGCAGGGCCATTACCAAGAAGACAACTTTCTGGACAAACCAGATGGCCAACAGGAAGTGAGGATTTTTCACGTTTAGCACAGAAGGAACCACCCAATGGGTTCTGTGAAAACTATAAAGCCTGTATCTTGAACCATTCATGTCAGAATCTCTGAATCAGTCCAAATTCTCATGCGGGAAAGCAGACATTGACAATGTGGAGGGGAAGTGGGCGGACACGCCTGTGTGCACACCTGGGCGGGGGCAAAGATGGGACCACTTTGAATGTTTAATAGAAAGTCCTATTTTTATTAACATTTTGTGAGTTGGCTTTCCCATACCAAAAAGCTCTCTCCTCCTCTGAACACCTGGGATGCAGAGTAGAAAGCAGTGGATCTTAACAGCTCTGGGGTTTAATTCAAGCTGCTTGCTGGGTGACCCTCAGCAAATTGCTTGACTTCTCTGAGCCTCCCTTTCCTCTTCAGAAATGAAGGGATAACAGTATCTCTCAAGTGGCTGTTCTGAGGATTGAATGTTTTAAAAAGCAACAGCCCTGACCCTAAGAGGGCTTAACAAATACTCATTAAATCTGAAGCCTAATATTTCAAGAAACATTCCTATTGCCTCTACTCCTCAACTTGACCCCATCCCTGATGTCCCCAGAAAGAACATAATGCCCTGGCTGACCGCATTCAATATGGCACTGAGGGATGGGCACCCCAGCAGGATCCTGAATTATCATTTATCCAACCAGCACTGGAATGGACCAACCAGCTTCACTCACCCCGATCGCCGCAGCCATGTGTGTAGGGCATGATGAGGCTGGGAGGAAAAGGGGAGAGTGAGTGCTAAGAACTGTTCTTTACACTTAAAAAAAAAAAAAAAGAAAAAGAAAAAACCCAACCACTGCTCACTGTGATTCAACTGAATGTAATTAAGTTGTGTCTGTTTTAAGATAATGTCCAAAAAGTTCCTCCAAAATAACCACCTGATGACCTGGAGACTGTGCATGAAACCACCGGTGTAAGGGATAGCTGCCTGGTGTCCTTTGTTTGCCCTTGAAATTCTCTCTGATTCATTCATCAGCATCACCACGATGCAGGTTGCTGGTTCCTCTAAATGTCAGTTAGCCCCTCACGTCTCCCAGTACCTCGCCACAGCAGCAAGAAATCGAATACTCGCGGACATGAATGCGGCAAACCATTCCCATCCTGAGCAGCAGTGCAGGGGGAGCCGTATCTCCCCCCCCAACACTGCGTGGGAAAAGGTGGGCTACCAGGAGGAGGAGGAAGGAGGGCTCTTTAAGCCTGAGCAGGGTGCTTGGAATGGAAAATCGTAATGCAACCCCCTCTCCTTGAAAGGTGCATATGGTAAGGCAGCCCTGAGCTGCAGGGCACAGATCTGGAGGAAAGGGAAATGGGCAGCGAAAAGAAAATGCAGTTGCTACCAGACACATCTGTTGCCCTTCGTTTGATTTATGTAGCATGTACAGCTGGCTCTGTCAATTTGCTACCCACTGGGTGTCACAAGTTCAGTGACGTCCAGCCCAAGGGGCACTGGTCTCCTTGGTAGAAAATAGGGACTTTCTGCCAATACCTAACAGTGGGACAACCGGGGGAGGCCACAGGGATATTGGAAGCCGAGGGCGCCGAGGTCCAGTGGGTGTGGCTTCATTAATAAAGGGTTTAGCTACAGACCAGAGCCTCTCTATGGCCCCCAACAGCCCTACTTACTAGTACAAGACTATCTCTTCCAGACAGTGTGTTCCTTGAGGGTGTGGCCTGTTATCTACTAAACTCTGTCTTCTTCTCCTGCAGCTCATAACGCCCTGTGCAATTCATAGCACATGGTAGACACTTAACAAGTGCTAGGTGGATGGGAGATGGGTACAAGGGTGGGCAGAAATGTGGATGAAAACATGGATGGATGGAGAGCTGGATAGAGTCTGAAGAGAAGCCAGGAGGGGCTGTGAGTACACTACACTGGGGGAAAACTCTGAAATCATTCAGGTGACTCAATCGGATTGTCATCTGCTATCTGTAAACATCCAGAAGATTGGCAGCATTTTAAATTAAATCAAATGGCCATTCGGATGCACTGTAGCAGCAGCCATGGGTCACTCTTCAAGATGTTCCATTTGAACCATACTGAACTTAACCCAGAGCTCAAAAGATCCCTCTAAACCTCTGATTAGCTTCAGAGAATCAACGGTCATCTGGTGATGACCAGGACCTTTGACACCACCCTGCCTCTATCAGTAGAGTTTGTGGAAGTGACCCTGTGTAACTTCTGTGCCTAGACCATAAAAGTGCCATTCATTTCCACCATGCTCTCTTGGGATGCTCATTCTTGGAACCCAGCGGCCATGCTGTGAGGAAACCCAAGAGATCCCCTATGGAAAGACCACACTAGGTGTTCCAAGCTGACAACACAGCTCAGGTCCCAGCCAACAGCCAGCATCAACCACCAGACATGCAAGCAAAGATGCTTCCAGATGATTCCAGCCCCCGGCCATCAAGTCACTCTGCCCTCAGGTCTTCCTAGTGGAGGTCCCAGACACTGTGGAGCAGAGACAAGCTGTTCCTAGGTTCCCTGTCTGAATTTCTGATGGCAGAATCCGCAAGCATTTTAAAAATGTTTTACACCATTAATTTATGGGATGGTTTGTTTTATAGCCATGTTAACTGGAACACTGGAACTGAAACATTATCCCCAAACCCAAACCACTTAGCTCAAGTCTTGACACTGAGCCTCCATCCTATTAGCCCTTAGACTGCAGGGGTGGCCCTTTCCTCCTTTAGCCTTAGACACTTTTGGGGGTCTTACTACCAAACATCAATAAAATAAATAAGTCAAGAGACTGCTGCCCATCTGGTTTGTCACCCACCATGTATATATCTGTTCTGTATCTCCCACATTAGATCAGACTTCCTTGGACCGGCCACAGTTCTGGCTGCTTCAGTAAAGTCATCTCTGACCCCAGCTCTCTCTGCTTCCCCAGCTGCTCTGGTTCATAAATCCCAGCATACCTCCCATAGATGCCAACCCGGGAACCCCGAGAAGAAATAGTATCTCTGCATTCCACGTTCAATCCAAGTAACTCTGAGGCTCACCTGAGGCTGCCAGGTGAAAGGTAAATTAGTCCAAAAGTAGGTTACCATTGCATTTGATCAAAGCTCCAGTTTCAGAGATGAGGTGAAAGGTGAGCATTTGTAACGCTCCTTCAGTGGACAGGCAGATTCCACAGAGCAGCATCAATACGGTATTTCTATCCATCCCACCGGGCGGGAGGCAGCCAGAGCCTCGGAGCAGCCTCGGAGCCCCTGAAGGCACTCAGGAGCAGAGACGTAACCCTGAGACGGAAACATCAGCAGACACAGAGTGGTCGGTTAAGCTCACACAAATGAGTGGTTACACCTGACTCACCTGGAGGAGCAATGGAGGTGAGACCAGAGTGAGCTTAACTGAAGCGTGATGCACAAATACAACTGGGATGTTGGTCAAGCCATGAGCCACTGTGGCTGCAAGGACCAGGCAGCACAGAGAGGAAGAAGTGTTGGACCTGGCCCAGGCCCTGAGGAAGGAAGGAGGGACTCACACACACTGTACTCCTGCATCTCGGCACTGGCCTGAGAATACAGGACTCGTTGTGGGATCCCAAGTCATGACCTCTTCATGATCAACAGCGACCCATGGCTAGGGAAGACCACCACCACCATCAACACCCCAACTAAGCAGCTACCCAAGAGGAGTAGTTATTTTGACAATCAGAGCATCTCATCCTTGCCTCCCATAAGACTCTCCGTTGGCACCGCCCTAGGTCACCACCAGCCTCTCACAGCAGCTGCCAAATGGAAAACCCTGCACCACCCTGGCATCCCTTCCTCCGTTCTCCATCCTCCCTCCAGAGAGGGTTTTCACAATGAAAATCTAATCATGCTGCCCACCCTCTAACCCTGCTTAAGAGTCTTCAGTGGTTTCCCACTAATCAAAGGAGAAAGTGTAAAATCCCTAATAGCGACTATGGGGCCCTGCCAGTGTGGCATCTCCCTACACCTCCTGCCCCTTCACCCTCCCCCTCCACCTCACTCTCTACCCTCCAGCCACTTTCTGGAATCACCTACGCCCCTGACCCTCACCTCAGGGCCCAGCCCTGGTGCTCTGGAGGGTGCGTTCATCTCCCATCTCTCTTCCCCTAAGTAACTCCTATCCACCCCTTAGATGCAAGAAGTGGGTTCTGAGCCAGACTTCCTGGGTTCAAATTCCAGCCCTGCCCCTGACTTGCAGTTATGCCCTCGGGCAGAGGTCTAATCAAATGAAGTCCCTCCTGGGGGATGATAATCATTCCTGCTTCATGGGGTTATTATGAGGATTACAGAGTTAAGATATGTAAATTAGGTAAGTCACAGGGCCTAGCACATAAAAAGCACTCAGTAATTGTGGGATCCTTATTCTTATCTCAGCTCAAATATCACTTCCACAGAGACAAGCCTCATTTGGTTCCCCACACTAAGATTCCTTCATTAAATGCTCTTTCCTTCAGAGCACTTACAGCTTTGTAATTATACACCCTTTAGCGGGACTATCTGACTAGTGTATGTCCCGCCCACTGGTCCAAGAGTGGGGTATGTGTCTGGTTTTGCCCACATGATAGATGGTAAGCTATCCCAAAATAGATAAAACAGTGATAACCTGCGGCTGCCATGATACTAAGCACCTCATATGCACAATTCCATTTAATCCTCACATCCCCCCACTGGAAGAGACCATCGTACCTGATTTACAGATGTGGAAACTAAGGCTTTCAGAGTTAAAATGCTTGCTTTAAGGGTCAAGGGTTGAACTTGAGCCTACCTGCTCCAGTACCTAAGATCTGTATCACCCAACCATCTTGACCAGAGCTGACTTACTGCTCCCAGGCAAACAGGCTGGGACGGTGGCCAGGCTCAGGAGTACGATTGGCCACAACAGGGAAAGGATGCAGCTGAAAGAGGTGCAGTCTGGCAGTCACAAAGTCCAGTCTGGCAAATGTGACCTGACACCCAAGGCACCAGCAGCAGGTGATGAGTGGATGAGTGGTGGGTTGCAGGATGGAAAATCTAGAACAGTAGGAAGGCAGGCAGGCTCAGGAAAGCCTGCCCAGGTAAGAGGGTCCCAGCAGCCAGGCCTTGGTGGGAGACAGAAGCCCGGTCCCTAAGAAAGGTAATGACCAGAGGCAGGGAAGGCCTGGGATCTAGAGAAACAGGGAAGTATGAAGGTAGCAAGGACTTAGGGCCAGGAAACAATGCAGTGACCCAGGCACAGAACCAGGAAGCCAGGCAAATTGTTCTTGGCAACAAGACCAAAGTTGTCAGAACTAGGGCACGAGCTCTGCACTTGACGACTTAATGCTCCCAGGGAACTGAGCAAGAGCCCTGGGGTTCCTGAGGGACTGCTTTGAAGAGAACAACACTCATCTCTCCCTTCAATAAGTACTGATGGAGCACCTGTTATGTCTCTGGCCCAGGCCAGGCCCTGGAGATAGAGCCTTGAACAAGACAGACACAGCCCTTGCCCTCCTGTGAGCTTGAAGTCTAGGCAGTGTTTCTCAAACCAGAGTCTGGGGATCCTCTGGGGGTGTTTGTAAACATGAAGATTCCTGGGCCCTGCCCCAGAAGGAAGTTAGAAGCGGGAACTTGTGTGGCCTTGACTAAGTCACCTAACTTCTCAGAGCCTCAGTTTCCCCATTTGTAACCAGGAAATAAGACTGGCTCATGGGTTGCTGTATTAAATGTACTCGGCACATAGTAGGGATTCAACACAGGCCGGGATCATCATGACCATCATTTACATGTTCTGCATCACCATCTTAGAATACACTCTATGAGACTTCATTTGAACGAGACCACTAGTCACTGGCATGCACTAAATTTTGAGAATCACTGCATTGTTTTTAGCTCTGCAGGCAGTTCCTGCTTTTCCAACAAGGGGATCAGCCAGAAGCTCAAAACTGAGACAAACAAGTATCTGCGCTCAAGGCCACCTGGAGGAAAACAAGGTCATCTGGGACCCCAGCTCAGAACCCGTGCACGCTGTCGTCCCTCCTAGAAGCCCAGACTCAGCGACAGGAAGCGAGGAGGCCATCCCCGACTGCTTCACGCTGTGCAGTCATGGGGGGCAGGAAGCACCTTGCGCACAGCTTGCGTCTGTCTGTGCAGAGGTGATGACTCGGCCCAAGGGGAAACCGAGAAGTCACCGAGTCTGCCTTGGCCACTTCTTTCTGGCCCCAGTCCCCCGTGACTTCAGGGGGAGTTTCAAGAGCACCATGGATATTCCCTGTGCTGGGCCATTTCCCAGCAACAATCCCGTCTCCTATGCGTTGACATTAAATCAATTATAGAGTAAAATGACATGTAGGCAGAAACAAGCAGGTCACGAATGAGGGTGTAAAGATAGGGAATCCGGGTTTCTCCAGGGCTCTGCAACTATGCAGTATTCACACCAGCTGAGGAGATAAACCCACTAGCCTCCTCCAGAGTCTCCCTCCACTTCCCCTTACCGCTCCCCCTCCCTGTGGACGCACCGGATTCCATGCTGGATCCTGGAAACCACACACAGCCACCTGAACTCTAAATGCCAGAGACCCAACAAAGCAAGGAGACAAAAACTAGGGACTAGGTTTGCCCATGCAGACCTAGTGATGCTGATTTCTACCACGTTTACGAACAATCACCATTTAGAGCCCAGTGACCAGGCAGTGCAAAAATCACCCACACACATAAAACCCCCGACGAACCTTGTCATCACTTGCATTTGATCCCAAGAACAGGAAACACTCTGGCAATGAGTGTGCACTCTTCTGTCAAAGCAAGGAGCGCGATGCTCTGCTGACGGCCTTTAAACCTCGAGGGACTTTACTGGGGACCCTACCCAAGCCTTCAGTGTGGCTTCTGAGAGAGCTGTTGCTGCGGACAAGGCATGTCCCTGGCGTTTCTACCTGGGGCTCAGGATGCATTTTCCTCTTGGACCAATACACGAATGAGGGGAGGCTGGTACACTGCTCGGCTGAGTACAGTAACTCTGCAGCTTTAGGGAGGGAAGACTTCAGTGTGCTGGCCTGGGAATCCAACTTGTAAAATCAAACGCTGGGAGCCCAACCACTTCAGAAATTGAGCATGTGTGGCTGCTTAAAGGCCCTCTTTAGAGTCACCGGTGGGGTTACTTATCTTAAATAAGAGAATAGACTAAAATAGCCAAAGAGAACCCACATCACATCATTATAGGGAAGTGGCTACAGAGACATGATACTTCATCCTGAAGAGACTTTAAACACACTGAGTGCATTTCCGCTAAGACCCCAGGGAAATGTCACCTCCTCCCAGGCAGTTGGGGGCTTCCTCTGAAGCCCACGCAGTGTCCCCCATGTGTGGCCAAAACAAGGAGGCCAGTACATCCCCATGAGAACAACCCCTGCAGGGCGAGAGCACCAGGACAACCAATCACTGCTATTCTCTGGCTGTTCCCATGTGCCCTGAGAAACACTTCATCTGCGGTAACTTACTGACTCCTCACTGTTCCCATCTGACAGGTGAGCAAACTAAGGCTCAGGAAAATTAAGGCGTCTGCCTAAACTTACAGAGCTAACACGTGCTGAAGCCTGGATTTGAGCTCTTTCCCACAACCCTGAGCAAGTCTGAGCAGAGAAACCCCGCTCCCCAGGAAAGTCCTTCCGTCGGGACTGCTGGGGTAGGTGGTGACTGTCCACGCTGCTCCTTGAGCTGTGAGCTCTTCCTTGTCCACGAGGCTCAAACTCAGCCTGGGCATCTGTGACCACCTTCTTCTAAGCAGATTTATCGTCTAGCATACAACCCACTACATTGCACTGAATCTAAAACACACACAATTTTCCATGTTATCATTTCTGCAACCAGGATTAAAATCAAGGGTGCCTTGCAATGGCCCAGCTTGGCCATCCTTCTGCTTCTCCAGGACGGAGCTGAGCAGCGCCCCCAGGGGAGACTCGGCTGTTATGTCCCCCTCCTCCCCACCCCCTCCCCTTTATCCCAGTGCCACTCAGTCCCCAGAGTCCTGCCCGCCCTTCCCTCCACCCACTGAACCCCAGTCCGGGAGCCCCAGCTGCGTACTCGGGGACTGTGCACCGGGCAGGGCGAGCGAGAGATCCTGGCGTTGCCCAGGGCTGGGGTCTGCCGGCTGTGCCAGCGCCCCCTATAGCGCTGATGAAAGGGTGGTTAGGGAACTACTTGGGCACCATCTAAAAGAGCCCTGTGAACAGATGAAAAGTTCCCACTGCCAGGGAAGCACTGAGTCATCATACATTTGACAGGGGTATTTGGGTTTTTTTAGCGCAGAGGTTCTCAATCTTGGCTGCACACTGGCGTCAGTTTTTAAAAATATCAATTAAAAAATAAATAAATAAGGAAGGAAAGGAATGAATGAATGAAAACCAATGCCCAAACCCCAAATTACTGATGTAACTGGCCTGAAATGGGGCCTGGGCATCAAGATATGCGATTGCTCCCCAGGTGATTCTAATGTTTAGAGGCATGTAAAACAACAGAGCACCTTATCATCAGTGGTGTCTCAGCGTCAAAGAAAGCAAATGCAGTGCCAAATGCTCAGAATTCACCCAGGGAACTCAGCTAAGTCCCCCAAACACTCCAGTTCCTTTTTTTACATTGAGGTAACATTATGTAACATTTTATATACGGCTTGCAACATTATATAAATTTCACGTATACAACGTTATATTCCAATGTCTGTGTACACTACAGCGTGCTCATCAGCAAAAATTTAGTTTCCATCTGTCACCATAGAGTTGACTCCCTCCCTTGCCCTTCCCCTCTGGTAAACACTAATCTGTTCCCTATATCTGTGGGCTAGTTTTTGTTTGGTTTGGTTTGTTCATTAATTTTGTCTGTTTTTTATATTCCACATATGAGTGAAATCATACAGTTTTTGTCTTTGACTTATTTCACTTAGCATAATATCCTCAAAATCCATCCATGTTTTAGCAAATGGCAAGATTTCATCTTTTCTACGGCTGAGTAGTATTCCATTGTATATATATGCATACAACTCATACAACACCAAAAAAAAAAAACAAAAAAACCAAACAACCCCAACTAAAAACTACGTAGAGGATCTGAATAGACATTTTTCCAAAGAAGACATACAGATGGCCAACAGTCACATGCAAAAACGTTCAACATCATTAATTATTAGGGAAATGCAAGTCAAAACCACGATGAGATCTCACTCCAGCTCCTTCTGATGAGTCACTGTACCAGGTCAACAATGGCAAAGCTGGGTATGCTTTGCATACAGCAGAACGGGTGTGTAAGCTTCACGTATATTTTATCTGCAACCCTCAGAACATACCTAAGACTGGTTTTATCAGGCCCATTTTACAAATAAGGAAACTGAGGCTCAAAGAGGTCTGATTACTTGCCCAAAGTTACAGAGGAGGTTATTGGCAGACCTCCAAAACCTATGCCCTTTCCAAAACATCATGCTGCTTCTCCAACATATTGTGTCTCCTCTACGGACAGGGCTAGCAGCTAGAATCCAGTGACAGGTAAGCCACAGGCTATGTACTCTAAGAGTTTATAAGCCACTCCAGGAGGCAGACTGGTACCCTGGCCATTATCATCCAGGTCACCCTCCAACATACAAAGGGCTGAGGAAGTCCACAAGATGAAAAAATACTCTTGACAGGAGGAGTCAGTTTCCATATAGGGGAACACTGGACTTGCCCCTTAGGGTCAGGAGGATTTGCACAAGCAGAGTAGAGAGAGAGGGCAAAGGCACAGAGGGCCCAGGTGCCATGACCCCATCCTGCCGCAGGGCGTGAAGGCCTCTTACCTGCCAGGGTCAGCGGGAGTGCTATATATCCATCCCCTCTGGCCCTGTGTGTCATGGTACCCATTTCAGGGACCTGCTTAGGCTTACCATCTGCCTCCAAGTACATTTACGTGTGTGGCACGGGTCCAGGAATTCCTGGAGAGAGGAAAAGCAGCCCGGAGAGCCATCTCAGGCCGTCTCCTCTTAAGAGCTGTTTCTCCCTGCACAAAGGCTGCATTCCCTGTGCATGGCCCAACAGCAGGGAACTTTGCCCAGAAGGGTTGTATTAATTAATCCCTGGCCTGGTATCAAGTCCAGCTTTGGCCTCACAGCCCTGAGGAACTGAGCTGAACATCCAATTTACAGTTTGCATTCCGTCTGTGGCTAAATCTGAGGCTGGGAGATGGGACCTTAACTTCAACTGCTTCTGCACCCCAGACTCCCCACACTGCAAACCCTCTGAGTGTCAGAATGCACCGTGGCCCCAGTGGGCCTTCCTCGGAAGGGCCACCACACTCCAGATGCTGTGATCCCCCTGGAGGACCACGCAGGACAAGCACCATCCTGCAGCACACTGACTTTATCTCAACAAATCCTCCTTCCTCATAAATCCCACAAATCATTCCCCTCCATTCCTCAGGCCATCTGTTTTTGTAAATAAAGTTTTACTGATAACACAGTCATACCCATTTTTTACACATTGTCTTTCTACAGCTACTTTCCAGTCTTGATGACAGAACTGAGTAGTGGACAGAGATTAAGTGGCCCATAAAGCCAAAAATATTTATCCTCTGGCCCTTTACATAAAAAGTTTGCCAACTCCCACCAAAATGAAAAAGAAGAAAAGGAGGAGGAAGAGGAGACTTAGGGAAATTATTTATGTCTTAGCGTTCCTGTCACAAGGCTCTTTTCTCGATTGTTATTTTCTATTATTGTTAGGGTTATTTCTCTCAAAGAACAAATCTGCTTTAGAACCTTGGAGAGGGACTTCCCTGGTGGTGCAGTGGTTAAGAATCGCCTGCCAATGCAGGGGACGTGGGTTCGATTCCTGATCCGGGAAGATCCCACATACCATGGAGCAACTAAGCCCTTGCACCACAACTACTGAGCCTGCGCTCTAGAGCCCGTAAGCCACAAATACTGAGTTTGCGCATCACAACTACTGAAGCCCGCCTGCCTAGAGCCCGTGCTCCACAGCAACAGAAGTCACCACAATGAGAAGCCCTCACACCGCAATGAAGAGTGGTCCCTGCTCGCCGCAACTAGAGAGAAAGCCCGCTCACAGCAACGAAGGCCCAACGCAGCCAAAAAAATAAATAAAATTTTTTTAAAAAACCAAAAAAACCCTTGGAGATACCCCACTTAACGCTGGACGAAGATCCAGATTCATTAGTATGGCCCATAAAATCCCCTAACACCCTCCCTCTGCCTACCTCAAACACACACACACATACACACACACGAGACATGACACAAAATATTTCAGTGTGACTTGCCTATAGTAGAGGCATTGTTTTACCAAGTTTTTGTTTCACATGCATATACATACACACTCATTTATGTATTGAGCCCACGATGCAAACTGGTTTTTTTTTTTTCAGTAGATCACAGTCAGAAAAGTCTGAAAGCCACTACACTAAAACTCCATGAGTTCGATCTCACATCTACCCACTGCTCTGCATCACCAAGTCAGGAACTCTCTTGCCCAGACCTGTGTGGCAACCACCCACCCGCCCCTGCTGCCCAGTCCTCGCCTCACCGGTGCATTCTGCAGGCGGTGCCCAACTCTGAAAGGCCCTGTCCTGAAACCTTATGGCGGTTTCCCAGTGGTTCAGGAATAAAATCCAGGCTTCTCATCACAGCCCACAGATGAACATGGTCTGCTGCCTGCCTGCCCGCCCCACTCCTGTACCCCACCCCAGCCCTGCTGCCTTCTAGTGGGTCCTTGGCCATGTTCAACTCTTTCCCATGGTACAGCTTCTTTGTGGGTATTATCCCCTTGGATACTGGGGTTGAATTGGGCTTAATTAAGTAAATATTTTAACTTAATATATTGGGGATGCACTGAGCTTGAGTATTTCCAATTCTCATATATCCACCTTTAACGCGTGCGCGCGTGCACACACACACACACACACACACACACACACACACACACACATGCCTTGCCTCACCAACTCCTATGCATCCTTTAAATCCTAGTTTAATATCACTTCCTCAGAGTATCTTCCCTGATGCCCTAGACAAAATCAGGGACCCCATACTTTTAGCACTCTTTTCTATCCCTTGAAACACAACACAATTGTCATTAGCGATTTGGGTGATTCACCGTGACTGTCCTCTTATACTCCCGGACAGCAAGCCCCATGTAGCAGGTTCTATGTGTGTCCTGCCCACCACTGTGTCCCCAGCATAACCGCCAGCCCACAGTAGGTACTCAGGAAACATTTGTTGAATGGCTGAGTCAACAAATCGCCTTCTACAGTCTGCAGATCTCAACCCACAAATTGCAAATTCTCATTGTCACATCTACGAACTACACTCAGTCGCTGGGGCCTAAACTAGATGTGAAGTTCCAGCAGTCCACAAGAAACTTTGGCAACGGCACGTGTGTTTGACCGACCTGAGAAACCTGAACCCAGGCTGAACTGGAAAATGCTTGGCGTATTTTGCTCCCGAAGGCCTGCCAGCCCCAGCGTGACTGGCATGCTTTTGTGACAAACACGTGCCCTGCTATTCAAGAGTGAGACCTGAGTTCTAGATGAGTGAACCTTCATTTGTTCAAATTCTCACTTGTCCCGAACATTCTTGGTGTCACTCTACCCACAAGCTTCTAATACGCTGGGACAGGAATCTTTCATCTTCTGACGTGGGATGACATTAGTTACTCACTGGCTCTTAAAAGGCCAACTGTGAAATGTTCCTTCGCATATATTCAAGCTTCTTCCATTGTATGTGTGTGAGTCACAAAGAAGCAGTGACATCTATTTCAAGTTCAAAAATGATTTGCTAATCCAAAAAAACAAAAAAAGTCAGGTTCAGATGAATTAAGCTTGGTATAGATACCAACAGGAAAAGGGGTATGTGGGAAGAATTGAAAGATTGGAATTGACACATATACACCATTGATACTATGTATAAAATAGACAACTAATAAGAACATATTGTATAGCACAGGGAACTCTACTTAATGCACTGTGGTGACCTAAATGGGAAGGAAATCCAAAGAAGAGGGGATATACATATATGTATAGCTGATTCACTTTGCTGTAAAGTAGAAACTACCAAAACATTGTAAAGCAACTATACTCCAATAAAAATTTAAAAAATATATATATTGGCCATGAGTTGAAACTACTGAAGCTGATTGATGGGTCCTTGGAAGTTCAGGATATTATTCTCTGTATTTTTGAAATTTTCCACATGCACATTGAAAAATTATTTGATGAGCAGTTAGTGACTCAAATAAATATTCATCCACATGTTTGCTCCCAATAATAAGCATTTGTTTTTAAAACTGGCAATGGAATGAAAGCGTTTGTAAAATAAAGAGGCTGATTTTAGCACAACAAACAATAATTATATGCCCTATCTCCAATTTAATTATAACCCTTTACTAAAATAACATCAAATTATGAATGAATTTCTAATTAGTATGGGTAAAAAAAAGTGAAATTCTATTTAGAACAAGTTTTAAATAACTAAAAACATGACCCCAAGTACAGAGCTCGACATTCAGTATGTACTTACTGAATGAAAGACAGGCTGAGACATCGTTCCCAAAGTCCGACTAGTTTTAGATTAAGCACAAAGAAGATTAAGAATGCCTAGGGTTCAGATCTTGGTTCCAATATCATTCTCCAATAAAAGGAACAAGGACTCCTTGGAGAAATGGCTGATACTAGGGTTGCAACAGGGAATATACAAAATAAGCCTGGAGCATCTTGTGGTGCCAGAAAGTAAGGAAGTGATTAAAAAAAAAAAAAAAAAAAAGATGGAGATGTGTCAAAGGGACACATGAGGCAACCTGGAAGAGCTTCCAATGGCCAAAGCTGGAACAATTGGAGTAAACAAAATAAGTAAGGTAGTAGTGGATTATAACCCAAATTATAAAATAAATATATGCAAACCCAATCATATAAATTAGCAATTAAGTAATTAGATGAATTAGGGAGAAGAGACAAATCTCCCACACAGAAGAACTCCAAGTAATTTATGTTAACATTCTCCCCTCAAGAAGGTTGCTTATATACAGTGGAGAAAAGACAGCCTCTTCAATAAGTGGTGCTGGGAAAATTGGACAAATACATGTAAAAGTATGAAATTAGAACACTCCCTGACACCATGCACAAAAATAAACTCAAAATGGATTAAAGACCTAAGTGTAAGACCAGACACTATCAAACTCTTAGAGGAAAACATAGGCAGAACACTCTATGACATACATCACAGCAAGATTCTTTTTGACCCAGCTCCCAGAGAAATGGAAATAAGAACACAAATAAACAAATGGGACCTAATGAAACTTAAAAGCTTTTGCACAGCAAAGGAAACCATAAACAAGACCAAAAGACAACCATCAGAATGGGAGAAAATATTTGCAAATGAAGCAACTGACAAAGGATTAATCTCCAAGATTTACAAGCAGCTCATGCAGCTCAATAACAAAAAAACGAACAACCCAATCCAAAAATGGGCAGAAGACCTAAATAGACATTACTCCAAAGAAGATATACAGATGGCCTACAGACACATGAAAGAATGCTCAACATCATTAATCATTAGAGAAATGCAAATCAAAACTACAATGAGATATCATCTCACACCGGTCAGAATGGCCATCATCAAAAAATCTAGAAACAATAAATGCTGGAGAGGGTGTGGAGGAAAGGGAACTCTCTTGCACTGTTGGTGGGAATGTAAATTGATACAGCCACTATGGAGAACAGTATGGAGGTTCCTTAAAAAACTACAAATAGAACTACCATACGACCCAGCAATCCCACTACTGGGCATATACCCTGAGAAAACCATAGTTCAAAAAGAGTCATGTACCAAAATGTTCATTGCAGCTCTATTTACAATAGCCAGGACATGGAAGCAACCTAAATGTCCATCGACAGATGAATGGATAAAGAAGATGTGGCACATATATACAATGGAATATTACTCAGCCATAAAAAGAAATGAAATGGAGGTATTTGTAATGAGGTGGATGGAGTTAGAGTCTGTCATACAGAGTGAAGTAAGTCAGAAAGAGAAAAACAAATACAGTATGCTAACACATATATATGGAATCTAAGGAAAAAAAAAAAAAAAGGCCATGAAGAACCTAGTGGCAAGACGGGAATAAAGACACAGACCTACTAGAGAATGGACTTGAGTATATGGGGAGGGGGTGGGGTGAGATGTGACAGGGTGAGAGAGTGTCATGGACATATATACACTACCAAATGTAAAATAGATAGCTAGTGGGAAGCAGCCGCATAGCACAGGGAGATCAGCTCGGTGCTTTGTGACCACCTAGAGGGGTGGGATGGGGAGGGTGGGAGGGAGGGAGACGCAAGAGGGAAGAGATATGGGAACATATTGTATATGTATAACTGATTAACTTTGTTATAAAGTAAAGCAGAAGCTAACACACCATTGTAAGGCAATTATACTTCAATAAAGATGTTTAAAAAAAAAAAAAAAAAAAAGAAGGTTGCTTAACTCCCCACCCTTGAGTATGGTCTGAGCTTAGTGATTTGCTTCCAAAGAACAGAGGATAAAAAGAAGAAGGGGGTACCTTTACAGGGGAGAAACCAGGTATGACCTCAGTCCCATGATCAAGGTCAACATCAGCAGTGATAAGTCATGTTGATAGCATGCACCCTTGATATGATGAAAAAAGAATGGTATTTTCCCTCTGGGGTCTTCCTTGTAGAAACCCATAACCCAAAGTCATCATGAGAAAAACATCAAACAAACCCAACTTGAAACAAAATACCTGCCCAGTATTCCTCAAACCAGTCAAAGGCATTTTGAAATGAGGAGAACCTGAGAAACTGTCACAGATCAGAGGAGGCCAAGAAGACATGATAACTGAATATAATGTGTTATCCTGGATGGGATCCTGTGTTATACAAATGAGCCAAAGACGGCCTCTGTAGATTGACCCCTAGGTTGTTTACCTTTTCATAGCAGGTTGTGAAGCTCGCTGGTACAAAGCTCCAAAGTTTACACATCCAATTGTTTTAAATATAGCCCAAATGAGCAGATTTTCAGCCATTTAGAGCCTGCCTGCTTTGCATATCCTGCAAAATTGCTCCCAACGTCTGCTAGTCATAGGTAAGATAAACTCTGTGACTATGAAGACCTCAGGCCCCAGCTGCCCCTCAGACTCTGCTGGGCTGGGAGCAACATCACCAAGACACATAAGCCCCCTCCACCTCCCCTCTCTCCCCTGGGACTTCCTCTGCCCTCCCACCTTCTGAGTAGTGACTCCTGTACCATAGCGTCTGGACAGTCTCATGCTGTGAGGGGCCTCCCCTACATGCAAACCAGTCAAAGCATCATCCAAATAAAGTCTGTACGTGCTACTGCCACCTCACCATCATATCTTTTTCCTTGACCAGCCCCCAAATTCCTCAATTTTGAAACAAAAAAAAAGTCATTAAGGAAAATTCAATGAAGTCCAAGTGAAGTATGGAGTTTAATTCATAGTAATTTACCAACACTGGGTCCTTAGTTGTTGCAAATGTACCACACTAACTTTTGATGTTATCAGCAATAGAAAAAACAGGGTGAGGAGTACACAGAAACTTTTGTAGTGTCTTTTCAGATTTTATGTGAATCTACAACTATTCTTAAAATGAAGTCTATTTAAATTTTTTAAATGATTAATAATAATAAGAGGTGGGACTTCTGTAACAGCTGTGTCAGGAGCGCAGAGGATGCTCTCCCTCAACAAAACAACCACTTAACTGGTGAAAGTTATACAAGAAAAATAAAGATTTAATGTCTCTGGAAATTGTCCTAAGTGCATATAGCAAATGGAGAAACATTTATAAAAACAATATTTACTAAATCTCAATAATAATAGTGAGAGCCTGTGCCATTTGATCTATGACCTGCCCCCTCCCACCCCTGCCCAGCTCTAAGTTACAGATGCTCTACTCCAGGTGGTGCAGCCAAGAAAAAGGAGGTTCCCTTTCCCCCAGCCCCCAGTCTAGGGCTACAATTCTACTCCGGTGGGGGCCAGGCCCCAAAAGTCTCTCATCCTCCCTTTCTACCCCACCCCTCCACCAGCTCCATGTTGCAGAAGCTCAGGTACAGGTGAGGGACTAGGAATCCCTTCCCCAACACAAATACCATTTATAGGACAAGGGCTCTACACTAGGCTTGGCAGGGGCCAAGAATGCTGGAGCTTTAATCCCCCCTCCCCAACCCAGATGGCTTGTAGGGTGGAGGTTGCATGCATGGAGGGGAAAGCTAAGAAGGGTCTCCCATCCTTTCCCCAGTGCCCATGCACAGAGTGGAGGTATCACTCTGGGAGATGTGAGCTTCTGTCCCCAACCTCAGCCCTGACACAGTAGTGTAGAGGTTCTGCCCAAAGCGGGGAGAGGCCATCAGAACTGGCAAGCCAGAAGCTATGCCTTAAGGAACTGACGTTATATGGAACAGCACGGAGAAATCGTGCCTAAGGATATTGTTGAAAACAATGAAGACACTGGTGGCAAGCAATTAAGAGAAGACTAGTAGTTCCATGAAACTAGTACCATCACACAAACAGCAGACCAATCACAGGTTTAAAAGAAAGAATAAGGGAAAGGGACACTCAAGAAGGGCCTTCCTGGAATCATACTCATCCCTGGGAATCCAGAAACCTGAGCACATAAGTTAGGCAACATCCATTCAGAATCAATCAGACCTGGATATGAAGCAGACTTAAAAGCACTCCCCCATATGGATGCATCAGCAAAGGGTAGGGGCCTTACTGGTTCAAGAGGTTTAGGCACAACCTCTGACCAAACACTCACTGAGCAATAAACTATGATGACCCTAGGAAGCTAGGCTTAAAATCACACTCGTTCATCCCTGGTGGTCTGGAAGACTATGCACATGTGCAAGGCTGCATCCCCTCAAGAGTGGCCAGAGAGGGAACATCCCAGATACCAGTCCCCAGCACAGGGCAAAATCATAAACCCTGAAAGTAGTCTCCAAGCCACACACAAATCCAATGGTAAAGAGTGAATATTTAACTGCTTGAAGGGGCATAAGCACACCATCTGACCAATAAGTGGCTTACATTGACCCAGAGGGAATCCCTAGGAAGCCAGTCTAAAAGATAAAACAAGACGGAAAAGCTGAGCAGGGACACAGGCTACGTGTTGCAGAGAAAAGAGAATTAGTTCAGCCTAGTCATTAAACACGTAAATAAATGACCAAATATAAACAACAACAGGCAAAGGAAACCATAAACACGTTAAATAAATGACCAAATATAAACAACAACAGGCCATGGTTGGGGGTGGAGGGAGAGAATCAGTATCTAGATTTGTTACAATATATTATCTAAAATGCCCAGTTTTCAACAAAAAATTATGAGACTTGTGAAGAAATGTGGTGTGTTGAATAACAGGGCAGAAAAGCAAACAACAGAAACTGTCTCTGAAGGGGCCCAGATATTGGACATAACAGACAAAGACTTTGAAACAACTGCTGTAAAAGTGTTCAAAGAATTAAAGGAAACCACGTCTAAAGAATTAAAAGAAAGTATGATGACTATAGCATATCAAATAGAAAGTATCAATTAAGAGATGAAAATTATTTCTTAAAAAGAAACAAATGGAAATCCTGAAGCTGAAAAGTACAATAACCAAATTAAGATGTCATTAGCAAGGCTCAACAACAGATTTGAGTCAATAGAAGAAAGAATCAGTGAACTTGAAGATAAATCAGTATAGATTATGCAACCTGAAGAACAGAAAGAAAAAAAAACAGCTAAAGAAAAATGAACAGAGCCTTAGAGAAATATGGGACACCATAAAAAACACACCAACATATGCATAATGGAAGTTGAAGGAGAGGAAGAGAAAATATTAAAATAAATAATAGCTGAAAATATCTCAAATTTGATGAGGAACACTAATCTACACATCCAAGAAGCTCAACAAACTCCAAGTAGAATAAATGCAAAGATATCACACCAGGATACATTATAGTCAAATGCTGAAAGCCAAAGATAAGGAGAAAGTCTTTAAGGAAGTAAGAAAAAAATGACTCATCATATACAAAGGAACTACAAGAAGATTAACAGCAGACTTCTCATCAGAAACAATGGAGACTAGAGGGCAGTGGGGCAACATATTCAAAGTGCCAAAAGAAAAAACTGTCAACCAAGAATCCAATATCTAGAAAAGATAACTTTTAAAAATGAAGGCAGAGTAAAGACAGCCCAAGATAAACAAAAACTGAAAGTATCTGTTGTAAAGCTAAATAACTAAAACAAGAAAACAAAGATATATAGCTAATACTCCAATAAAAGAGATTTTAATTTTTAATTATTCAATTAATACAAAAGAAGGTAGAAAAAAGGAAGAAAGGAACAAGGTACCGCCAGAACAAATAGAAAACAAACATTAAGATGATAGAAGTAAGCCTAGTCATACCAATAACAACATTTAATATAAATGGTCTAAACACCCCAAGTAACAGAGATTACCAAATTGAATAAAAAAGCAAGAACCATCTATATGCTGGCTACATGGAACACACTTTAACTATAGAGACACAAATTGGTTAAATTTAAAAAGATGGGAAAAGACATGTAATGTTAACACTCAAAAGAAAGCTGGAATGGCCATTTTAATATCAAAGTAGGTTTCACAGCAAGGTGTATCACCAGGGAAAAGAAAAGTCATTTCATAATGATAAAAGGGTCACTTCTTCGAAAGTACGTACATTTAACATTTATGCACCTAATAACAGAGCTTCAAAATACAAAAAGCAAAAACTGATAGAAGTGGAAGGAGACAGATCCACAATTATTGTCAAAAGCTTAAAAAGACTTCTCTCAAAACTTAATGGAACAAGTACCCAGAAAATCAGTACATATACAAAATCAGAATACAGAAAAATCTGAGCACTACTATCAATCAACCTGACCTAGTTGACACTCCATCACTACTTGTGACTCCTAGTCGACTAGCACACTCTGCCCTATGACAGCATAATAAACATTCTTTCCAAATGCACACAGAAAACTTGCCAATATAGTTCACAGACTGGGCCATAAAACAAGTCTCAAGTTAATAAGACTGAAGTCATACAAAGAATGGTCTCCAACCAAAGTGGAATTAAATTATAGATTAGTAAGAGAAGGATCTCTGGAAAATCTCTAAATATTTTGAAATTAAGCAATACACTTCTCTAAATAATACATAGGTCAAAGAAGAAATCAAAAGGAAATTAGAAAGTATTTTAAACTAAATAAAAATTAAAACAAAACATATCAAACTTGTGGTATGTTACTAACAACTCTATCAATAAAGAACTAAGGTCTCAAATTAACCTCAGATTCTACCTCTAGAAATTAAAAAGAAGAACAAATTAAACCCAAAGAAGCAAAATAAAGGAATCATTGAAGATAAGAGGAGAAATTAATGAATGGAAAACAGAAAAATGATAGAGAAAAATCAATGAAACCAAAAGATGGTTCAATGAGAAAAATCAATAAAATTGATAAACCTCTATCCAGAATGATCAGGAAAAAAAGAGAGACGATACAAATTCATAATATCAGTAACAAGGGAGGTGACATCATTACAGATTCTACAAATCTTAAAAGGATAATCAGGGAATATTATCTTTTGAATTTTCTTCCAAAAAAATGTAACAATGTATATGAAATGAACAAATTTCTGGAGAGACACAAAGACAAGGCTCTTGAATTCAAGAAGAAATATATAACCTGAATAGCTCTGTATCTACTAAATAAACTGATTTTGTAGTTTAAAATCTTTTTAGAAGAGAAACTCCAGTTTTACCAAACATTTACTACTACTACTTGTAGTAGTAGTAGTAGTAGTGGTAATTCAATACAAACTCTTCCAGAAAACTGAAGAGGAGAGAATACTTCCCAACTTGTTCTATCAGGGCAACTTTATCATGCCACCAAAACTACACAAAGATATTACAAGAAAGAAAAAAAACTACAAACCAATATCCATCATGCACATAAATGCAAAAGTTCAACAAACAATTTTAGTAAATACAATCCAACAATATATAAAAAAAATTATATATCATGACCAAATGGAATTTTATCCTCAGGATGCAAGTTGATTTACCATTCAAATAAATCAATGTAATTCACCATATTTACAAACAAAACAACAAAAACCATACAAACAATTCAATTGATGCAGAAAAAAACATTTGACAAAATCTAATATCCACTCTTGAATTTTAAATTTCAGCACATTAGGGACAGAAGGAGATTTCATCAACTTGATGAACTGCATCTACAAAAAAACAAACTAACAAAAACAAAAAACAAAATAACCTACATCTAGCTAGCATTACACCTAATGGTGAAAGACTGAATGCTTACCCCCTTACTTCATAAACAAACAAGACAAGGATGTCTTCTCTCACCACGTCTACTCAACATTCATTGGAGGTTCTATCCAGAAAAAGAAATAAATGGCATCCAGGTTGGAAACAAGGAAGCAAAACTGGTTTTATTCCCAGAAGACTTGATTATCTAGGAGATAATTGAATTGAGTCTTCAAAAAAAAAGCCACTAGTACTAACAAGTGAATTTATCAAAGCTGCATGATATAAGATGAATATACAAACATCAATGATACTTCTATATGCTAGCAATGAACAATCAGAAATTAAATCTTTTTTAAAAATACCATTCACAATAGCATCAAAATATATGAAATACTTAGGAATAAATCTGATAAAAGATCTGATAAAAGATTTTAAGACTTACACTGGCATATTTTAGGATGTACAATGGTATCATGTAAAGAGCTCTTGGCTGGAAGAGTCAGGAGGCCTAAAATCTAGTCTTATGTCTCCTTACTAATCAACCACACCACCAAGGATTTTTATTTCTTCATCTGTAAAGTGACAGGGTCAGAGACGATGACATTTCCAGAGTTCTTTTCAACTTTAATGGTTGGTGTTTCTATAACCCTAGAGACTATGTCACCAAATGATATAGTTTGGGACTTAATAAACATTACCGTAGAAGTGTTAAAAAAAAAAAAAAAGATTGTAAGACTTATACACTGGAAACTACACTGAGAAAAATTGAGAAAAATTTAAGAAGACTCTCTTTTGAGTCTTCTTAATTTAAGAGTCCAGAAATAGACCCACACACATATATCAACAACTGATTTTTGACAAAGGAGCAAAAGCAACTGAGTAGAGAAATATATAGTCTTTTCAACAAATAGTGCTGGAACAACGGGATATCCATATGCAAAAAAGAATTTCAATTCATACCTCACACTACGTGCAGAAATTAACTCAAAATGGATCACAGGCCTAAATGTAAAACCTAAGACTATAAAACTTGTAGAATAAAATAAAGGAGAAAATCTCTGTGACCTAAGGTTAGACAAAGATTTCTTAAATAGAACACCAAAAGCACAGTCCGTAAAAGGAAAAAATTGGACTTTATCAAAGTTAAAACTTCTGTTTTTTGAAAAAAAACATTAAGAGATTGCAAAGACAAGCGATGAACTGAAAGAAAATATTGTGAAACATGTATCTGATAAAGGATTTGTATCCAGAGTAAAGAACTCATAAAACTCAATAATAACAAAACAATCCAATATTTTTTAAATGGGCAAAAGATTTGAGTCGACACATCACCAAAAACAGTATGCAGATAGCAAATAAGCACATAAAAAGATTCTCAACATCATTAGTCATTAAGGAAATTCAAATTCTAACTATAATGAAATACTACTATACATCCAAAAAATGTCTAAAATTAATATTGAGCATACCAAATGTTAAATATGGAGAAACTAAAACTCTCATACATTGCTGGTAGGAATATAAAATGGTATAACCACTTTGGAAAAAAGTCTGGCAGTTTCTCAAAAACTTAAACATACATCTTCTATATGATTCCTCTATTCCACTCCTATGCATTTAACCAAAAGAAATAAAAGCATACTTCTTTCAAAGTCTTGTGCATGAATGTTCATAGCAGCTTTATTTGTAATAGCCAAAACCTGGAAGCAATCCCCACGTCCGGCAATAACTGAATGGGTGAATAAATTGTAGTGTATCTATGCAATGGGATATTACTTAGAAATAAAGGGAGTGAACTATCAATACACTCAAGAACTTGGATGAATCTCAAAATAATTATATGAAATGAAAGAAGCCAGACAAAAGAGAGTACATACTGTATGATTCCATTTATACAAAACTGTGGAAATGAAACTACTTCAGACTGACCTAAAATTGCTCAGTAGTTGACTGGGGTGGTTAGGCAGTGAAAGAGGTAGGAGAAATTACAAGGAGAAAAGAGGAACTACCTGGAAGTAATGGATATATTCATTAGATTGACTGAGGTGATAGTTTCACAGGTGCCTACTATGTCAAAATTTATACAGTTTTACACTTTAAATATGTATAATTTATTATATGTCAATTATATCTCAACAAAGCTATTAAATAAACACCCTTCAAGACATAAGAGAAGATAATTCACATGCAAAATATGAATAGGATGCTATAAAGAAGGAATATTCAAAGAATCGAAAAATAAAGTTCTTGAAAATTAAAAACAGCGCAGAAATAGAAGGGTTAGAAATAGAAGGGTTAGAAGACAAAGCTGAGGAAATAGGAAATATGAGGTAATAATACAATCAGAAGGAATATATAAGAGGGGAAATACAAGAAACTTGGAGAACCAGGAAATTCAACATCTGAATAACAGGAGTTCAAGAAGTGAAAACAGAGAAATTAAAAGAGAAAAAAATCAATAAAATAATTCTGGGAAATTCCCACAATAATTCTAGGAAATTCTGAACTTCCAAATTCAGTGTCCACTAGGTATCCCAGACAAGGATCAAAAAAAGACTAACCCAGGTCACATCCCTATGAAAATTCAGAAGTGGACTTCAGAGATAAGATTCTGAAATCTTTCAAAGAGGAAAATAAAGTTTTACATCCAAAGGAGGAATCAGAATGGCTCTAGATTTCTCAAAAGCATCACTGAACCCGAGGATCAATAAAGCAAAGCCTTTGAAATCTTAAGGAAAAATGATTTCCAACCGAGAATTCTATTCTGGGCCAAATAATCAATCAAGTGGAAGAGTAGAATAAAGACATTTTTAGAAATGTAAAATCTCAAAAAATTAACTTCCCCCAAAATTAATTGTGCTCCATCATAACAAAGGTGTAAATCAAGAAAGAGAATACATAAGAGATACAACACAGTGGAGGAAGCAGGGACTCTCCAAACTAGTGGCCAAGGGGCTCCAGGGTGCCAGCTGTGTACTAGACCTTGAGAAAAGTCAGTCCAGATTGGAGCAGGTGTGACTATATTTTGGCCAACAATGATGCAAGGCTCTGTATTCAGAGCCACCTTCACTCGAGAATAAACAGGCACAATGCAAGCCACTAGAGCCATCACGTTCACTGATGAGCTCCATGATGACGGGACAGACGGACTGAACGAGGAGAAGATAAAGTACCATAGTTCACTGATGCTGAGACTGCCTTTTTTACATGTTAACAACTCTGAAATCAATATATATCTTACAACCGAGGGAGTGTCATGGTTTACTTGGCTGTGTATTGTTTTCTGCCTTCGTGGGACATCTCATCATTGACAGCACTTTTATCAATACATCCAGTGAAATATGGTACGTTCCCTCCATAAGTGGCTAAACTGAAGTCTGGAGGCTCCTTTAATCAAAATCTTAGCAACAACCTTCTGATCTCCATAGGCTGCAATGCAGAGAAAAACACAAATCTGCCCAATCAAGAAAAAGTCTCCTCTCTAAACGTCCAAGCTTGAACGTGCACAGAATTTCTTTGGAAGGATACACACGAAGCGGGTAAAGACCTAGTCATGTCTAGGGGGATGGCTGAGGAAAACTACTTTCCCTATTTACCCTTTAGCTCCTTTTGAATTGTGTACCATGAACATATTTGACCTATCAAAAAATGAACAAAATTTTAAAATAACTAAGTAAATGAATGTATAAAAATATTTAGAAGGTAGTCTAAGAATCTGGGCATTAGGGGTGATGAAGATGACTCTGAACTGCCAGACAGTAGTGTAAGGACTTCCTTTGGTTCCATTTGTTCTGAAACTACTACACTCATCTCTCTTAAGGTCCACACACTTCCTTTGGATGGGTGATAGCCCTTCCTAAACAAGAGTCAAGTTGAGACTGCTGAGGGACAGGAAATACACAAACACACACACACATACACACGCACACACACACGGATTCTGTTGCCTGACTCAAGGTATCACGGTCTATTCAGTCTATGAAGAGATGTAAGCACAGCAGACTCAGAGGCACCTGCAGGAGAGGGTGAAAGTTGTAGCAACAAGCCAATTTACCCCACATCTCTGGATAATGTTCTTCCTACAGCCACCCCCGTAGCACTGGGCCGCTTGTGGGAGCGGTGAAGACAGCTTACCAGGAGGAGTACAGAGAGGTAGGGAGAAACTGAGGAAGTAGGATTCACAAAATCAGTTATCAAAATAAAAGCGCTTAATATTATTCCAGAATCTCTGCTGCATATTTTTTAAGATACCCTGAGAACCTCCAAGGGGCCACAGTTGCAGCCTGGTTAGAGAGTGGGCAGGGATGGAACAGGTAGAAAGCCAATTTCTCTATCTGCTGGAAGCACTCTGAATAGTTTCATAATGCCATCTTGGCTATGCAGTGGCCTCACCCTATTCCAACGTTCTGAAAATGTTGAAATTTCTGGACATTCTCCAAGGCTCCCTGGACAGGCTGACTGCAGCTTCCTGGAAGGCATTTGTGACCTCACTTCATATCCAGTAGGACATGGCAGTTTCTAAACTCCCATCCCTCTGGGGACATCGCCGCTATGCCAAGATGGAGAAATGCCTGTCTGAGCAAGAGGAAACAGAGGATCTTGGATGTGCCTCTTCCCCAGTGCTTTGTCAATAAACCAAAGTAAAGCAGTTGGCACCACACAGGAAACTGCCCGGAGGATAAAGTAATGCAGCAGTGAGATCATCAAGGATTTTAAATGTTCTCATAACAGATCACAAACACGATGACCCCCTTGGGTCAGAACTATTCAATGGCTCCTAACTGATTTCTGCTTCAGACTCCTTCCTCTAATCTTCACTTGGACACCAGGTTGAGCTTTCTAACATGTAAATCTTACTGCCTTACCTCCCTCTTAAAACTCTGCAATGGCTTCCCAACAGAATTAAGTCCCATCCTGAAGGTAAGACATACAAAGTCTCCCAAAATTATTCTGAATGGGAGACTGGCTTTGCTAACTAATTATTACCAGGAATAAAGGTAACAGATAAACTAGGATATACAAACTTATGCTCAATGAACTTGATATCAAGCCACCATACTTCATATAGATATGTGGGTGGACATTTTAACACAGTTACCTTCTCACAGACTATATTAGGAAATGCCATACTCAAAGCTCAATATTACAAGAGTGTAACTTTGAGACTTTATTTGGCCAATGTGTACATCTTGCTGAATCTACTGCAGGTGAAAAAAGCTTTCAAGTTAGACCAATGGTAGCCAGGCTACACAGAGGAGAACTTTGGGGACCACCTATGTGTTTGTACCATGGAGCTCTGGAGAGGCATTTTACCTGGGCATGAAGTTGAGATGCTTGGGATGTGGACCATGAAGACAAGAGGATGCTAGAGGTGCCCTGGGGGGTGAAAGCAAGGTTGGAAAGCAGACACACTGTGGATCTAGAGGAGCTAAGGCAGGACATCTAGGTAGGAAGAAACTGGACAGAAACTCAGAAAAGGGAAGTAGCCTTGGGAAGGGGATAAGAGGAAGACCTTCTCATAGGAAGTCAATCGATTTGGCAATTAGAAGCATGGGGTTTGGACCCACTCATTTGATGAGGTTTATTGCATTAGCACTCACTATGTGAAAAACATTGTGTGGGGCTTTGGGGGTACAGATGTACCCGCTTAAGTTTAAGGATGTTTTTCCAGGAAATGGAGATGTTAAATGATTCACTGTCACATGCACATTCGCTAGACAGCTAGTCCTCAATTTTGTAACCCAGCTCTACTGTTTCTTCAATTTAAGGTGCCAGAAGTGATGAAGGATCTCCCATCACAAGGTGTTCCAACTACTGACAATCAATGGACCTCCCAGGCTACGGTGATACTATTGATGTCCCTCCACTCAAAGGCTTCCTACCGATCCCCGAGTGCCGAGCTTCATCCCGTATCCTTCGCCCACTTGGCGAAGGTGCACTGTCCTCAAGTCACCTCAAAATGAGCACTTACCACCCAGCTCAACCCTCTTTCTTGGCACTGGTTGGTTCTTCCAGCCATGCACATGGCTCACCTGCTCTCCACCGTCAAGGGCAAAAACTCTTCAGAGCATGAAATGATCGCAGAAAAAGAGGCCCCAAGGAAATAAACAGACTAAGATGTACCTCAAAACCGAGGACATACTAGAAGCTGCCAGCCAAGAATATAAATGGTGCCCAAGCTACTGAAGTTGCCAATAAGCCACAAAGAAAATTTATATCAATTGTACTCTTCTGTATTATAATGGGTCTGTACATAGATCAAAAGAATATTTGAGATGAAAGGGTGCGGCGTTCTAAACAAAGCACAGTCCGATCACATCCTTACAGACTCTGGCAAGTTTCCCCCAGTCTGTGCATCAGTTTTTTCATCTGTAAAATGGGGTCGCTATTGACCACCTTGTGATCAGAAATAAACGAGCGCACTCCTGTCAGCACTTAGCTCTGTGTCTGCCAAGCAGAGGCACTCACCGGGTGGCAGTGATGGCCATTACCACCATGCCTGATGTTACAGGGCTCCAGTGGCCCAGCTGCGGGCAGTGAGGGGATTCTCAGAGGTGGCACAGACCCCCAGAGGATTGCCCCGGATTCCAGCTTGAGCTCTGGGGGTTTGGTCTAGAAGAGCACCCTGGAAATTTTGCTCATAGACGTTTTTCTCAGGGACTTCCTAGAAATAATCACTGGACTCCCTACAGACTGCTCTGTAAGCCATGGCGTTGCCTCCAGACCACACCCTCCATGTGTGCAGTGTCTCCAAAAGAATTCTAAGCCAGTCAGGGAGCTTTGATCAGCTCTGACTTTCAGACAAGACGTCTGTCCTTTACCAGCCTTGGACCCTGCCTGTCCATAACAGAGGCTAGAGAGAGCGTGTTGAAGGAGGGACTTTGGAATCACTCAAGGCCGGGTCTGCACTTGCTAGGTCAGGGGCCTCGAGCAGGTCAATAACGGCTCCCAGCCTTGGTCAGCTCCGGCCTCTTGGCTAAGAGTCGCCTGGCCAGCTTGCCCTCAGTCACCAGCCCTTTACGGCATAGGCCAGTGACCTTGAGGCTGTGGAACACCCAGCTGTCACAGCTGGCCACAGGCCAGGGCAGCGCATGCAAACCTCTGTCTTGTGGGCCGTTTGGCAGCTCCTAAATCTAATTGCAAACGGTGACACATCCCCACCATCAATACATTTATAATTCACATTGTTTCGGAGGCCTTTAATGAATATGTCTCATTTGTCTGTTCTCATTTCTAATGGCGAAACACGACACCTAACTGTCACACACAGAATACTAATACGAATAACCCTTTACATGAGTTTAGTGTGCTAAACTGTCCAACCCACAGCATTCAGCAAACTAAGCACTTATTTTTAATTAACTAATTTCGAATGTACTAAGCGCTCACTATGTGCCACAATAGCAGTGGACAACAGAAGTCCAAAGCTGAATCCCTGTCTCGTGATGTGAGGAGGAGCCGGGAAGACACAGCTAGCAAACGCGAACTTGTCTACATGGTAGGAAGAGGCAGGGCAGCAGTGTGGTTGAGCAGTGAGACTCTGGGTTCAGACTTCATGGGTTCAAAAAGTTAACTCTAGGCCCGAAAAAGGAATGAAGTGCTCCCACAGGCTACAACTGGACCCACAGAACATTGTGCCAAGCGAAAGGAGCTGGTCACAAAAGGCCAGAGATTGTATGCCTCCATCTGTCGGAAATGTCCAGAACATGAAAATCTATAGACACAGAAAACAGAGTTGTAGCAGCCAGGGGCTGAGGGGGAGGAGAGAGAGAGTGACTGCCAATGGGTATGGGTTGCTTTTTGAGGGGATAAAAATGTTCGAAACTCGACTATCATGATGGTTGCACAGTGTGATGAATGCAACTAAAACCACTGACTTGTGCACTTTAAATGGGTGAGCTGTAAGGCAGGTGAATTATATCTCGATAAAGCTGTTTTTAAAATAGAGTAATTTGGGGCAAATTATTGATTTCTCCAAACCTCATTTCTTCATCTGTGAAGTGGAGATGATGATAATAGTGGGGAATTTTAAATTACTGTGAAAATTCAGAGGGATAACTTTGTAAAAAGTACTCACTGCTTTGACACTTATTGTTATCAGCTATAGAAGATCAGAGGATCATTCACAACAGGCAGAAGGTGGAAGCAACCCAAGTGTCCATCAACAGATGAACGGATAAACAAAATGAGGTATATACACATACGACAGAATATTATTCAGCCTTAAAAAGGAAGGAAATCCTGTCATATGCTACAACCTTGAGGACATTATGCTAAGGGAAATAGGCCAGTCACAAAACGACAAACACTATACGATCCCATTTATAGGAGATGCTTAAAGGAGTCAGATTCATAGAGACAAAAAGTAGAAGGTGGTTACCAACAGCTGGGGGTGGGGAAAATGGAAAGTAAGCATTTAAGGAGACGATTCACACAATTCAGTTTTGCTAGATGAAAAGAGTTCTGGAGATGGACGGTGGTGAAGGTCATACAACCATGTGAGAGTACTTAATGCTACAGAACTGTACACTTAAAAATGGCTAAGAGAGTAGGGGACTTCCCTGGTAGTGCAGTGGTTAAGAATCCGCCTGCCAACGCAGGGGACACGGGTTCCAGCCCTGGTCCGGGAAGATCCCACATGCCGTGGAGCAACTAAGCCCGTGCGCCGCAACTACTGAGCGTGCGCTCTAGAGCCCGTGAGCCACAACTACTGAGCCCGCATGCCATAACTACTGAAGCCCGCGCGCCTAGAGCCCGTGCTCTGCAACAAGAGAAGCCACCACAATGAGAAGCCCACGCACCGCAACGAAGTATAGCCCCCGCTCGCCGCAACTACAGGAAACACACGCAGCAACAAAGACCCAATGCAGCCAAAAATTTTAAAAAGAAAAAAAAAATGGCTAAGATTGTAAATTTTATGTTATGTGTATTTTACCACAATTTAAAAAAAATTAAAAGACTGGGGGGATATAAGAGCTGGAGAAATGAACACTGTGGGGAGGAGGGAGAAATTTGGAGAAGGCTTCACAGGACAAAAGGCTCGGGAGCTGGACCTTCCCTGGTGGTGCAGTGGTTAAGAATTCGCCTGCCAATGCAGGGGACATGGGTTCGAGCCCTGGTCCGGGAAGATCCCACGTGCCGTGGAGCAACTAAGCCCGTGCGCCACAACTACTGAGCCTGCGCTCTAGAGCCTGTGCGCGACAACTACTGAGCCTGCGCTCTAGAGCCCAAGAGCCACAACTACTGAGTCCACGTGCCACAACTACTGAAGCCCACGCACCTAGAGCCCATCCTCCACAAAGAGAAGCCACGGCAATGAGAAGCCCATGCACCGCAAGGAAGAGTAGCCTCCGCTCGCCGCAACTAGAGAAAGCCCGCACACAGCAATGAAGACCCAACGCAGCCAAAAATTAATTAATTAATTGAAAAAAAAAAAAAAAAGACTTGGGAGCTAAAGCCTCATCAGAGCAGACTGATGGAGTGTCTCGGTGCCCACAGCCCCAGGACAGAACCAGCACACCAGTCAGATGCTGGCACTGCCTTCCAGGAGTGCTCTGACTGCCTCCTGTTCTGCCATCCACTCTGCCACCCAGCACCGGCCCACGGAGCACGAAGTGCCAGCTCAGAGCTCAGGGGTGTGGGAGCAGGAGTGAGTCACGGGCTCTGCTTTCAGACAGACAGACTCATTCCCTGCCAGTCAAGGAAGCTCCGCAGAAACAGAAGCCCCACACCTGGGACCTCCCGTTCACACACAGGCCCTACAGTCCAATGACCCAGAAGTGCTGATCTGGATTATCCCAACAGAGCAGCCCAAGTCTACTGGGGGTGAATCTGAGTCATGCTGATGTACAGGAACAAAAGACTCAGGAACCATCTCATGGTTCTCCTTTGTATGTTGTTTTCTCCCATGTGGTTGTGAGGGGAGGGTGGGTGGCAAGCAGAAATTACAGAGGACAGGAGAACTGCTTATAGGTCTCTCACTCAGAAAAAAAGAGACTAACTAAATTAGGCAGGGTTGACATCTACACAAGTTTGTCCCTTTAGTGTCCCTCCTCAAACTTGGTGCAGCCCGTGGGATAAGCAAGTCCAGTAAGATGCAGCAAAAACCAGCGTGCCTGAAATTTGCCACTTGTGTTCCCTACTGCAACCCCCATCTTCCCAAGGCCCAAGATCCTACAGATATATTCCCACTCTTTATCTTTTAAGTCTAAAGTGGTAGAGGTTGGGGGAAGGAAAAAGGGAATACAGAGACAGCCAAATGTAAGCATGGGCATAAGTTATCTGGGAAGCACTTGGAAGTCCTAATCCAGAGGTACAACTATGACGCCCACCCTTTTGAGCTCTGTAATGCATAACTTTGCACCATGAAAAAGTGCAGCCCTGATTTCTAAAATCATTGTTTTAAATATTGTTTTAAACTTCTAGCCAATGCAATAAGGCAGGAAACAAAAATATAGAGGTCATCTATAGGAAAGAATCTAAAAAATATTATTTGCATAAATCATCGTACATCTAAATAGCTCAAGAGAGATGAATTGAAAGAATTTAGAGTAGGAAAATTCAGAAAGATGTCTGGTTACAAAATAAAGATCTAATCAACATTCAGCAATAACTGGTTAGGAAATATAGTAGGAAAAAAAACCTATTTATGGAGGCAACAAAAATATAAAATGCTTAGAAATAAACTTAACAAAAATGTGCAGGATTAAATGAAGAAATCCACAAAACAACTGTGATACATAAAAAAAACGATTTTACCAAATGAAGACACTTCTATATTTGTGGATGGGAAGTTTCATTACTATAAACATGTTAATTTTCTCAAGATTAACTTTAAATTTAAAGCAATTTCAATCAAAATCCCATCTGGATTTTTTAAACCTGACAAATTTATTTTAAGTAAGTAAGAAGCAGGAATAGCCTAGAAATTTTTGAAACAAAAAGAAAATGAATTGAGGCCTTGCATTACCATTTATTAAAACATAAAGCTATAACAAAGTAGTAACTGGTGTAAGCAGAGACAAAAAAAAAAACTTTCATAAAAAGCTCAGAAACAGACCTATGTATACATTACATGTATACATATATATTAGAATTTTGTATATAATAAAAATGGCATTTTAGATTCTAGATTCAATAAAGAAAGTGGGTTTGGATAACTGGTTAATTATTTAAAGAAAAATTATGAGATGCCTACCTCCTATCAACCAACATGAATACAGTTTAATTCAAGAATTAAATGTACAAATAAATACACTCACACACATATGTAATTTAGGGATAGAGAAGATCTAAGCTTACAGAAAATTTTAAAAGCTTTTGTTACATAAATAGTTAAAATGTCTGTATATCAAAGAGTGTCATAATCTAAATTGGAAAAAACATTGTGAGGGAAAGACTCATAACATAAATGTTAGATAAACATTTATTATCTTTATTATTTTTTTAAATGAATCTTATGACTCAGTAAGAAACAGATGAGCACATCAATGGAAAAGGTCAGGAAAAAGAATTGTGGGAGGAAAAAAAAAAAGTGAAATGACCAGGAAACAAACAAAAGATATTTAAACTCACCAGTAATAAAACTTTGAAAAATAAAACAATGAACTGGCATTTTTCACAACACTGGCAAAAGTTAAAATAACTGACCAGCCCTGGCAGATGTTCAGGTAAATGGGCACTCACATGTACTGCTGGGCAGCTGTAGATGCTGGGCTAATTTACAACATTCCTGGAGGGCCATTTGGCAACGCCCGTGAAAAACCTTTGTGAAATGGTCACAGCTTTTGATCAGTAATTCCACTTTTAGAAAATAGCCTAAGGAAATAACCAGAAGTATGTGCAAAGTTGCGACATCATCATCACATGTTATGGCACCATGTGTACTTACTTATTAGACACAGTTCTCTGCTTTAAATGGATTGAGTAACTTAATTCTTAAAAAGGTAATATCTAGATCCTGATATGATCTCCATTTTTACAGATGAGGAAACTGATGCACAGAGAGATCAAGAAAATCATTCAACATCACACAACTAGTATGTGGTAGAGCCTGGATCCAAACCCAGGCAAGTGTGACTACCTAGGCCCAGACTCTTCAACACTAAGATGCCATTGGGAAGCATCGATACCAAGAGCGAATCTTGAATGCTACCTAACATCCAACAAAAGGGATCGATTTAAGTACATTCTGGCATATGCACATAACAGAATTAATGGATAGATGGATGGGTAAATGAGTGGAAAGATGATGGATGGGTGTGTGGGTAGATGGGTGGGTGAATGAGTGGCTCAAACCACAAAGCACTGATTTAGGATTTCCACTCACAAGTACTGAACATTAACTTCACAGCAGGCAAATTTTCAGGTCCCATTTCAGCCCTCACCAAAACAGGCATGGAACAATTAAACACCAAAATCCAAGGCTTCTGCTCCCAGGAGTAAATGGTGAACAAAGATAGCATGAGGCAGCCCCGAAACCAGAAGGTGTTCTCTTCCCCAGGTTCATAAAAACGTCTTCATTTCATAAAACAGAGAGAGGTCAAAAGAATTCACAAAGTATGAAAGTCTTTAATTAAAGTCTGGGTCTCAAACAACCACAGACACAAGGCCTGACAGCTGTCTGCGCTGATACAGTAGTTCTGATAGGAGGTAGCATGCCAACGTAGACTAGCGTACCTGGGATAGAGAGGATTACCAAGGATGGTGTAAAAGCGAGGACAAGAGAAGAGGATTCACAACAAGCCGGGAGAGATGTTCCCTACATCCCTGTAGGGTCTCACCTACATCTGGTGAGGAGGGATCGACATTAAGCCCCAAAACCATGACATTTGAGCCTTATGTTCCATTATTTGTTATTATCTTAATCCAGGTAAGATTATTTCCTATAATAAACATATTAATTGGAAATTTTAAAAAAAATTTTTTTAACATTTAACCTCTTCATATACAATTATGGATGAAGACAACAGATGACAGAAGGCAACATCCTGGTGAACAGAATAAACCAAAAGAAAGATAAGGTCCCTCCTGAACACAGGAGTGGCATCTACTAAGTGCGCAAGGCATCACAGTAAATGGCTGGGGTGGTGGTGGGATTGTACTATTGCTACTGGCGCTGCTGAACCCCCTAAATGAAAAGGGAGCATCCGATGTGAGTGTGTCATATAGATACTTCACACCCATTTACTCATTTATTCACTCACTTAATACTTGCAAACCCCTGGGAGTTAGGTATCTTAGTCCCATTTTAAAAATAAAGAAACTGAGGCACAGAGAAATTAAAGCAACTCAACAAAGCCACACACTGATTCGAACTGAATCAGTGTGATGCTAAGTCCAGAGATGTAAAGAAGGTGGTGTCCTGAGAAACTCACTCCAGGGAGGGGCTCGCACGCACGGGCAGATGTCACCCTGTTCTCCGTGCCTTCTCTTTCCTGCTTTGATTTCCCCACGACCCCATTCTGTGAGCCACTCTATGAACCACAGCAGAGCTCCAGAAAGTTGTCAGAACTCTTCTTCGCCGTCAACGTGTTGAATCCCTTAACACCCGCTTCACACAGACACCGGGAAGAACATCCTTCCTGAAAGAAACCCTATTCCATAGTCCCGACCTCAGAAGGCTTTTTATTTAATCCTCCCAACAACCTTCCAAGAAAATGTCATTGTCCCCAACTCACAGGTGAAGAGACAAAGGCTCTGGGGAAGTTAAGCAGCATGCCCAGGTGACAGGTGTTGCACCAGCTCACCAACACCTACTGTGAAAGTCCACGTGGGGGTCTCGACCAAACTAAGGTCTGATACCACGTGTCAACACAGCCAAGGGACTTCTAGTTAACTGAGCTCTGGCAGGCTCTCTTCTTGGCTGACAGGGTAGCAAAGCAGTAATTTTATCCTTGTGACAACAGGCAGCACATTCACACATAATCAGAAAGGTGACGATCTCGGACCATCACCCTCCTGCTGTGAGTTATACAAGCCCAGCACCGAGCTATCAAGTAGTACTGAGCCACCTGCCTCCTCTTCTCTCAGGACAGCTCGGCACACAGGCACCCAGGGGCCCTCTGGGTACCACAGGGCCAGTGACAGAGATGGAACAATAAAAGCACCATTGCTAGAGGTCCTCCAGATGATGAAGTGCGTGCACAACGCTTGTTTCCTTCACCTGCACAAGCACCCCCAAAAGCCAGGTATTGCAAGCATCCTGCCCATTAAAACAACCAAGGTAAGAAGTTCAAACAAGCTGCCAGAGGGTGCCCTGGCTAGAATATGGGGGGGGGGGGGAGTGCGGGGCGGGGGGGTGGGATTTTTAACTGAGACTGTCTGATTCCAAATCCCCTGACCTGTGCCCAACACCAGGCAACCTCTTTTGTGTGAACTGAACATCTGGAAAGCCAGATGTCCACTCCCTAGGACATTAGTGACCCCGAAACGAGGAGCCCAAATGAAACCCTGTCACAGACACTCAAAAACCCCAAGGCAAAAGGCAGTCAGAATGGAATCAAGAGCACCTGGGGTACGTAATCCCGGCCCGACCACTTACCAGCTGGGTGACCCTGAGAAAGTCATATAACCTCTCTGGGCTTTAAGTTTCTCATCCGTAGGAGGAGGAGAATAACAGTGCCCACCTCTTAGAGCTGGTATGAAGATTAAACGAGCTAATACCTATAAAACACTTCAAATGATGTCTGCTACTGTAAGGTCTCAATAAACGATACACGTTAGCGATTATTATTATTACTATTTTTACAAAGAGATGACAGCGTACAGGTTTCCAGCTTGTAAGAGGAGGTGATTTTGCTCCTGGATTTGGCTTTGAGGAGCGAAACAACACAATTGCAACATCACTCTATGGTGCCTGTGGGGCATTTGAAATCAACCCTACACAGGACGGAGGTTCTTAAACCAAACACTAGGGTGTGGTTATGCACTTGGAAAGGTTTCGATCCTGATGGTCCATTCTTGTTGCTCCTCCTGCCTCAGAGGATGGGGGAAGGCAGGGAGGACCAATGACACCACTGTTTACCCAGACCGGCGGCAAGTACATCACCGCCACCTGACTGAACAGCCCTGTGGTTGTTAGGACACCCCTTCCTCCTGCCAATCAGCACACCTGCTGCCGACCTGCCCAGTGGGCATCATCTGCACCCAATTCCTCTGAATTTGAAGAGTGAACTGTAAAGGGAATGAAACTCACAAGACCAGACCTGTTCCCTAGCCCTACGTTCCACCCTTGGCTCTGAGGACGAGGTACCTCCCACCAGGTACCATATCAGGGTGCTGGGCTGTATCTGGGTGAAAACAGGGGCAGTTATCCCCCAACCGCATGAAGATCTGCAAGTGATGGGAGGCTGAATTCCACTCTGTCTACCTGGGCAGAAGCACGGGCTGAGTGTGTAATAAAAGGACACAAAATGAGCCTACCCCACTGACCAGGGGAGAGCTGACTTTATAATCCCGAGCGCTAGGGATTCAGGAGTGCATTATGCAACAGGACGAAAAGGGCTTTTTAAACGTGCTTGAAATGTTCCATTGGGCACTGACTCCAGTCATGACCTCCAGTTTTCTTCTTACAACCAGGTTTCTTTCTTATTTATTTATTTATTTATTTATTTATTTATTTATTTATTTATTTTTATTTATTTTTTGGCTGGGTTGGGTCTTCGTTGCTGCACATGGGCTTCCTCTAGTTGTGGCGAGCAGGGGCTACTCCTCGTTGTGGTGCGTGGGCTTCTTATTGTGGTGGCTTCTCTTGTTACGTAGCACAGGCTCTAGGTGTGTGGACTTCAGTAGTTGTGGCATGCGGGCTCAGTAGTTGTGGCTCATGGGCTCTAGAGCGCAGGCTCAGTAGTTGTGGCGCATGGGCTTAGCTGCTCCGTGGCATGTGGGATCTTCCTGGACCAGGGCTCGAACCCGTGTCCCCCGCATTGGCAGGCGGATTCTTAACCACTGTGCCACCAGGGAAGCCCACAACCAGGTTTCTTGAAGTGCGGATTCTAAGCAATTTTCTTTGTGTCCTCTCAAGTGTTCTGGAATCTTCTGACTGTTCTGAATCGGTGTTGAAGACAGAAAAAAGTAACCCCAAGAACGTAGGGCACAGGAAGTCGAGGGTCCTAGACAGACTGAGAATGATTCCTGGCTCCGACAGCCCACACAGAATCTTCACTCGGCCACCAGACAGGCCAGGAAAGAGCTACACCACGTGGGGCAGCAAGGCCCCTCCCCAGGGTGTGAGGGAGACCAGCGAGGTTGCAGGAGTGTCTCTGGCCAGACGGCGCAGCGCAGAGACCACTCCCTGGGAGACTGCATCCCCCACAGCCCTACTATTGTTGGCTTAGGGTCATTCAAAAACTGAGCTGACTTTTAAAACCGGGTAGACTTCACTTAAAATCCCAGCTTCTCTCCAAAAAAAAAAAAAAGTAAGAGAAAGGAAGAACTGGCAGCCCTGGGTCCACATTCCAATACTGGCTGGATTTTAACGATTGGCCCTCCTGGGTTTGCCACACTCCCCACTCTGGGCTATAGTGTCCCCAGAGCTGAGCGTCAGGTGCCGTTTATCATCATGCGTGCTGTTGGGTTTCTTATGGCATAGAAATAGCTCTCTGTCCTCAAAAGCATCAAAACATAAAAATAAAACAAAAGGTGGATGAAAAGCCCACATATTTCAAGAAGACTGGGAAAACGTCCACCACACGTCATCTTCCTCATGTGCATGACCAGCCTGGACCCCTCAGTGAAGAACACAGCATCTGGTGTCAAGAGTTGGCGGGGTTCAAATCCTGGCTTGGCAACTTCTGAGCTGTGGGACTGCAGGTATCGGGCTTACCTTCTCTAAGCCCGGGGTTCTTCGTTATTAAAATACCGAGGCATCGTGGGGTTTGGGAAAGGATTTAGGAAGATATTGCATGCAAAGCGCTAGGCACAGGGACCCAGTTAGTGTTGGATAAGTGCTGGCCGTGACTGTCATCAGTGCTGTCGCAAGAAGCAGTCGTGGTGGCAGTGGCGGTGGTAGCTGGTGGGAACGGGGTAGTTTGCCTTCCGGAGCCACTTCCTGCATTTGTTTCCCTCCCAACTTCTGAGGCCAGAGACCCACACATGGCCACACCCAAAAGCTGTCCACACAGACTCTTTCGGGACCACCGAGCACACGCCCCAGCTTCTTTGCCTTACAGACTCGTACACCCCGCCAAGTCTCATCTCTGTTACAGACCTGTTTATCTGGCTTCGGCTGTTCCCTCTGAATGCAACACCCTTCCCACCTCTGCTTACCTGGCGGGCCCTTACTCACGTTTGAAGCCTGTGATCAGACATCAGCACCAAGAAGGCTTTCCTGGATTCTCAGGCAAGATTCCTGAATCCAAACATTCTACGTTTGCTCGTCTTCCCCACTAGACCATGAGGCCTTTGGAAGCAGGGCACAGTCAGCCCTGTGACCCCAGCCCCCAGCACACAGGTTCAACCATGCAGCCGGTTCACACCAGCAGGTGTTCTGGGAAGACAGCAGAACATAAAGGAAAACGTGCAGGTTTGGGGGCCAGAGGCACAGCTTTTGTATCCTGGGTCTGCCGTTTAAAACTCAGGTGGGTAATCCTGAGCTAGTCCACTTAATCCCTGGAGCTTGGTTTGCACAAATGGAAAACAGGGCTAACAAGACGTACCATGAAGGATCCTTGTGAAGAAGAGAGGAACATTAGTGAAACAACTCAATTCATTATTACCAGCACGCCCAACTACCATCAGACCCAGCACCTCAACCACCACCACCAACCCCATCCCCCACATAACTTATGACCCCTGACCTTAACTGTCCCCCATCTCCCACTCTCCTAAACTTCACTGCACTGAGAGCTCTAAGGGGCCCAACGTGGCCATGGGTTCCAAAATACTTCACTCTGATATAAAGAAACCCATCAAAGAGGGGAACGTCTTAGAAGGGAGCTAATCATATGTTCTCTCTGGACATGTCTAAATACTACCATGAAGAATATAAGAATAGGGCTTCCCTGGTGGCACAGTGGTTAAGAATCCGCCAGCCAATGCAGGGGTCATGGGTTTGATCACTGGTCCCGGAAGATCCCACATGCCGCGGAGCAACTAAGCCCGCGAGCCACAACTACTGAGCCCATGTGCCACAACTACGAAGGCCACGTGCCTAGAGCCCATGCTCCACAACAAAGAGAAGCCACCACAATGAGAAGCCCGCGCACAGCAACAAAGACCCAATGTAGCCAAAAATAAATAAATAAATTTATTTTTAAAAAAAAAAGCTAGGGAAAAAACAAACAAACAAAATGATCCTAATCAAAGGAGAAAGGGATTAATTTTTAAAAATAATTACGAGAAACAAAAAGTAAAATCTTCCTTAAAAAACTAAATATAGAACTACCATATTATCCAGCAATCCCACTCCTGGGCATATATCCAGAGAAAACCACAATTCCAAAAGATACATGCACCCCAATATTCACTGCAGCACTATTTACAGTAGCCAAGACATGGAAGCAACCTAAATGTCCAACAACAGATGAATGGATAAAGAAGACGTGGTACATGTATACGATGGAATATTACTCAGACATAAAAAAGAATGAAATAATGCCATTTGCAGGAACATGGATGGACCTAGAGATTATCATACTAAGTGAAATTAAGTCAGACAGACAAAGACAAATAACAAATGATATCACTCATATGTAGAATCTAATTTTAAAAAAGATACAAATGATCTCAGAATCAAAGACACTCAGATCTCGGAATCAAAGTTATGGTTACCAAGGGGGAAACGTGGGGGGAAGTGATAAATTAGGAATTGGGATTAACATATATACAAGACTATATATAAAGTAGAGAACTAATAAAGACCTACTGTATAGCAGAGGGAACTCTACTCAATATTCTGTAATAACCTATATGGGAAAAGAATCTGAAAAAGAATGGAGATATATATATATATCTGAACCTAACACAACATTGTAAATCAACTATACTCCAATAAAAATAATAAAGTAAAAAGAGAAGACTGGGTGAAAAAAAATATCTAACAATCAGTTCTTTTAAAAGGACTGATTGAAAAAGACAAACCTCTAGCAAACCAAATCAGAGAGTGAGAGAACACAAAACGTAACACACCATCTATGAGAAAGAAGCTATAAACACCAAGTGATCTTCAACTATTATATTTCCCCTACAACCAACAAACTGGAAAATACAGAAGAATTCAATGATTGTATTAAGACAATCCCCCCCAAAATAACCAATTATCAAAAGACCTCATTAAACTAATAACCAGGAAAGAAAATAGTAAAAGTTACCAAAGGACAACTGGAGAGGGGGAAGGATGTGCCATGCCCAAATGATTTTATTAATTTGTTCAAACTTTCAAACAGTAATATAAAAGTTAGTCAACAGATTTTAGATTATAGAAAAATATGGAATCTCCCAGTCCATTTGGGGGCTGGCATAATTCTGGTTCCAAAACCAACACAGATAATGCAGGAAAAAACAAAAGCAAAAAACTTTAGACTTCTATTCCAGCCAAGACAGAGCAACTTTTAAGAAACCAATGTCCCTGCCAAGAACAACTAAGAAAGCTGCTAGGATTCATCACCTGTTCTGAGACACTCAAGGCAGCCAGGATCTAATGCACCAAAATTCCAGTGGGAAAAAAATTCATGGAGGTGTGCCTAGCATTCTGTATTCTGGTCTTCCCGTTGGGTTATTTACCAGCTCTTAAATGGTGTGGGGTTAGATACTGAAAGGCTTGGCAGAAACACAAAGAGAAAGCAAAGAAGCACAGGAAAGCTAAGGAGAGGTTTCCACAGTCTTAGAGGGCTGGGAAGACAAAAATTGTGATCAGCACCTATCAGGCACTCCAGGGTCCAATCAAGACTGGAGGGTCCAGGGACTTCCCTGGTGGCTCAGTGGATAAGAATCTGCCTGCCAATGCAGGGGCACGGGTTCGATCCCTGATTCAGGAAGATTCCACATGCCACGGAGCAACTAAGCCCGTGCGCCACAACTACTGAGCCTGTGCTCTAGAGCCCGCGTGCCACAACTACTGAGCCCACGTGCCACAACTACTGAAGCCCGCAGGCCTAGAGCCCGTGCTCCTCAACAAGAGAAGCCACCGTGAGGAGAAGCCCGCACACTGCAATGAAGAGTAGGTCCCACTTGCCGCAACTAGAGAAAGCCCACACGCAGCAATGAAGACACAATGCAGCCAAAAATAAATAAAATTAAATCTTAAAAAAAAAAAAAAAGACTGGAGGGTCCAAAAGCTGAAATTAGTATGATAATCTCTAGGTCCATCCATGTTCCTGCAAATGGCATAGAAGGGAGGCAGTGTGCCTATACGCTGCACCTACACTCCCTTTAAAATAGTTGATGTTTCTTAACTAAAGAAGGGTTAGAGACTAAACTCCTGAGTAGAAAGAAGCTGAACAGCTGAAGTGAACTTTCAGGAGGGTCATGGTGCTGGGAAAATAATTTTTGGAGTTCAGGATCCACCAAGGCAAAAACAGCTAGGGAGAGGAGGATGACCAGAAGTTACCAAGTCGAACAAAGACTGACAATCAGCCTCAGCTTCTGATCAGATGAGGTGATCTGCCTCTCCTCTGCCTGATGGAGGACAGGATAAATCCTTAGGAGACAGGCTGAGTGAATCCTCTTTGCAAGAAGGGAACATCATCCACGACACGAATAAATGTCTAGCATTCAATCAAAAATTACCAGGCACACCAAGACGCAGGGCCAAGAGTCAAAATAAATATTAGACCCACAGGCAATATACATACTGGAGTTATCAAACAGCGCCTTGAAAATAACTGAGAAATAGATAACCACCTGGAGAATTTAACCAGAGCAGGATTTATCTAAAAGTAAAAACAGAATAACTGAAATTAAGAATTCAATACATGAGTTTAACAGCATATAAAACACAGAATCAGTAAAGTGAAAGGTAGGTTAGAAGAAAATATCCAAATAGAATCAGGGAACAAAAACAGGTAAAAATACAAAAAGAAAAAGAAAAAAAAAGAACACAGTAGGCATGGGGAACATGGTAGCAAAGTCTAAATATGTGTGATAGGAGCCCCAGAAGAGCAAGAGAGAAAGATGGCAGAGAAGCATTATGTGAAGAGATGATGACCAAGAGTCTCCTAAAAATAAAGAAAATACCAAGTCACAAAGACCCCAAGCAGAAAAAAAAAAAAGAAAACGATACCTAGAAACCCCATAGTAAAACTTCTGAAAACCAAACACAAATTCTCAGAAGTAGCCAGAGAAGGAAACAAAGTCACATTACCTTAAAAAAAAAAAAGACAACAATAAAACTAACATCTGAGTTCTCAATAAAAATAACAGAATTTCTGAGAGAAAATAAATGCCACTTAGAATGCCTTATCCTATGGAAATACCCTTCTAAAGTGAAGTAAAAAAAGGGACACTTTGAGATGCACAACAGCTGAAAGAATTTGCCACCAACCAGTGATGTGCTAGTAAATATTCAACAAAACTAGCTGTAGCTTTCTATTTCTGTGATATAAATACTCCCACCATGACTGACTTTAAGCCACCAAGGTGACATCACTGAATGTAGAGTTGGAAAAAGATGCACACAATCATTTCTCAGGGTCATGCCACTGTTACAGATAAACTAAAAAGAATTATTTAGGAAGAAGAAAAATTCTTCCACCATGAAATTTGGAAATGCAATAAAGAATGGAAATCAGCAGAAAGAATAAATATGTGAGTAAATATAAATGAATATTCAATTCAATGAATAATAATGGCATGTGGTCTTTAAAATACTGTAGAATGAAAATGCATGGCAACATTAACAAAGAAGTGGGACAAATGGAGTCAAAGTTTCCTAAAGTTTTGGGATGTAGTAAAACTCTCATTTACATCAGTCTTTAATAACGTAAAAGAGACAGAACCATACATATATGGTCAATCAGTATTTTATAAAGGGAACACTGAGGTAGGGGAAAAAATAACCTTTTCAAGAAACAGTGGATTCCCAACTTTAAAAATAAAAAGAATCTTGATGCCCCCCAACCTCATACCATATACAAAAAATCAATTCCAGGTGATTCCACCTATCTAAATGCAATAGGTCAAACAATGAATATTCTATAAATAGCAAAGGAGAACATCTTCGTGACCTTCAGGTAGAAAGTCTTCTTAAACTAGGACACAAAAAGCATAAAGAAGCTTTTATATATAAAGGAAGAGACTGATAAAGTAGACTTCCTTAAAATTAAGAACTTCTGCTTACCAAAAGACACAATTAAGAAACTATAAAGGCAATCCATAGATTGTGAGAAGATACGTAGAATACATATTTCTGACAAAGCATTTGTTTCTAAAATATACAATCCACTTTGTCAAAAGGCCGGGTAACTAACCAGGTTTCTGGGAAGAAACGAGGTAGGAGGCACTGGGAGGGTGGATTATAACGGGATAATGATGACAGAAGCATGCCTTATGCATCATCTTATTTGATCTTCACAGTAATCCTTCGAGGCAAGTGCAATTTTTATCCCTATTTTACAGGCTCAGCACAACCCTAGTCTCCAACATGCTCCTAAGAGCCACCACCACGCATGGAGAAGGGTACTGAGATGCTTGGTTAGACACAAACTGTAATCACTGTTTGCCAATCTGTGAAGCACCAGCAAGGACATGGATGTATCAGAGGTCCCCTGCAGGAGCGGCTACAACCAATACATGGGCAGAGCCCAATGTGAAACAGACGATACGGCTTTCTGAGGGATGCGTGGACAAGAGTCTGGGACTCAGAACAAATGGAGCTTAAGCCGGGAGCAAAGGCCACCCCAATATCAGAGGTTAGGAGACGCTGCCATTAGAGAATTTTTTGCACAGGAATTTTATGTAGTTTGGAAAATATGCCAGAATCTCAGAGCTGTCACATCCATCATGATCCATAAAGTGTAGCCTCTCGTGGCCAGGAATAATATTGTAGAAATGGGCAGTCCAGTGTCAGCTCACATGGCTCCAGGGCTTGTCTGAGGTGTGACCCTGGGCAAGTCACTTAGCCCTTCTACTAATACTCGCTTCCCTTATCTGTACACCAGAGATGATAACAGCCCCCCATCAGGGAGGACGCGGCAGGGGAATCCACATGGAGAACTGGCATAGACTGAGTGCAATAAATTACTATGGTGAGATTGTAAAGTTCATTTGGGAGTGTGATGGAGTTTGTCCCTCTTTCCTCCCAAGTATTCATCAACTGGGGAATCAACAGGCCCCCAGAAGACCCTCCTGCAGCAAGGAAGAGCAAGGTGTCAGATGGGAAGGTAGACACTACCTCATGGGTGAGAAGCCCATGTGACTTCCCAAGAGAAGTATTCTCAGAACTTCACTCCTGAACTTGGGCAGTGGCCCAGCAATACCACCTGCACTTCCGGTGAGTGGAGGGGGGTTGGTAAGGGGCTCGGGCTTCTGCCCTTGCTTCCCCTCTCAGAGTCTTGGTTCCCTCACCGCACTCTATTTAATGCATGGAGGTATTTTAAGATGGCAAAATACGTAAAATGCCTGACATTTCCTGGTTGCTCAGCAAGCATCAGTACACTTCTGTGTGTCAGCAGGGATGCTTGGAGACTGCTTGCATTTGGAGAGTGGAGGGAACTGTGAATTCTTACCCACTTAATCTACCAAGGAGTCTGGGCATCTCAGATCTATGGGAGGACGAACAGGAAGGGCTTCCTGGCCGCCTCAACCCTGAGTCCTCACACAGGAAAAGGAGAAATCACTGGGGGACCAGAGACCACACTCAACACTTCACTGTTTGTCTACAGAGACCTGGCATCTGTGGGGAATGGCTTTTAATAGCTACAACCAATAAAAGGCATAGCTGCCCTTGATGGACAAAAGGGCCAATAAAGAATCTGGCCACATCTATCAAAAGTCCAGAAAATATTCTTACCTTTGACCTGCTAATCCTGCTTCTACAAACCTATCCTATAATTTGAGATAGAGGGAGATGCAAAATATTCATCACAGAGTTATAAAGAAATTACAAACACATAAACGAAACCCTCGGCCATTTAGAAAAAGCTCTCTTAAATAATTATTGGTAAGTGGATAAAGAGATTAAAATATAAATTAGTTCAAAAATAGCAATAATGATAATACGACATAGACCACTCTAGAAGAGATATGGCCAAAACTATAACCATAAGAGAATTATTAAAAGTTTTATTATTAAACAAGAAAGTATAAAATTAAATGCACCAACAATCCAATTCAAGAAGTTAGGAAAAAACCAAAATAAAACCTAAGTAAAACAGAATCACAGCATTAATAAGGGGAAAAGCAGAAAAAAACTAAACAGCAGTAGAATTCAAGAGCTGGTTCTCTAAAAATCACTACTATAAACAAAAACTACCACCAGCAGACAAACCTCTATGCGGTCTAATTAAAGAAAATAATGAGAAAACAAAAATAGACACCATAAAGAATGAAAAAGGGTAAAAATATGGCAGCAATTCAAAAATGACAGGAAATTATTTAAGAATTAATCAATTTTAAAATTCTCAATGAAATAGAGGGTTTTCTGGAAATTTTTAAGTGAACACAATTGACTTAATAAGAATTCAGAACATCAAATTAAGCAAACGCTGTAGATGAATTTGAAAAGGCTGCTGAAGAATACTCTCAGAAGCTTTATAAAATGTTCCTGATGCAGTTAAAAAAAAAAAAAAAAAGGAACATGTCCTCACTCATTTTATGACATTTAGTGACCTTGACAGAAAAATGTGATTCACACACAAACACAGAAACTAAAACTAAAACTACAGCCAGTATCACTTAGGAATATAATATTTTTGAAATCCACAAACATAATAAAATAAAATATACCTCTATCAGCAAGGATTTGTCCCCCCAAAAATATGAATGCACTAATATAATCATATTAATGAGTGAAAAAAAATCACATGATCTCAGTCATTTTTAAAAGGTATCTGATATTCATTTCCAGTTTTTAAAGTGCAGCAAACTAGGACCAGAAGACAATTCCTAGTCTTAGTTTAAGACTAACCAGCCAACATCAAACTTAAGGTGAAGTAATACAGGCATTCCCATTAAAATCATGGGTAAGGCTCCTATCACAACTGTATTTAACACTGGTAAACAAAGCAAGTAAAAGAAATAAGAGCTTCCATTATCAGGAAGGAGAGAAACTGACCATTATTTGCTTAAAACTGAACTCAAAAACGTAAGAGAATTAAGCAGGAGACCATAATAACTCTTAACATGGCGGGTTATAAAATAAGTATTCGGTAACCAATAATTTACCCTGTAAAATTAATAAACAAAAAATATAATAAGGATGTATTCTCAATAACAAAAACAAAACTGAACAGAACATAGCTAAGAAAAAAAGGACCAAGAAATATGTAAAATTCACAGGAAGAAAAAAAAAATTACTGAAAGATACAAATGAGATCTGCACCACTTAGAGAGATAAGCCAACTGGCCTATTAGTAAATAAGAGAGTTCTTCCCAAGCTCAATAATAAATTAAATACCATTCTAATCCCAGCTACTAAGATTTTATTTGACTTGAAAACTGATTCCATAAATTCATATGTAAGATAACTGGGCTAGTATAGTCAATAAAATTTTGAAACATAAGAATAAAAGCATTATACAATTATGTGTAAATATATAATGTTTATATATTTAATCTTATATAATTAAATAACATAATATATAAAAGTAATGTTATATATAATTAAATATAATATTATTATATAATTACTACAATAAGTATTAAAAATTGTTAAGTAAAGCAAAGAAAGTTTAGTCCTAAATAGTGTGACTTTCTGGCAAGCCCTTCAAAATGAACTGGCCTCAAATGTGTACTCTCAGGTTAACTGAATGATTTTAACCCATATACCAACTGAATACTATCACATTTTAAAATAACAAGGATGGCCAAAACAATAAATCATAATCATTATAAATAGAGGAGTACTTCTGTCATGATGGTTATGAGCACAGCAATCAAATTATTCTTTTTGATATTGGATAGTGTTTGCTGCTTGTGTGGATAAAAAGAGGGAGTTACAACCTACCCTCCTCTAGAAGGTGGCAAAACAGACCACACTCTTGAGTGTGAAATGGTACTTGGAAGCAAATGCGTAACTATAAAGACACAGTTGCAGGGGAGTAACTGCACTGAGAAAAAAATAAACACACAAACTTAGAATAACAGCAAATTCAGGAACTGCACAAACCACTTCAAGTCTAACCGCACAACTGCAAAAGTTTCCCTAAGACCAGGAAACTATCGGGGGAATTCTAAGATTCCCTGAAACATGTGGAAAAATCTTGAACTATTTTTTTTTTCTTTGAGGTCCTGTCATAAATTCTAGGAGAAATGACTCAGATGATTTGGAAATTACTAGAGTTACTAGAATTACTAGAAATTACTGTCTTCGGGTAAGTTAACTGTAGCAGCACGAAGACTGTTTAGAGATTACTGCTCTAACCTGAAGGCATATTTCATTTTAAGGAAAAGGTGAAAATCTAGAATTATAAATGCGGTGTCACTGTTCACTTTATGAAGATGGCTTGCTACAGGGCTCCTTTAAAAATAGCAGGCTGCCTTCGTGCAATTACGTTATTACCCAACTTGGGAATGCGTTCATCTATTGTACAGACAAGGCACACCTAATCGAAAACTTAATAGGATTTGTCCCTAAGAAAGCATCCTGCTTTCTTAGAGGAAGTGCATTGCCTCTGGTATGTTAAAAACAGTGTTAAAATAGTTGTACTCCTTGCAGCGTCTTCTCACCTAGGCTCTATTACTGGAGGGAGGATAAAAATCTTACGAGCTACATAGATCACTAACTACAACTCTGGGTATTTCATCTATTATAGATTCAGGAAGAATGACAGGTGAGCAAGAAGACACAGGAGTGACCAATTATCTAGAGCCATATTCTTAAAATTATAGGGCTGGATTCAATCCAATGACAAGTTCTCTCTCAAAAGGTTAAAAGACTCATTGAGAACATGTGCTTCTGTGGACTTAATGCACAAGTGTGACAAAGCGAATTAACTTGGCAGGTGAAAGTAATGGGATCCAAATGGACCATGCCATGTAGACTTTTTTTCTTTTGTATTAAAGGTTATACTCCATTTATACTTATTGTAAAATACTGCCTATATTCCCCGTGTTGAGCAATAAATCCTTGTAGCTTATTTCATACCTAACAGATTTTTAAATTGAGATGGCTCAGTCCAAAAAAGGAAAGAAGGTACATCGATATCAGCATCACAACGGAGCTTGTTAGAAATGAAAACCCTCGGGCCCCACTCCAAACCTACAGAATCAGAAATTCAGACAGTGGTTGCTGGTAATCTGCTTTAACAAGCCCTCCAGGGGATTCCTGTGCAAACTCCAGGTTGAACCGCTGGCGGTTAAGTAGCCATCTGAGCTCCAGTCCTTTGCCAAGGAGCTATGTGACTTTGGAAAAGTTACTTGAACACTGTGAACGTCTGTTTTCTCATCTGCAAATTGGGGTTCATCACAGTATACATCTATGGCAAAGGGCCGTAAGATTAAAACACACAAAGAGCTTAATAAGAAGCCTAATGTTCATGGTGGTGGTTTTGACAGTTATGGGTTTTAATTGCTGTCATCTTTACCAGAGCCCTCAAAACCCTCCCCCACACAGATCTGAATCACCTGTGGAACGTCTATAACCGGCCTATACATAGACTACACCTCTTGCCAATGCTGACTCCGGGTCTGGGGTGAGGCTGGGGGCACCGTAGTTTATAAAACCCCACAGGTGATTGAGATGTGTGCCTCCTTTTTAGAACCCGAACTTCAGGAAAGCAGATTTAAAACAGTTTGAGATTCAAAGGCTACGTCTGTGGTCCAGGGATGTTAAGAAGAAAGGAGGCTCAAAGGAACTTCAAAAGAGCCCCCAGAGTGAAATTCTGACTATGCAAGGGCAGAGGGTCCCAACAAAGAGAAAGAATTTAGTACCTAGGGAAGAATGTGACCACAGGGAGAGCCTGGGCTCCACAGAGACATGAGGCAAAGGCAGGAGGAGAAGAAAGTGACTAGGTCAAAAACGGTGGGTGACGCTAAGACCCAGAACTCACAGCTGCAGAGCTGCTGGCCACCATCAAGTCATTCAGACCAAAACCCGACTCGGGAAGGATGCTCCACCGTTTAGAAGAGATGTTAACAGTCGTATTACACGAAACTACATTTGATCCTCATCATTCACAGATCCCGTATTTGCGAATTCTCCTACTCACTAAAATTCATTTCTAACTCCCCAAATCCATACCCAGGGGATTTCGTGGTCATTCAAGGACACACACAGAGCAGGGACAATTGAATCATCCAACTAGCACGTACCCAGCTGAGACTGAACAAGAGCACGTTCTTCCTTCCTGTTTCAGTTCCCAAACTGCAAACAAGTGTGCCTTTTCCCGTCTATTTAGTGCCATGCTTTATCATTTTTGTCTTTTGGCATTTTATCATTTTTGTCTTTTGGCATTTTATCATTTTTGGCTTTTTGTTGGTGATTTCGCTGTTTAAAATAGCCCCAAACACGGTGCTGGAGGGCTGTCTAGTGGCCCTAAGCTGAGAGGGCTACTGGTGCAGAAAACACGTGTGTTACATTAGCTTCCTTCAGGCGTGAGTTTATAGTGCCACTGGCGTGCCTTCAACGTTAATGAATCAATATTATGTATTAAATAAGGTGTCTCTGAACAGAAACACACATAAAACGAGGTTATGTACTGTGACAAGAGGCTCACAAGTCTAAACTCTACATTTCCCCAAGGAAATGGTTCAGTACAGCCGTCCCTCAGTATCCTGGAGGGTGGGGTGTGGGAGGGGTGGGAGTGGGTTCCAGGACCTCCCTCGGATACCGAAATCTGTGATGCTCAAGTCCCTTATGTAAAATGGCATGGTATTTGCATACAACCTAGGCATCTCCTCCTGTATACTTTAGGTCATCTCTAGGCTACCTCTAATACCTAATACCTAATACAATGTAAGTGCAGTGCAAAGAGTTGTAAATACAATGTAAATGCTACGTAAAGAGTTGCTGGTACGAGGCAAACTCAAGTTTTGCTTTTGGAAACTTGCTGGAATTCCGCCCCCCCTCCCCGCCCCTCAATATTTTCCATCTGCAGTTGGTTGAATCTGTGGATACAGAACCCATGGATATGGAGAAGCCAAGTGTACTGGCAAATCCCATGCTCACAGGGACTTTATAAAGAACATAACTGTCGTGACTAACAAGCACGGCAAATCGTGAGAATCAACTGTAGCTACTCAAGAAGTATTGGCTTGGCCAAAAACTTTGTGCAGTTAATGAATATGTCGTTCAATAAAGTTCTCGGTGAAAATGAAAAATGTGTCTTTTATTTTTACTTTAAAACCGAACGAACTTTTTGGCCAACCCAATAATTTCTTCCCATCATTCCAACAAAGAAAGGGTAAAACAAAGAGAAGAGAGAAGGGAACTTTAAAAGTTTCACATCTCTGAACTCAGATTAGCTACAATCTGGAGTTCCAAAATAATGCAAGTCCATTCATTCAACAAATATTCGCAGAGGCATAATGCTAGATGCCCCTCCTAGGGATACAGTGGTGAAAATGAACAAAAATCCCTACCCTCAGGGAGCTTACATCCCACTGGGAGATCATAAATAAGCTGATTTTCTTTAAAGGAAATATATAGTATGTCAAAGAGTGTTAAGAACTAGGGGAAAAGACAAAATAGGGAAGGAGGTATAAAATTAGACAGGGGTGTTGAATATGAAATAGGGTACCCAGGAAAAGCAGTGGGGAAGTCAGAGATGTTAAAGTGAGAGCTAATATTGAAAAGAACAAGACAAGATAATCTTTAAATATGGAATGATTTAACATGTTTAAAAATAAATGTGAAAGATAAGCATTTAATAAAGTGGCTAGGTATAAGATGAATAAATAAAAATCACTTACTTTCCTATAGTCCAGCAATAACTGTTCTAAAGTATGATTTTAAACATTATTTACATGGTGGCCTCAAAAGCTATATAATACTTAAGAAGGCCTTAAGAAATATACATGACCTATATAAAGACAACTGCAATACTGTTTTGAGAGATTTAAAAAGAGATTTGGAACAATGGAGCTTAGGGTTTTATTCCAGAGAGGAAGATCGAAGAAATTAAAGTATCAAAATCTCCCCAAATTAAATTTAAGACTGATGCAATTCCAATCCCTATCCCAATGTAAGAAAAGAAAATCTTTTACTATGAGTAATTAAAACAGACCAGCATCATCAATACTAAAATATTTATAATGAATAAAAGGGTATGTTGCTGGGACAAGAAAAGACAGATCTCTGGAAAAGAATATAGAGATTAAAAACGTGGGGACTTCCCTGGCAGTCCAGTGGTTAAGACTCTGCACTTCCAATGCAGGGGGCACGGGTTCGATCCCCGGTCGGGGAACTAAGATCCCAGATGCCGCTAGTGTACTTTTACGCACTGTGGTGAGGTACCAGCATAAATGGTCTTTTTTTTTTTTTTAGGTAAATTTGGTATATAACATTATATTAGTTTCAGGTGTACAACATTATAATTCAGTATTTGTACACTCAGCACAGTAAGTCTAATTACTACCCATCACAATTGAACCCCTTCACCTTTTTCACCCACCCCCCAACTCCCTTCCCCTTGGATAACTATATAGTAATGTGTTCACTGTATCTATGAGTTTGGTTTTGTTTTATAGTTTGTTTTGTTTTTTTAGATTCCACATATAAGTGAAATTATATGGTATGTCTTTCTCCGTCTGACTTATTTCAGTTAGCATAATACCCTCTAGGTCCATCCATGTTGTCGCAAATAGCAAGATTTCATTCTTTTTTATGGATGAATAATATTCCATTGTATATACACACACACACACACACACACACACACACATATATATATAGATATATAGATATATATCTATATATATATATATATACACACCACATCTTCTTTATCAATTCATCCGTCAAGGGACACATGTTATTTCCATATCTTGGCTACTGTAAATAATGCTGCAGTCAACAGAGGTGCATATATTTGTCTGAATTAGTGCTTTCGTTTTCTTCAGATAAACACCCAGAAGCAGGATAGCTAGATCACATGGTAGTTCTATTTTTAATTGTTCTGAGGAACCTCCATACTGCTTTCCATAGTGGCTGCACTAATTTACATTCCCACCAACAGCGTATGAGGGTTCCCTTTTCTCCACAACCTTTCCAACACTTGTTATTTGTCTTTCTGATAACAGGCATTCTGACAGGTGAGAGATGATACCTCACTGTGGTTTTGGTTTGCATTTCCCTGATCTTTAGTGGTGTTGAGCACCTTTTCATGTGCCTGTTGGCCATCTGTATATCTTCTTCGGAAAAATGTCTATTCAGAGTCCCTGCCCATTTTTCAATCAAACTGTTTTTTTGTTGTTGTTATGGAATTGTATGAGTTCTTTTTATATTTTGGATATTAGCCCCCTATCGGACATATGATTTGCAAACATCTTTTCCCAATCATAGCTTGCCTTTTAATTTTGTTGATGGTTTTTTGTTCACTGTGCAGAAGCTTTTTAGTTTGATGTAGTCCCATTTGTTTATTTTTGCTTTCTTTGCCATTGCCTTTGGAGTCAGATCCAAAAAATTATTGCCAAGAGCAATGTCAAGGCAGTTACCACCTATGTTTTCTTCTAAGAGTTTTATGGTTTCTGGTCTTACATTCAAGCCTTTAATCCATTGTTAGTTAACTTCTGGGTACAGTGTGAGATGTGGTCCAGTTTCATTCTTTTGCATGCGGCAGCATAAATGCTCTTTGATATGTACTGTAGGAGTCATCTGCATCAGTGGGGAAAGAAATTAAGTAAATAAATTGGGTTGTGTCATCTTGTTAGTAACATGGAACAGGATGAATTTAGATCCTCATACAATGTGCCCAAATTAATTCCATACTGATTATATACCGAGAAAAACTAAATTAATATTCCATAAATGATTTCTTAAAGTTCTCCTGGTTTTTATCTCACTGTAGAGGGTGAGCAAAAGGGCAGTGTCAGTCTGGTAACACAGAATTGTCCTCAAACTGTTGTTACTGTTCTTTCCTTTTGGAAATAGAAAAATTAAAATAAAGCAAAAACAAAGCATGTTGTCTACCTTTATGGTCGGGTAGTACGTTTTCATTTAAATGTACAATGAAGCAGAGATAATTTTGTCATAGTCAGAAAACTGTTTTGATCCCCCCGAGCAAAATAAAATAGTGGGATCAACATCATATTAGACCTCAATTCTCTAAACTAACTTTTGGTGTTAGTTGAGGCAATTGCCTGGTGAGGCAATGAGAGGCCAGCCCTGGATTCAGATGGAAAAGCCCAGGGCAGATGCCAGATGCTTTCAGGTAGCAAGTACGTGTGGGGCTTGGCACAGCAGGGGGAGTGGAGAGCACTGTTAAGAAAATAAAGGCCCTACCAGGAACAGGGGTGGTCTTAGCACCCACCTTGTTGTTTCAGGGATGAGCTGGTGACCAACTTAACTCTGAGGACTTCTCCCAACAAAACAAGCAAGTAGAAAGGAGGTCCAGGGGCAAGGCCCATCCCCAGCCACTTCCATCCTAAGGGAGCACCTGGCCTGGGAGAAGCTGGCCTTGTGCTGAGTGAGGGGGAAGGGGTGTGGAATGGGCAGCGGGTACCACCTCTACCTTGTACAGTCAGCCCTTCATATCCGCGGGTTCTGCGTCTGCAGATTCCGCCAACCGCAGGACAGACCATACTACGCCATGTTATATGAGACTTGAGCATCTATGGATTTTGGTATCCGTGGGGGTCCTGGAACCAGTCTCCCACAGTTACTGAGGGAAGACTGTGCATCTTTTTATAGAGCCTAATACACAGGCCTCTTTGCCTTTTTACAGGTCTAGTGTCAAGGGCCCTCAGTGCAAAAGCTCACTGCAAGGTGGGCCAGGTGAGGTCTGTATAAGCTTGCCCATATCCGACTCCACAACATTCATCCAATCCAAGCTAGCCCATATTCCACTCTGCATTCATCTGACATTCATCTAATCCCTGGTGGCAGGTTTCTAAGTTTAAAAATGATGGAAGAAATGACAAAAGACACAAAAAATAGATTTAACTACATAAAAATTATAAAAGAATTATTAAAAAGCAAACATTAAATATTTTCAACAAATCTGACAAATATCTGAAATCTCTAACATAAAAAGCAAAGAACCTTTAAGCAAAGTACTTCCACCCCAATTAAAAAACAATAGGCATGCTGGGGAAAACAGTCTGACATTTCCTCAAAAAGTTAAACATACAGTTACCATATGACCCACTAATTCTACTCCCAGGTATATACCCAAGGTAAATGAAAACCTACATCTACACGGGTGTTCACAGAGGCATTATTCATGATAGGCAAAAAGTGAAAAACACCCAAATGTCTATCAGTGGAGGAATGGATAAACAAAATGTGCTCTATCCATACAATGGGCTATTAATCGGCAATAAAAAAGAATGAAGTTCTGACACAGGCTACAACATGGATGAACCTTGAAAATATTATGTTAAGTGAAAAATGTCAGACACAAAAATCCACATATTGTATGGTTCCATTTACATGCAATGTCCAGAACAGGCAACTCCAAAGCAGTTGCCTAGGGCTGGGGGCGTGTAGAGGGGAGGGTAGAACAGAGTGACAGGGTACATGTTTTTTTCAAAGGGGTGATGAAAAATGTTCTAAAATTCATTGTGGTGATGACTGGCACAACCCTGTAAATATGCTAAAAACCCACTGAACTGAATAATTTAAAGGAGTGAATTGTACAGTATGTGAATCCTATCTCAATACAAGTGTCATTGGCAAAAGACAAGGAGAGGAAATTCACAAAGGAGGACATTCAAGTGGCCAACAAAACAAAGAGGGAGATGAACAACGAGGATTTACTGTAAAGTACAGGGAACTATATTCAGTATCTTGTGATAACCTATAATAGAAAAGAATCTGAAAAAATGTATATACATATAACTGAATCACTTTGCTGTACATCTGAAACTAACACAATATTGTAAGTCAATTATATTTCAATTTAAAAAAGAAAAAAATAGAGGGGAAAGTTTAACCTCTACTACCAAAGAAGAATAAATTTAAAGTGAACATCCATTTCACCTATAAAGTTACTGAATGCTTTTTAATGATAATACTCAGACTTGACCAATGTTTAGTGAAAACAGTATTCTCCAGTTGGTAATGAGACTTAAAATTGGTATAACCTTTCTAGAAAAAAAAAGAATAGTAATAAATATCAAAAGCTTTTAAAAAATAATCCGATCTCGACACAGCCCAGTGAAGTAGGTACTATTCTTATTTAATGCCTTTACGAAGGGAAAAACTGGGGTTTCAGAAGGTACAGAAGTTTTCCAAGACAACACAACTAGTAACTCCGTATACATCATATATCTGACTACAGATTCTGAGCTCTACAACGTTCAGGAGGCAAAACTGCTCTCTCGAAAAAAGAAGTATAAAAAGCAACAGCACAAAAGAAGAGAGTAACATTTAAAACCTGAACCAGGAATAAAGAAGTACCAGCCATGCAATCTTCACAGGTGTAAATCACGACAAAATATTCAGTAAGTGCTTACTATATACCAGGCACTGTTTTTTACACATACCAACACATTTAATCCTCCCAACCACCCTAAGAAGCAGGTACTATTACTCCCATTTTGCAGATGAGTAAACCAAGGCACAGAGCAGTCTAGAAAACCTTCCAATGGTCACAAAGCTACTTAGTGGCAGAGCTGGGTTGTGACTCTGTGTGGCCCCAGAACCTGCACATTCCCCCCGACACCACGCTGCCTCTCATACTCTCCCAAAAGAAAGACAGACAGAAGACAATCAGCCTCCAACATGGTGGAACTTTACTCAACTATATAACAAATGCATAAATGGATTTTTTTTTCTTTCATTCCCCAGTTACACCAAGGAATACCCCAAGTATTTTGCATAGCACTTTTCAAAGAACTCTCTGAGCATATCTTCCTTTGGAGAGACTAACTATACTTAGCTGTGTTTCTCAGGGGAGGAGAGCTTCATCTGCTACTTTTCACAGGCGCTTAATGCAACAGGGAAAACACCCGCACCGTTTATTCTGGGGTGGGGCTTTCATTGCACGGAGATTCCACTATTCAACAGCATTTACAGAAAACAGAACTGTCAAAAGGAAGGACCATCAGGGGTCATAAGATATGATGAACACCGAATGCAAAATAATTTGGGTTCTAATCATTTCATTCTTGCTCAAGGCATCCCCAAAGACTTTTCATGGTAGATGAGGCCTGAGCCATGAAAGTGGCCTAGGCTACCCTCATGCACCCTGTAAAAGCTCGTGTCTACATAGTCACAGGATGCTAGAGAATGAGATGCTGGTTGTTGTCAAAAAATTCATTCCACCAATATTTATCGAGCGCCTGCTATGTGCCAGGCACCGGAGGGTCTCGAGCTCTCACTATAAGATAGGAAAAGGAGCTGCAGTTGAAGCTGTCACCAAATGGCACTGAGTTCGTATAGAGCGTCCCTGGTCTGCCCTCTTCTCCTACTCCACCTTCTCATACCATGCACATCAGTGAGAATGGCTCCCTTTTCTAGACCACCTTCCCTGTACCCATGCTTTGTGAGTGCCGAGCACCTAACATGAATTAACTCATTTAGTCTTCCTATCAGTCCTGCAACACCATGGCTACTCTGCCCATTTCATATAAGAGAAAACCAGGATTTATAGAGGTAGAGCCAATTCTCCCTACTACCACACTGGTAATGAGTGAAGGACCTGGGCTTAGAACCTAGTCTGGATAGTTTCCTAGTTTATGTCCTTTTTACTAAGTCAAATAACCACGCTGCGGCCCACGAAGGAAGTCAAAGAGCATATAAGAGACTCTGGCAACACCCTAAACCTCATTCCCCTCCGTCCCACCTCCCCATTCATTAGCCAGCAGACCTAGCTCCCAAATATCTCTTGAACTTGGCCCACTCATCACTGTCCCCAGTGTCAAGGCCTCAAGCATCTCTCGCCTATGATAACTGACGTCCATGCTTCCAGCTTCCTGCTTGAGAGGCAACATAATAGCACGAAATCAGGCTGCCTGGGATCAAACCCTGCCTCCTCCATCTATTAGCTTCGTAACTTAGTTTTTCAGCCTCTTGGTGCCTTAGTTTTAATGTCTGTTTAAAAAAAAAAAAAGGTGCTTGAGAATTTTTTTAAATGATGCAGATAAAGCACTCATAGAAGCAAATGGAATATAAGCATTCATAAATGTTAGCTGTTGTTATCAATATGATTCTATTACTTACAAAGCCTGTACTATCAAAAGCATAGTGCTGACCACCAGTCCCCTACTTGAAAACCTTCAATGGCTCCCTATTGCTCCAAACTTCTTAGCATAGAATATGATGGACCTCATCAAGCAAGTACCAAACACCCATTACACCATCATCTCCCATAATTCCAGCCCATGTGCTTCAGTCATGTCCATAGCCAGTGGCTCCATATTTCAGGAGTAAATGGAAGAAATGGAAGTGTCTTGGTTTTTAAGATCATGCATGTTCAGGGATATGGTTGCATTCTAATCAGTTGTAATTTATTTATGGTTGTATTCTAATCAGTTGTAGTTTATTCTAATCAGTTGTAATTTATTAGGTCATTATGTGATTGAGCTAATGGGTCAAAAAGTTGTAATACTAGAGAAACATTAGCCCAAGCATAAGCTGAGGGAAGTGATGGGGGAGGCCAACATTTACTGAGCACTTATACGTGCAAGTAACTATACTAAAGCTTAGCAAGCATCATCTCTCAACTAATTCTCATGCTCTAAAAGGTATGTATCATTTTCACTGAGTCTTGGCATGCTATAAAAGAAGAGCCACTCTATGGACAGCCAAGTTGGTTAGAGAAGGGACTCTGCACATGCTGATATCAGGCTGTCACCACAAACATAAGAAGGAATCCTTCAGCAGAGATTGGAAGCTCTGGTCATGTCAACACTTCTGGCTGCAGCTCCTTCTGCAAATAAGGCAAAACAAAATCGTGGGAAGTATCAACTTCTAGTTCCCTTCATCTCAGCTTGAAAGATATGAACAGGAACTAATACTTTTACAGGCAGAGTCTTAGCTCAACTCCTAACAGTGGACAAATAAACAGAGATAAAGACACTGAAAAAAAATCAGACATATCTGCACAGATGAAATTCAGGATACTAAAGTGGGGAATCAGATTACTCACTTCCCAGTATAACAGTAATGAAAAACTTCAAAAGACTTTATGCATTATACAATATACATTCTCAATGATATTGAGACCATCACATCCATGAAAAGGAAAGGAGAGTTTAAAATAAAATAACCGCAAAGGTATTAAATTAAAAAAGCATTTCTGTATTGTTCATATGATAAACTACCAGGTTTTATAAAACCAATGTAACTATTTTGCAAAACAAATGCAGTCAGCAACAGTCACTGCAGAAAACTGAATGAGATAATCAGAAGACTAGCTTATAAAGTTCTCTGAGAATTAAGGAGGAAGAACAAATGAGCAAAACGATAGAAATATTGAGGGTAATATCCCAAAAAACTACAATATATTAACCAATGTTACATAATTAAGGAAGAAAGTAATAACCAATAACATGATTTTGAAGGACTTCACTACATATCAAAAGACATGGGACCAACCTATATTAATGAAAACTGCATACTAGATATATACTTCCGAAATGCATTAATTTAAAAGATAAAGAACAAATCTTACAAGAACCAGAAAGGAAAGTTATTAAGTTTTTAATCATGTTAGCATCAGACTTCTCCTCCACACCATGATTTTCAAAAAAAAACAAACAAATGTGCAACCAAATCTTCACAACCAGCCAAGCTAAATACTGTTCATGTGGAAGGACAAAAAAACCTCATTTTCCACGTTCAGATCTGCAAGAGCCCACAAAGTACATCACCCATACATTACGTTCTTCCTGAGCAAAAACAAACAAACAAAAAGAATTATACCACTGACCAAAACATGTATCAAAATGATAAATTTTAAAATGAGGCAGATGTGCCATCAAATAATTCATAAGCACAAAGAAAAATAAAATGTAGATTTGCTGTCTAATTCTTAACAATGTAACTATATAAAGGCTAAGTGTTTATCTTTCCTTAAATAAGACACAGTATTTAAAAACCTATAAAAACAAATATAAAATCCTTGGTTATTCCAACAAAAACTGGAGAAAAGTTTTACACACTAGACACCACTAAAAATTCTGTTTCCTTTTTGACAAAGAAAAATAGAGGAACAAGAGAATTAAAAAGGTATTGACTAATTATCCAGACAAGAACTGGGAGAAAATGGAAAATCAGGGAATTGATCTAGAATTGGGGCCATGGGAGGGCATTTCCTGAGCCAGAAGAGTCAACTAAGAGGATCACAAAGGTTGGACCTACTGAGAATTCGTACTGGAACCCTGAAGTTCTGCCCTCTAGAAGCAGGGTAAACAGTAAGTAAACTAGCTTATAAAGACCACTGGCAAGGGACTTCCCTGGGGGTGCAGTGGTTAACAATCCACCTACCAATGCAGAGGACAAGGGTTCGAGCCCTGGTCCAGGAAGATCCCTCGTGCCACGGAGCAACTAAGCCTGTGTGCCACAACTACGGAGCCCGTGCCCTGCAACAAGAGAAGCCACCACAATGAGAAGCCTGCGCACCGCAACAAAGAGCAGCCCCTGCACACCGCAACTAGAGAAAGCCCGTGTGCAGCAACGAAGACCCAACACAGCCAAAACTTAATTAATTAATTAATTAATTTTTAAGAAAAAGACCACTGCCAAGATTTCACTTATCTGGCTGGTCAAGAAAATCTCCATCCCTGTTAGTGGTTCAAGATGAGCCTACCTTTCCCCAGTGTCTGACAAAAGCAGATGAATATCAAATCTAGAGAAAGTACAATCATTCAAGGCCTCAGTTTAGTTCCACAAAGATTTTTTCCCCAAATACAATTCCAAGAACAAAAGCAAAGATAAACAGATACAAGAGGAGAGAAGACAATGTTAATGAGAACTGGCAGAGATACCAGATAGTACAAACAGGGGCTCCAGATGTTGAAATGTCAAAGACTTTAAAATAACTATGTTTAGTATGTTCAAGGAGCTAAAAGACAATATAGAAATTTTCAACAAAGAAATGGAAACTGAAAAATAACACAGGAGATTTCTAGAACAAAAAAAAAAAATTAAAGCCTCAGGGGAAGAATTTTAAGACAAACTAGACACAGATGATTAAATAATTAGTGAATTAGAAGATGAATTGGAATATAACAAGAATGGAACCGAAAAAGTGATTAAGAGACAAAGAGGCTACAGTGAAAGACTTAAACATGCGTTCAGAAGGAACACCAGAAGGAAGAGAAAGGGCAGGGTGAGAGAGAAAAGGGCTAAGCATTCCCCTAAATTGATGAAAAACATCAATTCCATAAATTCAAGTAGCCCAAAAAACATGCCAGCCACAAAAAAAATAGAATGGCATCTTTAATCCATGGAAGGAAATCACTGCAGCCTGAGAATTCTTTACTCAATGAATACCTATCCTTCAAGAATGAATGTGGAGAGAGCAAAAGCAAGAAGAACTAAAATCCTGCAGCCTGTGGAACAAAAACCACATTCACAGAAAGATAGACAAAATGAAAAGGCAGAGGACTATGTACCAGATGAAGGAACAAGATAAAACCCCAGAAAAACAACTAAATGAAGTGGAGATAGGCAACCTTCCAGAAAAAGAATTCAGAATAATGACAGCGAAGATGATACAGGACCTCGGAAAAAGAATGGAGGCAAAGATCAAGAAGCAAGAAATGTTTAACAAAGACCTAGAAGAATTAAAGAACAAACGATCAGAGATGAACAATACAATAACTGAAATGAAAAATACACTAGAAGGAATCAATAACAGAATAACTGAGGCAGAAGAACGGATAAGTGATCTGGAAGACAGAATGGTGGAATTCACTGCCGTGGAACAGAATAAAGAAAAAAGAATGAAAAGAAATGAAGACAGCCTAAGAGACCTCTGTCTCTTTAACTCATTAAACGCACCAACATTCACATTATAGGGATCCCAGAAGGAGAAGAGAGAGAGGAAGGACCCGAGAAAATATTTGAAGAGATTATAGTCGAAAACTTCCCTAACATGGGAGAAGAAATAGTCACCCAAATCCAGGAACCACAGAGAGTCCCAGGCAGGATAAGCCCAAGGAGAAACATGCTGAGACACATAGTAATCAAACTGACAAAAATTAAAGACAAAGAAAAATTATTAAAAGCAGCAAGGGAAAAACGGCAAACAACATAAACGGGAACTCCCATAAGGTTAACAGCTGATTTCTCAGCAGAAACTCTACAAGCCAGAAGGGAGTGGCATGATACATTTAAAGTGATGAAAGGGAAGAACCTACAACCAAGATTACTCTACCTGGCAAGGATCTCATTCAGATTTAACAGAGAAATCAAAAGCTTTACAGACAAGCAAAAGCTAAGAGAATTCAGCATCACCAAACCAGCTCTACAACAAATGCTAAAGGAACTTCTCTAAGTGGGAAACACAAGAGAAGAAAAGGATCTACAAAAACAAACAAAAAACAATTAAGAAAATGGTAATAGGAACATACATATCCATAATTACCTTAAATGTGAATGGATTAAATGCTCCAACCAAAGACACAGGCTCACTGAATGGATACAGAAACAAGACCCATATATATGCTGTCTACAAGAGACCCACTTCAGACCTAGGGACACATACAGACTGAACATGAGAGGATGGAAAAAGATATTCCATGCAAATGGAAATCAAAAGAAAGCTGGAGTAGCAATACTCATTTCAGATAAAATAGACTTTAAAATAATGTTACAAGAGACAAGGAAGGACACTACATAATGATCAAGGGATCAATCCAAGAAGAAGATATAACAATTATAAATATATATGCACCCAACATAGGAGCACCTCAATACATAAGGCAACTGCTAACAGCTATAAAAGAGGAAATCAACAGTAACACAATAATAGTGAGGGACTTAAACACCTCCCTTACACCAATGGACAGATCATCCAGACAGAAAACTAACAAGGAAACACAAGCTTTAAATGACACAATAGACCAGACAGATACTTATAGGATATTCCATCTAAAAACAGCAGATTACACTTTTTCTCAAGTGCACATGGAACATTCTCCAGGATAAATCACATCTTGGGTCACAAATCAAGCCTCAGTAAATTTAAGAAAACTGAAATCACATCAAGCATCTTTTCCAACCACAATGCTATAGATCAGAAATAAATTACAGGGGGAAAAAAAAGAATGAATGTGAACACCATGCACAAAAATAAATTCAAAACGAATTAAAGACCCAAATGCAAGACCTGGAGCCATAAAACTCCTAGAAGAAAACATAAGCAGTATGTTCTTTGAGATTGCACTTAGTTATTTTTTTTTCTTTTTTTTGGATATGTCTCCTCAGGTCCTCAGGCAAGGGAAACAAAAGCAAAAATAAACAAATGGGACTACATCAAACTAAAAAAATTTTGCACAGTGAAGGAAACCATCAACAAAATGAAAAGGCCACCTACTGAATGGGAGAAGATATTTGCAAATGATACATCTGATAAGTGGTTAATATCCAAAATATACAAAAAAACTCATACAACGCAACATCAAAAAAACAAACAACCCAATTAAAAAATGGGCAGAGGACCTGAATAGGCATTTTTCCAAAGAAGACATTACAGATGGCTAAAAAGCACATGAAAAGATGCTCAATATCACTAATCATCAGGGAAATGCAAATCAAAACCACAGTGAACATCACATCACACCTGGCAGAATGGCTATTATCAAAAAGACAATAAGTAACATCTTGGTAAGGATGTGGAGAAAAGGAAACCCTTGTGCACTGTTGGTGAGAATGCAAATTAGTACAGCCACTATGGAAAACAGTATGGAGACTCCTCAAAAAATTAAAAATAAAACTACCATACAATCCAGCAATTCCAGTCCTGGGTATTTATCCAAAGAAAACAAAAACACTAATTAGAAAAGATATATGCACCCCCATGTTCACTGCAACAATAATTACAATAGCCAAGATATGGAAGCAACCCAAGTACCCATCAACAGATGAATGGAAAAAGAAGATGGAATATTACCCAGTCATAAAAAAGAATGAAATTTTGTCATTTGCAACAACACAGATGGACCTAGAGGGTAATATGCTAAGTGAAATAAGTTAGAGAAAGAAAGACAAATACTGTATGATTTCACTTATATGTGGAATCTAAAAAACAAAACAAATGAACAAACATAACAAAACAGAAACAGAGTCATAGATACAGAGAACAAACAGGTGGTTTGCCAGAGGGGAGAAGGGTGAGAAGAGGAGAGAAATAGGTGAGGGAGATTAAAAGGTACAAATTTCGGGCTTCCCTGGTGGCGCAGTGGTTGAGAATCTGCCTGCCAATGCAGGCGACACGGGTTCGAGCCCTGGTCTGGGAAGATCCCACATGCCGCGGAGCAACTAGGCCCGTGAGCCACAATTACTGAGCCTGCGCGTCTGGAGCCTGTGCTCCGCAGCAAGAGAGGCCACGATAGCGAGAGGCCCGCGCACCGCGATGAAGAGTGGCCCCCACTTGCCACAACTAGAGATAGCCCTCGCACAGAAACGAAGATCCAACACAGCCATAAATAAATAAATAAAAATTAAAAAAAAAAAAAAAAAAAAGGTACAAATTTCCAGTTGCAAAAAAAAAAAATGAATCATGGGTATGAAATGTACAGTGTGCAGAATATAGTCAATAATTATGTAATACCTTTGTTTGTGACCAGACTTATCATGGTGATCATTTTGAAATGTACTGAAATATCCACGCACTATGTTGTGTAACAGGAACTATAACAGTGTTGCAGGTTAATTACACTTCAAACACAACCAAACAAACCTGTAGAAAAAGAAATCAGATTTGTGGCTACCAGAGGCAGAGGGAGGGGAAGGACTGTCAAAAGGTACAAACTTCCAGTTAAAAGATAAATAAGTACTAGGGATATAATGTACATGATAAAGATAATTAATGCTGCTGTATGTTATATATTAAAGTTGTTAAGAAAGTAAATCCTAAGAGTTCTCATCACAAAGAAAAAATTTTTTTTCTATTTCTTTAATTTTGTATCTATCTGAGATGATGGATGTTCACTAAACTTATTGTGGTTATCAGTTCATGATGTACGTAGGTCAAATCACTATGCTGGACACCTTAAACTTATACAGTGCTGTATGCCAATTATACCTCAATAAAACTGGAAGAAAAAAAAGAATGTGTGTGAAATAAAGATTTTTTAGCCAAAGAAAAATGAAGAGAATTTGCTTCTCACTAAAGGAAATCATAAAACAGTGTTCTTCAGAAAATGATCTCAGATGAAGGTTGGAAATTGAAGGAGGAATAAAGAGCCCCAAAAATGGGAAATAAGGGAAAGTCAAAATAATAATAACAATGTCCTATGGGGTTAAAAACATACATAAATAAAACACTAAAAAACAATAGCACCTAAGACAAAAGAGCATAAATTGGAGCAAAAAGACTTCTAAGGCCTCTGCATCATCTGGGAAGAGTGTAAAAAGCCAATTGATGTTAGAATTTAAGTCAAGTGTGTATGTTTTAATCTCTAGAGTAACCACTAAAAGAAAAGGAAAAAAAATAGAGGAAAAATGGGATAATAAAATTTTCTTAATCAATAAAAATACAAGAAAGAAGATAAAGAGTAATGCAGAATAGGTAAGACAAAGAGAAAGCACAGTAAATGGTAGTTTTAAACCCAAATATATGCATAATTACATTAGATATAAATGGTCTAAATACTCCAATTAAAACATAAGGGTTATCAGATTGGATTTTTTTAAAAAACCTAACTATATGCCATATGCAAAGACACATATAAAACATAATGGATACAGAAAAGTTGAAAGTATAATGACGGAAAAAGAAATGCCATGCAAACATTATTGAAAGAATATAATGTGTCTCTACTAAGAGCAGACAAGTATTCTTTAAAGCAAAACACTTTACCAGAGTTTTAAAAAGATTCTTTTATAATGGTAAAAGGATCAATTTCCCAGGAATATATAAAAATTAGAAATCTGTATGCACCTAATATCATAAACTCAAAATATATAATGTAAAAATTTATAAAACTATATCAAAATATAAAATACAAACATGACAAAATTACAAGGAGAAACAGACATATCTACAGTCAAAACAGATTTTTATAACTCCTTTCAATAACTGATAGAACGAGCAGACCAAACACTGAGCAAGGCCAAATATTTTAAAATACAAATAATAACACTGACATAAAGGACGTACATAGAATGTGCTATCCAAAAACTGCAGAGTACAACTGTTTTAACACACATGAAACACAGAGTAGCCACATACTAGGTGATAAGGCAAGTATCAACACATTTTAAAGTGTCAATATCAGAATGTGTTCTCTAACAAAACAATTAATCCAAAACTCTATAGAACAAAGATAACTAGAAAAATCTTCAAGTTTGGAAATTAACAAATATACTTCTAAAGCAAAATGGAAATTAGAAAATGTTTTAAACTCAATAATAATGAAAATATTACATATTAAAACCTGAGGGATATGGCTAAAGCAATACTTAAATTAAAATGTACAACTTTAATCAATATTCTTGGGGGAAAAGGCAGGGTGAACATTAATGAACTAAAAACAACTATGCCAAGAACTTTTTAACAAAAAGGAAAACAAACACAGAAAAGGTAGAAGGATGAAAATAATAAAGATAAAAAGCAGAAATAAATGAAATAGAAAACAAACAACAGAAAAACCTACAAAGCTAAGAGTTAGCCAAAACACTTTTAAAAAAATTAAACCACTAACAATTATTACTAGGGAAAAAGGAGCAAGAGGATAAATATAAGCATTCTCAGTAATGAAAAAAGGAAAATCACCATACAGCTTAAATAGGTAAAAGAATATTAAGAACAAATTTCATGTACATGGGGGTCTCTTGGTGCTGACAGTGTTCTATGATATGAAGACCTGGTGATAATGAGACAGGTACTTACTCTATAATTCATTAAGGTGAATATTTATAATCTGGGCAATAAATAAGTAAACATATAAGAGAATGGATAAAATATATAAGGAAAATAGAAACAGAAAGCAAAAGTGGCCAAGACAAAGCAAAATTAATTCAATTGATATTAACTGCATGTTCACTATGAATCTCACTACACTAGGGGTCAGGACTACACAACAGTGAGACAAATATACTTCCTTCTCTCGTGAGCCTTAGAGGAGTCAGACATTAACCAATTAGTCATGCAAATAAGTTCCAAACCATAACAAGTCCTATGAAAAAAATAAAAACAAGATATTAGAATATAAAACAGGGAAACCTAATCTGTATTAGATGTCAAGGAAGACTTCTTATAGGAAGAGACATTGAAAAAAAGAGTCAGAAAATGAATGAATTAATAAGTGTAGCAGGAGGACAGCATTCCAGGAAAAGATAGAAGAGTATTTTGAATAGTTCATTATGATGAAACATGGTACATTCAAAGTCAGTAGGAAGGCCAGAATGAACAAAGCACATAAAATAAAGGTAAGAGTAGTAAGATAGGCAGGGGCCACAACAGGAATGATAAGGAGCATAGCAGCTGGCTGAATTTATCAGAATATGTTTTTAAAATCATCAGCAAGAAGGACTTATTCCAAAATATGGAGCATTAAGAAATTTGTTGTAAAATTATATCAAATGATCAAAAGAGAAGGATTTCAATAGAAAAAAACATTTTTATAAAACAGGGAACTATAACATGTTCAAGGAATCAGATTTTCTATGCATAGTCCCTCTCTGAAAGAGCTACCTGAGGATATACTCCAGCATCACAGAACACAGTTCAAGAAAAAGAAAACTGTGTGGAATATATAAAAGTATAATAAGTGAGGGCACAAATAAATTTATATTTAAATATAAATAATTGTTGATAGTTTAATTATTAAAATAAAGAAATGTTAAAATTCAATGCCTAAGATGGTAGGTACAGTACAAAAACAATAGTAACAAAAAAATCTGTATATAAGATTCAAACAATTAAATTAAAAAATAGGAGAGGTGGGCAGGAGAGAGGAAATAAAGAGCAGCTAAGTTGCTTACCTTCTTCAAGAGGGAAGCTCTAACAACTGTTAAACTCTAGACATTAGCATAAAGAATAGTATCAAGTTTGTTTAAAAATTAAGGACAACCATTACAAAAATAAGAAGCATATATAAAAATACCAGAATACCAAAAGAAAAAAAAGTCACAAAATAATCAATCCCAAGAAAAGCAAGTAAAGGAAAACAACAAAGCATGATAAACAGAAAATATAACATACGATTTCATAAATAACTTCAAACATATCATTATTCATAATAAATATTATCTATATACATTAACATGGAAACTTATTCAATACATCTACAAGAAGACCTTGAGACTTCAAACTAGCTCTCATCTTATGAAAAACCAGTAAGGATCTAAGGAATTTACTTGATATAATTAATGAGCTTTATTTAATAGGTATATATCTTAACTATCTATATATACTTATTCATATAATATAGACACCACATTTTGTGCTCTCTAGAGACTATGCATTTTCAAGTATCAATAAAATATTGATCAGACATTAAGTCACAAAAAATTCAGTATCTCTGCAAAAAGCAGTTAAATATATATCTTGATCTCTGACCACAATGCAGAGAAACTTGAAGTTAGAAACAACAAAAAGAGAATAAAAAAATAATATTAATTTAAATATTTTAAAATCAGAACAATCAGAACAGAGACACATACCCTGATTTTCTTGTTCTACAAAATGCTGAGTAAGAAACTTTTGTGTATTCTTAGTGAAAATCCTAAAATGGATTTTTATAAGGTCAGTTTATAGGTCTTTATGAAAGTATGGAAGGACTTATCAATAACAACATGGAACCACCACAACAAGCAAGTCCTTCACACCAATCTCTTTTCTTCCTTTAATAGGATTTGAAAATTGTACATAAGAAAAATTACATAGATGTACAGTATCTTAAAAGCAACAAAGCATTTGACAAAATTTTCCATATCATTCAGAAAAAGACCATAAAATGGCAATAACACAAGGGTAATGTAAAAAAAAAAATAGTGAACTAAGGATCTCCAAAAATTGTCTCCTCCATAACAGCAATAAGAAAACTGGCAAATATTGTCAGTACTAGCTTTTTTAAAACTCTGGAAATTAACCAAAGGCTTCCAGCAATCGGTGGGGGGTGGGGGGGATTTATTCAAGAAAAATATCTGAATCTCAGTAAGAACAGCAAGTTTTGTGATGTTTTAACTTGCCCCATTTCATGCTTGGTACTCACTTGTCCAACACACTTCTCTATGTTACCTATGCTAAAGCCCAGAAATAAAAAGCCCACACAAGCTGGAGAGAACACTCAATCAGGTTTTCAAAATAATTTCAATAGGCTAAAGTGGCAAGGTGCAAATTTAACAGAAATCACTGTACCCATTTAGGTCAGAAAATCAAAAGAAAAGTATGTGCTAGAACAGGCTCTAGATACAATACTGGGAACTGTTTGTGTGAAAAGAAATCTAGGAGGTTTTAATTGACCTTAAGATTCATATGACGCAACCAAATAACAAAATGGCTTTTGTAAAATGCCCACACTGTTCTATCAAGAAAATATAATGATTATAAACATATGTGCATTTAACAATATAGCCCCAATATATGAAGCAAAAATTGACAGAATGGAAGGGAGAAATACACAGTTCTACTATAATTGGAGACTTGAATACTCCACATTCAATAATGAATAGAACAACCAGACAGATCAATAAGAGAACAGATGATGTGAAGAATACTATAAACCAATTCCACCTAACATACATATAGAGGATACTCAACAACAGCAGAATATACATTGTTCTCAAGTGCACACAGTATGTTCTCCAGGACAGACCACATGCTAGGCCAGAAAACAAGTTTTACTAAATTTTAAAAGATTGAAATCACACAGAGTATCTTTTCTTACCACAATAGAATAAAATTAGAAATCAGTAATAGAATGAAAATGGGAAAACTCACAATTATGTGAAAATTAAACAGCACTCACTTAAACAACCATTGGGTCAAAGAAAAAAAATCACAAGGAAAATTAGAAAATATTTAAGACAAAAGAAGACAAAAGGAAAACATATCAAAACTTAACAGATGCAGTGAAAGCAGTGTTCAAAGAGAAATTTATGGCTATAAACACATTCTAAAAGAATAAAGATTACAAATCAATAACCTAACTGTATAACTTAAAGAACTAAAAAGGGAAAAGCAAACTAAGCCCATGCTAGCAGAAGGAAGGAAATAAAAAAAATTAGAGTTGAGATAAACAAAATAGAGACCAGAAAAACAACAGAGAAAATCAATGAAACTAAAAGTTGGTTCTTTGAAAAGATCAACAAAATTGAGAAACCTTTAAATACACTGACAAAGGAAAAAAGAGAGAAGACCCAAACTGGTAAAATAAGAAATGAAAGAGACAACATTACTGCAGACCTTAAAGAAATAAAAAGAATTATAAGAGAATGTTCTGAACAAATAGCATTGTTCATGTAGGTTATCCAGTTTGTTGGATACCTACATGACAAACTGGATAACCTTCACGAAATGGAAAAATTCCTAGCAACACACAAAGAAAGAAATAAAAAGAATTATAAGAGAATGTTCTGAACAAATAGCATTGTTCATGTAGGTTATCCAGTTTGTTGGATACCTACATGACAAACTGGATAACCTTCATGAAATGGAAAAATTCCTAGCAACACACAAACTACCCAAAACTAACTCAAGAAATAATAGAAAATCTGAATAGACCTATAACAAGTAAGGACATTGAATCAATAAACAAAAACTTCCCAACAAAGAAAAGGCCAGGACCAGATGGCTTCACTGGTGAATTCTATCAAACATTTAAAGAGGAATTAATACCAATACTTCTCAAATTCTTCCCCCTCTGAAAAAAAACTGAAGAGGAGGGAATAAATACCTCTTAATTCATTCTATGATGTAAACATTACCCTGACACCAAAACCAGACAAAGATTACAAGAAAAGAACACTACAGGCTAATATCTCTTATGAATATAGATGCAAAAATCCTCAACCAAATACTAGCAAATCAAATCCAGAAGCATATAAAAAGGATCATACAGCGTGACCAAGTGGGATTTATCCAAGGAATGTACGGGTGGTTCAACATATAAAAATCAATAAATGTAATACATTAACAGAATGAAGAAAAAAACACATGATCATCTCAGCTGACAAAGAAAAGTCATTCGATAAAATCCAACACCCTTTCATAATAAAAATGTCAGAAAATCAGGAACAGGAAACTTTCTCAACATGGTAAAGAGCATTTATGAAAAATACACAGCCAACATCATATTCAGTAGTGAAATATTGAAACTTATTCTCCTAAGATAAGAAACAAGACAACAACACCCACTTTCTCCACTTCTTTTCAACATAGTACTAGAAGTTCTACCCTAAGTATGAGACCAAAACCACAGGCAACAAAAGGAAAAATAGGTACTTCATTAAAATTACAACTTTTGTGCATCAAAAGACACTGACAAGAGACTGAAAAGACAACCCATAGAAAGCAAGAAAATATTTTCAAATTATATATCTGATAGGGGTTTAATATCCAGAATATATAAAGAACTCCTATAACTCAACAACAAAAAACCAAACAATCCAATTCAAAAATGAGCAAAAGACTTGAATAGACATTTCTCCAAAGAAGATATACAAATGCCAATAAGCACATGAAAAGATGTTCAACACCATTAGTCATTTAAGGAAATGCAAATCAAAACCACAGTGAGATAACATTTCTTAACTACAAAGATGTCTACATTTTCTTTTTAAAAGTAAAGCAACAAGTACAAGTAAAGATGCAGAGAAATTGTAACCCTCAATATACTGCTGGTGAGAATGCAAGATAGTGTAGATGTAGTGAACAACAGTTTGGCAGTTTCTCAAAAAGTTAAACAAAGAATTACAATATAACCCAGCAATTCCACTCTTGGGTATATAACCAAAAGGACTGAAAAAAAGAACTCAAACAGATACTTGTAAGCCAAGCTCATAGCAGCATTATTCATAATAGCCAAAAGACGGAAACAACCCAAGTGTCCATCAACAGATGAAGGGATAAAAAAATGTGATATAACTGAAATACTACAGGATATTATTCAGCCACAAAAATGAACGAAATTCTGACTACACACCACGACGTGAATAAACCTGGAAAATACTACAGTAAGAAAAAAAATCCAGACAGAAAAGGCCATGTACTACATGATTCCATTCATATGAAATATCCAAAATAGGCAAATCCATAAAGACAGCAGATTAGTGGTTGCCAGGCTAGGGAAATGGGGAATGACTACTTAATAGGTATAGGGTTTCCTCTTGGGGTGACAAAAAAAATGTTCTGGGGACTTCCCTGGCGGTCCAGTGGCTAAGACTCTGCGTTTCCACTACAAGGGGCATGAGTTTGATCCCTGGTTGGGGAACTAAGATCCCACATGCCACGTGGTGCAGCCAAAAAAAGAAAATAATAATAATAACAACAACAACATAGCAGGATCACAGGACTCTTGATACAGTGCTCCATTCATGAAGGCCAGCTTCCTTTTTAAAAAAAAATGTTCTGGAGCAAGGCAGTGGTGATGGTTGCACAATAGTGTGAAAATACTAAATGGTACTGAACTGTATATTTAAAATTGTTAAAATGGCAAATTTTATGTAATCTAGGTGATTCTTAAACAACACAGGTTTAAACTGCACATGTCTACTTATACATGGATTTTTTTCAATAGTAAATACTACAGTACTACACAATCTGAGGTTGGTTGAATCCACAGATGTGGAACCACGGATATGGAAGAACCACAGAGAGGGCCAACTCTAAGTTACACATGGATTTTCAACTGCGTGGAGGGTCAGTGCCTCTAACCTTAGCATCATTCAAGGGTCAAATATATATATTTTACCACAATTTTTAAAATAGTAAAAAAATATATATGTAAAACTTTGACGTCCAAAAAAAGCTAGTAAATCCTTCAGTACACTTATTCTACTGTTTTTCTCTTTTCTACTTTATTAATGTTTTTGTTTTTATTTACACTTATTCCTTCTTTATCGTTTCCCTTTATTCATTTTGTTATTCTTTTTCTAACTTTTTGAAATGAATACTGACTTTATTCTTTTGTTTTTAATGTATGTGTTTAAGGTTAAAAATGTTCCTCTAAGCACCCATTGTACAGAAGTTCCATGAATAATGTTTTCATTCATGTTATTTTTTAAATATTCTGCAATTCAGGTTCTGGTTTTCCTTAAGACTAAATTAATAAAAAGTCCACTGTCCAAATTACAAGAAGTGACCTTTGCTGACAAAACCAACAATTATTCTAGGTAATACATTTAAAGTACAGTGCTAAATAGACTAGATATATCCAGGAGAGAACAACCAGGAAGGTAAAGGATTGGAAAACACATCCAATAAGAGCAGGAAAAAGAATACAGTGATGCTTACTCTGGAGGAGAAAACAGCCCTAATTTCTAGTAGCCCAGACTTTTCTGGAATACTTGGAAGACTTCCACAAGCACCTTTTATGCTCTAGGTGCTGGAGATACATCACTGAACCAGATGTGACCCTGCCTCCAAGAAGACAGTCCTTAAATAAGTACAAAAATAAATGACTGATTACAAGGACCAACGCTGTGGAGGAGAAGCACAGGATGCTCAGAGAATACATAACAGGGAGGTCTACTGTGGTCTGGGGGTCAGGGAAGGCGTCCTTGAATCAACTTTAGAGCTGAAAGGGGCTGGAAAAGGAGACCAGGCTGGGCCAGGGGTCTCCCAGGCACAAGAAACAGCATGAGTAAAGGTCTTGAGGCAAAAAACGTTTGGATGCCTGAAAAGAGGCAGCAAGAGTGGTGCACAGAGAAGAAAAGGGAGAGCCATCTTAGCTGAGCCTGGAAAGGTAGGCAGGTTCAGATCATGTTAAGTATTTGGAATTTTTGCCCGAGAGCAATAGGAAGCCATTGAAGACTTCAGGAAGAAAGTGACATGTTCAGAATTACCTTTTCAAACAATCACTTTAGATACAGTATGAGAATAGAGAGTGGCAAAGAGGAAATGTTGGGAGTCCAGTTAAGAGGCTATTGTTTCTTCCAGAAGGGAGAGAGAGATGGCTTGGACTAGAATGGCAGTAGGGGAAATGGAGCTACCTAGGAAATGAAACTGATAGCTCTTGGTGACTGAATTCACAGCTCTTATCAACAGGTAGAAATTGCACAAGGCAGATCTTAGCTCACTGTAACAAGGCATTTTCCAACAGCTATGCCAAAATGGAAAAGGCTGCCCTTCAAGACAGAGCACCCTATTTCCTTTGAAAGTTTTCTAGGAGAAACGGGGTGATCATATGTGAAGGATGTATGTGCTGGTTGAGGAATCAGACTAGGTGACATCTAAGACAACCCAACCTCTAAGACTCTTTCCTTTTTTTTTTTTCTGGCCATGCCGCACAGCATGTGGGATCTTAGTTCCCCAACCAGAGATCGAACCCATGCCCCCTCCGGTGGAAGCACGGAGTCCTAACCACTGGACTGCCAGGGAAGTCCCTAAGACTCTTTTCTAAAATCAATAGAAATGTCAGGCCATCTGGACAACTCAATGTAAAACACCTAGGAAAGAAATAAATCATGTGTGTTTGTGTATGTATATGTATTGTCTCATATCTCGGTTTTCCTATCTATTCAAACTGAGTTTCTTCTAGAAAAGTACATGGATAAATGATTGTCGGTACTTTATAGCTTGTCATGCAGATGGTGAAAAAATTGTACTACTTCTCTCTTTCTGGTTCTTTGTATTCAAGTATTGATATAAAGCTTCAACTTATTTGTACATATCATCTTAATTTTAATAAAGATTAGAAACATGTAGAAAACAAACCTATGGTTACCAAAGGGGAAAGAGGGGGGAGGGATAAATTAGGAGTTTGGGATTAACATATACACGCTCTGGAGGAGTGTACACACTCTGGAGGACTATATAAAAAATAGATAACCAACAAGGAACTACTGTATAGCACAGAGAACTATACTCAATATTTTGTAATAACCTATAAGGGAAAAGAATCTGAAAAGAATATATATATATATGAATATATATATATATATATATATATATATATATGAATCACTGTGCTGTATGCCTGAAACTAACACAACATTGTAAATCAATTATACTTCAATAAAAATATAAAAAAAGAATCGTGAATGTTCTGTTAATATATTCTTTTCAGCCAAGTGTACAGACCTGTCTACTAGAATCTGGGATTATTTGCCTCACCCATGCGAAGCCTAGCTGTTTTGAGGACAAATCCATACAACCAAGGCACCATTGTCCAACAGGCACCACAGTATATGGCAGTAAAGAAAGAGTTTCAAGGACAAAATCCAAGGACAAATCCATACAACCAAGGCACCATTGTCCAACAGGCACCACAGTATATGGCAGTAAAGAAAGAGTTTCAAACACACCATCCTGCCAATTCCAATCATGACGGGATGCAAACACCATGCCAACCAAAACAAAACCAAAACAAAACAAAACAAAAAGCATGTGGAAAAATGCACAGAGACTCATAAATATGCTGAAAGAATGAAACGACACTGACCAAGAAATGTTACCAACTGCCCTCAAAACCAGTCTTCTCCTCAAGGCAAAAGCCTGAGTAAGGCCGACCAGCACCAAGGCCACTGAAATTGGCTCCTCCATCATAATTACTAGGTGGCAGAGCCATCACTATTTCTGAAGCAGCATGACTTAAAGCAGTGTTGAAAAACATCTACTCAGACAGACTCCAATGGAAGATTTCCCGTCCCAATTAACTCACTTCACAGGAACTCCTTCACAGGCCAACGCACAGGCTGGCCTGTGTCATCCCTGTCCTGAACAATACAACATACATAATTATGTTTCATGCTATAAGTATGAGGAAGCAGAAAGATTTTCCTGTTCCTTTTCTTGTTTTTGGTGTAATACCCACTGACCTATACCACCTGGGATTCTGTGTAAAGCACAGGTGCAAAAGAGTGCTAGAGCAGAAACACCACCTAGTAACAAAAGGAGGGAAGTTAAAAGGAAAACTACGGACATCTTATAATTTATCAAGAGATGAGTACCTCAGATGACCTCGTGTAAATCTTGGTTTTACCATCTGGTGGCTGTGAGCCTCAGTTTCTGAATCGTAAAATGGGGATACTACCAGTACGAATCCCATAGGAAGAACTAAATGAGGTAATGCACATGACGATTTACACAGTGTCTGGCACACAGGATATACTCATTAAACATTATTTTTACTGTTTTTACTATTATTAATAAGACTATTTTATACAAGAATCATAGGAAGTTACACTTCAAAAACCTCTTTATACATCAACCAGTATCAGAGATCAGATTTCTTCAAAAGATATACCAATTCATTAAGTCAAAAGCAAATGGGATTTGCACCAGCTTCCCAAAAAGTCAATACCATAGACATAGCCACACAAGAGTTGGAGAGCGGGGGGATAATAAAACATAGAAGTGCCTCAAGATTTCAAAGACTTTGGAATCACTGATAACCAAGACAAGAAAACAATCTGTGACAATCCTACATGGTACTAAAATATACATCAATTTTGGAGAGAAAATTAGGTCAATAATTTGAAGAAGATCCATTATGTTTTTACATCCCAAAGGCAGCCATTGTGTGGTTCCTTTCCCCTTTCTATTAACTGCAAGACCCTTACCAAAGTCTGTTCCACAAACCACCATGTGTACCATATTCTTCAAAGTGAACGTGGTTTTAGGTGGCAATGCAGACAAGTAAACACAGCAATGTAAATATCAGGACACTAAAATGCTACCCATTCACTTTTTAATGCCAAAGGAGTTTGGGATTCCATGAGTTGATCTGACTTGCAACAGTTCATAAATGAGTCTGGATTTCCAGGAAAAGTTTAGATATCAAGTGCTCCCCATAATGTCAAGGCCTGTGATGTCAGTCGGTGAGGCAGGTCCTAACCCCATTCTCCATCAACAAGAGAATTAAACAAGACTCAAGGCTGTGCTGAGCCTCACTGGCCTCCTTTACTAAGTCTTGCGTAAGAAAGCGATAATGACATCAAGATTTCCAAGGCGACTCTCCAGAAGAGTCTAGGACGATATCATCTCTGTCTCATGGATGACACACTCAGATTTTAGTGAAGACAAACAGCCACTTTTAGCATCTCAAGCACTTGTCTCCTTCAAAAGAGTAAAAGAGTCCCTCAATTCTGATCACTTGTTGGAGATGTTAGTGAAAGACTGAGCAGAGGAATTCAAAAATCTCATCCAACTCCAAGATTCAATAATCCTTTGACTACAAGACTGTATTAGCTTTACTGATAACATAAAGCCGAATGCTGTCAGTGAGTTTTGCTTATGAGAAACCAAAATTATTATTAATTGAACAATAAAGACATAGAAAATAGACTCAAGACTTAGACACCCTTAGGAAAACTGAAAGATTGAAAATGACTTCAAGCTTCCTACAAAACAGACTGTAGAAATATCTGAGACAATTTCAACTTTCATGTAAATGAAAGACCGGGACAGATTAATTCTTTCATTAGATTGTTTTCTGAGTCTTGCACTGTGCTAGGTGCTAACGATGGAACAAGTCAGAGGGAATCCCTGCCCTCTCAAAACTTACAACGCAGTGGGAGACTCAGAAAATAAGTTAACAAATTACCACCTATTAACGTCAGTGCTGTGATGAGAGATAAACAGGGTTCTACAGGAGCCCAAAGAAAACCCTTGATGAGTCGGGCAAGTTTTGCCAAGAGCAACATCTCAGCTGAGACCTAAAGGTTGAGCAAGAATTAAGGAAGCAAAATTGTGGCAGGGTTGGTAATGAAGAGCGCCCAGTCACTTGGGAGGGTGTGATTAAAGGACAGTACCTGGAACACCCAAGAACTGAGAGCAGAGCTCTCTGGATGGAATATATGCTGTAACTGGAGAACTAGCAGAAGACAAGAAGGGGCCAAATCACAAAGAGCCTATACATCACTTAAAGATACTTCATCCGGAGAGACATTGTAAAATGGGGATTTTAGAAAGACCTTTGGGTTTCCCTGGTGGCGCAGTGGTTAAGAATTCGCCTGCCAATGCAGGGGACATGGGTTCGAGCCCTGGTCCGGGAAGATCCCACATGCTGCAGAGCAACTAAGCCCGTGCGCCACAACTACTGAGCCTGCATCTAGAGCCTGCGAGCCACAACTACTGAGCCCTCATGCCACAACTGCTGAAGCCTGTGCACCTAGAGCCCATGCACCCCAACGAAGAGTAGCCCCTGCTCGCTGCAACTAGAGAAAGCCCACACGCAGCAATGAAGACCCAACACAGCCAAAAAATAAATAAATAAAATAAATAAATCTATCAAAAAAAAAAACCCTTTAAAATAAAAAGAAAGAAAGACCTTTGTGAGCGCAGTATGGAGAAAAGTTGAACTAGATGCATAGATATCAGCTGAGAGGTAGCAGAGTGACTGAAACAATGGGAGTTGTCTCCTGAATTAAAGTGGTGAGAGTGAATATGAAGAGAAAAGGACGGGCTCAAGAAATATTCAGGATGCGGCTTCAACAGAACATACATGATGACTGGGCAAAACAAAGGAGGCCATATTTCTAGCTATGGAACAGGTGGATGGAGGTACTATTGAGGCTAGGAACAACAAAAGGAAAAGCACGTCTTACATAGGTTGAACATAAGTTCAATTTTGGATATATTGAGTTTAAAGAGCCCAAGAGGGTTAGATGGATATCATCTCTGGAGCTCAGGGAAAAAAACAAAAACAAAAAAACAAGCAAAGTGTCAGGGACTTGGGCATCACCCATATAGTCACTGTAGCACAATGAGAGAACAGAAGAACCCTGGGTCAACACTATTAAAGAGCTCCAAGTTTAAGGAACAGGCAGCACAAGATGAGGACATAAAGGCAACTGAGGAGTGGGAGAGCCTGTCAAGGAAAATGTCTCAAGAATAAGGGGTGGAGACCCAAAAGAAATGACGGCCTGTGAAATATCTCCCCGCACGTGGTCCTACGCTGCACGCTGTATGGAGAGATAAGGAATCACAAGCACGATCCCAACACATGGCCAGTGTGTCAGTACTCAAGACCTGGGCTGCCCCAAGAAGCTGTCAAATGACAAATGATGTCTTTGGGAGGAACCAATAACCTAAAATACAACCTAGGTGACAGACATGTATTCTGGTGGATCCAGGGCAGACAGATTCACCGATCAGTGAACAGCAAGAACTGATGGTACTGGATAATGTGATACTCCACCCAGGTCCCCTTTCCAGGGTCGATGTGCCCATCCCCTCAATTCTACGAATATCCGTGCTGCTAAAGACTCACGGATGTGCCCCTCGAAGGGAACTGCCCTCCACCACAGGCAGCTGCCCTGCCCAAGAATACATTCCCCCCACCGCCGCCAAGGGGCAGCCTACCAGCAACAGCTGGCTGACTTAGGGATACGAAAGTCCAGTTCCCTGGCCTCAATACGGTACGTTTCTGAAGAGCCATCCCAGCTCCCAAGCCTTCCTGAGGATCCGCTGAGACCTCAGTTGTAACCTCACTGCTGGTCTGCTTCACCATCTGTCCCATCCTGCATTCCTCCCTTCCTTACAGGTGTGTCTCCCAAGAGCATCCTTCAGTAAACCCTCTGGATACAATTCTCCAGTTCAGAGTCCAGTTCTAGGCAGACCAACCTAAAACGGATGGTGCGTATCAAACTGGGCCACAACACTGAGGCTTGAGTAGAGAGGCAGAGCTGCCCATGGCAGAGGTGGTTGCATACTGGAGGGCGGTCTTTGTGTGTGTCAGCGTGAGAGGGGCTCTGTCACATGCAGCACTTAACAGAGAATGGCCACTCTCAATCCAGTTGTCACCCACAATGAAGGACAATGACTTGAATGCCTGAATTCACCTTGAGGGACTTTTGTTACCTAATAAACCTATATAAGATCTGGTGGAAGGCAAAATGGAAACTTGAATTTCAAGGACAATCTGAAGTAATCTTAGAAAAGGGAGAGAGGAAATAATAAAGGATGTTCACTCAAGAGAAAGCCGAGGTGGCCGAGAAGCATAGGTTTTGAATATTTTCAATGACTCATTCAACAAATATTTATTGAAAGATTACTATGTGCCCAAAAAAGTGCCAAGAGTCGAGAATACAATCATGGAAAATACAGACATGGCCCCTGCCCTCACAGAGCTTAGAATCCAGCAGAAAATTCTGGAGTTCGGGAGTGGAACCCTTTTCCCCCATCAAAATGGTTCCAGGAAACCTAACACATAAAATCAGATACATGTGATAACTTCTTAGTGGAGATCTCTTCTGTAAGTATAACATGACACTTTCTTATCGCTGAGTTAACTCGTGAGAGCGATAAAGCCTATTCTGATTAAGAGCAAAGTTTTTAAATGAGGTCTGAGGATGTTACTGTCTTCCTATGACAGCCTCGGCAATTTATTTCCGCATGTGGTTTGCTTGTCCATAAGAAAACAATCTCTGATTTGCTACAAAAACCAGCTGCAAGTGGTATCAGATTTGGTTCGGTTTCATCATCTCGCCTTGCAATCTCAGGGTGTCCTTCACTCTAACTGATCCTGAAGTCAGATGTTTGTTTCATGGTTGAACCTTTAACATACAACTGCTCACATTCTTCCTCTCAAATTTAAAAGTCAGGGCAGAAGGACCCAGAACTCTCAATAAACCCCCCCCCCACCACCACCTTGTATACAATTTAAAGAGACAAAGCTTTAGACATTCAGTTATTGCCACACACTGATTATTACACCAGGTCTAGAATATTCACCACCGCACCACCTGAACCTTGAGAGGTATTTAATGGAGTGAGGTGCATTGTGCTACGAAGCGTGTTTGCTTGTACACTTTCACGTGAGGAGATATGAACAGGCCTAACAATTTTTAAGAACGTTGCAGACCTACAATGTTGCTAATACAGTGCATTTACTGGAAGTTCAAGTTATATGTCCAGAGATGGCAAGAAAAGCTGTATTCTGAGGTCTGCTCGCAAAAAAGAGTTGAGCTGGCTGCCCCTTTTAACATACTAAAAACACTGCCTTGTGTTAAAAATGTGGTATATAAGCATATGTGGGCGTTAGGTTTTTTTTCACGATCACATTCTGAACAGCAGTTTAAAAGACGTTTGTGGCTGCAGCCCCACCATCTAGCATAGTTCTAGGCACGCAGTTACCAAACAATAAATATCTGATTGGTGGATTACTGAACAAAAATAACTATTTTTAAATAAAATTCAAATCCAGCATTTATATAAGATCCATGGTTTATGAGCAAGAGCCCTTGAGATACAATTTTTAAACACTAGACTCAAAGACAAGGAAATGAAAATCAAAGAGGAAAATTCCCTGATCACGAATCTGAGAGTAGGGTGGTGGCCCCTCGGCGGGGGGAACTCCTGGTGTGGCAGAGTGTGGCCCAGGGCCCCAGTCCCGCATACATGTCCCTCCAGTCTCCACAATGATGCTTCTGTAAGTCACTTAGAAAGCAATGTGGTGATGGATCAACGCTGGGGGGATTCCGGGAGAGACGGGATGACTGGAGTGAACGAAGAATAATTTTTTTTTTTACTATTTAACATTTTATTGATAAAAATATCTATGATTATAAATTGCATTAGGTTTTCTATTATAAAACACATGGTTAAGAGAAAGCAGGACATAAAATGACAAACTTAAGGCTCTCCCAGGCTTCCCAGGAACCCGATCACAGCTTTATATAGGCCTGGTCAACAGATGGGCATTTCACCAGAGTGATAGGACCTTTGGAGGCATCTGCTTCCACCCAGGGGCGCAGGCTAACTGGGCAATGTCAGAGGGAGACAATTAGCTGGGAGGAGGGACAAGAGGCATGGATCAGGACCCAGAGGAGCTATTCCACAACCCCCATCACTCACTCAACTATCAGAGCAGAGGCTAACTCAAGGCTGGGGCGAATTTCAGACCCACAGGAGGCCTCCCCAGGGGTCCAACACCACCTCTGCCTGCCATCCCGAGCATGGCTTCCAGGGAACGACTCCAAAACACAAAGACATGGCAGGATTCTTGGAGCTCTGAGCTTGCCCGTCTTCACACCTACATAAAAACAAGATGATGACAGGTGCCAAGAAGTACGGTGTTTATGTGAAGGAGTAACAAGACTCAATCAGAAGGAGGAATTTCAAAGATAGAAGAGCTCTCATTTCACGGCAGAAGCCATCAAGGTTCAAAAAGACTGAAAGATCTAGCTGCACAGTGTTACCAACCGGTGGCACGTGGACGAGTACACGGACCGTATCAGTCAGGGTTCACTCAGAGAAGCTGAACCACTAGGAAGTATACATGAAGAGATCTAACAAGGAACTGGCTTATGTGGTTGTGGAACTGGCTAGGGAAGTCTGAAGCCCATAAGGCAGGTCATTAGGAAGGGAAACCTGGAACTCTTCCAGGCTGAAGCTGCTGTCCACAGATGGAATTTCTTCTTCTTCAGGTAAGCCTCCGTTCTTTTCGTAAGGCTTTTCAACTGACGGAATCAGGTCCACCCAGATTATCTAGAATAAGCTCCCTTAAAGTCAACTGATTATGGACCTTAATCACATCTACAAAATAACCTCAGAGCAACACCTATTTTAGTGTTTGACTGAATAACTGACACATAAAACACCATCACATTCATTTATCAATAGCACCCCAGTGATCTCTCCTCTCAGAGAATTGCTAGTGCAACAAACCCATTAATGAAGAACTTTATCTCCCGGTACTCAATATATCAAGACCTTTTCCTTGATTAAATTTTATTTTGAAAGGTTCTGGGTGACAATATTAAACATGCCCTACTTTTTTTCTCCAGCTAAAATTACTGAAGACATTGGACCCAACTGTCATAGTTCAGCAGGAGAGAGGTTTGTAGAATTCATGGAAAATCACTTCTTCTAAGAATGTAAGTCCAACAGCCCAAAGTGCATATCCCAATTTTTTGTTATCCAAGTCATCCAAAGTAGCAGAGCATGTGTAGAACTAGGAGAATGGAGATGGCTGATCCATTCTCCCAGTTCACCCCTCGATACCACACTCACTCTCTCCTCACTATCAAACTCAAGATTCTTTTTTTTTAATTGAAGACTAGTTGATTTACAATGTTGTATTCGTTTCTGGTGTGCAGCACAGTGATATATTCTTTTTCAGATTATTTTCCATACAGTTTATCATAAGATATTGTAGACAGTTCCCTGTGTTATACAGTAGGACCTTGTTGCTTATCTATTTTATATATAGTAGTGTGTATCTGCTAATCCCAACCTCCTTACTTATTTCTCCCCCACCTCTTCCTTTTGGTAGCCATAAGTTTGTTTTCTATGACTGAGTCTGTTTCTGTTTTGTAAATAAGTTCATTAGTACAACTTTTTTAGACTCCACATATAAGCAATATCATATGATATGTCTTCCTCTGTCTGACTTACTTCACTTAGTATGATAACCTCTAGGTCCATCCACGTTGCTGCAAATGGCATTATTTCATTCTTTTTTATGGCTGTCACACTCAAGACTCTTAAAAGTGTTACCCATGTAAGATGTCTCTACATCCACATTTCCCCCCCCACACACACACACACCCCGTTCACTGTCACACTGCAATCAAGTCCTCCCACCAGCACACTCTATGGAATAGATGCCCCTTAAGGTTACCAATGACTTATTGGTTATTACACCCAAAAGACCCTGTTGACCCTTCTTTCATGAAATGCATTTTCCACTGCCTTCCATAACAGCAAAGCCTCTTGTTTTTCCTTCTACCTCTCTTGCTATTCCTTGTAAATCTGATCTTCTTTCTCTTCTTCCATCCTGTAAATGTCCACTTTCTCCAGTCCTACTCCATTGGACCCTCCTTGTGTTTATACCCTGTCCTTTGGCTTTCATTATAATCTATACACTAATGATTTCCAATCTCTATCTCCATGACAGATAATGCTTTTGAGTCTCAGGCTCACATGACCTACTGCTATGAACATCTATACCTGGATGTCCCACAAACACTCTGAACTCATTGTCCCTTCCACCGTCCCCACTTCCTCCACTCAATGCTTCTTCCTCGGGTCTCTACCTCCATAACTGATTCCACCATCCACCTAATGGACCAAAACAGAAACCACGAAGTTATCCCACAACTCCTGCCTTTCCCTCAATCCCTACATACTGTCAGTCAAGTCTTACTTGAGCAGGGAAGAGGAGAGTACAGCTGAAAATCACATTTTCCAGCCTCCTTTGCAGCTAGGTGTGACCATATAATTATTCAGGCCAATGAGATGAAAGCAGGATTGCATGGAACTTCCAGCAGCTGTTTATAGAGGATGACTCAACTTTTGCCCCTCCCTCCCTCCCTCCTGTTTCCTCCAATCTCTTACACAAAAGATGGCTAGAGCTCCATGGCCACCTTAGATCACCTCTTACACAAAAGATGGCTAGAGTTCCATGGCCACCTTAGATCAAGCAGTGACCTTAAGGGTAGAAGCCACAGCTGAAGATGAAAGAGACAGAAGGAGCCTGATACCCTGAGAAGTTCATGGAGCATCACACTAACCCTGGACTGCCTAACTCCAAGTGTATTTCGTGTAAGAAAATAAACCTTGTTTAAGCCACTGTTACTGTACATTTTCTATTATAAGCAGCCAAACAAAATCCTGACTGGTATACCAAATTATGTCGATTCTTCTTAAATCTTTCAATTCCAACCATTTCTCTCCATCTCTACTACCACTCCTTTGGTTCAAGTCACCAATGTCAGTTGTTTCAATTACTGAAAGAGCATATTAACTGGTCACCATATTTGTAGTCTTCCTCCAAACTAATCCACTGTCCATTTCTGAGGGGCAATCTAAGATTATGTATTAATAGTGTTAAAAATGTTAGCATCCTTCAACCTAGAAATTTCACTTCTCAGAATTTATCCTCAGGAAAATAATAAGATAGGAAGACAAGTAATTATGCTCATGGAGGTTAATAACAGCAATATTTAAATGGTTTATAAATGGAAAAAAAAATCTAGATGTCCAACAACAGGGGATCAGTTATACACAAAATAGTGCATCTATTCAAGTGAAAATTGGCCTGTCATTAAAAATCACGATATAGAGTAATATTTTAAGATAGAAGGAAATGCTCATTTTATATATATATGTATATATATATATAAAAGGGTTATAAAACAATATGTACCCTATGTTCCAATTTGATATTTTAATTACATAAATACGTATAGAAAGTAATTTCACTCTTATATTTGTATCTACACCAAGAAAGCTATCATTTTAATTAATTCAGATATCACATTAGTATTTAATAAACATCAAGTGTACGCTAAATGTATAATAATAGTTATCTTAGGTATTATAATTTTTTTCTTTATGCTTGTATTTTTCCAAGATGCAACAATAAACATAAATTGCTTTCAAAAACAGAAAAGATAAATATTCTCAATAAGTCCTGCAAACCTGATCATGCTCATTTCCTAGTTCAAAGTTCTCCACAGTCATCACTTCCTCTGGAAAGCCTTCTCTCATTCCCCCAAGGCTGGTCCTCCCATGGTCCTAGAGAACCCCATCTTGCCCTGTACTAACACTCTTCCCACCGCACTGCAAACTGCCTATTTTCTTAACTATGTCTTGCACTAGACCATAGGTCCAGGGAGCACAATCTCATGTTTCCCTAGTATAGTGCCTGGGATATATTTGGTGTTCTATTTATGTGAAATGAGCAAATGAACGATGGTGTTATGAACCATCAGCCACATGTACACCTCTTTTCACCATCCAAGAGATGCCGAAGGACCCACATCTTTGGAAACTAAATGTGTCTCCAATACTTAAGATCTTTGCTAGTTACCATGCCTGAACCATCCCTTATCAATTGATCAGGCTGCAAGAAGCCGTATAAACTCCTTTCAAGGACAGTTTAAGCCCCTGAAGAAATGATCTTATGTGATGAGGAATGACTTCACATAAAAGTCTGTACTACTTGAAAACAAGCTGCTATCTACCCACATGGGATAATATAAAATAACTTTCAAAAGCTGGGAGAATCATACACCAATTCAATATTCCTCAGGTGCCTACCATGTGCCAAGAAATCAATTCAACTCATCCGATATATTTTCTTTGATGATATTTGCCTCTGCAAATACTGGTACAGAGATTCAAGAAGTTTTATCACTGACCATTTGTTCTGTGACTACACATTTCACCTCAGGCACGAGTGGTCAGTAGGAGAATATGCCAGTATAACAAGTTGCGTTGATTCTTATGCGATTTTCATAGTTTGTTAATACTTTTAAGCAATCATAGGAAAGAGCTCTCACAAGGAAAGAGAAAGACAAAGATGTTTGAAGACCTTACAACAAAGCTGGAAACGCACTCAAGTGCCTTCCTTTAATATGAGTAGGGGCTGACCGTGGCATCAAGCACTACGACCTTTCCACCACCTTAACTTGCCCAGCAATGCTGCAAATTACAGATGAAGAAGCTACAGAAAGATTCCTCTCTATACAGATGAGTGCAGAGGGCTACGCTCTGGGCCAGATTTAATTTCAGTGAAAATGGTCTCTATTAGAAGAGAATGACGTCTGTGATCTACAGAGAGAAGAAAGAAGCACAAGCCCAATTTGAAGGCTGTAAAGGATGGACTGACCTGGTGAGGGCAAACACCAGCCAGGTGGAGATTTAACTGAGCTGCATTTTTATTAGATTTGATTTTGTTTTTGTTCCTGGTTACGAAGTTCCAAATGTTTCCAGCAGTCGGCCTCAATCCTGTTTTTCCCATAAGCCTGTTATTTTCAGTGCGTGATTTTGCAGGACGCAGGGTGCGTATGTAGCGCTATAGCGGAGACACCAGTGTTCATCACTGCAGCAGCATCGATTTTTAACTAGAGCAAATTTCTCTCAACAAAACTAAAATCCTATTATTATTGTTATTTATTTTATTTGGAATGAAATGAAATCAGTATTTTTTAATATATATACACATTATTATGCACGTATTATATAAACATATATGTGTATATATTATATATGTATGATATAAACACATACGTATTAGATATGGATACATGCATGCATATCAATCCCCCCCCACCAAAAAAAACCACATGGCACATTTGATCCTTTTAAGATAGAACTTTGGGAAATATAAATCAACAGAACGTTGACAAACATCAGGAACTGCCACTGCTAAGTCCATCTCGATAAATTTCAACTTGGCCGCTACTGACCTTCTCTATAGACATACAGCATTCTCTTTGAACATTTTTGCCAACAAAGTGGAGACCTCTCCCATAATGTCAGCTAATTACACGAGAGAGAGTATAAAATACCACCCAAAAGCCACATGGAAAGCCACATGGTTGAAGCTTAGATGCATTCAATGAACGCATCTTTTAGTGAGTAACTGTCTAGCTCTGTGGAAGGCGACTCAGTCAAACTTCCTTTCAGAGAGAACTGAGAGCCACCCCTACACATGGTATTACCACCACGGAGAGACCACAAGCCAGGGAAGAAAAGAGAAGAGAGAGTAGCGCTCAACACAAGCATAACAAGGTCAGCCAAGGTACTTTATCTGTACTTAAGTCAGTCTTCTGTTCAGTGATTCAGTGAACAAGTATTTGCATGTGCAAGGACACAGAGATGGACAAGACAACTGGGCTCCTTATTCCACTGATTATGTCTTCCTGATATCCAAGCATCTTAGCGAATGTTGACGAGCATCCTGGGGCTACAAACTCTAATGCCTACTGGAGCCAGATAAGTAATTTAAGAGTGAAGCAGAAAGGGTACCTGGTAAGAGGGAGCACTGGGACAATTATAAAGTAGGCATCACATGCCCCATCTAAAGGCATTCAAATCCAGTTCTCTTATCTACCATCAAGGTAAGGCAAAACACACAGATAGCCTAGACGTGGCTCACAGATTACCATTTTATGACTCTTACGTTTAGCAAAATGTAGACCAGGGCATCTGGATAAGGAATTTCATTTTGCATCTAGATTATCTGATTTTAAAATGCTCAACCCATATTTAAGATCACCTTCCTATAGGTGATGGCTATAATATACCGGACGATGATGAGAACTCTGCTATAAGAGAAATAATCTATCAAGAACCAAAATTTTGGAAACTGAGCTTGATTCCATATTTCTTCATTATGACTGAAGAGTGCCATTACATAAACAAAGTTTTCATTTGTTGGTGTCTTTAAAATTACCACCTATTCCTTAAAAGACGCTATTCAGGGAAGGTTTACTCTTTACAATTTCATTGTCTGAAGCACCAAAGAGAAGTTGAAGAATCTCTACAATCCAAATCACATCTTCACCATAAAAGGTCAAGGATAGTGTCAGCAGACACACAGGTGAAATAAATCAATTACAAATGTAATAGTTCTTGCCCACTCAAAATGTGGGTTCTTGGTCAGAGGTTACAAGAAGCCATTTTATATACCCTTGAGTATAACACTTAATTAAAGTAATATCATAATTGAGAATGGTATCAGTTTTCCTCTTTTTGTTTTCTTTAAAGGTCAATCAATATACTGGATATTCCAAGATTTGTCCTTAAATCAACATCCTATTTTTTACACACACAACAGTTTTACAGTCACAAATATATATGCTAATGTACAGTTAGCACTTCTTAATTGTTTTTAAAGCTAAATTTGGTCAACAAATTAAATTCCTCAGTATGTGTTATGTAATGTAGACACAGGCTATAAAAATGTTGACATTGGTTATATACTCGTAATGCAATTTAGCCCTTTTAGTAATGACTGTGCAAATAATCAGCCACAGGAAAACTATTTTACATCTAGTACAATTACCTACTATCACAGAAGTAATTATTATTATTGTCTTGTTTACTGAACTTCAATAAGAACTCGGTGAGGTGCTAAGATACTTCCAAGGCCGGTGTGAAAACTCCCCTCTTAACAGACTCAACTGGCAACTGTAATTACCAATGTTAAGGAGAGCATTTCAGATGATCATTAAACAAGAAATTATCCCCAGAAGGTTTATAAGTTCCAAACTTTAAATGGAGAAATACTGACAGCTCCTAACGTGTCCTCTTAATTCCCTCTTGATGCAGCTTTTCACCAGGCAAGGTCAGCAGCTCTAAGATGTCTCAAGATCAATGGGTAGAAAAATCCATACTCCCAGCGAGATGAACTTTGCCCCTGAACAATATCTACTTTTGGCCAATGTCCTAATAGTGCTGGTTATACTTCGGGAAGCTCAATCAAACATCCCATTTTACTGTGCTTCAACTTTCTTGATTTCAGAAATTGCTCCACCATCTTAAAATAGGCAAAAGTGCTTGGATGACCTATTGGGCACAATCTGCCAAAGTTCTCCACCAGGTCTCTACCCAACTTCATCTCCTCTGTCAGCACAGGGATGAGGAAGGCAGTAGGGTAGAGAAGAGGTCAACTTGCATCATTCTTTCAAGGAACCCAGGAACATCTTAGCTGGATGGCTGGGCCCCAGCAAATACCATGGGGTTTCAGTCTATATGTCACCAGTACTGTGGTCATCTGAATGCTTGACTGGGGCTGGAGGTTCTGCTTCCAAGGTGGCTCACAAACACAAGCTTGCTAAGCTAGTGCTGGTTGTTGGCAGGAGGTCTCAACTCCTCACCACACGGACCTCTCCATAGGACTGGAGTGTCCTCTCATGACACCTGAGCCCACTAGTGGTCCATGACTGCGCCTCACCAAGTCCAGAATCATCCAAAAGACCCTGGTCGCACAGGAAGCTGAGATGCTACCTTGCCTGTCCCTCCACTCTTCCTCTCTCACACCCACCAGCAAACCCACCATCTGAAAAAGCTTCAGCTGTCCAGAAAGCCCAGAGGAAAAAGCTCACTGTGGGTGAATCACCCTTGTGGTCTCCTACCCAGAAGGCTAATTCCACCCCTTGGGGTGCTCATCTCAATTTAACCAAAAGCCTTGAGAACCAGGGCTAGTGTTAATAGATTTATGTGCAGGGGAGTCCAGGTCCAGGCTGAACTCTGTCTTGCTTCTTGGAGAATCAGCAGGCCTTCGGATTGAAGATGGAAGGTCTCTTAGCCTGAACTTTCTCTTGGGGCCAACAGCTCTTTTGGGCATTCTCCCCAGGGAAAGGGGGTTGCTTCTTGTTTTGTCCACTTGTCGGGAATCCAAAAGCAGTAACTTGTGTCCAGAGCTAGTAAAACCTAGCTCCCAGAGACCATGGCTATTTCTCCACTGTTTCAAAGATGCCAGACTAATGTCTTCCTTGAGCACTTTTGAGACGCTTTCAAAGTATCCGATGCTGGCCACTAACCTGTGTGGACCTGGAGACAGGTATCCACTGAGGGTGACGTAGAGCGTTGGGAGCTGGGCTCACATCCCATGTCCTCTAGCAACGTGCTACCGCCCACCTCCGCCTTCCATGTGCTCTTCCTTCCACCGAAGGCCCTCTACAGCGCCCCCTCTCGCCCCCAGTGAGCACGACACCCGCAAGGACCGCCCCCACACCCCAGCCCCGAGCCCGTGGCGGGGGCAGCAGGTGGGAGGAGGGGGGAGGTGGCCTGGTGGCCCCGGGGAGCGGTTTGGCGGGTGCCTCCCGAACTCCCCACCCGGCCGCCCCCTCCATGGCCGCCCCCCCAGGACCCCGCCTCGGCCCGGCCGGGCTCCGCTCCGTCGGCCCGCCCCCATTCCCTCCCGCGCCCCCGGCCCAGCCCGGGCCGCGCACCCCCGGCCCCGCACCCCCGGCGGCCGCCGCGCGGCCCCCCGCATTCCCGGCACGTCCGGCGCCGACTTTTACCTGTACTTTCTGCACTCGAGGCGGCTCGTCGGGCGAGAAACACCTCCCCGGGACCGCTACCTCCCCCGCCCCGGCTCCGCCCGGCTTCCTCCTTCCCCTCCAAGGCCGCAAAGTAGATGGAGTAAGAGAGTGTGTGTGCGAGAGAAAGAGAAAGAGGGAGCGGGCGCGGGCGCCGCGGGAGGGCGGGCGGGCGGCGGGCGGGAGGCGCGCCCGGCCCCCGCCGCCCTCCGGCCGCCGCCGCCGCCGCCGCCGCGGGCTCGGCAACTCCGGCTCGCGCCTGGCCCCGGCCCCGGCCCGGTCCCCGCCGCCCGCCGTCCGCCCGCCGCCCGCCGCCCGCGGGCTGGGGCCGGCCCGCGCACCCACGTCCCCGTACCTCGTAAAGGTCCCCAGAAGCCATGCCAGGCTGCGGAACTTGGCTCGCCGGGTGTGCGCGTCTGCTCGCTCGCGCCCTCCGTGCGTGTGCGCGAGGGGGGCAGTGTGCGCGTGTGTGTGTGCGCGCGTGTGTGTGTGTGAGTGTGTGTGTGGTGTGTTGAGTAAACTGTGTTTTTGCAGAATGACAGGCTTGGGGGCTGCCTATGCGCAGAATCAGAGCGGGCGGCGGCGGGGCTGGCGTAACCGGCAGCGGCGGCGGCGGCGGCGGCACGAGCGCGGGCAGCAGCGACGGCCGCGCAGCGCGCCCGGGAGGCACAGACGCGGCCCGAGCGCCGCGGCCCCCACGACCCCGCGACCCGGCGGCGGTGGCTGCGGCGGGCAACGGCTCGCCCCGGCGCCGCCTGCAGGAAGCCGCCCCGCGCCCGCCGCCGGCCCGGACGCTGCTGCCACTGGGCGAGTCCCCGCCCCCCGGGAGCCCGGCCCGGCCCCCCGGGCGGGGGGGGCGGGGGCGGCTGCCCGGCCGCGCCCCGGGGGACCAGTCCCGGAGCCGGGGAGCGCCCGGGCCCGCCCCGCAGCCCCGGGCCAGCCCCGGAGGCGGCCGGCGGGGCCCCCCGGGGGTGGCGGGCCAGGTGCCCGCCGGGCGCACCCGGCCCCGGCTGCGAAGGGGCGGCCGGAGGCAGGTAGAGGGCTTCGGGGCGCGGCGGGGAAGGGGCCGCCGGCAGGCTCGGCCGGCCCGGGGTCCTCCCCTCTCGCCCCCAACCCCCGCGAGGGAGTGGGCGCCGCCCGAGGAGACGCGGCCCCTCCCCAGCTGCATAGCCCCTCCCTCCAGTCTGGTTAGTGAGATGTGGAGGCCACAGGAGGAGGGACGCAATGGCCCATCCAGAGGCGCCCGAGAGAGCCAGGACTGCACCCCGGTCAACCCTGGAAAGTCTTTAGAGCCGGGCGTGGCCTTCCCTCAACCACCCCCAGCCCCCATTCATTCACTCATCCATTATTCAACAAACATCTTCCAATGTCTACCCAACTTCACCGTGTCCCTGGTAGGCACGACGGGGACCCTGCCCACAAGGGAGTTTGAATCCAAGTGGAGAGATGAACCACGCGCAAGTGAGGCGGATTCAATCGCTCAGCCAAAAGGAGCTCCTACTACGTGATAGGCTCCAGAGCTGGAGGGACTCTGAAATCCAAACGAGTTCTTAAGTTATCTCTTCCTACTTCATTGTGGACAAGTGGTCACCTTTCTGTTTAAAGATAAAGTTGACTGAGGACCTGGGAAGGCAGGCTGTTCTGAAATTGGATGAAAGGTCTTCCTCATCCTAGCCCAAAAAATGCCCAGTTGGTCTCTTTCTCCAGCTGTGATGTGGACTTAACTCACATCCTCCCTCCGCCTTTTCCTATTTGTGAGACTTTGGACAAGTTACTTTACCCATCTGAGCCTTGCTTTCCTCATCTCTAAATTGGAGATGGTAATACACACCTAAGGTGATGTGAGAATTGAAGAGAGGATCTCTGTATACATGAAGTGGCCTAACCCAGCAGAATTCCATAAAGTTATTTGTGTCTGAACTTGAACGCTGAACTGCCCTTATAGAGAGGGAGATGGCAAAGGGGAATTATAACAAGAGGAAGGGTTTAATCCAGGCGTTATCAAATTTTTAAAAGTCACCAAATTTTTCAATTTAAAAAAATTCCACAGAATCTGGACCACAGGGTTTTCATGTCTGGCTCATTCCAGGACACATGAGTTTGCATATGCTGTTCCCTCTGCCTAGAATGTCCTTCCACACTGAATCCATCTGGAAAACTGTTCCTGCAGCGGCTTGTTTATCTTTGTATCACAAGCATGGCAATGTGATCACTATTCCTATTCCTGGCAGAGTGGGTACACAATGAATGTTTGTAGATTATACCAATACAACAGATTTTATACCAATTTGTAGTTAAAATCCCATATTACTATGATGGAGGGGGAAGGGTGAGGGTGTGGAAATAAATAAGAAAGTGTATTTGGTTTAGAAACCGTGGAGATTGTCATAGCAGTTCTCTTCCCTTTTCATACTGATATTTTCCCCATGGTCATTGTTTTAAATAATAATATTAAATAAGCAGTTCTCTATCTGTAGGTCACAAAACAAATTATAATGATCCTTACTTTGTACTTGGGAATAAATGCACCACCATAGCATGAGGATGTAATTTGGAAGTAGAAGACAAGAAAGAAACTGGGTTTGGAAATAATACGCTCAGCCAAATTTGAATATATAATCAGTTTTACAAAAACACCAAAAACTTCACTTGTGCTGGCCAAGAACTCCCTGGGAATGTGAGCACAGTTTGAAAAAGGCTTCGTCTAGACAACAATTGTTTACGGAGTTCAGAGAAGGAGATATTAACTGCGGATTGGCATGCTCGGGGAGTACTTTATGGAGGAGATAGTGTTGTAATGGACCTCGAAGACTCATAGAAAAGGAGAGACTTTGGAGAAAGAGGTAAGTGTAGATGGTAGGCAGTGCTGCAATGGGATGGGCATTAGAAGACTAGAAGATTGATTCGTGGAAGTCACAGCACATTGGATAATGAATGTGGCTCTGTTCACGGAGAGTCTTGAATACCAAGCTAAGAAGCTTGCAATTTAGCTAGTCCGCAGTGGAAAACTGGTTGAAGACTTTTGAATCCATCAAAAGCATGTGGCAATCAAAAGTTGTGTTAGAAGACAAATTCTAGAAGAAATATGAAAAATGGACTGCAGGGGTTGAGGTTACAGGTAGGGAGACCAGTTGCAGTGGACCACGGTGGTAGAGGTAGAAATGAAGAAGAAAAACTGGATTTACAAGATGTTCAGAAGGAAGATCCCGCTGGCCACAGACTTTCCTTATGGTTACTCCACCTACTTCCATGAAGTATTTGATCCACATCTACAGGACTTGATGACTAACAGGATGTGTGTGTGTGTGTTTGGAATTGAGGGAGGGGGTGAGCAACTAAGGAAAGAAAGGATACAGAGATGACTAAGGTTTTAAACTGAGTGACTGAGCGCCCCATCCATCATAACACCATTTTATTTTGAGCTTGCCCCCAGACCATTGCTGGCTTCTGGAGAAGCTTCCTAAAGGATGAAGAGAAGGTTCTTCACCCTCTGTGGGAAGGTCAGCCCAACCAATGGACAGAGCTGCTCCAGGTTCTTCGGATGACATACAACCCTTGTTGCTCATGGAGAATGGAAGACAACTACTATCTTCCACAAAGTGGGATAGACTCTTCATACTAGTCATAATCAAGGACAGCTGATAGAAACTCAAACTAATTTAAAACAAAGAGAGAATTTATTGACTCACATAGATTAGAAAAAGATGGAATTGCTCTCAGCGTTGGCTGGATTCAAGATCTCAAAGGATATAAAATGGAGTCTCTCACTCTGCCTCTCCCCCCCATGCTGGACCCTTTCCTGTTGAGGATGGACTTCCTCCAGGCATCTGAGAATATGGCACCTGGCAGCTCACATCATCCCAGCTTAGAAACCTCATAGAGTATTTCGAAATCCCAGGGAAAGGCTCTGCTTGGCTGATGTACATCGTATGTTCTTGTGTTGGCCCAATTACTGTAGCCAATCACTGACAGTGCTCAGCTTAAGTCACATGCCCACCTATGGGGCAGGAAGAATGGAACGACAGGCAGCTTTACCAGCATTACCTGCTTGGAATTGAGGACGAGCAGAAGCCCAAAGGAACGGGGGAATGGATGCTGGGAAGATGGATATTCACTATATGCTAGAACAAGCCTGGGGCAGAAAGGGAACTTAGAAGCAAGGGCAGTGGCTGCCTAGAACATGGCCTTGCAATAGACCAAGAACAGCCAGTTTAATATCCAAGGATAGATTGTATCCACTGCCCTGACAAAGCCACTGCCACATTAGAAAGCGGCACTCTTCTCCTTCTGATATCACTTGAGACCTGACCTTGACCTCCTGTATAGTGGGGTGGTTGAACATTTCTGCTCTAGATTCAGATCGCCTGGGTTCCAATTCCTGCCCCATCACTGCTAGGTGTATGCTATGACGCTCTTTACTTGACCTCTCTGTCCTTCCATTTCCAAAAGTATTTGTTATTTATTGCTACACGATAAATTATCCCCAAAACTTAGTGGCTTAAAACAAAAGGTATTTCTCATCTCACAGTTTCTGTAGGTTAGGGATTCAGAAGCAGCTTAGCTGAGCCCACACTCAAGGAGAGATGAATTAGCTTCCACCTTCTAAAGGGAGGACCATCAAAGAATTTGTGGACATATTTTAAAACCACCACACTACATCTGTAAATTGAGGTGATAGATAACCCATAGAGTTTTTGGAGAATTAGATAAGATAATCCATGCAAGGCACCTGCCACTAATAACGGCTGAATAATGGTATCTGTTATAATTAATATTACAACTACTACTACCAGTTTCAAACTTGTATGTGTCACTAATACCTTTGAATGTTCAAGATTCCTGTAGAAAGGCATTAAATCAAATAAAACCTTCAAACTGAGTATTGTTTTCAAGCCACATAGAAACCCTTGTTACTAACTAAACTTTATTTTTAGCATTAAGTTTAAAACATTTTACTTCAATGGTAATAATAATGATAATAACAATAGTAATTGAAGTCAAGTCATACTTATTCAGTGTCTACAGCATGTTAGTTATTAGTCTCACTGAACAAAACTAATAATGCCCGGCCTTCAAGGAGCTTACAGTACAGTGGAGGAGACAGTGAAGAAAACAAGAAAACAACATACGTATGTAATATTATTTCACGGACTCATAAGAACCACAAAGAAAAATGAAGCCAGGTAAAGAGACAGAAAGGAACTGAGACGGGTGTATGCTTGGAAGAGCATACTGGTTTAGATAAGGTGGTTAGCTAAGACCTCACTAAGGTGATGACATTTGAGCTGAAACCCAAAAGAAAGTGCAAGAGAACACAAATCAAATCAGAGGACAGAGAATGTCAGAGAGAGAAAACAGCAAAGGCAAAGCCCTGGGGCTGAAGAAGCTTGGTATATTCAAGGTCCAGCCGTTAAGCAAGGTGGCTGAAGCTGAATGAGCAAGAGCACAGGTAGAGGTCAGCCCGAGAGCTAACCAAGGACCAGATAGATGATAGATAGATAGATAGATAGATAGATAGATAGATAGATAGATAGATAGATAGATAGATAGATAGATAGGACCTTGAGGGCCATGTAAAGAATTGAGATTCCACTCTCAGTGATGTGAGAGGTCACTGGGGAAGCTGTGAACAAGGGGATGATATGGTTGGATCACTTGGCTCCTGGGTAGAGACTGGAATGTAGAGGAACAAGAGGGCTGCTGGACACCATGCCGGAAGTCCAGGTGTAAGATCCTCGTGGTGCGGACTAAGAGGGAAAGTGTCAAGACAAAGAGAAGTGGTTGGATGGGAGGTGTAGAGGGGGATAAGTGGGCTATGAGGAATGTAGAAGAATCCTAAATTTTTGGTCTGAGTGTCTGGGAGAATGGAGGTGCCATTTACTGAGATGTGGAAAACTGGGGAGAAATGTATTTGGTAGGTATTTATATTTGTATTAGGCCTGGGTGTGGGGAAATCAATAGTTGAGTTTTAGAACATGCTAATTGTGAGGTATGTTTAGACATCCAAGTGGCCATGAGTGGGGATTCAATAATGTGAATCAGAAACTGAGGCTAGATATGGTGGCAGTGGTCAGCACACTGACTGGTAAGTGTGGTAAGGGCTGGGCACAGACCTGGAAGGAAAGGGGGCCTAGGATGGAGCCCTAGAGCAGTTTAGCGTTTAGAGGTCAGGAAGAGGGTGAGGAGCCAGCAAAGGAGTCTGAGAAGCGGTGATTGAAATAGGAGGGAATCAAGAGAGTGTTGTGTCCCAAAGCCAAGTGAGAGACAGAGGACAGACCATTAAGCATCGGTGGGAGGCTGGGTGAGAAGAGGACGGATCGTAGCATCTGGCAACGTGGAGATCTTTGGTGGCCCTGACAGGACCCGTTTTGGTGGAGCAGGAAAGTTGAAAGTTAGACTGAAGTGAGTTCAAGACACTTAGGCAGAGAGGAAGTACAGATGGTGAGCACAGGTGACTCATTCAAGGCCTTTTGCTATAAACAGCAGAGAAGTGGGTCAGTAGATGGAGGGGGGCATCAGATGCAGGAAGGGTTTTTAATACAGACGATATGACAACATGTCTGTAGAATGACAGGAATGACACAGTAATGAGGAGGAAATGGTTATGCAGTACAGAGAAGAATTGCAGGAACAGGGTCCTTGAAAAGGCCAATGGAGAAGGGATGCAAAAGGCCAAAGTGGAGGGGCTAGACTTAAGAGCACAGAGTCCATCTGTACTGGGTTGAATAGTGTCCCCCTAAAATTTGTGTCCACCCGGAATCCCAGAACATGACCTTATTTGCAGATGTAATTAGTTAAGATGAGGTCATACACGATTCAGGTTGGCCCTAAACCAATAACTAGTGTCCTTAAAATAGAGACAGAGACCAATAGGGAGAATGCCATGTGACAATGGAAAGAGTGATGAGAGAAATGTGTCTAAAAGTCAAGGAATGCCAAGGACTGCCAGCAGTCACCAGAGGCTAGGAAGGAAGAATTCTTCCCCAGAGCCATTGCAGGGAGTGTGGTCCAGCTGACACCTTGATTTCAGAATTCTAGCCCCCAGTACTGCGAGAGAATAGATTTTTGTTGCTTTCAGCCATCAGGTTTGTGGTAAGTTGTTATGGCAGCCACAGGAAACTAATACATCATCCTCTGGAAGAACAAGGCAGGCCAAGTGCGTGGCTGCATATGAAGTTACTGGCAGGTTTGGAGCTCTCTTCTATTACAGTAAGTCCCCTACATACGGACCTTCAAGTTGCGAACTTTCAAAGATGCAAACGCGTTTTCACATGTCCAATCACATAAGGCATGAGTGAAGTTGCAGCTTGCCCTCTGTCTCCTATTGCTGACAATCCTTCAGCTCTACCATCTCCCACCTTCTCACCCTCCTCCAGTCAGTAACTCTTCTTGCCCTGTATGCCAGCTGTTGTACTGTACTACTGTACTTTTCAAGGTACTGTACTGTAAGATTAAAAATGTTGTCTTTATTTTTTGTGTTTGTTTTTTATGTACTATTTGTGCGAAAAGTATTATAAACCTATTACAGCACAGTACTAATAGACGATTGTGTTAGTTGGGCACCTAGGCTAACTTGGTTGGACTTAAAAACGCGCTCTCAGAATGAAACTTGTTCATATGTAAGGGACTTACTGTATTTGAAATTGTACTGAATTTGTACTGAAATGAGCCACGAAATCATCAGATGAAAGTGAGGGGTATCAGATAGGGAAATGTGATTTGCCTGGAACAATACTTCTCTAATCTGTTGTCCCCCCAATATTATTAGTAACACCCCCTTTCACTCCTCAGGCTATCTAGATTTAGACCAAACACATATCGTTTTTCTAGTGTTAGATGTTTGAAGACAGATTTTAAAATATGAAAAGTTGACTTGGGGAGAAGAGAGGACTGACTAGAAAAATAGAGAGGTGTTGCTGGGAGGTACGGAAGGCCCACTGGATATCTGTGATCAGAAGTTAATCAGACCACTCAGCAAGGTTGTCCTTTATCCAATAACTTTCCGTCGTTCAGGGCAAGCTGGGCGTTGCTTTTAAGCAAGGGTGGGATTTGCCATGTGAGTTCAATGGAAGGAGAGAGAGGAAATGGAGTTAAGAGTATATGTAAGGAAGTGATCGTAATGAAAGGATGATGGTGACCGAACCTAAGCTAGATAAGGAGGCATGTGACAACGTGGGGGCCGTGTAGAGATGATACAAACAAAATTGTTGGTCAGTGAATTGGAGCAAAGATTGTTCGAGTGAGGACTGCTGCAAGTGACAAGAGCTCTTGAAATGGTGCAGTCAGTGATGGCAGTGTCCACTCGTGAGCAATTACCTTGAAAGCTGCATGCTTTTCTGTTTCAGTTTTTTTTTTTGGTCACACCACCCAACTCATGGGATCTTAGTTCCCGGACCAGGGATCAAACCCGTGCCCCGCTGCAGTGGAAGCACAGAGTCCTAACCACTGGACCGCCAGGGAAGTCCCCACATGCTTTCCACGTATGACCATCTTTTGTTTCCACCGCCTCTTTCTTGTCTCCTCTACTCACACGGTAAGGACCTACTGTTGTCCCAGCAGGACAGAGGCGGGATCCATGTTCAGAACCTTAAGAACAGAGGGTGAATCCGAGGTAAGAACTGAGGGTTGGAAAAGACCACAGATATTGGGGCTGGAAGAGGGGCTGAGAAAAGAGGGAAGAAGAAGGAAAAGGAAGGACCTTCCAGAAACGCAACCGAGATAGTCTTTGAATGACCTTAATTGAAAGGAAAAGTAAAGAAATGTGTTGAGCTGTTTACAGACTCAGGTGATTTTCAGTGGAGTGACTATGCCTTTTCTTCTACACATTGTATGCAGAACTGAACTATTATATGCATATTGTATCATTTTATCATTTCAACAAGAGAAAAACAATTGGCCCTATTTTATAGATGTAAGAAATAAAGGTCATAACCCTGGAGATATGCTCCAGAAAGGGAAGGTAGACCTTCTGTTGCCTGAAGTAGGCCCAGACTCCCTGTGGGCTATGTGCACAGGAAAAAGTTATTTCTTGCAGAGACCACCAGGGAGAAAGAAAACCCAAGTGTTTGGCTTTAAGCCTTAACTAAGAAATTGGTCCTGTGATTTGGAAATCTTGGAGTAGGAAATGGGTGAATATTGGGAAGCAAAAAGTATCAGTATTTTAGTTGTGTGTGTGTGTGTGTGTTGTAAGAAGAAGGAACGTGGACTTAAATTTATTGGCCCAACACTCCTTTGTCTAAGAAGATCAAAATGCAATTTTTTTTGTACATAGTATATCAGTGACATGACTGTGAAGCAGATATGTCTATCAGTGTAGCTTCAAGTGACTAAACTCTATCAGAGGATCTCGACTTTTGCTCTCAAGATCCATTGACACTCTTCAGCAAGATTGGGAATGCCAAAGAGCTTGTGTTTACGTGTGTCTACTGTTATTCACTGTGTTAGATATTAAGTTGAAAAAATTTTAAAACAGGAGTTCACACACATAAAAATAACACACAAGTACACACTCTTGTTAGCCACCAGAGGAATACAGTTGTCTAGAATCACGAAACTTCTAGAAAAGTACTCCATACACTAGTGAGAGAATGAGAGTGAAAAAGGCAAAGATATCTTGGTATTATTATGGAAATAGTTTTGACCGTATGAATCCCCGAAATGATTTCAGGGATCCTGAGGGACCTGGACCACTCTTTGAGAATTGCAATTCTACAGAATTGTGTAAAAGGCTATCTCTGTGGTGGGGAAAGTTGCATCTTTGAATATTATATGGAAATGTTTCTTTTCTAAATAGACTTAAACAGCATGGTTCCTACATTATAGGAGGTGAGTGTGTATGTTCTCAATCACAAAGTCCCCCCAAGAGGAGCCCAGGAATAAATGCTCAGAGGCCCTTACACAGGACCTGAGAGCCTCTTTCTTCACCACAAGCTTCTGGAGGAACCCTAAGGGGACAGAAATTTAGTACTGAAGAAGACCTACAGGGTTATTTCTCCCTCTTTTCCTCCTCCTCCTCTTCTTCTCCTTCTTCTTTTTTTTTTTTTAATACATTTATTTATTTATTTATTTTCGGCTGGGCTGGGTCTTCAGTGCTCCGCGCAGTCTAGTTGCGGCGAGCGGGGGCTACTCTTCGTTGCTGTGCGAGGGCTTCTGATTGAGGTGTCTTCTCGTGCTGCAGAGCACAGGCTTTAGGTGCGCGGGCTTCAGTAGTTGTGGCACGCGGGCTCCAGAGCACAGGCTCAGTAGTTGTGGCGCACGGGCTTTGTTGCTCCGTGGCATGGGGGATCTTCCCAGACCAGGGCTCGAACCCATGTCCCCTGCATTAGCAGGCAGATTTCTTAACCACTGCGCCACCAGGGAAGCCCTCCTTCTTCTTTTTTAATCTTTTTTTTTTTTACCTTTTTTTTTTACATGAAAAATTCCAAACCAATGCAAAAGTAGAGAGAATAATGTAGTGAGCCTGCATAAACATACCCATTACTAGGTACAAAAACCACCAGCCCGAGCCCATCCTTATTTCTTCTCTACTGTCCCATTCCCTCACCCCACACGCTAGATTATTTTTAAGCAAGTCTAAGAAATTACATCACTTCATCTGAAAGTGTGTCAATATCTCTAATACAGAAGGACAGGTATCATGTAACTACAACACCACCATCGCACTTAGATTGACACTAATTCTTTGATATCATCAAATATTCAGTTGATGTCCAAATTTCCCCAGTTGTCTCATAAATATTTTTTCACAGTTGGTTTGTATAGATCATGACCCCTGCCTTTTTTTTCTTGCAATTTATTTGTTGGAAGAACTAGATCATTTGTCAGCAGTGTCATTTAGCATGTGCTTCTGTACCTAGTATCTCCTACATGCTGGTAGCTAGATCTAGATTTGGGTTTGTTTGGGGGGCAAGAATACTTCATAGCTGGTGTTGTACACTCCCACCAGAAGGCACATAGTGTCTGCTTGTCTTTCTTTTTGTAATTTTAGCAGCCACTGATGATCTCTGCCTAGATCCATTTCATTAGGTGTTGCAAAATCGTGGTCATTTATCACTCCTTCCTTATTTATCAGCTGGATACTTCTATGAAATCTTCCCTGATCAACTCTTTGGTTGCCCTAAGGCATATCTGTACAGGAAAGGCTGGCTAAATTCTTCATTTTTTTCCTTTTATTTATGTTTTCCAAATTATGAGTTGGTTCTCCAACATCCTCCCAAAGATCATACGGTATTTGTTTTAGTGTCATGATGAACTCATGAATTTTAACATATTTAATATATCTCACCCCATTGTCATTGTTTCTCTTCTTATTGATCAAATTGTTACTGTTTTTGCAGTTGGTTCTTGAATCTTTGAATGCATCCTCACTTTCCGGTATGAAAACATACTCAGGTATCATGACCACTTCCTGCACCAGATCTGGAATCTACCATTTCACCAATGATCCCTGGTTCTTTTCACAGAGAAACATCATCAAGATGCCATAAAGTGAACATCAACTTGTAGCTATGGGTTGGTCATTGTTTCTAGACCTTTTCAATGAACAAAGATAGAAAATTTTTGTAGTTCTTTTGGTCCTTAGGGTATATCCCACAAGGGACGTCCGGTCACATTTCTTTGTCTTATAGTCCCTTGAAATAACTTCTCCATGCTTGGTTAAGCCACCAGCTCGCTACACATTTAGAGTCATTTGTTTTCATTTTGATTTTGATGTTTAGAGATTACATTTTTATTTTTTATTTAATTTTTTAATTGTATAAATATTTACATCATTCCAAAATTAAATCTGTAAACAAAGTATATTTAGGGATGTCTAGCTTCTACCATTTTCCCTCCACTCTGTTCCCTCCCTCCCTTTGTAGGTAACCATTTTATTTCATGATTTATTATTGAATTTTTTAACATAAATAACAATGCATATACATTCATATACCCCATTTCTTAGATAAGTGTTAGTATACTATGCACACTTTTCTCTACCTTGCTTTTCTCACTAAACATCATATCTTGTAGATCATTCTTTAGCATTATTTAGGATTATTATTCTTACAGCTGCATAATACTCCATGATGTGGCAGTACCATAGTTTATTCAGTCAGCCCATTGTTGACAGACAGCCTTTTGCAGTTACAAATGGTACTACAATGATTAGCTTTATGCCTGTATCTTTCTTGAATTTTTGCTAGCCTATAGCAGGATTTCAATTTTTTGAAACTTGACTTCAGAAAATGTAGTGATCGTTACAATCTGTTGGGAGCAAGGGTGCCCAAAAGCAAGCCTCACCCCTGTGGGGAGGGCGCTAGGTTTATTTTTATTTCTGAGAGGAGTAGCCACTGCAACTGTCAATCATTATGGCAGAAAACTAATCTGGAGATGATATATGGGTACCTGCAGTGGGGAGGGAACCTGAGGCTCCATGAAAAAGAAAGCCAGTAGAGGAAGCCATTGGAGAAAACGAGAATGAGATAGACCTCAACCAGAATTACCCAGGTTAGGAAGTGGCCTTGGCAGTGCCAGATGGGGACTCAGGTGGAGGAACTCAGATCTGTGGTCTTTGAGACTAGCCCAATAATTAATCTTAACTTTCTCTGTGTTCAATGTCTCTTATCTCAAAGTCTTCAGTTTTGTGAAATGTTGCAGCACTATCTTAGTTATGCTATGGGGAATTCAGAGTCAAGCCTGTATGTATGGTTGGAATGTACTGATAAAGCAGAGTAGCCATCCGTCCTTATGCCGTGCCCCCAAGGCAGCAGGGTAGCAGCAGAAGCAGCTCGAGGCAACAGAGTAGCTCATGATTCCAGGAAGTCAGTGAATGCTAATCCTATAGAAATCCTTGTGACACAGAGAATGGTGTCATAGAATTAAGAGATGGTCCAGGTTTGGGTCCTTATCAGCCTGTTGAGTGGAGTCAGACTTCCTGACAAAGGATGGCCACAGAAAAGGCACATAGATGGATAGAAACTCATTCTCAAGAGGTCTTTTCTTTTAAGTAGTAAAAGACCACTGTGTGTTGACTGAGGAAATATTAATGATTAAGTGATTAATAAGCGGCTACAAAACAAGGAGTCCAGTACCATTTTTCTAATTAACCATTTATAAAATGTAAAATATTGATTTCTGGTCTGTAAATAGATACATCAAAATGGAAATGATAGCAATAAACTTAGAATGGGTGAGGAGATCATGGGTAATTACTTTTCTTTGTATTTTTCTTTGTTTTTGAAAGATTTTTATATTAAAATGTTATTTTGAAATAAAAATAAAAATACCTAACTCAAAAACATGGGCAAGGCAAGGGAATTAATAGGCAATATAGAAATGAAGAAATATGAATGGGCAAGTAACTTAGGAAAAGACTATTCAAACACACTTGTTATAAAAGAAATTCAATGTAAATGAACAGCAAGATGTCATTTTAATTAATCAATTAATGATTTTTAAAAATTAGTCCAATACTTGGTATTGCTAAGAATGTAGAGAAAACAGCTTATGTACAATGTTGGTAGGAAGCTAAATTGTTGCTATCTTTTCTGGAAGGAAATTTGACATTGTTTATCATTCTCCTTAAAATGGTCATATCCTAAGTAATTGAACTTCCACAAATTATTCTAAATAAAAAATTAGGTATTTGTATAATGACATGTTTAAGAGTATTTATCATAGTCATTTATAATACCAAAAATGATTAAAATGTACATGTCTAAAAGGTTAATATTCTTCAGGTAATTAAAATCATGACCTTCAAGAATAGTTACGAACATGGGGAAAAGTTCATTATACATTGTTGAGTGGAAAAGACAGATTACAAAATAGTATATCTAGTATGATTACAGTTTTATTCATAAAACTGTGTGTGTGTGTGTGTGTGTAAATGTGTAACAATGTGTGTGTGGTAAAATGTTAACAGTGATTGAATATAGAAGGATATTTGGGTTTTCTCCATAGACATTGTTGAATTTTTAAATGTTCCACAATAATCATATAATACACATACACATAAACAGGCACATTTACAGAATCAGGACATTTTGTTTAAGGAAATATTATTTTAAAAGTTAAGCAAGGTTCAAACTATTATATATAGAATGGATAAACAACAAGGTCCTACTGTATAGCACAGGGAACTATATTCAATATCCTGTAATAAACCATAATAGACAAGAACGTGAAAAAGAACATACATGTATGTATAACTGAATCACTCTGCTGTACACCAGAAACTAACACAACATTGTAAATCAACTATACTTAAATAAAATAATTTTTTTAAAAAAGTAAAGCAAGGTTCGGTAGTGGGAGTTTACAGAGAAGTAATGGGAGGTAGCTAGAATTATTCATTATCCAGTAAAAAGAACCAGGGCTTTTTAGAGAAATGGCTGATTCTAGGACTAAGGCAGAAAATATACAAAATGAACCTAGAATATCTTATAGTAACAGAAAATAAAGAAGTACTCAAAATGAATAAATAAACCCACAGTGATGGGAGTTATGTCAAAGAAGCCAACTCAAAAAGCTTCCAATAGCCAAAGCTGGAACAATTTGAGTAACAAAATAAATTTAGTAGTATTGGATTATATCCAAAGTATAAAATAAATATTCATGAGTCAAATACTAATATAAATGAATGATTGAATAAATAAATAAATGGGTTAGAAGAGACAAATTTTCCTGTGCAGAAGAATTCCAAATAATTTATGTAGATACTCCACACTCAAGGAGGTGGAGCATAGCTCCCCACTCCTTAGGTGTGAGCTGCATATAGTGAATTCCTTCCAAACAGCACAGTATGGAAAGGGGTGGGGGAGACTAATTTTAGAGTGGAGGAACCTGACAAACACAACCTCAGCCAGGTGATCAAGACCAAGGTCAAATAGTGATAAGTTGTGCTGACAGTATGTACCCTTGATATGATGTGATGAAAATGGCACTCTACTCCTGTAGTCTTCTTCTCAAAAACCAAAGACCCCTTTCTAATCAAGAGGAAGTTATCAGGCAAATCCCAACGGAGGGACATTCTACAAAATATCCAACCAGTACTCCTCAAAAGCTCATCAAAAACAAGGAAAGTCTGAGAAACTGTCACAACCAAGAAGAGTCTAAGGAGATATGATGACTAAATGTAATGTGGTAATTTGGATGGGATCTTGGAACAGAAAAAAATGGTATTAGTAAAAATTAAGGTCATGTAAATAAAGTATGGCCTTTAGTTAATAGTAATGTATCAGCATTAGTTGCTAATTGTCATAAATGTACCATACCAATGTAAAGTGTTAATAATAGGGGAAACTAGGTGAGAAGTATATAAGAACTCTCTGTACTATCTCTGCAATTTTTCTGTGAATATAAAACTATTCTAAGAAATAAAGTTTATTTTTTAAAGCAAAGTTCTGTAACAAAATACAATAAAAGCATTTTCAGAAATTGTCTCTGCAGGGCTCTGAAGGAGGCCATTAAAGACAAGATTTTTTCTGGAGAAAAACTTTATTATATTGATTTCAATTAACAGCATAGCTAAAAATACACACTAAGAGGATGAATATTTTTCTTTTCATTAAGATAAGAGTGAAATATTACATTTTCCTGAACATATAGATATCCATAAGGCTGTAATTTCACTCTACCTAATCACAAAGTAAGAGGGAAAATAGTGAATTCATCTGAGGAAAAGGCACACCTAAACAACAAGAAACCTGGAAAGAGGAGGGATCCAGGGAAGAACTTGCCTCTGAAGATGAGCTACTCCAAAATTCAGAAGAAAACTGAAAGTTTTCCGGTTGGGATTCTCAAAGGACAAAAAAACAAAAAAATAGGTTCTATAAATAATGATCAGAGTATCCTAAGAAAAGATAAAGATTAATAGGCAAAAGAAAAAAATAAAAAGGGAAATGAGTGACACAAAAGATTTCAAGGAAATTTAAAATGTTGTAGAAGAATTAAAATCAACATTACAGACAATAAATGACAGTACATGATGTGGACAGCAAACTTAAGAATACGTCCCAGAATTTAGAATACAAGGACACAGAGATTGATATGAAGAGAGAAAATATGATAATCATGGAAGATGGAGGATGGAGAACAAAGATATAATTTTTTTTAAGTGCTACTAAAGAAGAGGAAAAACAGAACAGAAGCAAGATCTGAAGCTGTAAAGGAAGAAAACAGTGATGGACTAAAGACTTACCACTTTATAGAAATTTTAAATGTTAAGAATTTTATACCAAGAAAGTAGTCATTTATATGTAAAGACAACACAATAACATTCTCATATGAACATGAACTCAGAAAATATGCTTTTTTTGTTGAAAAAAAATTACCTAGGGCTTCCCTGGTGGCGCAGTGCTTAAGCATCCACCTGCCAATGCAGGGGGCACGGGTTCCAGCCCTGGTCCGGGAAGATCCCACATGCTGCAGAGCAACTAAGCCCGTGCGCCACAACTACTGAGCCCGTGTGCCACAAATACTGAAGCCTGCGTGCCTGGAGCCTGTGCTCCGCAACAAGAGAAGTCACCACAATGAGAAGCCCTCGGCAACTAGAGAAAGCCCGCACACAGCCACGGAAGACGCGACGCAGCCAATAAATAAATAAATAAAATAAATCTATTAAAAAAAAAATTACCTAATTATATATTCCAATTTAAAAAGCCTCAGGAATGTAACTATCATAAAGAGACCAGCAATAAACACTGAGATTTGTCAAAATAGTGAGGTCTAAGTAACTGCTTTAAATCTACTTTTAAAACTGAAAGTGAATGTAAAAGTAACAATGTAATAATATCAGGTACTTAAAGCCTGTGAAGAAGGGGGAAGTAAACTGTATTAAATACTTTGCCTCAAATGGGAGATGGTGGGTTGGGGAATCCAAAGATACCCCTTTGCTCCTGACCCTGCAATTAGAAAAAAAATCGCAGAACAAATCTGAAACACTAAAGATAACCTCTACGAGAATTTACATGTTACATTAACCTCTAAACACAGACAAATATAAAAGCAAAGTCGATATAGTCCATAGAGCATAAGACAAAAAATAGAGATACCAAGGAAGAATAAAAAACAGGAAACATGAGTGAAGATGACAGGGGTAATATTTACTATAATGACAAAAGTAAATGGGATAAATGCCCAAAAGAGAGGCAAAGACTCTTAAATTAGGCTACAAAAACATGTTAAGCCAAAAACTACAGATGACCCTTGAACAATGCAGGGGCTAGGGGTGCCCACCTTCTGCACACAGTGGAAAATCTCCGTGTGACTTAAAGTTGGTCTTCTATATCCATCGTTTCTATGAATCCATAAGTCCTCCGCATCCGAGATAGTGCATCCTTGGATTCAACCAACAAGGGATCCTGTAGTACTATAGTTTTTACTATTGTAAAAAATCCACCTATAAAAGGATCCCCGCAGTTCAAACAGACATTTTTCAAGGGTCAACTGTATGTTTTTCACAAAATATAAATATAAAATAAAAGTGATATAACGTGTTTAAAAAACAAAAGACTACAAGAAGATGCGGTATAAATGAAAAATGAATATTAGATGAAAAATAAATCTAGGAAAAAACACTAACTGTGCCAAAAGGGTACCTTTTATGGTAACAAGGGATATAATTCAAAATGAAGATAGGGTGCAATATTCAGCAAATACTTATCAATTCCCACAGCCTTTTAGGAACAAAAAAATGCATGAAACATTTAATGTTAGCTACTACTAAAATTTTAAATAAGTGTGTAACTTTCTTGAGTGGTTCTGTTGCTTACAAATATTTCATTTAAGTATATAAAGAAAAAAACCTCTTAGAAATACAAAGAAAAACTGACACAAACACTGTAATTTTGTGAAATGTCAACATACCATTATTGTTTTTGGAAGATAAATTAGACAAAAAATAAACAAAATATAAAGGATTTAACTCATAAAATGAGTAAGCTTAACTTTTAAAATGAGGTGAGGAGCGAGTACATTTTCCTGGAAATTATGGAAAATTTATAAACATAAAACATATAATAATAAAATGCACAAATTCAGTACAATTGTTTCTTAATAACAGACATTCCTTGAGGATAATTGATCCTGAGACTAATCCTTTCAAAGTAAATCTCCTTAAAAGGAAGTTCAAAACTTCACAGGAAGCACTGAAGAAAAGTTGGAGTGGAATTTTATCTCGAAAAATGAAACGAAAAATTATCAAGGTAAATTTATTTTATTACATATTTAATGAAATTAAAGAACAAAAAATATTGATTTTGGCATATTCTGACAAATTTGTGATCTCATGATACAACACCCCTCATGTTTGAATAATAGAAAGAAAAATTTTGCTGAAAAAAAAATCAAAGCTTTTATCAGTTTCCCAAGGGTCCTTTCAATGCTTTTCTCTTTAGATGTTTCTCCCCTGACACTATACGCCATCATCTTGTGATTTTCCTCTTCTTTCACTTGCATTCTGCCAGATCCTCATTTGTCAAAGAAATTTGGGTGATTCCAGCAGTTCTCCAACATCACCTTCAACCTTAAAAATTCTGCAGGCTCTCTTTTTGATCAAATATAATGTGTTTGCTTTGTTTTGTCAGGAAAACATCCAATAATCAACTAAATGACCATGATCAACCATATGTCCAGGTAAAGACCCTGGTCTTACCGGTGAAAGGACCTTTAAGATGAGATTGATTTTATAAATGCTTAATTCATCAGTGAACATTTCATGTTGTGACAATTTTGCTACCCTATACAACTTCATAACCGTAGGGAGTTAGATATTGAAGTCTCCCCTTCTTGGAATGTAAAACAAACTATCCTACATAATTATGTGTGAGAAGATGTCAAAATTGCAATGACAGCTTATTTAGAAGTTAATCACAATGAAAATAGATGATATCAAAACTAATCGAATGAAAAAAAAACTAATGAAATAGAGTCAAGGTGTTAATCAGTGGTGGAATTTATGGAGTTAAATGCTTTCATTATTAAGTAATATTGAAAATAAATAAACTAAGCACTTAACTTCAAAAAAAATACTGGGAAAAGGTATGGAATCTAAAAACAAGGAGTTAAAGATATAAATGGCGGTCAAAAAATTAATCTAAACTCTGATTCTTTGAAAAGAACAACACATTCCAAGTCTAAGCAAAGGAAGGAAGGGAGGGAGGGAGGGAGGGAGGAAGGAAAGGAAGGGAAAGAGGGAGGGAGAGAGGAGTGAAATGAGAAAGAAAGAAATGAGGGAAGCAGAGGAAAAAGGGAGTAAACAGGGCACAATTACATAAAGTTAGGAATGGCAAAAAGGTCTCCAGAAGAGATCAGGTTCTGGAAGACTTTTTTTTTTTTAAACATCTTTATTGGAGTATAATTGCTTTACAATGGTGTGTTAATTTCTGCTGTATAACAAAGTGAATCAGCTATACATATACATATATCTCCTCGCTCTTGCGTCTCCCTCCCACCCTCCCTATCCCACCCCTTTAGGTGGTCACAAAGCACCGAGCTGATCTCCCTGTGCTCTGCGGCTGCTTCCCACTAGCTATCTATTTTACATTTGGTAGTATATATAAGTCCATACCACTCTCTCACTTCGTCCCAGCTTACCCTTCCCCCTCCCCGTGTCCTCAAGTCCATTCTCTACCTCTGCATCTTTATTCCTGTCCTGCCCCTGTAAGACTTTCAAACTCCATTTGTTCTTAAAACAAAATTTACAATATAAAGTGACTGCTATCGCCATCTGTTGGTAGCAGACAGAGTTGACAACTTTCCTCTGGCTTTGTTCCCATCTAAGAAATCTTGTAAATCAAAGTTTCCAAGTTATTTTAAATTTACAGCTTCTGAAATATTTTAAATGGTACAAGATACCTTAGATGCTATGTCAATTAAATTTTTTTCATTTTTAATGACATTTATTGTTTTCTTTCTAATTTTACAAGCAATACAGTTTCATTGAAGACAATTAGAAATACATAAAAGCATAAAGTGAAAATTAGCAATCACTCATAATCCCCACCCCCCAGAGATAACCATCATTATCATTTTGATTCATTTCCTCCCAGTGTCTACATATTTTTTTAATAGGGGTATAACTGACCTACATCACTACATTAGTTCCAAGTGCACAACGCAGTGATTCAATATTTCTATACATTGTAAAATGGTCACCATGGTAAGTGTAGTTACCATATGTCACCATACAAAGCTATTACAATATCATTGGTTATATTCCCCATGCTGTGCATTTCAGCCTCGTGACTCATTTTTTTTTCTAACTGATAATTTGTACCTCTAAATCTCCTTCACTTATTTCACTCATTCTCCCCCACTCCCTCCCCTCTGGTAACCACATATTTGTTCTCTGTATCCATGAGTCTGTTCTGTTATGTTTGTTCATTTGTTTTGTTTTTTAGCTTCCACATATAAGTGAAATCATATGGTACTTGTCTTTCTCTGTCTGACTTATTTCACTGAGCGTGATACCCTCCAGGTCCATCCATGTTATTGCAAATGGCAGAATTTCATTCTTTTTATGGCTGAGTAATATTCCATTGTGTATATATACCACATCTATTGATGGACTTAGGTTGCTTCTATATCTTGGCTATTGTAAATACTGCTGCAATGAACATAGAGGTGCCTATATCTTTTCAAATTAGTGTTTCTGTTTTCTTTGGGAAAATACCCAGAAGTCAAATTGCTGGATCATATAATAATTCTATTTTTAATTTTTTGAGGAATCTTCATACTGTTTTCCATAGTGGTTCCACCAATTTACCTTCCCATGAACCGTGTGCTAGAGTTCCCTTTTCTCTGCATCCTCACCAAATCTTGTTATTTATTGTCTTTTTGATAATAGCTTTTCTGACAGGTATGAGGTGATATTCATTGTGGCTTTGATTTGCATTTCCCTGATGATTAGTGATGGTGACATCTTTTGATGTTTCTGTTGGCCATCTGTATGTCTTCTTTCAAAAAATGTCATTTCAGGTCTTCTGACCATTTTATAATTGGGTGGTTTGTTTTTTGATGTTGAATTGTATAACATCTTTGTATATTTTAATATTAACCCCTTATGAGACACAGAGTTTGCAAAGATCTTCTCCCATTCAGTGGGTGGCCTTTTCATTTCATTGATAGTTTCCTTTGCTGTGCATGCTATGTCAATTAACCTTAAAATCTTAACTAAGTGGTAAAATGTGTTGGAAATTATAAATCACTAAAATTGACTTGAGAAGTACAAATGTCAAAAACACAAATGATTATGTAAGAAATTTTTTTTAAAAATGCTTTCCCCAACATGTTTTAGGACCAGAGAGTATTACAGGTGAGGTTCTTTTATGAAAGTACCTATACTCTTGAAACTGTTCTGAAATTTAGAAAAAGAGGAAGACACTGCAATTAATTTTTTAAAATCAGTATAACTCTGACACCATAAAAAATCTAACAAAAATACCCCCAAAAAGGAAATTTAAAGATATTACAATATTAAATATGGAAGCAAAAGTCATTTTAAAAATTATAACAAGATAAATAAAATTATATAGTCAAGAATATCACACCGTGTCCAGTGAGCATTATTTCCAGACGTACAGGATAGCTCAATATATGAAATCATCGGGCTTCCCCGGTGGCGCAGTGGTTGAGAATCCGCCTGCCAATGCAGGGGACACAGATTCGATCCCTGGTCCGGGAAGATCCCACATGCCGCGGAGCAACTAAACTCGTGTGCCACAACTACTGAGCCTGTGCTCTAGAGCCCGTGAGCCACAACTACTGAGCCCGCGTGCCACAACTACTGAAGCCCGCACGCCTAGAGCCCGTGCTCCACAATGAGAGAAGCCACTGCAATGAGAAGCCCGCGCACCACAACGAAGAGTAGCCCCCGCTCGCCGCAACTAGAGAAAGCCCGCGTGCAGCAACGAAGACCCAACGCAGCCAAAAATAAATAAATAAATAAATAAATAAATAAATAAATATATATATATATATAAACTCTGTGAGGATCTTTAAGTATAAAAAGAAAACACTTCGATAAAATCCAACTACATGTCTGGTTAAACAATCCTAACAGAAGAGTTAGAAGAATAGTTCATAAACATCAATAAGATTTCCTCTCCTAAAATCAGGAGTAAGAAAATGATTCCTGAAATAACCACTATTATTCAGTATTGTCTTGGAACTTTTGGTCAGTGCAGTAAGTTAGAAAAAGAAATAATATGTAAATTTCAGAAAAAAAATATATAACTATTTGGTTTCAAAAACCAAAGAGAATTAACTAAAAACTATTAAATAAATAAATGAGTTCAGAGTTCTAATTTTATTAGAAAATAAATATAAACCAAAATAATAGCTTTCCAATATACTAGTTACAATCATTTATAAAATATCATGGGGGGGAATTATTTCATAAAAGTATCAAAAACTATAAAATTTCTTGAAATAAATTTTAAGTTTAAGACACACTTTGCCATATCTACAAAACTCTAAGAAAACGTAAAACATAGTTTGGACAAATAAAATAACATACTATGTTCAAGGATGAGAAGACTTAATATTGCAAACAAATTAGTTCTCCTCCAAATTAATCCAAACATATAATGCAATCCAACTATTATTTCAATAGGACTTTTTTTTGAAAATAAATGGTACAGGTTTTCAAAAATTCAACCAGAATAATAAACACAGAGAATACTCAAGACATTTATTAAATAAAGGGAAATAAAATGAACCTTTCCCTAGGTGACTTTAAAAGTACAACCCAACAGAATGTCCAGGAACTAAAAGAAGGATCTAAAAGAAAGTGGCATGTGATAAAAGTAGCATCACAGAGCAGCATGGAAAATAAGACTATTAATAAATGGTATTGAAACAACTGGTTAAGTACTTAGAAAAATTAAAAGTTAGACCCTACAATAAACATATGGTAAGTTATACTTAGTTCTGAATTGTCGACTGCCCTTCCTATGAGATTATACTTCCATGTCCCATGGCATAGACTTGGCCACGTGACTTGATTTGGTCAGTGAATATGCCACATCCTAGTAGAAGTTCAATGTGCCATTGCGTGGTTCCACCATGGCTCTTTGTCCCTCTGGCAGGAGATAGAGGCTGCTCCTTCAGGTGGGGTCCCAGAATGAAGCACACCTAGACCAGTACCAAAGCTAGCCTACAGCCAATATGCAAAGTGAGCGAGAAATAAATATGTATGATTACAAGCCATTAAAATTTAGGGATCATTCGTTACCATGAACAACCTAAAGAAAATCTGGGTGGTATAGAAATAGAAAGATGAAATGTAAAAAAGAAACTATGAAGTCTCTAGAGGAAAATATGAATGAATGTTTATATAATCTTATGTCTATTTAAATGTAACATGGAGGGACATTACTTAAATGAAACAATTTAAAGCTTTGGCTACATAACAGGTTAAAATTTCTTTTCTACAAAATATTCAGCCAACAACACACTGGGAAAATTTATGTACAACACATATGTCAAAGGATTCATATGAAAAAGTTCTTACGAGTGGAAAAAAGTAATGTTGGAACTTCCCTGGTCGTCCAGTGGTAAAGAATCTGCCTCCCAATGCAGGCGACGCGGGTTCCATCTCTGGTTGGGGAACTAAGATCCCACATGCCACGGGGCAACTAAGCCCATGCGCCACAAATACTGAGCTCCCACGCCTCAACGAGAGAGCCCGCGTGCGGCAAACTACAGAGCCCACGTGCTTGGAGCCCGCGCGCCACAACTAGAGAGAGAAAACTTACACACCACAACTAGAGAGAAGCCCACGCGCTGCAACGAAGACCCAACACAGCCAAAAAAAAAAGAAAAGAAATAAATAAAATAAAGTATTTTTTTAAAAAGTAATGTTTTAAGGGGCCAAGGATATTTTTAAAAAGTTCATTCTTAAAAGAAAGGATATAAATAACCACAGAAAATGTTAAAATATATTTAACCTCACTATCACCAAATAAATGCTAATAAATATTGAGGTTCCTTTTTTTAACAATCTTATTAACAGATAAAAAGTATGATCATGCCCAATGTTGGCAAAGGAATAGGGAGAGAGGCACTCTCTTATACTGCTCTTAAGAGTGTAAATTTTTTGGAAAGTAATTGGGCAAAATATTAGAAGACTTAAAAAGTGACTCAGAAAGTCTACTTCCTGGAGCTTATCCTTAAAAAATAATTGGATAAATGGGCAAAAATATAGATACATATCATTATCATTTATAATAGGGAAATATCTTTTAAAATCTTAAATGGTTAAATAAATTTATGATACATTTATACAATGGAATTCCATACAGTCATTGAGGATGGTTATGTAAATGTATATTTATGAGAAAAGACATATATGACTTAAAAAGGCAAAACACAACTTAAAAATATTTGGTTAGGGATTTTCCTGGTGGCACAGTGGTTAGGAATCACCTGCCAATTCAGGGGACACGGGTTCGATCCGGGGTCCGGGAAGATCTCACATGTTGCGGAGCAACTAAGCCCACGCGCCACAACTACTGAGCCCACGAGCCACAACTACTGAAGCCCGCGTGTCTAGAGCCAGTGCTCGGCAAAAAGAGAAGCCACGGCAAAAAGAGAAGCCACAGCAAAGAGAAGCCTGCGCACCGCAACAAAGAGTAGCCCCCGTGCGCAGCAACAAAGACCCAACTCAAGCAAAAAAAAAAAAATTTGGTTGAACTCTACTCAATGCTCTGTGGTGACCTAAATGGGAAGGGAATCCAAAAAAGAGGGATATATGTATATATATAACTGATTCACTTTGCTGTACAGCAGAAACTAACACAACATTGTAAAGCAACTATACTCCAATAAAAATTAATTTAAAAGTTTGGTTATATCCAATTATTGTAGTCTAAGAATATATAGTATAAATAATATGTATATATGTATATTTCAGTTGTGTGTACATATTTATATCCATACATAATTTTTTAACATCTAAAACTGGAGGAATAACTAAATAAGTGATTTTTGGTGTATTTTTTTTCTTTGGTTCATATGCATTTTCTAAAACTTCAACAATGTATTATTTATGTATTAGAAAAATAATAAATTTTTTGAGAGTATTCTAAAAAGCTGTGGTGCTTAAACCCCATTAGGGTGACAGATCTCTGAGAATATATGGAAGGCTATTGATTGGCTGACCTTGAAAATGCTCACATACAGCGAGACACAGAACTTTGTATGGATTTCCAGTGACTTGTCATTTCTCTTGAATATAAATACATGGACACCTAGATGAAGAACGCTTGACATTGTGCTCGCTTCGGCAGTACATATACTAAAATTGGAACGATACAGAGAAGATTAGCATGGCCCCTGTGCAAGGATGACACACAAATTCGTGAAGCGTTCCATATTTTTAAGCAGCTCATGCAGCTCAATAACAAAAAAACAAACAACCCAATCCAAAAATGGGCAGAAGACCTAAATAGACATTTCTCCAAAGAAGATAAACAGATTGCCAACAAACACATGAAAGAATGCTCAACATCATTAATTATTAGAGAAATGCAAAGCAAAACTACAATGAGATATCACCTCACACCAGTCAGAATGGCCATCATCAAAAAATCTAGAAACAATAAATGCTGGAGAGGGTGTGGAAAAAAGGGAACACTCTTGCACTGTTGGTGGGAATGTAAATTGATACAGCCACTATGGAGAACAGTATGGAGGTTCCTTAAAAAACTAAAAATAGAACTACCATACGACCCAGCAATCCCACTACTGGGCATATACCCTGAGAAAACCATAATTCAAAAAAATACATATACCACAATGTTCACTGCAGCACTATTTACAATAGCCAGGACATGGAAGCAACCTAAGTGTCCATCATCGGATGAATGGATAAAGAAGATGTGGCACATATATACAATGGAATATTACTCAGCCATAAAAAGAAACGAAACTGAGTTATTTGTAGTGAGGTGGATGGAGTTAGAGTCTGTCATACAGAGTGAAGTAAGTCAGAAAGAGAAAAACAAATACAGTGTGCTAATACATATATATGGAATTTAAGGAAAAAAAAAAAAAAAAAAGGTCATGAAGAACCTAGTGGCAAGACGGGAATAAAGACACAGGCCTACCAGAGAATGGACTTGAGGATATGGGGAGGGGGAAGGGTAAGATGTGACAAAGTGAGAGAGTGGCATGGACATACATACACTACCAAACGTAAAATAGATAGCTAGTGGGAAGCAACCGCATAGCACAGGGAGATCAGCTACATGCTTTGTGACCACCTAGAGGGGTGGGATAGGGAGGGTGGGAGGGAGGGAGATGCAAGAGGGAAGAGATATGGGAACATATGTATATGTATAACTGATTCACTTTGTTATAAAGCAGAAACTAACACACGATTGTAAAGCAATTATACTCTAATAAAGATGTTAAAAAAAAAAAGAAGAACGCTTGATGTTAAGTATTGTACACCTCATTTCTGTCTACTCTGTAAGTCATAACCTTGGGTCCACTCAGTCCAAGCATCTATAATGAACAAGACCCAGCGTTGTTTAACATAGTGTTTTCTTAAGTTGACAACGTTTTGAGAATGAATGATGGCAAGGTCTGTCATGAGAACAGCATCATTAATCCCCCCCATCACTAGAAACAAGGTACTAGGAAGTATATCCAGGGTTCCTGAATTGACTGTCTGTCCTTCCAAAGCAAAGTGTGAATTCCCTTAACCAGGACAGCCAAGAGAAATGAAGAAACATGTTCTGCGCTGGTCTGGTCTGATCTTCTTCCCGAGTTTAAGGCTCCACATTTCCCATGCTGGGGTCCCTAAGTCTTTATCCAGACTGAGTGGTGCTGCAGTTTTCTCACCTGAATTTTGTTCTATATCTGTGTCCGCGTTGCCTGTTCTGTTCTCTCACCATCTTATTCTAATGATGGAGTGAAGGAGGGTCTATGTTCTTCCCGTTAACCGAAGGGCACGAATGGTTGAGACCCAAACCGAAAACCCATCACCTCCTTCCATGCCAAGACTACAGCAGCACTAGCCCTTATCTAGCCAGTTCACACTTTGTAACATGGGGCTTTGAAGAGTGTGCTTTTTCTCTCATAGACAAGGCATTCTGAAGGCCCCTGAGACCCTGAGATCACCCATCCAACCATAACTGGTGTCACTTGAATTCTTCTAAGTGTGACACAAACTCTCAAAAGCTGAAAGATTAAATGAAGCTATGATACCCAACAGCTTCTACATGTAAAGGTAAGTCAAATCAATAGGACTTTACTGCCTGTCTCTCATGGTTTATCTCTGTAGGAAGTGTGAGCAGAGATATAAATTAAGAATTTAGGATGATAATCTCTAAAGCTGTAAAATGTCTAGGTAACAAGATAACATGTATATCCAAATATTTAAAGTGAAATGTGTCAGATATGGGAAGCTTACTGTTTTCAAGCAAAAGATTTTTTTTTTTAATGGAAATCTTTCAGAAGCAGCTAAAACATTTCTGTGCCTTGGGCAGAATATATGGAACATAGATTAACCTTTTCTATATGTATTTGGATAATTAGGGATGTCAGCTTTTGCACTATGCTGTGATATAGAGATCCCCCTGGGGATTTTCAAGCGTACAGGGTGACTGCAGCTACATGCAATGACTTAGAGCTACTACAATGCTGACTTCATACTTTTTCTTTTTATAGTTTTTTTGGTCTCCTCCCATGCTATCATCACTTTTTTGCTTTGAGCAGGCTTCCAACCATTTAGCCAAGTTTTGATAAAAATTGAATCCAAAGTAAAAATATATAAGCTACAAGTAAGATGTGAGGTTCTCTGCTTAGATTCTGCTTTTAGATTCATATTACCTTTAGAGAATGAAGTTTTTCGCATCTAATTTTCTGCACAATCGCCACTAATTGTTTTTTTTCCCCTGGATTCTTAACTATGTTGCAGAAAGGTAGGTTTGGTGGATAGGTGACATTCGGTCAAATAAGATATTATTGAATAAAATTAAACGTGTAATGAAGGTATGTGCAAAAGAAAGAAATGGGGTCCTTGGGAAATGATACAGGAAAAGCACAACTTAAACCAAACCAGAAGAAAGGAGGGAAGGGAAAGTTCTTGGCATTTATTGACACTCACTATTGCCAAGTACTGGGATGAGAACATACTGTTTCACATTCAGGATTCACAGTTAGGATTCCATTCATCTGCAATAGAAAACAGGAATTTATGTAACTTTTCTAACAAAAAACCTAGAAGTTAGTGGTTGCTGCCTGTGGTTCAATTTCTCAGTGATACTGTCAGAGATCTGGGCTCTTTCTCATTCTGTTCTGCCATCATTCACAAACTGCCTATATCCTGGTGGTTACAAGGTGGCTGCTGCAGCCCCAGACATCACATCCAATGTTCAAAGCAAAATGAAGAAGAAGGGACAAAGATTTTATCCCTGTGAGACTTTTTATTTGGAAGCTTGGCCTTCTTTGGGAAACTTCCCCTTTCATCTGCTTATCCAGATCTAGGTCACAGGCCCCTGGGCTGAGATAGGGTTCCTTTTTTTTTTTTTTTGACTGTGCCATGTGGCTTGCAGGATCTTAGTTCCCCAATCACGTATTGAACCAGGGCCATGGCAGTGAAAGCACCAAGTCCTGACTGGGAATTCCCTGAGATAGGGTTCTATTATCCTAATAAATTGGGATGCTGTTAGCAAAAAAATATATATATATAAAAAATGTATGGGTGGGGAAGGCTACTGAGTAGTCCACAGACAATGTACACCAGGCAGATATTGCCTCATTTAACCTAACAATAACTTGTTTTATTGTAATAGGGAAACTGAGGCTTAGATATGTGACTTGTCCCAAGACACACAAGGCAAAATTTGAATTTGAACCTATTGCTCTTCCTCTCTCCATGATCACACAATGGCCGTAAAAACACACCATTCATATTTAGAAAATATATTCCAGCATGTGGAGTAAAGCTTTTTCCCCAATATATAAAGAATCTTCCAAGAAGTATAATCTTTCTCTTCACCCAAATTTGTAAAGGCAGAGTGGTCACTTCCAGAGAGCTGGGATACAAAGAGAGAGCACCACTCAATGTGCTGCCCCTTCTCCACGGCTCCAAGACATCATTGCTCTCCTGCCTCTTGCCAGCGCTGCTTGGTCACGGCCTCCAACTTCATCAGGCACCTGCCTCGACTCAGGTATTGAACTTTCAGCACAGCCTCACCTTTGGCCTCAGAAATCAGAAAATTCAACTACTCCACTCACATCTCCCTCACCTCTCCACCTAATTCCAGTGAATTGAGACAAAACAGTATTTACACTTGGGTGTTTTTCCTCTTCACAACAGTACCATCATTTTCGAGTACACTGCAGAAATTAAAATCATTGCTCCTTTTCGTTGAATAAAAATCCTGCTTTGGGACACATGATAAGCAACCTTATTGATTTACTTTTGTATTTAAAATTTTCCAGAAGAAAATAATGCTATATTTTGCAAAAGTGTGAAAAGGGAAGTGATTGCACTATAAGTCTTTAGTATTTAAAATCTCCCTTAGTTCCTTTTCATCTCAATATTGCTTCCGTGATTACTGTTCTGAAACTCATACCCAATTGGGTTAATGGTGCCCCATTTAACTTGGCACCCATGGGTGCGCTTCAGAACATCCATTAAACTGAAAGCAAAATTGTACGTGTGTGTGCATACGTGTCTTTTTCTGGAGAAAAGATCCATAGATTTTATCAAATTCTCTAAAAGACTGGATTAGTTTCCTAAAGCGGTCATAACAAATGACTAAAAGCTTGCTGGCTTAAAACGACAGAAATTGCTCTCTCAGAGTTCTGGAGGCCAGAGGTCCAAAATCAAGATGTTCCCAGGACCACATTCTCTCCAAAGGCTCTAGGGGAGGTTCCTTCCTTGCCTCTTTCAGCTTCTGGTGGCTCCTGGTGTTCCTTTGCTTGTGGTCACATCATTCAAATCTCTGCCTCCGTCTTCACGTGGCCTTCCTCCCTGTGACTCTATGTGTCCTTTTCTGTCTCTAATAGAGACACTAGTTGGATTTAGGCCTCACCCTAATCCAGCATGGCCTCGGCTTGATCCTTACCTTAATTACATCTGCAAGGACTCTTATTTCCATACAAAGTCACATTCTGAGGTGGACGTGAATTTTGGGAGGACACTATTCAATCCACTAAGGATCCATGACCCTACATACTTAAGGACAAAGGACATCCCAAGCTCTGGGGATGACATTCCAGGATGTCCTGGATGATACTCCACGGCCTTCAGACTCTACCACCATCTCATATCTCTGACCTCATTTTCTGCAGCCACCCCACTTCTCCCAGCTTCCCAAACAGCTGCCCTGATCTGCTTCCCACCCTTTCTGATGCCTTCTCTCTGAGGCTTTTCCATCTCGCTGTAGATGCAACACACAACCTTTGATCCTCCACATCCTTGCTCCACACTCTTCCCACTAGAGAACTCAGCCACACCTATCACCAACCTTTTATTTTCCTGAAAAAGCCTTGCAAACTGAAGTCTGCAACCCTGACCCAATCCATGCTGTGTCCACAAGAATTAACATTCACTGAGACTTCATTAATTCTCTGAGTATGCGGCCCCATGTAGTGACCACATATCAGGTAGGTGCTATCATTACTTGCACTTTATAAGTGAGGGAAATGAGGGTTAGACAAAGGGAAGAATTTGCCCAGCATCACACAGCTAGCAACAAGCAGAGCTGGGGTTCCAACCCAGATGCAGCTGAGTCCTGAGCCTGTGCTCTTGACTATCAAGAATAAGCTTATTAGCACATTCTCAGATAATAAAAGCTGAAGGAGTTCATCGCTAGTAGATCTGCCCTACAAGAAATGCTAAAGGGATTTCTTCAGACTAAAATGAAAGTACACTAGACAGTAACCCAAAGCCATATGAAGAAATAAAGAATTCCAGTAAAGGTAACTACATAAGTAAATACAAATAGCATTTTATTTTTGGTTTGTAACTGCTCTCTGTGTTTCCTGTATGAGTAAAAGTTAAATGCATGAAAAAAAAAAAGAATAAGCTTAGCATGTTCAAATAAAGAAAAGATAGCATGATTGGAGCAAGGCAAAGAGTGGTAGGAGATAGAAAGGTAAGTAGACCAGCCCTTGATTAGGTAGGGCCTCACGTGCATGGAAAGATAAAAAGTAATTCTGCATGTGGTGGAAAACCAACAGGGACATTGAGGAGAATGAGATCTGGGACAAGACCATAAAGTTATTCATTAAAAAGAGTAGTTTCACTTATTCATTCATTTCTCCGATTACTAAATGAATATTTATTGAGAACCTACTACTACATGCAGGGCACAGTGTGGGTAATGCAGATACAATGGTGAACATGTCAGATGAGACCCTGGTCTTCACTGAGTTTGTATTCTAGTAGAAGGAGAAAGGCAATAACCAAGGAGGAGCTAAACAAGCCAATGCAGTTAGTGATAAGTACTACTAAACAAACAAACAAAGACAAAAAACTAAAACTACAGAATGGCAGAGAGGCAGGGGAGGAACACTAAATGGGGAGGGTTGGCTGGTGGGAGGCAACGAAGGTCTCTCCAAAGAGGTAACATTTGAACTAAGACATAAGCAATGATGAGGAAGCAACCAAGTGAATATCTAGGGGCAAGATTTAGGAGAAAGTCAAGAGACAGAGAGAGACAGAGAGAGACAGAGATGAAAGTGTGTTAGGGCTGATTTAGTGAGCAAAACTCCAGGAGAAAGAAAAGTCTATGGGACTGAGACCACGGCAATAATACACAAACGTTACAGTTCCTACAGCTGCATTTAAACCGTCTTGGTAGGATTGGGGGAAAGGTGAATTATTGTCATTTGGACACTCTTGACTATTCATTTGTACTCCTGACTACTGGAAGAGAATGAATATTGGGCAAGAAAAATGACTGCAGCAAATGCCTTGGCACCTCCAACTTTTCACCTTTGGCAAACGGCCTTTCCAACGGCTTCTTGTGCTTGTTCCCAGCTGGCAGCTGGGAGCTCCCAGAACTCCATCTTCTGAAGCAAGTGATGCCAGCAGAAAGCCTGGGCTCCAGCCCATGCAACCCCAGGCTCTACCATCTTCGAGCCATCTCCTACCTCATCTCCCTTCCTCTCCTTCATGTAGCCAGGTCAGGCAAGAAGGATCAGACTCCTGCCCCTTGGGAAAGCTTCAGGCTGTACGTGACCTTGAGAAAGCCACAGATACCTGTGCAGGACACACGTGCCCAGGGAGACTCGTGAAAAGGCAGGGCCCACTTTGTACCATTGCTGGACAATTCTTCTCATTCACTTACTTCTGTAAGCCAGATGCCCCCAGTACTGTCTGGCTTGCTGAGGGCACATTTTCTTTTATTATCCAAACAACATGGCTCAAGGCCCCATCTTTGTACCATGAGAAGTCCTGTTTCTTTTCCAGTGTCTGAGAGAGTGTGAATGGGGAGAAGGAGCGAATGGGACAAAACATATTTCTACTGGTCACATCTTCGTTCTGCTTCTTGTGATTACAACTCATCTTGCTTCTTCCCCTCTCTCTCCAAACAACACTATCCAAGGCTACTGTGTGTGGTTCACTTTCACTGAGGCTTTTAAGGACAACAAAAGAGGTTTCTTCAAAATCACTTCCTCACAACCAGAGAAACTCCAGAGAAACTCAACACCCAATTTAAAATGGTGTCATTTTTTTTCATAGGTCCCCAATTTCCTCCTCCACAGGGAATTTCTCACTGCCATCATTTTCCCTAAGGTGCTGCCTGTTGCCATATTACTGAGGCCCTCTTCTCACGTACTGGGTCCCTCAAACCCTCTTTCTTGGGCTGTCCATCAACACTCAAAATCCTTACTTTTCTAGTGGAAGCAGTTGAGCCCTCTCACCCTCAAAAACCTAGGCTTTGCCTAGAAGTTGGCAAAAACGCAAGACAGAGGCTCACCTTTCTCAGCCACACAGCCCCATCGAAGTATTTTATCCATCAAAGAGCCATTCATCTCCAACATTCATGCTGTTCTTTCCCTAAAAGACGGAAACTTGACACTCATTTTTTTTCACTAAACAGCATTTTTTTTCTTTCTGCCACACTGACTCATGATCCTATCAAGCTATATCAAGACAAACACGGTCAATAAATTCACTTCCCTCCATATTTAATTTCCCTCCTCATTTAATTTCTGAGTGAGTTTTGTTTTTCTTTAAAGCATCATGTCAGAGTACTATGGAACACCACTAGCACCTCTCCACAACTGTAATAACCAAAACCACGCCACAACATTGCCAAATATTCTGCGGGGGCAAAATGACCCAGGTGGACGACCACTGGTCTACTGAACATGATTTTCACTTGTCATTTGGTTCTTTTATCTCCTGGTGCTATGAAAAACCACAACAGCTTCAGATCGCCAAAAGAAACCAATGTGGATGAGGTGTTGGCTGCGTCTTAGGACTCCTGTGATGGACTTGAGTGAAGCCTGGCTGTCCCTGAAGCGATCTATCAAGAAATCCCTGAAGAGGGAATTCCCTGGTGGTCCAGTGGTTAGGACTCCGCGCTTTCACTGCCGAGGGCGCAGGTTCGATCCCTGGTCGAGAAACTAAGATCCTGCAAGCTGCACAGTGTGGCCAAAAAAAAAAAAAAAAGAAAAAGAAGGAAAGAAAAAGAAATCGCTGAAGAAGATTCCTAAGCAGTTCAAATATAGAAATTGGCTTTGTCTGGCTGGCCAGAACCAAAACATCTGGTTGAACGTTAATTTATCCAATTTTTAGTATGCTAGCAATTCCCGACGATTGAATGAACTTTTTCAGCTTTCACTCTTTTGGGGGCTTATACCAGCCAATCCCTAGGGAACCCTTCGTGTCAAGATGACGCAGTTGAAGTGAGGCACAATTCGGAAGAACTAGGCTGTTTAACATCTAAATTGAGTAGCTTTGCAGGTCATAAAACCCCACGAACTTCCCTATAAACTTGTTTCTAACAGGGATGTCTAAGGCCAAGTTCTTTTTTTCAGGGTCACCTTTAAAATTTGATATCCCATTACAATGCCATTGCTCCTGGAAGGAGGGTCACATCTTGACCACATCAATGAATTGATCCCACCCTTTATAAAAATAAGCCTGGCTAGAAAGGAAAATGGGAAGCCTAAGGTAGTCCAGTGGAATGTAAGAAGGGGACATCCCTCCTAATAAGGGCAAGGAAAACATTGGCCTCCTTCCACACTTGGCCAAGAGCAGCCCTGCTTCTGTTTAGTCAGTTTCCTGGCCTGCTCCATTCAATTCTCCACACTCTCATTCATTCAACTATTTCATAAAAGTTGGCCAAGGACTACTGTGAGCTATGACCTTCACTAGTGACTGGAGATCCAAGAATGAATAAATCATGAGGAAGCAGAGCATCATGATGAAGAACACAGGTCCCCAATTCAGATACATCTGTGCTCCAATCCTGTCTCTGCCACTTACCAATTTGTGCAAGTCACTCACCCTTCCTGAGCCTCAGTTTACTCTTCTGTAAAAGTATTGTAAAAGTTAAATGAGAAAATGATACAAGGTACTTAACACAGGCTTTGGTACATAGTCAGTAATCTATAAATGTTAGAGATGATGATGGCAGTAATAATGATATTTCTTAATGCTATTTTCGCTCTTCTCAGGAAGCTCAAAATCAAGTATGTGTCAGGGTGAGGGGATCAGGAAAGTAGACAGTTAATGCAGCCAAAGGTGCTGGGTGCCAGGACAGAAATCTCATGGAGTACAGTGAAGGCACACAAAAGAGAATGGTTAACCACATGACAAGGGAAAGGAAGAAGGAAGCAGTCCTAGAGAAGGCAACCTGTGAGATGGACCAAGGTTACCATATAATCACTCCTCTCCTCAGGAATGATGCCCCTTGACCAAGGTCTCAAAGTAATTCTCCTTGAGGACGCAAAAGAATGGCCATTGGAAGAAACTCCAACACACCTGCACAGGTTCTTCTCCAACAGGAAGGGGGATGAAGTTGCACATCTGCTGTGTCTAAGGAAATAAGTCAATGCCAAGATGGAGAAGAAGGTCAAGAAAAGGCATGGCAAGACATGGAAGCAACCTAAGTGTCCATCAACAGGTGAATGGATAAAGATGTGGCACATATATACAATGGAATATTACACAGCCATAAAAGAGAATGAAATAATGCCATTGCAGAAACATGGATGGACTTAGATGGCATTATGCTAAGTGAAATAAATCAGACAGAGAAAGAAAAATACTATATTATATAACTTATATGTGGAATCTAAAGAATGCAACAAACTAGTGAATATAACAAAAAAGAAGCAGACTCACAGATATAGAGAACAAACTAGTGGTTACCAGTGGAGAGAGGGAAGAGGGGAGGGGCAACATAGGGGTGGTGAATTAAGAGGTACAAACTATTAGGTGTAAAATAAGCTACAAGGATATATTGTACAACACAGGGAATATAGCCAGGATTTTATAATAACTTTAAGTGGGGCATAACCTTTAAGAATTGTGAACCACTATATTGTATACCTGAAACTTATATAATATTGTACAGCAACTATACTTCAATTTTTTAAAAGATTTTTTTAAAAGAAAGAAAAGGCGTTGGAACAGAAGAGCTCAGTCCTACATGAAGCCAAAAGGCACAACTGCTACACTACAATTTTTGTTTCCACTCCCCATCTGCTTTCAGGTGGCCACATTTATAAATGCTCACAACCCAACAGTGAGAAGACAAGAAGCTATTCTGTTTCCAACAACTAATGTGTTGCATTTACACAGCTTTGAGTCTTTCAGGTGGCCCAAGATTCCAGAAAGGAGTCAGTCTATAAGGGAATGACGAGGGTTTTGTAGAGGAATCCTATGTAGTTGGTGCTTAAATGATTCCTTTGTCTCCACAAATTAGGATAATGCAAAGCTGTCATAACCATTCCTTCTTGTGATTTAGATGCATATTTCATTCTCAAGGTGGAGAATTTACAAACATAGACTTTTATTTAGGGACTGAAACTCAGGGCACCACATCTACTCAAGAACAGGGTGAGAAAATGGCACCCAAGTCATCATTAAAGTTTTCAGAACAAAGGGAAAGTTCAACAGGGAGATTGCTCAGCTATTTCTAGAGTATGAATGTTGCCTTGGGAAGAACTATTTCGTTCTTTTTTTAAAAAAAATGCATCTGCTTTGAAGACTTTCCTGTTTTGAAGTCCTATCAGTTCTAAAAATCAAGATATTTCCTTCAGCTTATTTATGTACGAAGTTTCCTTATTGATATTTCTCACAAAGGCATTGAGTCCTGGGGTAAGAAGTTACTCACAAGTGGCCTGTTTCGGCATACGCTTTGCTATTTGTCTTTTTATTTCAAGTCCTTGAAAATGAACTTTAACACCTCTTTCTGATTGCTAGGGTACACAATCAAGTTGTCAATAGAAGTATAAAAGACTGCTTATAGTTTTGAAGATCCTTATTCTTTCTTGTGTATTATCAGTCATGATTTGAGATTAAGTAAAATTAAGGTTTGTTTTTTTTCTTTTGCAGTGTTCTTTTTTCCCTGTGCATCCCACTTAAATGAGCACACTCTATTCCCAACACATCATAAACTTTCACGAAAAGATTGCTTAACAGAGACGTTTAAGAACTTGTCCTCATTTCAAAGGGGGACGCGTAACGTTAAAGATTCATACACATTGAGCTTCCTGCCTCTTTGATAAGAAAAAAGAAAATGCATTGTGAAATGAGTTTTTTAAAACAAGCAATTAATTCTTCAACTGTTTTTTTTTTTTCTTTAGCCTTAACTTGCCTGGTTATTTATGAGCCAGAAACTATTGTAAATGAGTTGTAAAATCTGGTGACATGTGGGGCGCCAAGACATAAGTGTAAATGAAATATGCTCTTGTCTCCGGGGGTGGAGGGACCAACCTCTCATTCCTTGAAGGAATAAGCCCCCCTTGATACGCACCTGTGATCACCAGGCTCTTCAACCTTTTTTGTTGATATAATCTTCCATTCAGCTAATACTTAATGATGTCCTTTTATGTGCTAGGTACCAAGGATACAGCGGTGAGCAAAACCGGTCATGGTCCCTGCCCTCATGGAACTTACAGTAGGGGAAGAAAATTACAAGTTAAAGAGAAACACGAGTAAGTCTGACATAGAAAGTACAGTCGGTTGGGTGGTCCTGAGAGGGCTTCCCGGAGTGATTAGCTGGGCCACAGACCAGGCGTGGCTGCCCAGGACAGGCAGACTAACCCAATCAGCTAGCCAACTGACTAATAGTATTACAAGCGCCTTCACCTCCAGAATCATGGGGGAAAGTACTGAATCACATATCCTCGGTGAAGTCCATCCTAAAAATTAGTGCTCTCTAACTACATAAAAAGTCCTTTACTTACTTTCTTCTGTAAAGAAAACAGAGGCTCCACCTACTGTTCATTCTCCAACTTTTCCCCCCGTCTTCTGAATCATTATTTATTCGTTTCACTTTGCACATAACAACTTATAACCGCAGTAGAATGTTATTCTCCAGTGAGATTGGGAGACGAACCACTGATTGCTTAAAAGTCTTAGCCAGTTAAAAAAAGTATGCCATTAAACAATGCATATGTTAAATATATACGATGTACACGTGCATGCTGGTTAACTGATGTCTGTAATGGGGAGGCAAGGACTTTTCTGTGCGCGGGGACACCTGCTTGCAGTGCTGTCCAGTGGAACTCTCTGTGATGCTGGAAATGTTCTATACCTGTCTTAATGCATTCATCACCAGCCACATGTGGCTGAAGGCACAACACCTGTGTGTGGTATTGGCCAGCACAGGATATGACTCCTGTGTTATCTTTCCTGCATAAACCACACCCATATGCCTCCTCTCTGGTTTTCAGTCTCGGTTTCTTTAAAATGGAGTGAGAATTTAAAGACAATTGTGACACACTCTGAGAGCAGAATCCTTTTAGATTTTAATATTTTTTCCTAAATTGTTTACAGGTCTTTAGCTCACACCTAATCTGATAGTCATTTTCTGGAGCAGATTGCATCTTTCAGGTCTTTTGAAGTATTCCACACCTGTCTCCCCTCCTCACTCCTGCCTGGTTCCTCTCTTGAGATGGTCAGCTTCTCACATGGACAGACTGGAGGTGGGAGGGAATGGGTTCCAATAGGCAGAGAGTCTATAGAGTTTCCCCCCTCTGAGCTGGGCAAGACCCGTGCGGCCAGCATCACAGAACCTTGAGGCAGAGATTGTAAGTGACAGATGCCAGGAAGAGTGGAACATTACCCTTGGGCTTGGGACGCGCAGGGAGCAGAATACCATGGTGGAGGAACAGTATGCCTTTCTTGAGTAAAGAGTTGGAATCTTATTTGCAAATCATAATATATAGATGTCTTACGAACACAGCAAAAGGGAACAGAATGAAACAGAAACGTTCGATCAAATACCCAAATGAACAAGGGGAAAAACAGAATGAAAAATGGAATGAATAGCAATCTGATGAAATCAGCAAAAAATAAAGTTAAAAAATTAATAATTAAAATAAGTGATTATGAAGTAATTTCCATTCCTAGAACATGCCATGAACTTTACTCCTCCACCTCTAGGTTTACCCTCCCTGCCTTTCTCGGCCTTACGAGGCTCAATGGCTTTTAGTATATTGAGGGTTGTGTGTCTTATCACCACAACCAATATTAGAGCACTTTCACTGCTCCAAAATGGAACCCTCTCCCCTTAGCCATCACCCCTTCTGTGAGCCAGGGCCTCAGTTATCTCACAATCAGTTTTGAAAAAACTGATTGGTCTCACAGTTCTTCATTTCCTGAAATGCAACTCTACTTACAAAAGCCTTTAGTCTTGCCTAGATTGTTTGGATGTTTGGGAAATTTCATTAAACATTTGCTATGCACCGGTAACAGCTAGACACATGATACAAAGCCACCGCCAACCTCAGGTATGGGAAAGGTTATCAACCAGCCTCCTGAGGATATTCATATGCTACTGTATGTTCAAGAAGGAGTAGATGGGAAATAAAAACCCATGTAGAGTCTGATGGGTCATAAGGATCAAGACTGAAAAACAGTACCTTAAATAGGAAGACATTTGGGTCTAGTTAAATATCACACCTGGAAACCTTGTATGAGGTTCCATATATGGTGATGAAAGTATGGGATGATTTAGACTGTCTTGTTGTGATGACTGAAAGAGAATTACTGAATCAGAATTAGACAGACATCTCAGTTTTTTTAAAAAATCACATCTCCATTAGAAAAACACTTGAGACTGTGGACCAGATAAAGAATGGAAATGCAAATAAAAGAGAAAGGTAGGGGAGACAGTGTGGTGCAGGTTGACAGGAGTTTCTGTAGCTGACATAATAAACTCCTTTAGGGATAGATAACAGGGATATATTGAGCCTATGTGCTTGAAAGCAGCTTCGTGTGGTTTCATCCTGCCATCTCTTTCCATTTTTATGCTTCCAACTCTGCAAGCATGAAACCATCTATGTTGACTCTCCTCTCTAGCTTAAAAGCTGTGCTGTGGGAAGAAAATATTGGACACCAAGATGATGAAATTACTTGTCTGACAATTTCTGAATGTTGACCAGTGGTGCCAGCTATAGCGGCAGCCAGCAATCGCTCTTCCTGTTCCTTACACACCAAAAATGGTGAGTCCACCTAGGGATGCTATGATAAGAAATCAAGAGAGATCATAAAATGTTCTGAAGTTCAAGAGAAAGGTGTAAAGTTCTAAGTAAGGTTCAAAGAAGAGTTTCCTGTAAAACAGTTTTCCGGAAGATCATTTCACCAGAATGTCCATGATTTGACCTCTTACAGAACAATGTAGTATTTCCAGATTTAGATATCTTAGCTTCAAACAAGCTAAGATATCTAAATATTATGTGGTACCTATGGCAAAGTAAAAAATAAATTAGTTTTAAAGTTTTATATATCCTAGTAGAGTTTTATCTAATATAAATATATCACGCAACCTAACTGAAGAATGCTAAATAATAAGCCATCATTTTGCACCAATGAAAACCTTCCGGATTAACTTGAAAATGAAAAAATAACATATAACTAATATTTAATAATGGGAATACAGCAACTATATTTTACTTATCAATTCAAACACATAGAATTTGCTTTCTCCTCATTTCCTTTAAAAATGACACATTTATAAAAATGATAAATTACTTTTTGAAATGAAGTTTTTATTTCCCAGGAAATCCTTCTTGATCTGAAGAGAGGGATGTGACTAGGGTCCCTTATCAACAGGGTTTGATGTAACAGCAGCACAGAAACCGAGAATGGAACGGTGCCACAGCACTGATGAAAAGATTCATCATCTGCTTTTCCTTCCTCTGCTGTTCTCGTTCAGGTTTCTCTTTCAGCCTCTACATCTGAGCCATCTTCTCCTCAGTAATAAATGATATTTGTCCCATGAAACTTATGAGCTTTTCACAGTATAAAATAGCATCAGATAAAGGCATTCTTCACCCATCCATTTCAACTCTCACCATCACAGATCCAGCTCAGTGGAACTCAGCATCACCGTGGATCATTCACTTCAGGAAATCATTCTTCAATTTCTATAATAAATGATTTTTAAAAGTGGGCAATGTTTTCTCTTTTAAAAAATAAGGATATAACAAGTATGTAATAATTCCATCATATACTTATGTTTAGACTCTTGGATAAATGATATTCTACTAAACTTCACGAAATAAAAGAATGATTCATAAAAGATCCACCGCTTATGTTCAGTAGGATACAAGGGAAATCTTTTTATTAAATAAAAACAAACTGATATAAAACACCAACTGATATAAACATTTTTAATTAAAAAAACATTTGTATGGGACATGGCAAAAACAATGCTGCCCAAACTTGATTAAATGCTGCATAGAACAAATTTGAGAAACCCTAACAGAATTTTTGTTAAATCAACTATTAAAGCAATATTGAATGAAAATGAAAATATTAGAGGAGTTGGCAGATAAATTGGACACATTACAAAAATTTCACTAATGAGTGGATCTTTCTGCAGAAAAAGAGCAAATACAGCAAAGCAATACTCAAAAGTATGATAAGAGAAAATCTATACAAACTAAGCGTTTTTAAACTTTTGAGAATGAGATATTTCAGGCAAAACTGACAAATGAACATCCTCACCAAAACACATAATGGTCACATGTTCAAAAAAAAAAAAAAAGACTGGAAAGTGGCCTTTGGATTAGGCAACCCAGAAGTCAGGGTAAGAACCAAACTTCTTGACTCAAAGCTCATGACCTTAATTTCTTTACCACTAGCTTAGTCCTCAACCAGTTCATTATTACACCTATTCCACTGAAACTCCTCTTACCAAGAAAAATTGATTCCTTCTTGTGACTAATCCAAAGAACAATTTTCAGTCCTCATCTTCCTTGATCTGCCAGCAACATTTGATACCACTGACTACTCTTTTTGAGAAATATCCTTTTCCTTGGTTTCCAGGGTGCCAAACTTCCTTGGTTTCCCTCCCATCTTTCCTAAGCATTTTTATTCATTCTCCTTTCCTGGATTCATCCTAATGTCAGGCAATCTTACAGGCTCTGTCTTTCTTCTTGACTCCATCTACACAGCTTGTGTGTGCAACTCCATCTTCTCCCCAAGCTTCCATTACCAGGGATATGCCAACAACTCCCAAATCCATATCTCCAACTCAGTCCTTTCCCACAAGCTCCAAATCCATATATTATATTTCCTGGATATGGCTAGACTTGACCACATAACTTTTCTCTCTTCCTCTCCCAAACTTGTCCCTGTGCCATTGTTCCCCACCTCAATAAATGGCACCATTATCTATTCTGATGCTCAAGCCAGAAATCTAAAGGTTATTTTTGACTACTTTCTCTCCCTCTCTTGCATACCTCAAAAACTTAGTCCTCTTCATTCAACATGTTAAGCACATCTCATATCTGTATATCTCTCTCCATCCACACTATGGTCACCATCGTCCAAGCCACAATTATCTTTCAACCAGGCTCCTATAGTAGCCTCCAATCTGGCTTCCTAGCAACCCATCTTGTGTCCCACCTAAATCCATTCACCATTCTGCAACCAGAGACATCTTTGTAAAAGAGAAAGATGATCACATTGCTTACCCAAACCCACCACTTACAACTCTTTAAAACTTTCCATTTTGGCTCTTCTTTTAGGAAAATATCTCAAATCTCAAGTAACCTTATAGAACCCATGATCCTGCATACTTTAGGCAGCATTCTCCCCTTTGCATGATTCTTCTCCAGGCTTCCTCAAATGTGACACCTATTTCTTAAATCCTTGTGCTGGCATATAATTTTTCCCTTTGTCTATGAATTTTTTTCCTTCCCACTTCCTATCTCTTAACCTATCCAACTCTGACTCATCATTCAAGTTTCTTCTTTCAAGTTATTACTTGCTTAGGGAAGATGCTCTTTCCTCCTTATTTGGGTTAAATTCTTTCAGCCAGAGAACAAATAATCCAATTTAAAAATGGGTCAAAGACCTCAACAGACACCCCACCAAAGAAGGTATACAGATGGCAAATAAGCACATGAAAAGATGCTCCACATCTTATGTTATCAGGAAAATGAAAATTAAAACAACAATGACATACCACAACACACCTATTAGAATGGCAAAATCTGGAAACACTGACAACACCAAATGCTGGTGAAGATGTGGAGCAAGAGGAACTCTCATTCATTGCTGGTAAGAATGCAAAATGGTACAGCCACATTGGAAGACAGTTTGGCAGCTTCTCACAAAACTAAACGTACTCTTACCACATGGTCCAGCAATTGCACTCCTTGATATTTACACAAAGGAGTTGAGAACATGTCCACAAAAAAACCCACCCATGGATGTTTATAGCAGCTTTATTCATAATTGTCAAAACTTGGAATCAACCAAGAAATCCTTCCATATGTAAATGGATAAATAAACTGTGATGCATTCAGACAATGGAATATTACTCAGCACTGAAAACAAATGAACTATTAAGCCATGAAAAGAAAAGGAGGAAACTTAAATGTATATAACTAAGTGAAAAAAGTCAAACTGAAAAGACTACATACTGTATGATTCCAACGATATGAGTTTCTGGAAAAGGCAAGACTATTGAGACAATAAAAACATCAGTGGTTGCAAGGGACTAGGGGAGGGGGGAGGAATGAATAGGTGGAGCACAGAGGTTATTTAGGACAGAGAAAATACTTTGTATGATACTGTAATGATGGAAACATGTCATTGTATAGTGTCCAAACCCATAGAATGTAGAAGAAAGAATCTGTGAACTTGAAGATAGAGCAATAGAAATTATCCAGTCTGAAAAATTAAGGAAAAAGATTTTAAAAAAATAAATAGAGACTCAGAAATCTATGAGGAAACATTAAGCACACCAGCATACATGTAACAAGGGAGAGAAGGAGACATAAGATTTTTTGAAGAAATAATGCTTGAACACTTCTCAAAATTTATAAAAGCACTAATACATACATCCAAGAAGCCTGAACAAACTCTAAGTATGTTGAAAATAAATAGATCCACACCCAGAAACATCACAGTCAAATTGTAGAGAACAAAAGACAAAGAGAAAATCTTGAAAGTAGCAAGAGAAAAATGACATGAAGTCCAAGGGAGATCAAGACAAGGCTAGATGTCCAGTCAGCCAAAGATGCACTGTCACTGGCCTGGAGACACAGATCCATCCCAGTCCTGGACTCAGTTATGCAAGCACTATTTGGTCACTTATATATCATTTTCTCCAAGCTCCAGCCACCATCAGCCTGAGATCATATTCGGAGGCAGTGCCTGAGGCAGAGATCTAGGAGGCTGGCAGTGATGGCAGAATCATCCTGGCCACAGCCCCGTGCTACTTGAAAAGCAGTTGCCCTCATGACAACCACAATGAGATTAACAATAGACTTCTCATAAAAAACAATAGAAGCCAGAAGGCAGTGGGATGACACTTAAAGTACTGAAAGAAAAGACTCTCAGCCAATAACTTTGTAACCAGCAAAACTATCCTTCAAAAATGATTATGAAACGATGACTTTCCCAGATAAGCAAAGATTGAGAGAATTTGTTGCTAGCAGACCTATATTACAAGTAATAATAAAAGACATCTTTTAGGCTAAAAGGAAATGACAACAGACAGTTATTTGAATACACAGAAGAAATGAAGATCACTGGAAATGGTAAATAAATAGGCCAATATAAAAGATTTTATACATATATTGTGTCTTCTCTTAATTGTTTTAAAAGATATTACATTACATAAAACAATGATTATAATATTGTACTGTTGCATTTTACCACGTATTGATGGAATGTATATGATAACATGGTAGTACAAAGTGGGGATAGGAATGGAGCCATATTGCAGCAGAGTTTCTGTATTTTAGGAAAGCTGAGAGTATATTAATCTGAAGGCAACTGTGAAAAATTGAGATGCATATAATAATCTTTATAGTAATCACTAAGAAAATAACTAAAAATATAGTAAAAAAAATCAACAGAGGAATTTAAAAAGAAACACTTATGTATAGGAGGAAGACACAGAAAACAAATAGAAAAATGACCAATGTAAATCCAACCATGTAAATAATTACATTAACATGAATAGTTTGAATGCCCCCAATCAAAATGCAGAGATTATCACATTGGAGGTAAAAAAAGCAAGAGCCAACTACATGCTGTCTATGGAAAACACCTTAAATTCAGACACAAATAGGTAGGAACTAAAGGGATGGAAAAAGATTTACAAAGCTAACAGTAACAATACTCAAGCTAGAGTGACTATATTAATCTATGAGAAAATAAACTTCAAAACAAGAAATAGTACCTAAGAGAGGAATATCTCGTAATGATAAAAGGGTTAATATATATCACAAAAATATAACAATTATAAATGTATATGTAACTAATAATGAAGTCTCAAGACATATGAATCAAAAATGACAGAACTGAAGGAAAAATAGACAAATCAACAATAAGAGTTGGATATTTCAATAAATCATGCTCAATAATCAATAGAACAAATATACAGAAATTCAACAAGGATATGAAAGACTTGAACAACATTATCAACCAACTTAACATATTTAGAATGCACCATGCAATTATGAGGAATGCACATTCTTTTCAAGCACACACAAAACATTCTCCAGGATAAGCTATATATTAGGCCACAAAGCAAGCCACAATAAACTTAAATGAACTGAAATCCTACAAAGTATGTTCTCTAACCACAATGGAACTAAATTAGAAATCAACAACAGAAAGAAATCCGGGAAAACTCAATTATTTGGAATTTAAATAACATACTTCTATATTACTAATGGCTCAAAGAAATAGTCAGAAGGGAAATTAGAAAATATTTTGAATTGAATGAAAATAAAAGCACAATATAGTAAGGGTTATGAAATGCAGTTAGAGCCAGCATTACATGCCTGTATCAGAAAAGAAGAACAGTCTCAAATCAATAATTGACCTCTAAATTAAGAGATTTTAAAAAGAAGAGTAAAATAAATGGCATACGAAACAGAAAAACAAAGAAACCAAAAGTTGGTTCCTTGAAAAGATCAACAGGGGCTTCCCTGGTAGCACAGTGGTTAAGAATCTGCCTGCCAATGCAGGGGACACGGGTTCGAGCCCTGGTCCAGGAAGATCCCACATGCCGTGGAGCAACTAAGCCCATGCACCACAACTACTGAGCCTGCGCTCTAGAGCCCGCGAGCCACAACTACTGAGCCCACATGCCACAATTACTGAAGCCCATGCACCTAGAGCCCGTGCTCTGCAACAAGAGAAGCCACCTCAATGAGAAGCCCGCACACCACAACGAAGAGTAGTCCCCGCTCACTGCAACTAGAGAAAGCCCACACGCAGCAATGAAGACCCAATGTAGCCAAAAATAAATAAATAAGTAAATAAAATTTTAAAAGAAAAAGAAAAAATCAACAAAAGTGACAAAGCTTTATATTAACCAACCAAGAAAAGAACAGAGAAAAAGAAAACAAGCAAAAAACAAGACTGAAAAAGGGGACATAATTACTCACCCTGCAGAAAATAAAAGAACCATAAAATAATATTATGAGCAACTTTAGGCCAAGAAATTAGATAACTAACCTATATGAGATGAACAAATTCCTAGAAAGAAATTCCAAATTCATTCAAAAAGAAAAAGAAATTCTCATAGACCTATAGCGAGCAAAGAAATTAGGTTAATAATTACAATCTTCTCACAAAGAAAAGCCAAGGCCAAATTGGCTTCACTGGTAAATATTATCAAATATTTAAAGAATAAATATTACCAATTCTTCACAAATTTCTTTTCCAAAATATAAAGGAGAAGGAAGCACTTCCCAATGAATTCTAAGAGGCCAGAATTACCCTGATAACAAAGGCAAAAATATCACAACAAAAGAAAACTACAAATCAATATCCACCATTAGTATAAATGCAAAAATCTTAAACATAATATTAGCGAACTGAATTCACCAACACATCAACAAATTATATAATCACACCAGCATGTATTTATCCTGTGACTTACCCAGGAATGCAAGGTGGGTAGCACATGATATTCTTAGTGAATGAAGAAAATGTACTTGACAAAATCTAACACTCATTCATGATAAAAATCCCCCAAAAAAATGAGGATTCTAAGGGAACTTCCTCAACCTGATAAAGAATATATGAAAAATATACAACTTGTTCCATACTTAAGTGTAAAGACTGAATGATTTTCCCCTAAGATCAGGAGCTAGGCATAAATGTTTGCTTTCAATAAATCTATTCAACATCATGATGGATGGTCTAGATGACAAAATAAAGCCAAAAAAGAAAAAAGAAGAAAAGAAATTAAAACCATTCAAATTGGAAAGAAGGAAATACAATTGTTTTTATTGACCATTGACATGATACTGTATATAGAAAATCCCAAGGGGGAAAAAAAAGAAAACCTAATATTATAATATAAAATAACATAACACAATATAATAACAAATAAACAAGTTTAGCAAGGTCACAGGATCTAAGATCACCATACAAATGTCAATTGTATCTATATATATTGATAATAAAGAATCCAAAAATTAAGAAAACAACTCCATTCACAATAGTATCAAAATAGAAAAAAATAATGGAACATAATATGGAGCCCAGAAATGGACCCAAACAAGTATGGCCAACTGATTTTCAATAAAGATGTAAAAGTAAGCCAATGGATAGGTGATACTCTTAAACAAATGATACTGGAACAATTGGAACTCATAGCAAAAAAAAAAAAAAAAAAAAGAGAAATCACACCTTATACAAAAATAATTACTCAGTATGGATCATAGATTTAAATGTAAAATATTATAGGGGGTTCAAGGGATTTGGGAGCTGATCAATAAAAAAAGACATGACCATGAGAGGCAGTAATACACATGCTCTATTGGGCAGGGGTGGACAGGATTGCCTGAGAGGGAAACTCCCTCTGAGACCATCCAGAGGTTCACAGTGGGGGGGCCTCCACCCAGGATGGGAGGAGGGCAAAGGAACTCCTGGGGAAGAGGATGATCTGAGAGGAGGCTTACATGTCTAGGTGCTGTCACTTAGCTGCACAACAGAGAGTCTCTTAGAGAGCTCCTTGGGGTCTTTCTTTTTTAAAAAATATTTATTTATTTATTTTGGATGCGCCGGGTCTTCATTGCAGCATGCAGAATCTTCTTTGAGGCATGCGGGATCTTTAGTTGCATCAGGTGGGATCTTTTAGTTGCGGCACGTGGGCTCATAGTTGTGGCATGCAGGCTTCTTAGTAGCAGCATGTGGACTCTTAGCTGCAGCATGCATGTGGGATCTAGTTCCCTGACCAGGGATCGAACCTGGGCCCCCTGCATTGGGAACGTGGAGACTTACCCACTGGACCACCAGGGAAGTCCCTTCTTGGGGGTCTTATAACTACAAAGTTCTATCTTACTAATGGTCAGCAGATACTCTGTGAGGTTTCACAAGGTATGCAAAGCAAGCAGGCTCTGAATATCCTTGTTTCGGCTATTTTTTAAAATAATTAAATGTGTAAAAATTTGCGTTTGGCACCAGTGGGCTTTTGAGCTAATAAGTCTCAGCCTGCAGTGAAGAAATAAACAACCTAGGGGTCAATACACAGAAGCCATCTTTGGGTCATTTATATAACAAATGTAAAACTATAAAATTTTTAGAAGAAATTATTGGAGAAAGTCTTCGTGACTGAGAGTTGTGCAAAAGATAAAAAGGATATACAGATAGCAAGTAAGTATGTGAAAAGATGTTCAACTTCTCTAGCCATTAGAGAAGTATAAATTAAAGGCAGAATGAGATACCACTGCACACTGGCTAAAATTAAGGCTGACAATACCAAGTGTTAGAAAGGATGTGGAGCAACTGGACCTCTCATATATGGCTAGTTGGAATGTAAAATGGGGGAGCCACTCTGGAAAAAAGTATGATGGTTTCTTGTACAATTAAGCATACTTTAACATACAACTGAGCAATCGCACTCCTGGGTATTTATCCTAGAGAAATGAAACTTCTGTTCATACAAAAATCTGAACATGAATGTTCAAAGCAGCTTTATTTGGGATAGCCTAAAACTGAAACAACCTAAATGTTCTTCAATGTGCAAATGAAAAAACAAACTATGTACATCCATACAATGGAATATTACTCAGCAATAAAAGTAAACAATCTAATAATCCATGCAACAGTATGAATGGATCTCAAGAGCATTATGTTAAGGGAAAGAAACTAGACACAAAAGACTACATGCTGTAAAATTCCAGAGTATGTAATTTGTGGAGAGAGGAAGCAGATTAGTTGTTGCCTAGGGCTGAAGTTGCAAAAGTGGATTAACTGCCAATGGGCATGAAGGAACTTTGTTGGGTGGTAGAAATGGATTATGGTGACGATTGTACGCTTCTATAAATGTGCTAAGAATCATTAAATTGTACATTTACAATGGGCAAATTATACCTAAATAAAGCTGTTTTTTAAAAAAGCATAATTGGCTATAAAAAATATGACAACATAGAATGGAATTTATATCATATGTAAAAATAAAATGTATGACACCATAGCACAAGGGTTAAGAGGACAGAAATGGAAGTACAGTGGTCCCCCTATCAGCGGAGATGGTACCCCCAGTGGATACTTGAAACTGCAGATAGTATCTAATCCTATATATGTTTTTCCTATGGTACATACATACTCATGAAAAAAGTTTCATTTATAAATTAGGAACAGTAAGGAAATATCTGAATTGCCAGCATCACTCCTCTTGCACTTTGGAGCCATTATTAAATAAAATAAGGGTTACTCAAATACAGTCTCTGTGATACCGCGACAGTCAATCTGATAACCAAGGCGGCTACTAAGTGACTAAGGGGCAGGTAGAATATACCATATGGTTACACTGGACAAAGGGATGATTCATATCCTGCATGGGATGGAGCAGGAGAGCACAAGATTCGTCATGCTACTCAGAATGGTGTGCAATTTAAAACTTATAAATTGTTTGTTTCTGGAATTTTCCATTTAATACTTTCAGACACTGGTTGACCAGAGGTAACTGAGACCACAGAAAGCAGAACCATGGATAAGGGGGGACTACTGCATACTACTGTAAAGTTCTCATATGTAAAGTGGTATAATATCACTTGAAAGTAGACTGTAGGGACTTCCCTGGCGGTCCAGTGGTTAAGACCAAAAAAAAAAAAAAAAAACCCAAAACATAAAACAGAAGCAATATTGTAACAAGTTCAATATTTTAACAAGTGCAATAAAGACTTTAAAAAGTGGTCCCCATCAAAAATAAATCTTCAAAAAAAAAAGTAGACTGTAATAAGTTAAATATACATACTATAAACCCTAAAGCACTCATTGAAATAACCAAAGAAAAGGTTATGTATGATAAGCCAACAAAGGAGACAAAATGGAATCACAAAAAAATTTAATTAATCCAAAAGAAGGCAGAAGAAAAGAAAAAAGGGAACAAAGAATACATGAGACAAAGAGAAAAGAAATAGCAAGATTATAGGTTTAAACTTAATTATATTAGTAACCACGTTAAATGTAAATTGCCTGGATACCCCAATTGAAAGTCACAGACTATCAGACTGGATTAAAAAAACCAAGATTCAACTGTTTGCTACCTACAGGAAAAGCACTTCAAATATAAAGACACAAATAAGTAAAAGTAAAAGAATGCTAACACTAACCAAGAGAAATCTGGGGAAGATATATTAAAATCAGACAAAGTAGATTTCAAAGCAAAGAATATCACCAAGGATAAATAAAATCATTTCCAATGATAAAGGGGTCAATTCATGAAGAGTACAAAACAATCCTAAATATTTTGTACCCAATAACCGATCTTTGAAATTCATGAAGCAAAAACTGATTGAATTATAAGGCAATATAGATAAATGCAAAATTAGAAGTTATTTCAAAACTGATCTAAATAATTTATAGAACAAAGGGAAAATCAGTAACTATACAGAAGATGTGAACAACAATATAAATCAACTTGATGTAACTGACATTTACAGAATGCTCTGGCAAAAACAGCAAGATGACATTCTTTTTAAGTGTACATGAAACACTTATCAAAATAGTTCATATTCTGAGCCATGAAAGAAGATTCAATAAACATAAAATATTCATGTCATACAAAATGGGTTCTCTGACCATAAAAGAATTAAATTAGAAACCCATAACAGAATGATCTCTGGGAAATCCCCCAAATATGTGAAAACTAAATGAGACAATTCTAAAATAATCTATGGCTCAAAGAAGAAATCATGGAAATTATAAAGTGTTTTGAACTAAATGGAAATGAAAGCACAAAATATCAACATTTGTGGGAAGTGAGGAAGGGAACTTCAACACTTACCTTATAACATATGTGAAAAGTTAGGTCACAGACCTAAGTATAAAATCTGAACTATAAAACTTCTAGAAAAATCCTAAGAAAAAAGTCTTTGTGATCATGAGAGGGATAAGATTTCTTACATGGGGCATAAAAAGTATAGACAATGAAAGAAAAAAAAAGATAAACTTCATCAAAACTTAAAATATCTGACTCAAGAAAAAGAAAAGACAAGCCACAGACTGGGAGAAAATATTTGCAAAACACATATCTGATAAAGGACTTACATTCAGAAGATTTAAAGAACTCTTAAAATACACACAATAATTTTAAAAGCTTAATTTTAAAACTGAGCAAAGGATTTGCACAAACACTTCACCAAAGAAGATATATAGACGGAAAAATAGGAACATGAAAAGTTGCTTGCTATATTGGTAATTGGTTATTGGGGAAATACAAATTAAAATACCACTACAGGGACTTCCCTGGTGGTGCAGTGGTTGAGAGTCCACCTGCCAACGCAGGGAACATGGGTTGGAGTCCTGGTCCGGGAAGATCCCACATGCTGCGGAGCAACTAAGCCCGTGCACCACAACTACTGAGCCTGCACTCTAGAGCCTGCTAGCCACGACTACTGAGCCCGTGTGCCTAGAGCCCGTGCTCTGCAACAAGAGAAGCCACGGCAATGAGAAGCCCGCACACCACGACGAAGAGTAGCCCCCACTTGCCGCAACTAGAGAAAGCCCGTGCACAGCAACGAAGCAGCAAAAAAAAAAATAAATTAATTAAAATACCACTACACTATTAGAATGATGAATATCTTTTTTAAAAAAAGTCAATACTAAGTGCTGGTGAGAACATGGAGCAAATAGATCTCTAAACACAGGTGGTGGTAGGAATACAAAGTGCTATAAGCCACTTTAGAAAACAGTTTGACAGTTTCTCATAAAGTTACAATACAATTACCATATGACCCAGCAATTCCAATCCTAAATATTTACCCAAGAGAAATGAAACATTGGTCCCTCAAAGATCTATACGTGAATGTTTATAGCAGCTTTACTCTTAATTGCCCAAACCAGGAAATAATGCAAATGTCCATTAACTGGTGAAGACATGAACAAATAGTGGTATATAGCCTGACAAAGAGATACTACAGTGGAGTAAGAAGGAAGGAAATACTGAGTACATGCAACAACATCAACAAATCTCATAAGTGAAAAGCTCAGACACAAAGGTTATAGACTGTGATTCCATTCACTTGGCGATCTGGAAAAGGCAAAACCGCAGACATAAATCAGATGAATGGTTATGAGGGGCTGGGGTGAAAATAGGGGACTGACCATAGGAAATGAGGGAACTGGAACTTTTGGGGGTGATGGAAATATTCTACGATTGCAGTGATGGTTATATGACTATGTACGTCAAAATTCACCCAACGGTATTGTCTCAATAAGGTAAATTTTACTGCATGTAAATTGTTCTTCAATAATCCTGACTTTGGAAAAAGCATATAGGGAAGGGGGAAATATTAAAGATATGTTGTCTAAGAGTTTTCCATGCCTTAAAAAAAGTCATGAATCTTTATTTTCAAAAGTTGTTCTGAGGGAATTCCCTGGCAGTCCAGTGGTTAGGACTCGGCGCTTTCATGGCCAGGGCCAGTTCAATCCCTGGTCAGGGAACTAAGATCCCACAAGCCATATGGCAAAGCAAAAAAAAAAAAAAAGGTTTTCTGAGATGAGTGAGAATAAGATAAATCCACAAGTTAAAAACATGGTGGTGAAGCGGTGGACCTCAAAAGGCAACAGGAAAATCTTAAAGGCTATGGAGTGAGCAGAGGGTTGGATATGCAGCAGAGAAGGGTTGACAAGACTACCTGTAGATGAATAACAATTAGATTGACAGGAGACTTCTCAACAACCACAGAAGTCAGATGATAAGGGTATGATATCTTCAAAGTTTTGTGAAAATATAACTTTGAATCTAGAAGTATCTATTCACCCAAACCACCTTTCAAAATAAAGGGGGAGCTACCATATGATCCAGCAATCCCACTCCTGGACATATATCCAGAAAAGATGAAAACTCTAATTTGAAAAGATACACACACCCCTATGTTCCTAGCAGCACTATGTACAATAATCAAGACATGGAAGCAACCTAAATGCCCATCAGCAGATGAATGGATAAAGAAGATGTGGTATAGATATACAATGGAATATTACTAAGCCATCAAAAAGAATGAAATATTGCCATTTGCAGCAACATGGATGGACCTAGAGAATATACTAAATGAAGTAAGACAGAGAAAGACAAATATTATATATCACTTATATGTGGAATCTAAAAAATAACACAAATGAACTCATTTATAAAACAGAAACAGACTCACAGACATAGAAAACAAACTTATGGTTGCCAAAGGGGAAAGAAGGGGGAGAGATAAATTAGGAGTTTGGGATTAGCAGATACACACTACTATATATAAAATAGATAAACAAAAAGGACTTACTGTATAGGACAGGGAACTATATTCAATACCTTGTAATAACCTATAACGGAAAAGAATCTGAAACATATATGTATATATATAATTGAATCACTTTGCTGCACAACTGAAACTAACACAATATTGTAAATCAACTACACTTCATTTTTTAAAAAGTAAAGGGGAAAAATGATAATTTTGGATAAATAGAGATGGGAAGAATTTAGCACTAACAAACCCTCACAGCAAGAATTACTACATGTTACAGTACTTTCAGGAAGTAGGAAATTGAACTCAGAAGGAAGTAGAGTGATGCAGGGAATAGTAAGTAGAGAAACTAGTAAACACGTCAATAAATCTGAGTAATGACAGAATAATAACAAATGTTGAGGGAATTAAAAAAAACAGTGGTGATATCAGTGATACTATTTAGCAATAAAAAGGAAGAAACTAGCTCAACAACTTGGATAGATCTCAAGGACTTTATGCTGTGTGAAAAGAGCCAATCTCAAAAGGTCACATATGGTACAATTCTATTTATATGACATTCTTGAAATGATACAATTATTGAGATGGAGAACAGATTAGTAGTTGCCAGGGGTTGGAGACAGTGGTAGAGCAGGGGTGAGGGTAAGACCGTAAAGGAATATCACAAGGGAAAGCTTTATGGTGGTGGATCAGTTCTGTGTCTTGATTACAGTAGTGGTCACACAAACCTACACGTGATAATATGACACAGAACTATAAATAAACATTGTACCGATGTCAACTTCCTGGCTTTGATATTGCACTGTATTTGTATAAGATGTAACTTTCAGAAGGTACTGGGTGGAAAACACAGAGACCACTCTGTACTATCTTTGCAACTTCCTATGAATTTATAATTATTTCAAAAGAAAATGTTAAAAAAAAGATGAAACCACTAAATAATAAAAATATAGAAGTATAGAAGATGGCAGGGGCGATCGGAGTTGAATCATTTTAAGGTCTTCATATGTTTGAAAAGAGGACAAAGATATTGATTAAACCTTAAGTCATCTATGTCATTAAAAATTTAAGGAGGGCTTCCCTGGTGGCTCAGTGGTTAAGAATCCGCCTGCCAATGCAGGGGACACGGGTTCGAGCCCTGGCCCGGGAAGATCTCACATGCCGTGGAGCAACTAAGCCCGTGTACCACAACTACTGAGCCTGTGTTCTAGAGCCCATGAGTCACAACGGCTGAAGCCTGCGTGCCTAGAGCCTGTGCTCTGCAGCGGGAGAGGCCACTGTAGTGAGAAGCCCACGCACTGCCACGAGGAGTGGCCCCCGCTCGCCACAGCTGGAGGGAGCCCGCGCCTCGCAGTGAAGACCCAATGCAACCTAAAATCAATAAATTTATTAAAAAAAAAAATTTAAGGACGACAATAAAAGAACAAAAATATGTACAGTTTCTAAACCGGAGAAGGAGAGGGGAAACATAATAAGGAAAACTTGATTAATTCAACAGAAGTTATGAAAGGAAAAAAGAGTAAAGTGGCTTGCTAAAACATATATATTCAAAAAGTCATAACTTTCCTACAACATCAGCAATAATGAATTAGGAAAAAGTAATACAATTCATAATAATAACAAAAGAATTATAATATCTATAAAAAAATCTAAATGAAAACTGTGTGTGGCATATGAAGAAAACTACAAATATTTATGGAATAAGTACTGTTTATACATAGCTATTTGGCCTTGAGAAATAAAGAAAGGAGAGCAAGTTTCGAATTTGTTCGTGAAAAGCATGTCCTTGATAAGAAAGCAAAAGTAACAACGTTGTGCTGGTCTGCAAGGGCTGACTGCAAGAATGCTGCAGTTTCTAACGTGTCAAACTTTGACCAGCTGAGTAACATAAAGGATGTGAGTCCTGAAGTCCTCCTAATAAGTGGATGCCATTTAATCCCTGTTTCTGATGGAACAAGCTTGGGGAGGACTCGGGAGTTGAAGGTTCCTACGTCTCACTGGAGCAGGTGTGCAGCTCTAAAAAGGTCTGGGGCCTGATCCTGGTGGGAAGGCGGAGGTGCTCAACCCTTGACTTTCTCGGGACAAGGCTGTTGGTGGTACCCAAGTCAAGCCTAGTCCACATCGCCACTGCAGCCAGCCACATCTCACCCCAAAAGAACATCCTAGCCAAAGAGGGTCTTGCCTTAGGGTTAAGACTTCTCTCATCAGGGAGAGGAAGAATGGCTGAGACTACTTCTATCCTCTTTATCAACCACACCCAATAAATGGGTCTTATCCTTTCAAGAGACTGATGAGGAATATTGAGTTCAATGGTCTCATCTGGGTGGGTTTGGGATGATCCAAATCCCCCCTCTCCACACGGATATTAAATTCTCTAGTCAACTAAGAATCCAACTGGAACACTACATGTGGGTAAAATAACAATGCTCATTGATAAAATATACAGTATGACTTGAACAAAGCAAGCTATGCTCCTGAAGAGGGAGTTATCTTTCCAAACCAATGTGTAGGTTTGAATTACTATGATTTCAATAAATATCCCAATGGGATGAGTTTTTTTGTTTGTTTTTTTTGGGGGGGATGAGTTTTGAACTTGACAAAATTATAATAGCTAGTATTATTTAGAACTTACTGTGTGCCAGGTATTAATCTATGTGCCGTATGTGTTTTAATTCCATTAATCCTCACCACAGCCCCATGAAGAAGATGCTACTATTGTTCTTATAGAAGATACTATTATTATTCTCATAGAAGATACTGAAGCAACCTGTCCAAAGTTATAGAGCTGGTAGATGTCAATGCAGGATTTGAACTTGAGAAGTTCACCTGTTGGGCCCATGTTCTAAATGGCACTGCAACTTGTCTTTTAAAATAAAACTGGAAAAATAAATAGATAAAGCTATCAAAGACAAACACCAATGGAGGCAGACTAGTCCTAACAGCTATCTCAGGGTGCAATACACAGTGTAATATTATATGAGAACAGATAAAGGGAACTGGTGGAACAAAACCAACCACTGAGAAACAGAATCTATTGTGTACATTGCTTTAATTAAAGGTGTATCTAAAATCAGAGACAGAGATTTTAGTAAGTTGTGTTAGCACAGCAGGCTAACAACTGCAAGGGGAGGGTAAAGATTCACTCTGAATTAATAATTTCTCTTTTCACCATGCACAAACAGGTATCTCAACTGGAATAAAGAGTTAAATAAAACCAAATTGTATCATAAAAAATAGAATACCTATCAATAAATATTTATCAACTTTTGATGGAGGAGGAATGCCTATGTAATAAATTACAAAGGAAAACAGCAACTGACCTGATAACATAAAAATGTAAATTTTCTGTTAACTAAATAAAAACTCAGAAAGTTCAGAGGCATAGGCAAACAGAAAAGTTATAGCAAATATAACTTAAAATCACACAAAATGCAACTGCACTGTTTTGTCAAGTTGCTTTAAATTTGAAGAACTCACTGATGTCCTTAAAATAGAAAGAATTTTCAGAAATCAAAGAGCAAAATACTAAAACCCTAGAAAAAAAAAATTGACATAAGCAAAATCAACAGAAGAGACACTAATGTTCAAAAATTCATTTTTAATTCAATAAAAGATGCAAATTAAAACAATAGGTCATTTTATATTTCCCTTTGTTGATAAAGAGTTCTTTTAAATAATGGTAGTAAGACTGTAATATAGATATAAATGCATGCAAACTTTGTGTAATGCAATTTAGCAAAACACAATATTTACATTTTGTGTCATTTTGAATTAAGTAAATTAAGTAGTGGGATATAAACATCTTTAAAAAATTGTACTTGTGTGCAATATTTGAAATAATGCAAAGCTCGGCATTTTTAAAACTTGAAAAACAGCAAAATTACTGAGCTTTCCAACCAAGTGAATTGTAAACTGTGGAGATGCAACATAGCATGGAAATTAGGAGGTTGGACACCAGAGACAGGTCATTTGGGTTTAAATTCTTCTGTTTACAAGCTGAGCTATTTACAAGCTGTGTAAACTTGGACAAGTTACTTTATCTCTCTGTGCCTTGGGTTCTTCATCTATGAAGTGGTAATAATAATAATAACCACCTTATATGTTACAAGTATTAAATGAGATAATATATTTAAAGTATTTAGAACACAGCCTGGCATGTGTAAGTATTACATAGTGTTTATTATGACAGGATGATGATGGTGGTGATGATCATTATGATCATAATGATAATGATAACGGTTGACATTGCCACATGATGGCACCAGGTTAGCAGAAAACAAACATACCCATTATCCTTTGTCATTATTCTGACCCATACTGCTGTTAAGTGCTAGACATTCTACAGATGATTTTCTTGGGTATTTATTATTTTGCTATAGTATTCAGTAAAAATAATAGCTTATAGTAAACAGCAACTTTTAAATACAAATTTTCAAATATTTTTATATTTATAAGAATGTTTGTTAAATAATAATACAATTACTATTGCTGAAATGGTAACACCAAATCAATAACTTTAAAATAGAAATTAGATATATTACAACATTATAAGAAGAATTTTTTAAAACTCATGATACACTATGCCCTTTGAAAAAACTATCAAAAGAATGCTGAAAAATAAAGAATCATTAAAGCAAAAATAGACTGTAGTAGTTGAAGATCTATGCACACCAGGAATACCCTCTCACACAAACTTCACATTCATTCCAATTGGAAAATCAGCCTTGGATTCTCAAAGTCTTCAGGAACACTTCCCTCACATAAAATGCAACCACCTGGTAAAGGCAGAACCAATAAACCTACAACAGTCAGGACCCTTTATGTACTGGCATCAAAATACATAAGAATTGCTATAAAAATCTCAAGAAAGAACTGACCAAAAAGTTAGACTAAAACACTTGATTTTTAAGATAAACTAAGTAGACAAATATATATACCAAGATATATACCCATTATCTATTTGACTCCAAAGAAAACCTCAAAACTTTTTCAAAATTAGAATTCGTACAGGCCATAGGCTCTCACCATTTTATCACCAGCAAAGTTTTAAACTGTTTATAAAGTAGCTCTTGAGTCAGGTTGGAAATAAAATCTGTATTTCAAGACAATTTAGAAAATTTCTTCAACAACAATAAGCAAATTTCAGAGAATGCAGTCAAAGCTGTATTCAGGGGAATATTCATAGCCTTAAATGCTTTTTGTTATTGAACAAGAAATAATAAAAACAAACATTCAACACAGGAAGCTATAAACCTGTAGAAAATGAAGTAACTAATTACAATAAAGGAGAAATTAGTACACTAGAAAATAAAATAGAACTGATATATCTGAGGATGAGTTCTTTGAGATGGCCAGTTAAACAAACTTTAGCAAGTTTAATAAGGATATATATATATATATATATGAAATGAGATAGAGAAAATACAAATAGAAAACTTTTAAGAATAAAAAGTAAAATTTCTCTCTAAGAAATCTCACTTCTAGATATAGCCATAAAAATCCAAATAACATTTAAACAAGCCTAACAAAGCAGCATATTAAAATAGCCATAGCTACAACAAAATAAAGTTTAAGAATGCAAAGACTGTTCCATATTAACAGGAATAGATAGGAAAAACTTTGTCCACGTCAATAAAGGTAGAAAAGCATTTTCTAAAGTAGAACATCCATCCCTGCTTATTTTTTAAAAATCTCCCAATAAAATAGGAATTGAAATATACTTCTATAATTTAGTAAAGAATATCAATATCAACTGGTAAGCCAGCAAGTAACAGCAATTGCTCATTAAAACAAACAAACAAAAAACCACCAAAGGCATTCTCATTAAAATAGACAACAAGACAAGAATGCCCATAATCACTTCTGCTATTTAAGATTATGGTAGAAGTTCTGTGTACCATTGCAATACTCTTTATCTGTATACAACACAAGTATATCTCTCAACAACAACAGCAACAACAACAAATCAATTGTAAAACTATTGAAACTAATAGGAAAATTTTCCAAAATGTCTGTTTACATGGGTTACAATGGCTTGATAGTTTCAGTTTGGGATGAAAAAAAAGTTCCAGATGTGGTTGGTGGTGGTGGTTGGACAACAATGTCAATGTACTTAATTCCACTAAACTGTACACTTTAAATGCTTAAAATGGTAAATTTTGTGTTATTTATATTTTACCACAATAAAAAAATGTCAATGGTTTAGATAACTTGGAATAATAATGGCACTATAAAAGTGCTCGATAATTATTTTTTAAATGAATAACTAGTTTTGAAAAGTTAATGGGTAAAAAACAAGCATTCACAATAAGAGAGAGAAGGAAGGAAGGAATGAAGGAAAGGAGGGAAGGAACGAAGGAACGAAGGAAGGAAGGATGGAGGGAGGGAAGGAAGGAAGGAAGGAGGGAGGGAGGGAAGGAAGAAGGAAGGAAGGAAGGAAGGACGGAGGGAAGAAGGAAGAGAGGGAGGAAGGAAGGAAGGAAAGGAGGGAGGGAGGGAAGGAAGGAAGGAAGGAAGGAAGGAGAAAGAGAAGGGAAGAAGAGAGTGAACAAGGGATGGAGGATGGGAGGGAGGAAGATGCAGGACTCTTATGAAGCTACAAATGTTTATTCAGGGACATCAAAGACAACTGAGTTTTTTCAAAAGGCATCACATTCCTGGATAAAAACATTCAATATTACAAAGGTCTAAAAATTCTCCAAACTAATCTTTATAGGTAATTCAATTCTAGTCAAAATATCAGCAGGATTTCCCTTTCAGAATTTGACACAATAATTATAAGGTTTATCTGGAATAATAAATGAGTGAGAAGAGCCAAGAAGATTTTGAAAATTAGTAATGAGGAAGGAGGGGCTATTCCAGAAATCCATAATGTGGTCTATAATTTCTTTTTCTTCCTTCCAGAAGACTAGAAGTTCTGCTTCTCCCAGCTCACTCACAATTGTCCAGAGAAAGAAAAGACATTGGTACAAGTTGCTAAAAGTTACTTTAACCGAGTAAACAAGCACCTTCAGTAGAATATGTTTTTAATATATTTTTTATTTTTAAAATAGAATACCACAATTGGAAATAAACTTACTAGTTCTGCTGTATAAATTAACCAAAGTGTATTACAGAATGCTTTTCTTTTTAAGATTTTTTTTTTTTAATGTGGACCATTTTTAAAGTCTTTATTGAATTTGTTACAATATTGCTTCTGTTTTAGGTTTTGGTTTTTTGGCCGTGAGGCATGTGGAATCTTAGCTCCCCCACCAGGGATCCAACCTGCCCAACAACTGGACTGCCAGGGAAGTGTCCAGAATGCACTGATATTCTGTGATTTGGGCTCTGAGATTTAAAGTTATTCAAGTGTTGTCTTCTTGTACAATTAATGAAAGTAAAATCTTTCTATAAAAATAAGTAAATTTTCTACTGTCCATTGAAAAACCATAATCAAGAAAAATTTCTTGAAGGGTGGTTATGGGATCAAGTAGACAAACAGACTAACAAACAGAATAGAAAGTATAGAAACAGCACCGAGTATATACATGATTTTCGCATATAGAAAGGGCAGTGTTTTAAGTCAATAGGAATATGATGAATTATTTGACATTTGCCATTGAAGTTACAGACTGATAATTTGTGGGGAAAAAATAAAGTTAGTTCTCTAAATCATAGCTTACACTAACTTGAATTGTAAATGGATTGAACAGTTTAATTCTTCCATACATTTAACAAATGTTTACCAAGTACAAATTTATGAGCTAGACTACTGTGAGGTAGCAAGGACAGAGCAGTGAACAAGACCCACACTCATGGGGTTGACCACCTAGCTGTGGTCTAATGGTAAATGCCGATAACTTCAGTGGAATTGAGAAAACATTCTACAGTTAGGTATCAGGGTTCTAGTCACAGCAACTCTAGGGTTAGGTGATGTTTCACTTCCCACCCTGCATTTCTTTTATCTGGTGAACAGATTTATACGGTGATAACCCTTTGGCTTTTCACCTTCCCCTTGGTGATAGTAAACTTCAGGTGGTTTCCTGCTTACCTTTTAGAAATAGTGGGTGGGGAGGTAATCAAGCACTAGGATGTTTAAAATTCAGCTTCCTCAACATTTCAGGGCAGATGTGGAGGACAGAGACATATAAGCTCACAAGGAGGTGGAGGGGATCTCCCAGAACAAAGGGCAAAGGTAGCAATCACAAGATAATGTATCCTGCCACCCTTGATAACATTTTCTCCATCACGGTCAGAATTAATGAGAAGAGAGAAGAGAAATTCAGCTTAAAAATAAATATATACATAAGTCTCTCTCCCTCTCCCCCTCAGTGCTTGAACTGGGATGTCACCTGACAGGTATAATGTGAGGTGTAGCATGTGGCCAATGAAACAGCTCTGATTCTGCCTCCCAATTGTTTCTACCCTAACTGACATGGCAACCATAATGCAGACATCAAAGATTGAATTGCACAATCAGTTGTTTAATTACCTCTGAGATGATGCCAGAGAAGTCCAGGGTCAAGGAATTCACAGAACAGGGGCTCTGACCTAACCTCACAGGTCAGGTGAGGCTTCCCTGAGGATATTTGAGAACTCTGAAGCGGGAGCAAGAATTAAACAGGTAGAGTGACTAAGACAGAGGCTGAGCACGTGCAGAGTCTGTAATAAAGCAGATGGCCCTCTCCAGCGCAGGTGGGCATCATCTAATCCATTAAGGACCTGAATAGATCAAAAAAGTGGAAGGCTGAATTTGCTCTCTGCCTGACTACTTTAACACCAATCTTCTCCAGTCCTTGGTCCTCTTGCTTCTCAGGCCTTCACACCTGGACTGGAAACTACATCATTGGTCCTCTGGCTCTTGGGCCTTTAAACGTATACCACCAGCTTTCCTGTGTCTCCAGATTGCAGATGGCAGACTGTGGGACTTCTTAGCCTCCATAATCGTGTGAGCTAATATCTTACAGTCTCTTTCTTAGCTTTTTTTTTTATTACAAGCCAATCATATATATATATATATATATATATATATGTGTGTGTGTGTATATATATATATGGCTGGTTCTGTGTCTCTGGAGAACCCTGACAAATACAGATTTCTCTCTTAGTCAGTCTGAGTTGCTATAACAGAATACCATAAACGGGAATGGCTTAAACAACAAAAATTTATTTCATACAGTTCTGGAGGCTGAGAAATCCAAGACCAAGATGTGGGCAGATCCATTGTCTGGTGAGGGCATTCTTCCTTCTTTGCAGACCAGCCATCTTCATCTTGAATCTCATACGGTGGAGAGAGAGAGAGATCACCTCTCTCATATCTATTCTTTTTTTTTTTTCCCCAAGGCAGAATAATAATATGTTGCTTTATTTAACCAGTCCCTATGGATGGACATTTGCATTGTTAATAGGTTTTGGCTGTTACAAATAATGCAGAAGTGAATATCTTTGCACACATCTCCTTGTCCATCTGTACAAGAGGTTTTATCAAAGATCTGCCTAGAAGTGAAATTTTCATAGTCCTTATCAATGCTTTAAAAATCGTGATACAGGGCTTCCCTGGTGGCTCAGTGGTTGAGAGTCTGCCTGCCAATGCAGGGGACACGGGTTTGAGCCCTGGTCTGGGAAGATCCCACATGCCGCGGAGCAACTAAGCCCGTGAGCCACAATTACTGAGCCTGCGCGTCTGAGCCTGTGCTTCGCAACAAGAGAGACCGCAATAGCGAGAGGCCGCAATAGTGAGAGGCCCGCGCATCGCGATGAAGAGTGGCCCCCGCTTGCTGCAACTGGAGAAAGCCCTCGCACAGAAACGAAGACCCAACACAGCCATAAATAAATAAATAAATAAAATTAAAAAAAAAAAAAATTAAAAAAAAAAAAAAAAATCGTGATACATTTAAAGAGCACCGGTTCCATACTAAAAGCAGACAGTTATTCATCAAGTTGAAATTGGGGGACATTTTTTATACATTTCTTGATCTCTATAGAACCAATCTCTTATTTTACAGAAATTAATGACCCTAAGGAAACTTGCGTGGGTCCTTCAGACACTTCCTACCTCAGCGAGCAGAAACACAGTGGTGATAGCTGGTCAGATGGTCACTTAGCACACCAAAGAGATGACAAAGATCGTGGCCCCAGGTACGTGGGTGTGCTGTTGTCACTCACAGCACGCTTTTACCCATTAAGGTGGATGTTATAATCCCTCCTTTGTCCAGAAAAGGAAACTGAGACTCATAGAGAGCCTTTTTTTTTTTTCAGGTTTATGAGATAGGGTTTTTTTTAATAGATCTTTATTGGAGTATAATTACTTCACAATACTGTGTTGGTTTCTGTAGCACAACAAAGCGAATCAGCCATATGCATACGCATGTCCCTATATCCCCTCCCTCTTGAGCCTCCCTCCCATCCTCCCTATCCCACCTCTATAGGTCATCGCAAAGCACCGAGCAGATCTCCCTGTGCTATGCTGCTGCTTCCCACCAGCCAACTATTTTACATTTGGTAGTGTATGTATGTCGATGCTACTCTACTTCGCCCCAGATTCGCCCTCCCACCCCATGTCCTCAAGTCCATTTTCTATGTCTATCTCTTTATTCCTGCCCTGCAACTAGGTTCATCAGTACAATTTTTTTTTTTTTAGATTCCATATATATGTGTTAGCATACAGTATTTGTTTTTTTCTCTTTCTGACTTACTTTACTCTGTATCTCATATCTATTCTTAAAAGGGCACTAATTGCATTCATGAAGGTCCACCCTCATAACCTAATCACCTCCCAAAAGTCCCGCTTCCAAATACCATCACATTGGCGACTTAGGCTTCAACACATGAAATGGGGGGAGACACAAACTTTCAGTCCATAGCACATACCTAGTTACTTTCATTACATCTGGTTTCATTTTTCCTTTCTGTTGACACCGTGCTGTTTCTCTCTCACACTTAAACCTTTGCCTGTACATTTTCAAAGAGTGTTTTTAAACACTTGAACAAATAATATTATTTTATCAAATTGAGAATAGTAATGTGTGCAGAATAAAATACAGGCTTGGCTACCTAGGAGAGTTCTATGGAAATCTGCTTTTCTTGACCATGACCCCATTCCAATTCAAAGTCTGGTATCTGGGGGAGAAAAAAACTGATTTTTTAATCTCTCTTTAAACTCCATTTAAATTATGCTCAAAATGTCCTATTCTCATCAATCAGAGGAAAAATGAAAATGAGTAATAAATATGAGAAAATGTTCAGCACTCAACCAATCAAAGAAATGCAAAATAAAACAACAAGGTAATAATTTTAACCTACCAAACTTGCAAATGCTTTTTAAATATCAATACTGGATGTTGGCAATGGTGAGATACAGCTCATATAATAGTGCTCATGGTAGCACAGACTGAAAAATATTTTGGCAATATAGATCAAGAGCCTTCAAAACAGTCATAACCTTTGACCTCATAAATTCTCTGCTAGAAATCTAGTATAGAAAATAATGTAGAAAATCAAAGATCTATGTACAAAAAAATTCAAAGCAGTGGCATAAAAAACAAAAACAAAAAAACTGTCGACATCCTACAATTTATAGTTTTGGTCACAGTTTTCAGGCTGTTTTCAGTAGAGCCCTAGAGTTAAAAATGGGGAACCAGTGGGTCCAGAAAGTGGTCAAGTTGATAGGACTCTGAGTTCTATATTTCAGCTTTTATCTATTTACATATTGAGTTCCAATTAAGATTCACTTTTTGCGGGGAGGGGTGTGGGGGAGTTAATCATCTGTGAGTGATGTGCAACCAGATTCCCAAAGCTAAGCACAGTGCTTAGCTCATAATAGGTATTCAACAAATAGATGATGTTTGTTGTATATTTAAGTATTTTTTTCCTCATTAAAAACAAGTTTGAAAAGTATTATAATCAGGAAATTGAATAAATACCAGAGGTTGGCAAACTGTAGCCTGTGAACCAAGCCTGGCCCACCACCTGTTTTTATAAATAAAGTTTTATTAGGACACAGCCACCCACACTCATTCACTTACATGTTGTCTATGGCTGCCTTTGTGCTGCAATAGCAGAGCTGAGCAGTTGCGACAGGGACTGTGTGGCCTGCAGTGCTAAAGATATTTACTCTCTGGCCCATTACAAAGAGTTTGCTGACCCTTGCTCTATATCATAAACTGCATGCCGCCATTTTAAAATATGAAAAATATAACATTAATAATAAATGAAAATGTTCACAACGTGATGTTAAGTGTTAAAAGTTCAAAAACAAAAGTGTTGGTGAGAAGGTGAGGTAACAGGAAGTGTCCTATGCCACTGATGAGAGTGTAAATGGTTACAAGCACTTAGGAAAGCACCTTGGCATCGTCTCCTGAATTCATAAGTGTGCAACCTATAACTGACATCTGCAAGTTGATGTCTGAACAGAATCTTCATTCCTAGCAGTTACACAATGGAAATGAGGGCACATGTGCACTAAAAGGTATACTAAAAGAATGTTCACAACAGCATTATTTGAAATAGGCCCAAACTGGAAACAACCCAAACATTCATCAAAAATAGAGTGGATAAATATATTATGGTAGATTCATACAATGGGAAAAAATCCTCAGTGCAAATGCATAAACTCTACTCATAACAGGGCTGAATCTTGCAAGCATAATGCTGAGAAAGAGAAAGTAGACAAAAAAAGAGTATATACCATATGCTTCTAATAATAAGTAGAAGCCTAATAATAGGCAAAATTAATTTATGACAGATACTAGGATATCCTTTAACTTTGGGGGAAGCGGAGAGGATACACATTTGTAGGGGGCTTGAAGAGAGGCTTCAGAGGGGCTAGTAACCTTTCATTTCTTTACCTGGGTGGTGGTTACATGGCCATTTTCACTTAGCAATAATTTATTGATTTGTGCACTTTTCAGTGTACATGTCAAAATTTGATTTTTACAAATGTTTTAAAATGAATGTATAATATGGTCCTAATTTGGTTGAAGAAAGAAAGTATGAGACTGTATGTGTGAGTGTATCAAAAAAGCAACCAATAGAACTACATCAAAATCTTGAGAAACTGGAACTGCAAAAAAAATAATAAAATACCTAGGAATAAATATAACCAAGGAGGTAAAAGACCTGTACTCATAAAATTATAAAACAGTGATGAAAGAGCTTGAAGATAACACAAACAATGGAAAGATACACCATGCTCATGGATTGGAAGACTTAATATTGTTGAAATGACCATACTACCCAAGGCAATGTACAGATTCAACAGAATCCCTATCAAAATACCAATGGCATTTTTCACAGAACTAGAACAAATAATTCTAAAATTTGTATGGAAAAACAAAAGACCTCGAATAGTCAAAATAATCTTGAGAAAGAACAAAGCTGGAGGTATCACACTCCCTGATTTCAAACGATACTACAAAGCAACAGTAATCCAAATAGTATGGTACTGGCCCAAAAACAGACACATAGATCAATGGGACAGAATAGAGAACCCATAAATGAGCCCACACTTACATGGTCAATTAACCTACAACAAAGAAGGCAAGAACATATGATGGGGAAAAGACAACTTCTTCAATAAATGGTGCTGGGAAAACTGGACAGCTACATGCAAAAGAATCAAACTGGACTACTTTCTCACACCCTATACAAAAATAAACTCAAAATGTATTAAAGACTTAAATGTGACACCTGAAACCATAAAACTCCTAGAAGAAAACATAGGCAGTATACTCTTTGATACTGGCCTTAGCAATAATTTTTTGGATATGTCTCCTCAGGCAAGGGAAATAAAAGCAAAAATAATCAAATGGAACTACCTCAAACTAAAAAACTTTTGCACAGTGAAGGAAACTATCAATAAAATGAAAAGGCAGCCTACTAAATGGGAGAAGATGCTTGCAAATGATATATCGGATAAGAGGTTAATATCAAAAATATACAAAGAACTCATAAACTCAACATCAAAAAACCAAAACCTCAATTTAAAACTGTGCAGAGGGGACTCCTCTGGTGGTCCAGTGGTTAGGACTCCATACTTCCACTGCAGGGGGCAGGGGTTCGATCCCTCACCAGGGAACTAAGATTCCACATGCTGCACAGTGTGCACCACCTCCCCCCAAAAAAAGAAGTGTGCAGAGGACCTGAATAGACATTTGTCCAAAGAAGACACACAGATGGCCAACAGACACAAGAAAAGATGCTCAACATCACTAATCATCAGGGAAATGCAAATCAAAACCACAATGAGATACCACCTCACACCTGTCAGAATGGCTATCATCAAAAAGACAACAAATAATAAGTGTTGGCAAGGATGTGGAGAAAAGGGAATCCTCATGCACTGTTAATGGGAATGTAAGTTGGAACAGTACGGAGGTCTCTCAAAAAATTAAAAACATATGATCCAGCAATTCCACTTCTGGGTATTTTCCAAAGAAAACAAAAACACTAATTTGAAAAGATATATGCAGTCCTATGTTCATTGCAGCATTATTTACAATAGTTAAGATATGGAAACAACCTAATTGCCAATCAATAGATGAATGGATAAAGATGTGGTACACACTCACACACACACAAAATGGAATATTATCTAGCCATTAAAAAAAAGAATGAAATCTTGCCATTTGTGACTACATGGATGAACCCAGTGGGTATTATGCTAAGTAAAATAAGTCAGAGAAAGAAAATACCATATGATTTCACTTATATGTGGAATCTAAAAAACAAAACAAATGAAAAAACATAACAAAACAGAAACAAGGTCATAGATACAGAGAACAAACAGGTGGTGGCTAGAGGGGAGCGACCTGGGAGATGAGTAAAATAGGCGAGGGAGATTAAGAGGCACAAATTTCCAGTTATAAGATAAATGTCAGGGGACTTCCCTGGTGGTCCAGTGGTAAAGAATCTGTCTTCCAATGCAGGGGACGTGGGTTCGATCCCTGGTCAGGGAACTAGGATCCCACGAGGGGCAACTGAGCCCTCGCACCACAACTACTGAGCTCGTGCCCCTTAACTAGAGAACCTGTGTGCCACAAAATACAGAGTCCACATGCCCTGGCACCCGCACCCGTGTGCCACAACTATAGAGCCCACGCACTCTGGAGCCTATGCATCACAACTAGAGAGAGAAAACGTGCATGCCACAACTAGAGAGAAGTCCACATGCAGCAACAAAAGATCCTACATGCCTCAGTGAAGATCCCGTGCCGCAACTAAGACCCGGCGCAGCCAAAAATAAATAAATAAATAAATAAATAAATAAATAACTTTTTTAAAAAAAGCTATTAAAATAAATGAGTCAAAATGTACAGCTTGGGAAATATAGTCAATAATATCGTAATGTCTTTGTATGGTGACAAATGGTAACTAGAGTTACCATGGTGATCATTTTATAATACCTAGAAATATTGAATAACTATGTTGTGCACCTTGAACATAGTGTTGTACGTCAATTATACTTAAATTTTTTAAATAATAATAAAATCAGGAAAAAAATTGTCCTATGTTTGGACTTTGAGGTCGTTTCCAATGTTTTTGTGATTTCAAATAATACTACCTTGTGATATTTGTATTTTGTATAATATTTGAATGTAATACTTGAATATAATATCACAAATACAAATATTTGTATTTGAAAAAAAACCTTGAGAAATTGGATTATGACTGCTTTTATTTTTTTCCTCTATACACTGTTCAAAATTCTCTACAATGTTTAAAACATGAGAAATCTCTAAGAATGATAGCTGCGAGGCAGATATCCAGAATTCCCGTTTCTAAAGTTGAAAGAAATTGGCAAAAAGAAGGAAAATTAGCAAAGAACACATAGCGAACATTACAAATTCAGCTGATACTCCCAACTAGCGGCACACGGACTAGAAGTGAGGGAAAGCCAGGGGGAGCCAGGGAACATCCCATCTGGAGGGCCTTCCCCCACACTGCTGAATGACGTCCTACATCCCAAGTCAGTGGAGTGGCCTAAGTTTACATAGCAATAGGAGCATATACACCACAGAAGTTGACAAATGCTACAAATCAGACCTTGACTTATTGCTTTATTGATCATCTAGACTTAAGAAAATGATGGAGAAAAATGTTAATCATGCATTAAAATTAAATATGTATTTATAAAAATCACCCCCCAAATTAAGGAAATATTCTTCCAGGACTCAAAAGCTATTATCCAGGGCTTCCCTGGTGGCGCAGTGGTTAAGAATCTGCCTGCCAATGCAGGGGACACGGATTCAAGCCCTGGTCCGGGAAGATCCCACATGCCGCGGAGCAGCCCATGCACCACAACTACTGAGCCTGCGCTCTAGAGCCCGCCAGCCACAACTACTGAGCCCACGTGCCACAACTGCTGAAACCCGTGCACCTAGAGCCCGTGCTCCGCAACAAGAGAAGCCACCGCAATGAGAAGCCCGTGCACCACAACGAAGAGTAGCCCCCGCTCGCCGCAACTAGAGAAAGCCCGCGTGCAGCAACGAAGACCCAACGCAGCCAAAAATAAATAAATAAAATTAAAAAAACAAAAACAAAAAAACAAAAGCTATTATCCAATCCAGCAAAGGAGTCGCTCATATCATGGACCAACATCCCTACATATGTCTTTGGTTATTTCACTTTCATCTTACTAGTTAACATAAAGGAAAACATCAGTCAACATTTATGTTGGAACTACACTTGCTGGTCAATAGCAACCGTAAGTTGGCTACGGATATAAGCATTCAGCACAAATCAGCAAAAACATCCTGTGAAAATCAATCAGCTCTATGGAATTTACAAGAGTATTGCTTATTTTGTCTTTATTTGTAAATTGTGTGCTACACATCCTTTATATCAGTAATAGTGATAATAAATATACAAACATATGTGCATCTATCTTCCCAGAGAGCCGGTTGTTAAGCATTTACCAGCGCACCACTGCCTAAAAACATTTTTTTCTCAGTAGAAGGAAGTTATTAGCATAAACGTGATTTGCAGATGTAGCCACAGCTGAAGAAGCCAAAGAGCTGATGGGAGGAGGCCACTAAAGCAAAAAAGGTAAAGGTAAAAAGTACCTGTTTCAAACTAGGGCTAAGGGAGAGTAAACAACCAACATTTTGTACCCTGTATGGAGGGAATCTATAGGAGGTTAAGTCCTCATTTTTCAGGTTCTGCCACAGGTAGAGAAAGAAAATAAGAAATCTGAGAGCAAGAAAGTTAAAAGGTCTTCTCTATAATTAACTTAACAGGTAAATTAAGGTGCATAGATTCCCAGGGGCTCAGATAAAAAGAAGTGGCGTCCCCCAGCATCTACCGAATTCTCTGCACCCTTTGCTATTCATCCAATAAATTGCACTTTCTCCTCTAATGAGATTGTGACTTAATGTGGAAAACCTGATTTCCTTTGCATTTAAACAGTACTTTATAATTTTCAAATACAATTATATTATCTCATTTGATTCTCATAACAATTTTTATGAAGCAGGAATGGCTAAATTTTAAGGGAAAAAAATTCCCAGGGAAAACTTACTATTTTTTGTGTGCTTAATTTAATCATGGTTTTAAAACCAGGCCCAAGAAAAATGCTGTATTTCTTTTATGTGTATTCATACCTGGTTCCTTAAAGATTTTGGTATGGTTTTGTTTCCAAAGCACTTGCCCTTTATCATTCTTCCTGGGAAAGAAGACAAAACCACCTGATTACAATTAACTAAAGGGCAAACATTAATTTTTAAAATTAATTTATTAATTTATTTTTCACTTTTATTTATTTATTTTTTCACTTTATTTATTTATCTTTATACAGCAGGTTCTTATTTGTTATCTATTTTATTTATCTATTAGTGTATATATGTCAATCCCAATCTCCCAATTCATCCCACCACCACCCAACCATTAATTTTTTAAACCCTGGCCTCCACCTTTATCATGAAATCTTCTGAGAGGTAGACAGACAATCTTTCTTTAGTCCTTGATCTAAATTTTCTTCCTTAGTATAGAAACATGAACACAGCATGTGCTCAAGTAAATTAGGTAAGAATGGTTTCCCCAGCCTGCCTTGCTTGGGTGACATAACGAACACCACACTGGAGGGAGACACATCATGAATTGTACATGACTAGAAAATTCCCAAGCAGCCTCATGAAGGCAGGTGATTCAGAGGCAGTGAGAAAATAAGTAGGTACAGTTCCTTCTCAGAGAGAAGGGGTGGGGAGAGAGAATAGAAGGAAAGAGGGAGGGCAGGAGGGAAAGAAAGAAAGGCCCAGGACTTCCCTGGTGGTGCAGTGGTTAAGAATCTGCCTGCCCATGCAGGGGACACGGGTTCGAGCCCTGGTCCGGGAAGATCCCACATGCCGCAAAGCAACTAAGCCCGTGCGCCACAACTACTGAGCCTGCGCTCTAGAGCCCACGAGCCACAACTACTGAGCCCGTGTGCCGCAACTGCTGAGGCCCATGCGCCTAAAGCCCGCGCTCCACAACAAAAAGAAACCACCGCCAAGATGGGAATAAAGACACAGACGTACTAAAGGATGGACTTGAGGATATGGGGAGGGGGAGGGGTGAGATGTGACAGGGTGAGAGAGTGTCATGGACATATATACACTACCAAATGTAAAATAGATAGCTAGTGGGAAGCAGCCGCATTGCACAGGGAGATCAGCTCAGTGCTTTGTGACCGCCTGGGGGGGTGGGATGGGGAGGGTGGGAGGGAGGGAGATGCAGGAGGGAGGAGATATGGGAACGTGTGTATATGTGTAGCTGATTCACTTTGTTATAAAGCAGAAACTAACACACCATTGTGAAGCAATTATACTTCAATAAAGATGTTTAAAAAAAAAAAAAAAAAAAGCCACCGCAGTAAGAAGTCTATACACTGCAACAAAGAGTAGCCCCTGCTCGCCGTAACTAGAGAGAGCCCGTGCACAGCAACGAAGACCCAATGCAGCCAAAAATAAATTTATTAAAAAAAAAAAAAGAAGAAAAGAATGCCCATTCATTGAATCTCTACCACATGTTCCAGGAACCTTCACAGACTTCATGTACTGAATCTTCAGACAACCTGACTTGGTTATCATGAGTCCCATTTTACAGATGAAGAAACTGAGATTCAGAGAGAGGTTAATTGCTCGATAAATAACAAATTAGTTAAAGATGTATCTGTGATTTCAAAGACCATTCTTTACGTCTAGAACAGGGATTTGCAAAGTGTGGATCCCAATCAGCAGCAGCAGAGGCACCTGGAACTTGCTAGAAATGCAAATTCTCAGGACCCACCTCAGACCTTCTGAATCAGAAATTACAGGGGTGGGGCCCACAATCTGTGTGTTAACAAGGCCCCCGCTGTTATTCTGGTACACACGAAAATTTGAGAACACCTGGCCTAGAGCAGAAGTCAATAAATATCTTCTGTAAAGGAGCAGATAGAAAATATTGCAGGCTTTTCGGGCCAGGTGGTCTGTGTTGCAGCTACTCAATTCTGCTGTCACAGCTCAGAAGCAGCCACAGATAATACATAAGCAAATGAGTGTGACTGTGCTCCAATAAAACTTTAATTACGGACAATGAAATCTGAACTTTATATCATTTTCACGTGTCACAAAATGGTATTCTTCTTTTGACTTTTTTCAACCAATTAAAAATATAAAAACCATTCTTATCCCAAGGGCTGTACAAAAGCAGGCTGTGGGCTGGATTTGACCTGCGGGCCATAGTTTGCAACCCCTGCTCTAAAGCTGGACTCCGCTACCTACTGACAGAGAACTCTATAATTAGAACAAAGACACAAAGACAGGCAACTCTCATACAAGGTAAAAGTTGCAAAACTCTCTACGGTCCAATGGAGGCAGACAGCCCATGTGGCAATTAGGAAGGCTTCCATGAACAGATGACAATCTGTGTGGGCCTTTCATGATGGCAACAAGTAGGGACGATGAAGATATGCAGAAGGAATGGTTTGGATAAAGGGGTGAGGACTGGCGTATGCAAAGTACCCCCTTCCAAAATGCCCACTTCCACCCAAAATATTTCAATCTCTTGAACTAAAAATGTTTTGGGGAATTGTAACATGTAAAATGTGTTTCAATGCTTCTGTGAGCACCAGCTAACCTAAAGCATTGAGAAAGGGACAAACTGAAATAGCAGCTTTGTGTGCTAAAACCATTATCAGAGACATATTCTTCTTCTCTCCCTACAGGTCATGAGTTGGGAGGAGGGTATCTTATTTCCTACCACAAGTTATTTCCGGGTGCAAGTTCGACTGTATGAAATATGCTCCCAAGTATAAAATGCAAGAAATAATTCTCTTGAGATAGTTTCTAGGTATACAAATTCATTCCCTTGAGATTTGTTTTGTTTTCCTAATTCTTTACATACCATCAAATCAAGTTGCTGTTTATTTTCAAACACAAGAGATCCCTTTATGATCATAAATTAGTCCCATTTCAGAGAGTGTTTTTTTTTTTCAGGTTACACATTTTCATTAGATTTGCTTCAATACCAGCTATTAAGAGGAAATTCTATCCAGTCTGGTAATATTTCTAAGAAAGAAGGCAAATTGTCAAGTTGGTAAGGAATAGTAATTTCCTCTCCTGATCGATTTCCAACTTCAGAAAGCAAAGTCATTAAGAGACCAGGTTCTGAAGTCAAAGGCTCTGGGCCCAAACCCCTAGTCTTCCACTTAACAAGCTCTCTGACCTTGACAAATTACTTTTTTCTCAGAGCCTCTGTTTCCCTAACAGTAAAATGGGAAAAAGTAATTGTAGCCCCCTCTGGTTATATAAGTGTTTGCACAGTACAGAAAAAGGGACTCAGATAGTTTTAACCATCATTATTATTTCCCAGTGATCCCTTTCCTCCAAAACTAAACAAGTCTACCTCTCTTTTTTTGAGCTAAAATATTCCCTTCATTCGACCTTTTGATGTGGCCACAAGTTCAAGACAGGACCTGCCAAGTAAGACCTTTCATGGCCCCTTCTCCCTCCTTCCTCCATCACTTGGACCCTGGAGGGATGAGAAACTGCTCACCAAGCTGGGGGAAGCAAAGGCATAAAGACCTGAAGCTTCACTGCCTATTAACCCCACTGAAGCGCCATTTCCTTCCTTCCTTCCTTCCTCCCTTCCTTCCCTGTGCAGCATGCGGGATCTTAATTCCCCGACCAGGGATCAAACCGTGCCCCCTACGGTGGAAGCGCAGAGTCTTATCACTGGACCCGCCAGGGCAGTCCACTGGGGACGAGGATGAGTGGGGACTAAATGAGATGAGGGGCTGCAGAGTTCTTTGCACAGCACCTGCCATCCTGCAAACCAAACAAACTCTGCGTGTCCTGATCATTAGTACCCGTGTTCTCACGCCCACTCGATGGTCACCTGCGAAGTCACATGCGTATTCACTAACAGCGGCACCAATTTGCAGTCAGTGCTTTCATCTATCAGATTACCGTCCAGCAGAGCCTGTTGCTGTGGGCTTTCCCCCCCACACACGCAACCCCCCCCCCAAGTAACATTGACATTGACATTCCTTTACTCATTACCATTCTCCTCTCCTGACTCATTGGTCAGGAACGACAAGTTCCCAGGCTGGTATGAATAAGGAACGGGCTTTGGGGGAGGATGGAGAGCTTGCCATCCCCCACCCCTTCTGATTCGCCTCCCTCTTCTGTGCTCCGCCACACCTGGTACTTCTTTCTTCACACAAATCACACTTTGTTGCAATTATCTCTTGAATTAAACACTTTCTCCACACTCTGTGAACTCTGTCAGAACATAGACTGGATCTTTCATCCCTGGATTTGCACTGTCTAGCTCCTGGGTTTCTTAAATGATTTAATGATATTATTTATTAAGGTCTGAGAATAAGCACCTCATTCAAAAGTACACCAGCACTGCGCAGGTTCAATCCCTGGTTGAATATATATATATATATATATATATATATATATATTTAACATCTTTACTGGAGTATAATTGCTTTACACTGTTGTGTTAGTTGCTGCTGTATAACAAAGTGAATCAGCTATACGTATACATATATCCCTATACCCCTTCCCTCTTGCATCTCCCTCCCACCCTCCCTATCCCACCCAACAGCACATATTTTTAAGGCACTCATTCTGTGAGAAGTTTATGGTCAATATCCAGAAAGTGGGGCTTAGAGATGAGGCTGACCTTGAGCGGGGGCAGATGGGGGAGGATCAGTCCAGTTGGAGCTTTACCATAGGTTAATAAGTTTACCTATTGGAATGATGAACAAGTCTTGACTCTACAAAGTCAAAAGTCTTGACTCTACAAAGTACAGATTCTACAAGTGAAAAGATGACAAGCAATAAACTACAATTCCACTTTTAGAGGCTGTCAATGAAAACATTTTGAACCAAGAATTGGAAAAACCATTGAGTCGATGTTTTTCCCTGTTTCCTTATGTCTGGTGCTATTATGTAAATTGCTTATATGATAGATGCACAGCATGGCTTAAGGCCACCATTAATGTCAACATCAACCAGCCCTCCCTGCCTAATGTCAACATTTTTGTAGGCGCCATGCATATGGCATTTCTTCCTAAAACTGTCCCTGAATTTCCATGTCTGGCGTAGGACTTCCCATCTTTTCCTCTTATATCAGTAGATTAAATTGTTTGCTTGTTTATATCCTCCACTAGACTCCAAGCTCCAGGATGGCAGGGCCATTGTTTTGTTTTGGCACTGTGCCCTTAGCACCTAGCACAGCCCCTGGCACCCAGTAGGCTTCAATATTCTTGTAAGTGAATGAATGATGCTGATAGAGGGGATGAGTCAGTGTTTTTAAGAGGACTGTGGATGGGTGTGGGCACTGAGTGGTGTGTGTAAGAGGGGATTCTTGGCCCAGCTCCCAGCCAGATCCGGGCAACCAAACAAGTCATCATTTCCATTCAAAGACAAGGAAAAGAGAACTCTAGAATGTCATAAAGTGGAGGGGTGCATTCATTAATGGATCAAACAAACCAACGTGCAAAAGAAAAATTAACTTACAGACATTTCTGGAGTACATATCCACAAAGCTCAGAATGCATGTAGTAACACAAACCCCAGCTGTGAGTGTATGATTTAGACCAAGAAACTCTGCACACGCACCTTGGCCAGAGCAGAGAGAGAAGTTAGCACAGGAAGACCAGACTGGACCCGCTGCAGGCAGGAGGGACGCCAGTGTGGATTTAAGCCCGGTGCCAACATTCATGGCTGCCCTTGGCTACAGTCCAGCTGCGGGCCTGCATCTGATAGGGTGAGGGTTCCGAGCAGGGACGTGGCTGGAGGAGGGGTGCGGGAAAGGCCTGCAAAGGCTGCTGGGAAGCCCAAGTGCCCAGTGGAGGGGTGGGGGGAGGGGAGGCCAGGAAATAGGAGGAAGTTTAGACAGCATCGTTCCCTGGGGCACTGGCCGCTTCTAGGTCACAAGCAAGAACTGCTAGCAGAACAGAAACTTGGCTGAAAAAAAAAAATGTTTTTGAAGCTGCTGAGTGAACCTTGCCTCTTTAAGTGCAGCCAGTTCCCTTACTGTGATCTCAAAGTGGCAGTGGGCAACCTCTGCACTATCTTTGGAGCAGCGTTCTCTAGGCCAGGCTACTGGACAGAATTGGGAGGTGGGTCACTGGGAGACTTCTTATGGGAGAACCTTTTGGAGGCAATCAGTCAGTCAACAAATGCTTGCCAGGCACCTCTGGTGTGTGGTGGGACCCAGTAATCTAAAAGGAGGTTTCAGACCCAGCTGGTGAGTTCAGACTTGAGGCAGATAACAAACAGTATAAGTGAAACCCAGCTGCCAACTGAGGCCACCCAGGGCGTGCATCCTATCACATCCTAGATGCTCTTGCTTTTCTGAAAATACCCACACTCAGACCCTTCCTCGATTTCCTTTTAAAAGCAAAACCAAAGAAGTCTGTGTGCTTAGGGGAAACGGAAAGTTTAGGTGGGTGGAGCAAAGCAAAGAACTTAAAATTAAACACTGGATATCTTGTGCTTTAGATTCCTTTGTCTTCAGCAGTCACTTGACTCCACAAGGGAGCATCAGGCTGAGACAGATCTCTGGTTCTCCTTCCTCCTTCCTCTTTCCATCTTTCTCTCTCACCTCCTCACTTCTTGATTACCCTTGGGAACTTCAAATGCCCTTCCTCCTATCTTGCAAAAAAATTGGCTCTTCCCAGTTTCCACTCCCCAACACATCTCCGGGTCCACTTTTTTTTTTTTTTTAGTAAATATTTTATTTGAACTAAATTAAAGTTTAACTTTGTAGCCACCTGTATTCATTATCACTGAAATCTAGCAAACTCCCATTGAAACTTAAGTTGCCCGTAGAGAAGTTGGAACTGGAATGTTCAAGACAGTCTAAAGTTTTGGGAAAAAAAATCGTGCATCCTGTGGATCCCCCAAAACAGGGCTCATCCACAACCCTCCTCCTTGTTGCCTCTTTCCATGCTGGGACTGTGGATTAGTCTAACCCCATATTCTCCTTCCTCTTTTCACTTGATCTCTCACCTATATATGTCCATGAAGAAATTAACTGCAATGGAACGTTCAGGGTGGTTTTGTAGGAATTCTTTGGTTTGTCCATCAGCCTCCAAATATCCCCAAAGAGTCATGCCCTCTGGTCCAAGCAAAGCCCACAGAAGTCGATTTAATGGAAATGGTTGCCCCTCTGTCATTTTGTGAAATTCCAATCAAAGCCAGAGCCAGGGTTGAGCTGACTCCAGGTAGTAAGTTAGGGAAGGTGTGACTTGCTTGGTGACAGCAGCAAACTTAGCCTCCGGGTCCGCTTTTGAAAAACCATGTTCAGCTGAACCCGGCATTTGCCACGATCCTTTAGGCAGAAGTGGTTGGTTAATAACATCATTTCTCTTCTCACATCAGGATCAAGTATTATCTCTTCCCTGGTCTCCCAACCTCCAGACTCTCATCAATCCTAAATCAGACTTCCTAAAACATCACTTTTATCAGCTCATTTCTTAGCTGTTGAAAGCCAAAGTTCATCACTTTCTCCCAAATTTTCTTTTCTGTCCATGTTCCCAGTCTCACAAGCATCCATCCAAATGCCCAAGCCAGAGTACTGATATTTTCTACTTTCTCTCCCCATAGCCAGTTGGCCACCAAAACCATTAGATTCTCAGGACTTCCCTGGTGGCACAGTGGTTAAGACTCCACGCTCCCAACGCAGGGGGCCCGGGTTCAATCCCTGGTCAGGGAACTAGATCCCACATGCATGCCGCAACTAAGAGTTTGCGTGCCACAACTAAGGAGCCAGCGAGCCTCAACTAAGACCCAGCGCAAACAAACAAACCAAAAAAGATAAAACCATTAGATTCTCCCTCTGAAATGTTTCTTGATCAAGAATAATGGTCCAGATGGGTAGTTCAGTGGAAGGAAGGCAGATGCTACGACTAAGCCCTACTAGAAACACATGGGATGGGAAAAAGGAGGTTTCCCAAAAGAAGTATGATGGGCAAGTAAAACCCATGACAGCATCTCAGCAAGCAATCCAGGGGCCGTGATGCACATAAGTCTTGAGAGCTGGCTTCATAAAAGTGTAAACAGAGAATCAAGCCACAATCAACAGAATCAGCCCCTGGGAGAGGGATTGGAAAGACCAGATTGGGGTGGGCGTTGGGGGAAGGAGGTACGTCCTAGAGAAAGAGATTGAGGCACAAGTCCATTATCAGAACTAGGGCAGCCATAACAAAGTACCAGACTGGGTGGCTTAAACAACAGAAATTTATCTTCTCACAGCTCTGGAGGCTGGAAGTCCAAAATCAAGGTGTAAGCAGGGTTGGCTTCTTTTGCAGTCTCTCTCCTTAGCTTGTAGATGGCCATCTTCTCCCCTAGTCTTCACATGGTCTTCCCTCTGTACGTGTTTGAGTCCTAATCTCCTTGTCTTATAAGGGCACTAGTCATATTGGATTAGGATCCACCCTAATGGCCTCATCTTAACTTAATTACCTCTTTAAAGACCTATCTCCAAATACAGTCACATTCTGAAGTGCTGGGGGTTAGGACTTCAACATATAAATTTGGGGGTAGGGGGAACAGCGTCAGCCCATAACAAGGGGCCACAGCCAGAACCAAACTGTCAGCAGTAGGATGACTTGGTGATGAATCTGAGAGAAGTAGCCAGAGCCACTCAGGAGCCTCCGGTGGCCTCCAGCCAACTATGCTCCCCAGGCCCTTCTCATTTATGACACTTTTATTTTTTATTGACTGACTTCTGAGATGGAGTTGGTTAGGGGCTTTGAAGCATCATCAATGATTGAAGCAGAATTAACTCAGTCACTGCAAACTGGATTCCATTCACAGCTAAAGACTAAAAAAATCTTCCCTGGTCATCTAGAAAGCAGAAGGGCAGGTTTCTTTGGCCATGGTAGTGAGTTACCTCGAACTGAAATCTTGGTTTTTATATCACAAAACTCTAAACAGGGCCGTACTCTCATTGAAGGCTCTAAGAAAGAATCTGTTCCAGGCCTCTAGTCATCTGCAACCTGACATTTATACATGAATTGCATTTCATGTGGGATGTGGGTACATTTTATTGTGATTGATGGGATGCAAGAAGGTGTATCACAAAGTGACAATGCCTAGGGCCTCTTGTGCATATGGAGATCTTAAAACGGCCAGCCTTTGCAGCGTGGGGCTCCCATGTCAACAGAATTCTAGCCATAACTCCCTAGTTGTGGAGTTCTGCATTCGGTGGACTTCAAGGTCACTATAAAACTCCCTGCCTGCAGACAGGGAGCCCTAATTCACCTTGCCCTTGGAGGCCTTTCACATGGATTTCCTGCCGAAGTGCATCCCATTGCAGCAACCTCAAGATGGCCCTGACCTCCAAGGTGGCAGCCAGCAGCCCCGCAGAGGCACAGGAAAGTGGGCAGTAACCGGGGTAAATGCCTCTGTCGGGAGCAGCCTGTGGCACCTGAAGTCACAGCTCCCATCCAGCCTCCTGGAGGGAGAGAAGAGGGAGCCTGAGATACTGCATTCCCCTGTCAGTCTCAGGGAAGCAATTCTTTAGGTCATCAGTCAAAAGCCTCCTTGCAAGTGAGAAACGGGCCTGAACACCAGGTCATTTAAAAAGATATTTATTGTGAAACGTAGAGACAGCAGCGCCTTTCCAGAGTCGAGACAGACGCTCAGCATGAATTATGTCGGCTAAGTCTGGAGAAGCAGGCGGCAAGTACCTGGGTAGAAATGAGATACGACCTCGAAACCATCACTACAAACAAAGGCCTGGGAGGAAAGAGCACACGTGTGGGGGGCGAGGACATTGGTTCCCAGGACTGTGGAAAGGGACCACGGGGAGCCCGTGGCCCAGGGCAGATGCCAGTCCTGGTGGCACTCCCCAGAGGGTCTTCAGCCCTGGGTGAAGAGTGAGGCTAAACTCATCACAGTGCAAATGGAAGATGACAGCTGAAATGACTTGTTGTCTGAAATCTGCTTTGAAATACTCAAAAAAATATATATATATATGTATATATATATATATCAGGGGATGGATAGATAAAACAAGATATTGAGGGAATTCCCTGGCAGTCCAGTGGATAAGACTCCACGCTCACAATGCAGGGGCACGGGTTTGATGCCTAGTCGGAGAACTAAGATCCTGCATGCCGCACAGTGAGGCCAAAAAAAAAAAAAAGATATTGATAATGGCTGAAGCTGGGTGATGGATATTTGGGGGTTCATTGTATTATTTTTTCTACTTTCGTAGAGACTTGAAAATGTCAATATTGAAAACAATTTTCTGAAGAAAATAGGCCTTTATCCTGCATTCATGAATCTACATTCATGGATATATATATCATACATATATATTGTATGCATGGACACACACACATCAATATTGTAATTGCTACGTGTAAACTATACAGCATGCCAGGCACAAAGCATACCATTCTATGTGCATTTTATCATTTAATTGTCATGACAATCACATGAGGCAAGGGACTGAGTAAGTCATCCAAGGGCAAAGAACTAATAAACGCCAACTCCAGGTTTCAGGTCCAACTCCGTCTGACTCTAAAGCCTGGAACATCACCCGCCCCGCTATCCTTACCCAGCTAACCCACGCTCGACTGAGGGTAGGAAAAGCCTCACTGTACAATCACAAGGCCAACAGAAACGAGTGGCTTGTGTCAATGAGGCCAGGTCAAAGGAAGCCCAGCTGGCCTGACTGCTTCTAACTCCCCTTCCACGTCTTGCTTCAACACCACCCCGCCGCTCACGTCCCTTTAGGCAAATCTGTGTGCACCTGACAGCATCCAAAGAGGGCCACGCGCTGGCAGCTTCTGCATGAACTGCTGCTCAGCATTACGTGGCCACCCGCCCTCGGGCATCTGCAGTTGGCTGTGCAGCAGGACCCCGGAACTGAGTTCAGGGGCCAGAAATGGAGAGAAGAGGAATGGAGTTTCCAAGTGTACAACCCACTGTTATCTTTAAATAAAACTGGCCATGTTTGATTTTCTAAAGATAATTGGGTTCCACCAGAAGCAAACCTTGAGTTAACTTGAGTGCAAGCAGTTTCGGGGTAGTGTCAGTAGGGGAGGGGGGGATGAGTCAGGGAATGGAAGGCAGCCACTGAAGGGCTGTGTTACTGAGCAGGCAACCACCATGGGCAACGCAGGAGCTCATTTCCACTGGGAACGTCTGGGAGACAACGTAGAACATGCATTGGAGTTTCCCACCTAACAGGCAAAGAAGCTGGGATAGTTGCCCTCCAACTCCACCCACCACTGGCTGAATGCTGCTCCTGGCATCAGTAACTCCACCCATCAATGGCTGAATGCCACTTCTCACATCAATAACTCTGCGGCACTTCTAGCGCCTCTCTTGCGCCTGGGGCACCATTGACATTTTAGACTGGATGATTCTTCGTGAAGGAGGCTGCCCTGGGGCACTGTAAGATGTTCAACAGCATTCTTGGTCCCTACCCACCAGAAAGACAGCAGCAGCTCCCCACCCTAGCTGTGTCCACCAAACATGTCACCAGACATTGCCAAGTGTTCCTGAGTGGGAGGATAGCAAAATCACCCCACTGTTGTGAACCACTGAATTATGGTGGCCAACCATCCAAGTTTGCCCAGGACTCTGGCTTTAGCACTAAAAGTTTAGCCCATATTCTGGGACAGCCCTCAAGTCAGTTGCCCACCCAAAATACATTCTCTTTGAGGGCTAAGAGTAGCTCATGTGCGACTGAAAAGCCCTAAGTTTTTCCAGACACCCCAGTCCAGACCCAGAGTGTGTAGGGGACCTTGGGATGAAGCTACAGATAAGAAGGCCTTTGAGACATCCCACCCAAGGGGCCCAGGGAGGTCTGAGCACCCACCCCACTAGACTGAGAGGTCCATGAGGGCAGAAGACCAAGTGTCTGCTTCCCCAATGATACCCCAGTACCCAGCAGCACATGAAACACGATCAGTACGTATTGTTGACCAAGCGGTGGATGGATGGTTGGATGGATGGATGGACGGTTGGAAGGATGGATGGATGGATGGATGGATGGATGGATGGATGGATGGATGGGTGGATGGACGGGTGGATGGATGGGTAGATGGATGAATGGATGGATGGGTGGATAGATGGGTAGTGGTTGGATGGATGGATGGATGAGTGGATGGGTGGATGGATGATGGATAGACGGATGGATGATGGATAGATAGATGAACAGATGGCTAGATGAATAGGTGGATGGACGGGCAGATGGACAGACAGATGTATAACTCTAACTAAGGGACTACAATTAGGTTGTTCAATCTTTCTAAACTTCAGCACTCTTACCCATCAAATGTGGATAGTAACACCGTCTGTGTAGAGCTGCTTGGAAAACTAAATGAGAAACTGAAGTGCTGTGTGAGGCTTCCAGGATAATGCAGGCTTAATGCAGTGCCTAGCACATAGTAAATGCTGGCTCCCTTCTTCCTTTTCTGGGGTCCAGAGAACTAGTTAAATTTAATTAAATAATCTGAAACATGAGGAAAGGTAGGAGAGGCCTCCACAATGCCCACAACACAAGCAGGGGCAAGGATGATTACAAACACTCTTATCTTTGATTTTTATCTCGTGATCATAATTTCAAATTGCTCCTAATTCAGACAATGGATCCAATAAATGAGATCTCACAGTGTCCTGCCAAGTGCACCCTGTCTTGCCTGTCCTGGGGTAGGGGAACCCTTTATAACCAGCCCTCTATGCGTTAGGCTGACCCTGCTTCTGAGTCATTTGGTCCCTCTCATCACTCGGATCACAAGGAGTTAATCCTCCCACCCACACTGCAGTGCAGAGAAAAGACAGCAGAAGGCAACAGCCCAGGCTGTACTCAGCATTCTGAACCTGGGGACTTTGCCTTGGCTCAGCTAGGGGGCCCTGACCCTATGTCCTTCTCAAGTTCAGCAGCTGACCTTGGGCTGGAGACCTCTTTGAAGCCTATGGGGGGAAAAAAAAAAGGAAGGGGGTGGAGGAGAGAGGAGAGAGAAGAAAGAAGAGAGAGAGAGAGACAAAGAGAGAGGGATTTGTATGAATTGATCCCATGGCCATCACTAGGCTGCCACCCACCCTAGAGCCTTCTCTGGTTCGTGGAACCCACCCAGCTCCTTCCCCACTCAGGCTTTCATGTCTGCTATTGCTCTGCCTGAAACTTACCTTCTGTGCCCAGCACAGAGCACATGAGACATGTCACCTCCTCAGGGGAGCCCTTTCTGACCCCCACTTGACGCCAGACTAGGGATGCCAAGTACTTTTCCATGGTAGATTTTATTGTATTATAGTTTTAAATGTTTGTGGAATTATATGTTTGATGCCTGCCCTGCAAATTCCTATGTCGAAGCCCTAGCCCCCCGTGTGATAGTATCTGGAGATGGGGCCTTTGGAAGGTAATTAGGTTTAGATGAGGTCACGAGGGTGGGACCCCCATGATGAGATCAGTGTCCTTATAACAAAAGGAAGAGAGACCAGAGCTGGTTTTCTCGTGCACGCACTCTCTGCCACATGAAGACACAGTGAGAAGGCGGCTGTCTGCAAACCAGGAAGAGAGCTCTCGCCAGGAAATGAATCTTGATCTTGGACTTTCAGCCTCCAGAAATGTCAGAAATAAAGGTCTGTTGTTTAAGTGCCCCAGTCTATGGTATTTTGTTAGGGCAGCCAGAGCTGATTTAAGACAATGTCTGTTGACCCCGGCCAGACCAAATCTGTCTTATTATTGTTCCCTTCACTCCCAGGCCTCACAGGAGACTGATGGCACACCTGAACTGGATAAGCAGAGGAGGGTTTATTTATATAAAGGGGTGGGTGTAGGGGCTGTAACCCAGAACTTACCACCCCAGGCTTAAAGGGAGGAAAGGAGGGGACATTAGGGAAGCCACAGAAGGGAGAGCTGTGACCAGAGAGGGAGCCAGAGGAGGAAGTGCCTGACCCCACCCTCCCTCTTTCTCACAATCTACTGCCAGGACCCCCTGTTGGCCAAGCCCAACCAGAGGCCAGAGGGCAATGGAGCCCAATGCTGCCCATGTAGGTCGGCCTTCTGGGCCAGAGCAAGGTGGGGACAGGTGGAGAGTAGGTCTGAAGGGGCAAGTGGAGGCTACCTGGAGCATTCCCCTAGCAGCCGGCGCAGTTCTGAGCACAAGTGTGAAATCAATATTGCTGAATGAGTGACCATTCTGACCCTGAACCTTCTCTCCTGTGCCTGGAGTCTGCCTGTAAAGGCAGGTCTTAAGGATTTGGGGTACCTTCCTCCTTTGTTTTGAAGGGAAAAGTGCAGAGGTGATTCCCATACTCCAGTCTTGCTACCATGTGCCCTTTGACAATCAACATCATTTTGGTGAAAAACCACAAGAACTGCCACCTGCTCCAAAGCCATCTGGTTAGTGTTCCTGATTTAGACAAAGATAGACACATGTACTTGGGTACCTGTCTCTGAGTCAAGGTATTCCATATGTCTGCTCCACATGAATGTCTTCTAAAAAGGCCAAACTCTCTCCTTGGAGAGATCTGATTTCTTCCCCTCCCCAACCACCCATTCAACTCAACACGTATTTATTTAAATACATTTCTCTATTCAGGGCATAGTGGGTGAGGGCCAATCTGGGATTAAGAGTATGGCGGCCATAGAAATGCATTGCTCAGATCTCCAGCTGTAGGAACACAGTTGACTGACAGACCCAGCTGCCACCTGTTGGGATGCACCATGTTCACGATGAGGCTACGCCACTCCCAGGCTACACCACCCAGTGATTGAGCACAGCACGATACAGTGCCAGCCCTTTCCCACAGGACATGGGACTCCTCTCAGGGGTGACTTTAGCTGGAGGACCCCTTATCAGCCTGGCCAAAATGTTCTTAGACCTGTACTGTGGTCTGAGGCTCTTCCTGCCTAATCCTCCCTCCTTCCCACTCTCCTTTCAAAGGTGTCAGACTTGGATCTAATCAGAAGGCTCATCCTACCACTTCCTGCTTCCTCCCCTTGTCACACGTTCACAGGCAAGTCCCCCAGCGAATCTTTTGCTTGTCTAATCCCATCTTAGCGTCTGCTTCTTGCAGACGCAATCCATCACATAAAGCCTGGCAGTTTGCCAAATTGAATAAGCTATTGATGCCTACAGGCAGGTGTTTGCTTGGGTTTGCATGCCTGTCGATGCAAAGGTGCTTTCATTTATTTATTTTTATGAAAGAGGATGATGGGGTTTGGAGACTAGGGAGAGCAGGCTGATGGAGGGAATGACATGAGTACTGTCTCTTTACCCAGTCTTAGCAGCTGGTTTGAGCCTGCATGGAAGAAGGGGACATGCCCAAAAGTTGAAGGAGCTTCATTCAAGACAGGCTGTTTGAGAAGCTGAGCATAAGTATGACCAAACGTGGAGAAAAGGACAGTCACACACACACAGTTGGCCACTGACCACCAGGCACTGGCAGAAATGGCTATATCCAGTGGGGCAGTGTTTTCATAGAAGATTATATCAGTTAGCTATCGCTAACCTCAACATGCCCAAACATTATTTATTATCTTAAGATGACAGTAATTTACTATCTCTCATGTGTCTACAAGTCAGGTTGAGTTTGGCTGATTTAGGCTGGGCTCCACTGAGGTTCCTTGGAAGCTGGGAGAGGTCCAGTGTGGCCGGAGCTCAGAGATCAGGGGAAGAAGCGAGTTAAAGGGCTAGACCATGCATGGCCCCAAAAGCCTCTGTAAGATGTTTGAGTTTTATCCCAAGAGGGGAAGGAATCATTGAAAGGTCTTCAGTAGAGACATGACATAACCTGATTTGTGTTTTCTTCATTCTCAAGCACTTTGGAGAATGGGTTGGAGCTGTTAAGAGTAGAAACAAGAGGTCTATGAGGAGGCAATAGCTGTGGTCCAGACAAACAAAATGGGGGCCTGGAGATGAAGTGAAAGGGACAGATCTGAGGGATGGCTTTTTATTTAGCTATATTTTTATTTTTTGGCTGTGTTGGGTCTTCGTTGCTGCGTATGGGCTTTCTCTAGTTGCTGTGAGCAGGGACTACTGTTCGTTGCATTGCGCGGGCTTGTCATTGTGGTGGTTTCTCTTGTTGCAGAGCACGGGCTCTAGGCACGTGGGCTTCAGTAGTTGTGGCATGCAGGTTCAGTAGTTGTGGCTCGCGGGCTCTAGAGCGCAGGGTCAGTAGTTGTGGTGCACGGGCTTAGTTGGTCTGCGGCATGTGGGATCTTCCCGGACCAGGGCTCAAACCTGTGTCCCCTGCATTGGCAGGCGGATTCTTAACCACTGCACCACCAGGGAAGCCCCTGAGGGATGTTTGAGAAGTAAAACCAATAGAACTTGGTGGAAGATGAGGGAAGATCAGGTTGGTGACCTCTTAACTCTGGACACTGCTTTCCATTGAGGACACTCTGATTTTTTTTTTAATGACCCTTATCCAATAGCCCAAGGAAGTCATGGAAGATTGTCTTGGCAGCAAAGAGTATAAAATAGACTCCAAGCTAAAATCCACCCAACACTGCCACAAACTTTCTCATTCTGCCAGCACAGTATGGGGTGAACTACATAGGATTGTGAAACAGAGACCTGGGTTCCGATTCCACCTCTGACCCTCATTACCTAGAGAACTTGGATGACCTATTTTAACTTTGTTGAGCTTCAATTTCTACATCCATAAAATGGGAACTAAAATACCCACCTTTTGGGGTGGCTTTAACACGGGTTGATTCAATCAGATGATAGAACGAAAATCTTTACAAAGCACTATATACAATGCTAGTTAATTTGGCACAATTATAAGGAAAATCATTCTCTTATGAGAGTACATTTATCTAGCACACTGGTTTCTGGCAATGGCTAGTTCTATATTTACTCATCCCCAAAAAGGGAAAATGCTCTTTGGGTCTTTGTTGTAATGTTATGTACTTAAAATGTAGGGGACAAAACCTCCCTCTGTGACTTGACGGTGAAGCCATTTCAAATGGAAGAGCACAAAGTATCCTATTCTGAGGACAGTTTTCTCCACTCAGAAAACCTGTCACCAATGACCTGTTGTCTTGTCTACAGTCCTCTTTGATAAATTACACAGGTGTTGAAGCCACAGGAGAGCAAATGTTCAATGCAAAATGGGATCAAAAGAGGCCAAGCCAGGAGCAGGGCTGGTCCCGAGCATAAGCCTGGTGTCAGGAGGGGAGCACTTCACTTACAGATGACTCAGAATGGTTAAGTAAAAAAGAGAAATTCATTGACATGAAACAGAAAAGACTGAGGCAGGGCTGGATATTGGGACTTGAACAATGTCAGCAGCTTCTCTCTTTTACTTCTGCCATGTTGGCTACAGCTTAGATAGACTTTGCCCTCATATCCTCCCAGTGGCAAGTCCAGCAGAAAAGAGAGAAATTCTCTTCTGAGTGACTCCTGGGCAAGTCCTGGGCTTCACTCTGATTGGGCCAACTTGAGTGTGAATCATAAGTTGGTGAGGCTCGAAGATGCCTCAAGCTATGATGGCCCGCTTCCCCACGCAAATGCAGGAGACCTCAGTTTGAGGTGGCCCAGTGGATCTCCCTTTTACCACACTCCTAGGCAAGGACCTGCCTTCAGACTCCCAAACCTAGTGCCACGGCTTGTGTGCCATGCCGTGTGCCATGCCATCTGCCGCTCTCTGCTTCCTGAGACCGCCACTTGCCAGGTATCTCAAATTATTCTAGACTTAGAGGGACTAGTGTATTTGTGGTTTTGTTTTCCCAGCACCCATTCGCCCTTCTCATGATAACGACAACCTCAATTTTCCTTCAGAAAGACACATCTTTCTGATTCTCAATCCAGTGGCTTGGGAGAGGGGGACCTCTGCCAACTCCACCCCACTGCCCATTTCCCGGAATGAGCCCATGACACTGGTCTGACCAGTCATTGTAATATCTGCCCCAAGCCTCAGTGATTAAGTCAAGGATGGGTATGAACTGAGTCAACCAAGGGAGAGTCAGCCCAAGATCCCTCTTGGGATAATGGTACAAGAGTCTCTTTGTTTTTGCTGAGCCTGTTATGGGGTATTAGAGGACTGTCCTCAGCTCTTCACTCCCGCCTGTCATGTGACTTTGTAGTGTATGAGTGGCTGGAGTTTGATTCTTCACTCTCCCCAAGCAACTGGTTTTGGTCAAAGGGCTGTGGTCAGAAGTGACAGTGTGTTTGTTCTAAGCCAAAGCCTTGAGAGGCATCACATATTTCCACTTGCACTCTTGGGCTCCCACCCTTGGCCATGAGGAGAATATTTCATGGATAGATGTGGATCCAGGGAGACTATGGAGACATATGGAGTAGACCTGAGTCCAGGTAATCCCCAACCAGGAGCAGAGCTGTCTCAGCCAACCAGCAGAAAACTGTGAGCCAGAAAAATAGATGTTTGTTGTAGAAAAGCCACTGAGTCTTTGGGTGTCTTGATATGCAGCATTATTGTGGCAATAGCTGACTAAGATTCCTATCAAGCTGGTAAGGTATAAACCTAGAGTTGTTAGTGGTCATTGCCCCCAGATAAGAGAAGAACCTACCTGAAAATGAAGCCAACAGAAAGAAAATGTCAAAAGATAGAAATGAACAGTGTTTGTATTTAAATTTAAATAACAATTTCAAAAGCCAAATTAGTCCACTCCCAGACAATTCAGTTCATTAATTCAAAAAAATTTCCAAGAAAGTTTTATTGAGCACCTATTATGTACCAGGCACTTTTTTGGGTGCTGGGAATAGAACAGTGCACAAAACACAAAAAAACCCTGCCTTCTTGGAGCTTACATTCTACTGTAGCATATATAGATAACAAACAAAGAAAATAATTAAAATAGGGACTTCCCTGGTGGCACAGTGCTTAAGAATCCACCTGCCAATGCAGGAGACACGGGTTCAGTACCTGGTCCGGGAAAGATCCCACATTCCAGGGAGCAACTAAGCCCGTGTGCCACAACTACTGCGCCTGGGCCCTAGAGCCCACAAGCCACAACTACTGAAGCCCACGCGCCTAGAGCCTGTGCTCCACAACAAGAGAAGCCACCGCAGTGAGAAGCCCGCACACCGCAACGAAGAGTAGCCCCTACTCACCACAACTAGAGAAAGCCCACGTGCAGCAACGAAGACCCAATGCAGCCAAAAATAAATTAATTAATTAATAAAAAAATTAAAATATATATAGTATGTTAGAAAGTGATAAATGCTAAAGAGGAAAGTATAAAGCTGAAAAGGGGAATATGAAATCTGATGGGAGGTGTCAGGATTTTAGAGAGGGTGACCAAGGAAGGTCTCACTGAGAAGGTAACATTTTAGAAAAGACTTGAGGAGTCAGCCGTTCAGGCAAAGGGAAGAGAACAGTCTCTGCTCCAAGGTGAGACTAAGCCTGGCATGATCAAGGAAAGTAAGGAGGACATTGAGGATGAAGCTGAAAGGAGGGCAGAGTAGCAGGGTATAAGGTTAGAGAGAGGATTGGGGTGAATAGTGCCTCCCCCTAAAATTCACATCCACCCAGAACCTCAGAATGTGACCATATTTGGAAATGTAATCAGTTAAGATAGGCCACACTGGATTAGGGTGGGCCCTAAATCCAATGACTGAGGTCCTTATGAGAAGAGAAGAGACACACAGGGAGATACACAGAGGGGAAGGCCATATGAGGATGGAGGCAGAGATTAGAATAATGCAGCCACCAGCCAAGGAACACCAAGGATTGCTGGAACCACCAGAAGCTAGGAGAGATGCATGGGACCGTTCCTCCCTCAGAGCCTTCGGAGGGAGCTTGGCCCTGCTGACACCTTGATTTTGGACATCTGGCCTCCAGAACAGTGAGAGAATAAAATTCTATTGTTTTAAGCTACCCAGTTTGTGGCACTTTATCATAGCAGCTCTAGGACACTAATACAGAGAGTCAATGGAAGACATGTGTACTGGAAGATTTGGGACATGGGAGTTACATAGCCTGATTTACATGTGAACAGGGTTTCTCTGAGTGGAAATTACCTGCAGGGGAAACAAGGGCATAAGCATTTAGGAGGCCACTGCAAAAATCCAAGCAACAGATAGATAACGGTGACCCACACAGAGTGCTGAGAATTGGACTCTGGATAGATCCAGAAAGTAAGCCAACAGGACTTGCTGCCAGTTGGATGTGGGATACAAGAGAAGGAGAGGCATCAAGAATGAAGCCAGAGAAATAGAGACACAGATGTAGAGAACAAACGTATGGACACCAAGGGGGGGAAAGCGGCGGGGGGGGGGGGGGGCGAGGGGTAGGATGAATTGGGAGATTGAGATTGGGATTGACATATATACATTAATATGTATAAAATAGATAACTAATAAGAACCTGCTGTACAGCACAGGGAACCCCACTTCGCTGTACAGTAGAAACTAACACAACATTGAAAAACAACTATACCCCAATAAAAAATAAATTAATCAATTAATTTAAAAAAAAAAAGAATGAAGCCAGGGTTTTTGGCCTGAGTTATAGGAATGATGGCACTGCCATTAATCAAGGTGGGAAAATTGTGTCAAAGCTGGAGTTGGTGTGCATGTGGGATACTGGGGCTCTGCCGGGACTTGTTACTTTTGAGAAACCTATTTGATGTCTACGTGGAGACAGTGTGAAGGCAGGTGGATATTCCAGAGTGGAGTTCAGGGGAGAGGTCCAGGCTGGGGATATAAATTTGGAAGTTATCAGCAGCACATGGATGGGCTTAGAACTGTGAAGCTGGATGAGATCACCTAGGAAGAGAGTATGGATAGAAAAGAGGCCCGAGGCCTGAGCTCTGGGGAACTTCAACCTTTAGAGAGAAAATGAGTGATGGACACTCAGCAAAGAAGACCGGCATCCAGAAATGGGAGGAGGATCAGGAGAGGAGCTTGCCCCCAGAAACATGTCAAGGACAAGGGGATCAACTGTGTCAAATGTTAGTGATAGGGCACATCAGATAAGGGCCCAGAAAGTACTGGGTTTAGCCTCAAGGAGGTCACTGCAAACCTGGAGAAGGGCAGATTCAGTGAGTTGAGGTGCAAAAACCTGATGAGGGTGCGTTCAAGAATGAGTGGAACTGGAGACAGCAAGTATGGGCAAGTCTTCATGGAATTCTTGAACCCATCAAGATTTTCTTTTACCTTAAGCTTGTCAATTGCCTTCTGTTGCTCATAACCAAAAAAAAAAAAAAAAAAAAAAGAGTCCACTAAGGAAGGAGGAAAGCAGGAGGCAAAAGAAGGTATTGAACACCTCCTATGTGCCGGGAACTTCATACACATTATCTCATTTATTTTTAATTTTATATGATAACCTATAAAGTAGGTACTCTTTATCCCCATTTTACAGATAAGGAAACTGAGGCTCAGAGAAATTACCTACCCTTGCATTCAAACCCAGATCTGACTCTAGATCCTACAGCACAGCCATGGGGGGAAAATATTATTGAAGGCACCAGAGGGTGGTCACTGAGGCTCTACTTTTGCATTAGTATATGTGCCAGTGGCTCTCGAACTTCAGAACCACATGGAGGGCTTGTTAAAACACAGGTTGCCAGGCCCAGTTCAGCACTGGGCAAGAGAGAGGGGATAATTTGCATTTCCAACAAGTTCCAGTTGGTGCTGATGCTGCTCCAGGGACTACACTTTGAGAACCACCAATCTATACCATCACACTCCCTTGCTCAGGCTCAGGGTGCCCGAAGAGCCCCACTCAGAACTCAGATCTCTCAGTCCCACATATTTTCAGGCTACTAGAGGGAACCTCACAGCATTAGACTGTAATCCTTTGGCCTCTTCTTTTGAATCCCTACTGAGACCTAGCAGTGGGCAGTCATACAGCAGACACTTCATTTAAAATGTCTTGTGGAGAGAGTGGCATGGACATATATACACTACCAAACGTAAAATAGATAGCTAGTGGGAAGCAACCGCATAGCACAGGGAGATCAGCTCCGTGCTTTGTGATCACCTAGAGGGGTGGGAGAGGGAGGGTGGGAGGGAGGGAGATGCAAGAGGGAAGAGATATGGGAACATATGTATATGTATAACTGATTCACTTTGTTATAAAGCAGAAACTAACACATCATTGTAAAGCAATTATACTCCAATAAAGATGTTAAAAAAAATAAAATAAAATAAAATGTCTTGTGTTTAAAAAAAGTCTTGTATTTAAAAAGACTCCCTGTATTTATCATCATATAGCCCATAATCATTTATAATCATGATTGTCAATTGAGACATGGAATTCCTTGAATTCCACTACTTCAGAAACAGTTTCTTTGGGAAATTTGATAGGTATATAATCTAGGGGGATTTCTTTCCAGTTCCTGCAGGCCAGGCTGCTACAGACAAGACCGTCCTGAAATTCATGTACATTTCTTGAGATTTACAGCCTCTGTGAGATAATGCGGAGAACAATCCATTGGTGCCTCACCCAAACCTTGCACAGGCCCCTTGGGGCTGAACAGCCCATCTCCCTGATGCTTTCTGCCCAGACCATAGTTCCCAGCCCTAGAATTTTGTGTCTGCTCCTCTTTGACCCTGCCTATCCTTGCCCAGCCACGGCGTGGGGCTGGGTCCCTTCTGGGTGCCCGCATCAACAGGAGAGAGTGCAGGGCTGAACAGCACATTGATCTCAGCATCAGACACACTTGAATTCTATTCTACATTCAGCCAGGCAGTAGCTATGTTCCCCCAGGCAAACTACTTGACCTCCCTGAGCCTCAGTTTCTTCTTCTGCAAAAAAAGAGACAAAAAGAGGGAAGTCCCTGGCAGTCCAGTGGTTAGGACTTGGCACTTTCACAGACGTGGCCCGGGGTTCAATCCCACAAGCTGTGCAGCACGGCCAAAAGAGAGAGAGAGAGAGAGACAAAAAGAAATATCTCACAGGCTACTGCTGTTGATTATAAAAACTATTTAATAAATGCCCAGAATAAAGGATGGTTATTAACAGAGTCATTTATCTATTCATTTAGCAAGTATTTATTGAGCACGTACTATGTCCCAGGCACTGCGCTAGGAGCTGGGGATACAGCAGTGAAGAAAGCAAACAAAAATTTCTGCCCTCCTAGAGCTTAAAGTCTGGTGGGAGAAGTCAGACAATTACTGAAAAATAATTAAAATTATTATAATTATTATTATTATCACATGACATTAAAAGGAGCTAAGTTTGTTGGACAGCGGCCAGGGCCTGCTTTGGCAGGGAGTTTGCAATTTTCAAGAGGATGGTCGGGGAAAGGCCTCATGGAGAAAATGCTCTTTGGGCAAAGACTTGAAGAAGTTGAGGAGGTGAGTCGGGGAAGAGAGAACAGCGAGCAAAAGGCCTTGAGATTGGGGCATTCTACATGGGTTTGAAGACTAGCCAAGAGGACACTGGGCCAGTGCAGAGTGCATGAAGGGAAAAGGATTAGCAATGGGGTCAGGGCGTAATTATGAGGTTTTTATTAATGAAAGTTACAAGCCAAAGGTAACTCACAGCTTCTCTGTCAGCTCACCTAGTGGCAGCTACCTAAATGACACTTTTAAAATAATTGCAGTATATTACACATGACACAACAACCCTTTGTAAGCACATTTGAGTAATCAGGTCTTTCCCTTTATTGTCAACTGTTATCAAAAGCGACTTCCACTAATACCAGTAAAACCCCAACTCCCCAAAGGTGTAACTGGACCACGTGGGAAGGAGCAGCTGGATCTCTTGACTTGTTCCCAGAGACCAGTCTTCCTTTCGGGATCTGTCCCAGCCACCGCCCTGCTGGCCGCTAGGGGGCGTTGCTCCCCACTTAACGCCCTCCTGGTCTTGACGAGGAATCATCGCGCTCCTTTAAGGCCCCTTAGCACAGGAGTCAAGGCGTTTGCAAATACGAGGGGGGAGAGCAAAGGGGAATGAAACACAGCGGACCTGTTGGAAATGTGATCATCTGGGGCCCTAGGCCAGCCCTAGAATCCAGCTCTCAGCCAGTCTCCCTGAGGCAGGCAGCTTGCAGGGTGTATGTGTTCACTGAACACATCTCTGTTGGGTGAATACCATGTGCCAGGCACTGTGCTAGGCAATGGGGATATATTTTTAATAAAAGAGGCATAGATCTCACACTTGACAAAGAAATCAATACATAATCCCAAAGTGGAATAGGCCATTGAAGGGAACGGAGAGGTGTGGTGACAGAGAACATCGGAGCTGGTGTAAGGTGGCCAGGGAAGACCTCTCTGAAGGGGTACCCTTTAATCTGAGACTTGAGGAGGAGCGGCCTGCCTTGCAAAGATGGAACCAGGCAGGGGGAGAGGCTGTGTAAAGACCTTGATGTGTTAGAGAACCAGAAAGAAGGCCAGAGGGGCTTCTCCTTGGGCAAGGGCAGGGGACCAATCTCTCTGACACGGCGTTAGGACTTTGCCTAGGCTCGAAATGGAATCCTACTGAAGGTCTTTAAGCAGGGGGGTTCCTAAATGACCGCCCCAAGATCTCCATCCCACACGCCCTTCAGGGCGACTTGGACACGCCCCCTCTGAGAGGTGGGGTCCACGTTCCCACCACCACCGCTCCCCCCGGTCCGGGCAGGGGCTGGGACTGCTCTCCCTAGCGCAGGGGGCGAGGCGGCGGGCTATGTGATTCTGGAGGACATGGGGTCCAAAGGATACAGCTCCTGCCTGCCTCCACCCTTCTGGACGCCTGCTCTGGGGAAGCCAGCCATCATGCTGTGAAGCCAACCCGAGGAGCCCAGGTTGAAAGCCCACGTGGACAGAACCACGTGGAGGGGAACTGAGGCCCCCAGACAATAGCCGACAACAACAGCCAGAAAGATGAGTCAAGACGCCTTCAGAGGACTCCAGCCGCCAGCCCTAGGGAGCCGTTTGAATTCCTCCCCCACAGAATCCATCAATTCAAAAAATGCTTGTTTGACACCACTAAGTTGTGGAGAATGTATTACGCAGCATTAGGTAACCAAAACAAAGGTCTGTTAGAGCGTGAACTGGCCGGAGGCGTAAACACTTTACTAGACATTTCAATTCCTTTAAGTCTAGATGCAAAGAACAAGACCCTGAGATAAAGCAGAATGCGCTTTCTCCCCTGCCTGGGATAAAACTTTCCGGTCTGACGACGCCCCCTCACACTCAGGTGACTGACCTGCGGAAGAACCATTTCCTGTAGGCGGGAGCCGCCTACTCACAGGTGGGATGGGCGGGGCCTCGCGGTGAAGGACCAAGTACAACAAACAACAGGATCACCCAGGTGGCCCTGCGTGGCGCACGCGCCGCCTGGAATCGTTTCCCGGCTTTCACTCTTGAGCATTTTCAGCTTATACGTCCAAGGACACGTCCACCTTAATTTCATATTTGTAGCAAAGCATTTGTCAAAAGTAATTCTTTTTTCCATGATATGTAACTTTTTGTCCCTTAAGTGTTTTTGCTTCCTTTTAAATGTCGTTTGCTATTTTGCCTGCTTTTAGCATTTTAAAGACTTTTTTCTTTTAGCCATTTCATCCGAGTACCTCCATCTTAATTGGCTGAAAATCCTTGAAATGTTGAAATGTAGCTAGGCAAGAAAAATACAACCAGGATAGAAGGCTGCCGCTGGCCTTCAAGGAGCAGTACCCAGGGTTCAATGTCTTGTCTTTGGGACATAAAATTCAAAACCCCAGAATGCAAAATTCATTCCTTGTGTTGATAAAACAAATGACCCTTTTTTTTTCTTATATTATTACAAAATAAATACATGTTGATTGTAGAAATTCTAGAAAATACATAAGCCAAAAAACAAAGGAGGAGGAGAAGGGGAAGCAAAAGGGGGGGGGATTAGAAATAACCACTATCATTACCCAGAAAGTTATAATTTCTCATTAATACATCTTGGTAACCTATCAGGTCTTAATATGTTCATTTGGTGCCAAGCCAATCTCTCTCTTGTTTTTGTTCATTCAACTGCTGTACAAACATTTCTTAAGCACCTACTAGGCACCAGGCTCTGTGTGAGGCAATGAAGCTACCACAATGAACAGGCAATTATGATACAGCCTGATACCTGCCACTGTGGGGAAAACAGAGGGCACAATAGGGATGCAGGGGAAGACCCCCGACCCTGCCAGGTTGGGGGGCTCAAAGAGAGACGTCTAACTAGACTTCAGAGATGGGTAGGAATTAGCTAGCTAGCAATGGGAATGCCAAAGGCATGGGGGCCGGGTTGGAGGGGAACTGCAGAGAGTAGCCCCCATACTGGAGGAACAGAAAGAGGATCCTATGGCCGGAGCCTGGATTGCAAGGAAGGGAAATCCGGACATACGACCGGGATAACGCACAAAGGTGAGATCATGAGGCCCTTTATCCTAAGAGAATGCAGACCATCTGTGGCCTGTGGTATGACTGGATTTGAAGAAGGGCAGTAGTGAAGGCAGGGAGACTAGTTAGGAGGACTCTTCGCTTACCAGCCCTGGCTGGAGATGCTAGGGGTCCATGGAGAGAAGGGGAGAAGGGACAGATTGGAGAGACATTCAGGAGGCAGAATCATCAGGACTTGGTGAGTGACTGGATATGGGGGGTGAGGGGAAGAAGGATGTTGAAGGTGACACGTGGGTTTCCACATGGACATGTAGATATATTCGTGGTCTTAGTCACTGAGAGAGCAGATACCAAGAAATGGGATGAGGGAGATTTTGGACACATGGAGCTCCAGGTCTCTGTGGGATTCCAGCTGGAACTCAACAGTGGGGAGGTGAATGTAGTTTGTGTTTTTGTCATTCATGGCTGGTTTTCAGGTCCCCTGCATAGCATCTGTCCCTATCAAACTTTTCCATGTTGGTAATTAGCTGTGTCTCTGCTTGGATACTGGGTTTTGGACTCTTACCTAATTCTGAAGCAAATGGTTACAGAGAAAAAGCTAAACAACTTACTGTTTTGTCCACAAAGTATCAACATTCAAAACATACAAAAACTAAGTAGTGGATTCACATAGGTGTTTGAGCTTGTAGACCCTCCACCCGCAGCATCTGCCAAACCAAGGACATGTCCCTCTCCCCTTATTCAAGGGACCCAGGGACCAAGGGACCCACATCACCAGGTCTGCAACCTGTTGGGGCTCAGAAAGTCACACTGCTTAGTGCCATTTAGGTTAGGCTGAGAATAACAGTCCGTGAGGACAATCTCCGTTTTCCACAGATGGCTGAAGACTCAGCTCCTGGTGGCTACAGGCACCTTACAAAGAAGAAAGGAAGACTAAGGAAGTGAAAAGAGGCTGTCAGGACTCAGGAAATAGGCTCAGATGATTTGAGTGTTTACTGTCAGGGTAGTGGCACCTTCTTGTGCCAAAAAGCCGTCCTATGTCTGCTCCTTTGAATCTCCCCCCCACCCGTGTCTAGGAGAGATCCCCCATCAGGCTGAGCCCCACCTTTCTAGCTTTGACTGTCAAAGTGAACCAGAGGCAGACCCTCCATAACTCCTCGTGGAGTATCTGGACATTGCTGAACCGCCACAGCACCGGTTCAGGGTCACTTTACATCCACATCTTTGGCGTCTTGAATGCTAAAGCCAAAAGCCTTTTAGGTGGCTCCTTTGCCCCATTTCAAGGTCTGCCTTCCTACCTCATTTCCCACTGCACCAGGAGTGGGGCACGGTCAGCTTCCTGAATGGATTTACGTGATGCATGCCTTTGTGGCTTCAGGAAATGGACCACAAACCTTTCAGTCCATTAGTTTGTCCATTCATCCACCCACTTAATCCTATGTTCTGAGGATATGAGAGTAAGAGAAACAGACATGGCCCTTGCCCTCATGGAGGTTATGGTCTAGTGGTGGCAACAGCATTAATCCTGAGGCTCAAGGAGGCTGTTCCTATTCAGCAAGGCATCTGCCAAGGGAAACACAGAGAGTGTCTCCTGCATCTCTGGCCGTGTCCAGAGATCTGGAAAAAACCCAGATTCTTTGTCACATGCTCCCCTCACCGCAGGGTACAAGAGTCCCTGTGTAAATCAGGCCCCATGATCATGCTGCAGGATGCTCACGTATATCCAAGGAAGCTATGCAAGCTCAATCCTAATAACAACCTGGATAAGGAATTGGAAATAATCTCTCAGCTGCTTTAAGAAGTTGCTAAGGAGAATGTTTGATTACTTGAATATTCAACTAGTATAAAAACAAACCACTCCCTTGAATTTAAAGTCACATTTGCTCTCAGTGTGCCAAGGTATCCTAACCAAGTGAGATGCCACCTCACTTCATCCTTCTCAGTGTTGCCGCATCCCTGCTCTCCCAGGCAGTTACCCTTGCCTCCAGGAGAATGTGTTTAATTTTCAGCACTTTCATTTCTGCCACTAACTATTAAAATTCCATTCAAATTGAGAGCTCACAGCAAGAGAGCTCTCAGGATTGTGCCTCTTTATCCAAGACGCCCAGAACTGGGCCCATCGTGGTGGAAGATGAGGTGTAGACAAGTGACAGCCACTCTCTGAAAGGAGAATGGATAGATGTATGGGTTATGCTTCTTAGGGTTCTCCTATTTGCAAAAGAAATTGCTTAAGTAAAATCTTCTCATCAGAAGTGATTACAAAGGAAAAGACTGGCTGATAGACTTAAATATTTAAAAGTCCAAAATTTTAGAGAGATGTCACAGAACTAAAAAGAGAAGGGTTCAAGCAGAAAGAGAGATAACAAACTGCTACGGTTTGGAATGGAATGGAATACGACTCAGCAATGAGAAGGCACACAACATGATGAATGGCAAACGTAGTATGCTAAGGGGAAGCAGTCAGGCTCAAAAGGCTACGTAGTGCATGTTTCGATTTACATGACATTCTGGAAAAGGCAAAACTATACATCAGAGAAATAGATCGGTGATCGCCAGGGTCTGGGATTGGGGAAAGAGGTTCACTACAAAGGCTCATAAGGGGATCTGGGAGGTTATGGAATTGTTGATTGTAGTGGCGGTGACACCACTGCATGCATTTGTCAAACCCCTAAAAAGGGTGGATTTTCGCTATATGTAAGTTGTAACTCAATTTCTAAAACTTTAACTATGAAAAAAAGCAGACAGAGGAAAGTATTTAAGTTAAATATGTCAAACCCTGAAGTAATTCAGGTTTTTAGGGACACTTCAAGACCTAATAGACAGATAAAGAATATAAATAGATAATTTATATGGGCAAATACAAATGGTAAAAAAGCATATGGAAAAAATCCATACTATTAAATTTTAATGCAGGCTAAAGCAGCCTTGACATATCATTTTAAACCTGCCCAAGTTGGCAAAATTTCACAATATAAACAATATGTAATTCAGGCCAAGTTGGAGTGAAAGTAGAACCTCATTCATTAAGGGTGCCATTATAAATCAAAATGGCCTCTTTGGAAAGCACTATTATAAAACGTTTCCGATCATTTCATTCCTGGAAACTTATACTAAAGAAATGATTCAACAAAAGCAAAAAGCTATATGCACAAATATGTTTATTACTTTCTCAGCTATTACAGAAAAATAACAACAACTACAATCTATCTAAATGTCCAACGCTAGAGAACTGCATTGTAAATTATGACATATCCACTAAAAATGACATCTGGAATACTGAGAAGAATTTTAAAATGCTAATGATGTATAGTCTTGGGTAAAAAAAAAATAAGACACAAAACTGTATGTACAATGGTTTCTCACCATAAGCAAGAACTAAATTTTATTCCCTGTAAACAAAAAACATCCCATGTATTTCAAGATAGCAGGAGCCAAAAATATTTGGAAAACAAGTATAGGGATTGTGTTGATTTCCATTTCTCTGCTTCTTTTTCTCCCTTACCAGACGTGTAGGAAAGTCATACCTTTTAAACCTTGGTTCCTTCATTTTTAAATTTATTTATTTATTTATTTATTTATTTATTTATTTATTTATTTATTTTTGGCTGCATTGGGTCTTCATTGCTGTGTGCGGGCTTTCTCTAGTTGTGGCGAGCGGGGTCTACTCTTCATTGTGGTATGCGTGCTTCTCATTGCAGTGGCTTCTCTTGTTGCAGAGCATGGGCTCTAGGCACGCAGGCTCAGTAGTTGTGGCTCGCGAGCTCAGTAGTTCTGGCTCACAGGCTCTAGAGCACAGGCTCAGTAGTTGTGGTGCATGGGCTTAGTTGCTCTGTGGCATGTGGGATCTTCCCGGACCAGGGGTTGAGCCCATGTTCCCTGCATTGGCAGGCAGATTCTTAACCACTGCGCCACCAGGGAAGTAACCCTTCATTTTTAAATCGAGGTAATAAATGAATGTGAAGTATTGGGTTGGCCAAAAAATTCTTTCAGGGGTTTTCTATAAAATGTTACGGAAAAACCCAAATGAACTTTTTGGCCAACCCAATTAAAAAAAAAAAAAAGGAAAGAAAGAAGAGAAAAAGTAAGGGAAAACACTTTCTAAACTATAATGTACTATATACACAAAACGTTGCAATTACTAGGAAATAGCAAAAAGTTAAGGGATGGTTCAACAGGAATTTGGAACACTAGTAAATAGCAGGGCTGATGACAAGATTTTAAACAACTTCAGGGACTTTGTGTGTGTGTGTGTGTGTGTGTGTGTTTATGAGCTGATTCTAAAGTGAACTTTTCTGGCAGAGTTTTTAAAATTGAAAGACAAGTGACTTCCCTGGTGGCGCAATGGTTAAGAACCTGTCTGCCAATACAGGGGATGCGGGTTTAAGCCCTGGTCCGGGAAAGATCCCACATGCCATGGAGCACCTAAGCCCATATGCCACAACTACTGAGCCCACGCGCCTAGGGCCCGTGTTCTGCAACAAGAGAAGCCACCACAATAAGAAGCCCACGCTCCACAACGAAGTGTAGCCCCTGCTTGCCACGACTAGAGAAAGCCTGCTTGCATCAACGAAGACCAAAAGCAGCCAAAAACAAAAAAAAAAACAAAGACAATATTTACAACCTAATTTATTCCCCAAGCTAACTTTTAACAACTTGAAAAAAGTTTCTTTAATTTTCCATGTTTGGGGTAGTTCTTACACAATGGGACAATGCTCTCGATCAGTTAAACTGTCCGGATAAATCTGATTTAAGGATGTGCAGTATGTGAAGTCTGGAAGCAACAGTGAAGAAAAAATATAATTATCACAGTGTGTTGAACACACATGTTATTGAACAAGTGAGTGAATGAATGATCGAATGAATAAATATGGACAAGGGCCAGGGAGGATTTTTTTAATCACAGTGGCAGGCTTGTGGATAACTGGGTGTCATGGACAGAACACAACTTCAGAAATTCCAGGTTAAGAGGTTAAGATGTAATTGAAATTGCATCTCAAAATTTCCCAGTCCTGATGTCTAACACAATGACTAAAATAGTTAAACAAGCAAAGAACCAAAAAGTCATCAGTACTATTCAAAGAAGACCAAAGGGGTAAACCAATGAAAGATCAATTAAGGAAAGAAACAAAAAATTCTGGAGCAAAGCAAAAAGTACAACATGGCATGGCTCTCAAGCCACTCTCATCGCCCCAAAGTTCTACCTATAAATCAACAAAATCCAGGGGAGTTTTACTTAATCCCCCAATTCTTATCTCCTTCTCTTCTGATATAGAAATAGGGGAAAGGGCTACTGGGAAGAAATAGGGAGAGGTCAGGAAACAACAGAGAAAAGTGAACAGATAGAAAGGAAGGCTCCAAACCTATATGCTGAATTTGAAAACAAAACACAGGATATCCCAGCCCCTGGAGAAATGGGTGTACACCCCCCCACCCCCGCCAACTGAGTGTAGTGAACCTTGATCCAGGATGTTTGGCATAATTTAGAAGAGAGAATAGAGTCCAGGCAACAGACAGTATTTTTGCTTGGAGAGGAAACAATCTGGTTTCAGATAGGGTATGGAAAGAGTCAAGAAGTCATCCACGCTATATAATTGCAAATAGAATGTCCAATCAGAGCTGCCCGAGCATAAGTAAAATGAAAAGAAATGTGATAGAAACTGTGCAAACTTACTGCAAAAAAAGAAAAGAAGAAAGGAAGGAAGGAAGGAAGGAAGGAAGGAAGGAGGAGAGAAGGAGGGAGGGGGGAGAGGGAAGGAGCGGGGGAGAGAGGGAGGAGGAGGGAGAAAGGGGGGAGAAGGAAAGGGTGGGGAGGAAGGGACAGCAAATATAAAACAAAGAACTCAACCAAGAAGAAAGCACGACTCCAAAAAAAGAAGGAAATCCCTTACAACTACTTCGTACTATACAGCAACAAATAAGAACATGAATGTCAATAAAACAAGAGCTCCAAACAAGAAGATAAAACAACAGAGTGAGATGCTCTAAATAGAGACTGAAGAACTAAGGAAACAAATTGAGGACCAAAACAACAACAATATTATGGAACTAAGACATAATTCAGGACAGCAAAGAAAGAATGGATCTTGTGCTAAAAATTCAATTACTGAAATAAAAAGCTTGCATTACAATTAAAATGACAAACATTTTTAAACTGTTAGAGAGAAACTAATAGATATGGAAGACAAAAAATATCCAACATATGGATATTTGATTCCTTAAATTAATAATCCAACAAAGATTAGAGAAGATGTACTTAAAGACCATACAGTGCAAATCATTTTCCTTAAATAAAGAGAGGAATGATTTTTTAGCTCTAAGAGCACAGTTATCCAATGCAGGAAAATTTTATTGAGAATGCTCAAATATATCCCAGTTAAACTGGAATTATATAGAATCAGAAAGAATCATTCCAACACTCAGGAACAAAAATAGATTATCTACAAGGAAGGAAAAAAATTCTACCTATCCTCAAACAATTCCACAGGGACTTCCCTGGTGGTGCAGTGGTTAAGAATTGCCTGCCAATGCAGGGGACATGGGTTCGATCCCTGGTCCAGGAAGATCCCACACGCCGCGGAACAACAAAGCCCGTGTGCCACAACTACTGAGCCTGTGCTCTAGAGCTCACATGCCGCAAACTACAGAGCCCGTGCACCACTACTACTGAAGCCCACATACCACAGAGCCTGCACGCCACAACTACTGAAGCCCGTGCTCCCTAGAGCCCGTGCTCCGCAACAAGAGAAGCTACTGCAATGAGAAGCCCACACACCGCAACGAAGAGTAGCCCCTGCTTGCTGCAACCAGAGAAAGCTGGCGCAGCAAGAAGACCCAACACAGCCAAAAAAAAAAAAAGGATTAAAAAAACAATTCCACAGCAGCACTCAATGCCAGAAGACAATGGAATCATGTCTACAAAGTTCTAAATGAAAAACAGTGTATCTTGAGAAGGGTACGCCCAGCCCATGTTGTTGTTCAAGCAATACAGGACCCATAAGTCATTCGTGAAACAATGACTTAAATAAATAATTGAGGAATGCAAAAGAAAAGAGCTGGTGATGAGCACTGAATCTATTTAAATATAGAATCAACAGTAAATATGTTTTCCTATGGTTACTATAGGAAATAGATTTAGATAACTGAATATGTAATATGTAAATACATATATTTACTGAATGTGAATGTTATGAGCCTGTAAAATTAAAAATAATCATAGTGTAACTTTTTTAAAAATCAGGAAACAAAAGAAGTGATAGGAAGAAATGCATAAATGTTAATGCCCCCATCTTTCTTGGCAAGGATTACTTATACTAGCTAAAAACTAAACCATGTAGCTTTCACAAATCTCCAACCACTTAATTCACATTCCTTTTCCCTCTCTCTCTCTTCCTCCTTTCCTCCCTTCTTAAAGGAATATTTTATTCTATCTCGTGATAAAGACACATTTATTTAAAATTCAACAATTCTTTCCATTTCACTAATTTCTCTTCTTGTATTGAATTTCAATAAAAGTAAATTATTAAATTGAATACTTTTTAATAAAATAGCATTTCATTTTAATAAAATATTTATATCTATCCTCTACTATATACATATACATAATACGTAAAAATATGTGCATGTGTACATTAAAATCTATCTGGAGCAGGATTCACTGTGTTCACCAAGGTTAATTCCCAGCGGTGGGATTTTGCCTTTTTTCATGTGTGAACTTTTCTGCACCTTTGATCTCTTTAAAATAAGCACCTTATCTGTTTAAAAAGACAACAGATTGGTTGTATTATTAAGTACCGATACCAGAAGTGTTAGAGGCGGAGAGGAAGGAGGGGGGATGTCGGGTGGACAGAGAGAGAACAGAGGAGAGAAAGGGGCAGGGGGGACCAGAAAGAGGAGAGGGCAGGAAGGAGGGACGAGAGAACGGGAACCGCAGGGGGCGCAGAGGGAGGAAGAGCAGAGAGTGCGGAGAAGTGGGGAAGGGAGGGGAGGGCGCGGAGGGGGGCGCTGGGGACCAGCAGGAAGTGCTGCCTGGCCGCAAGCTGACCTACTTTTCTTGGGCCGATGTGTCTGCAGCCAAAGCTACTGTTGAGACAGCCCGGTGCTCGGTGAGACTCGCAGGAAGCCAAGCCGGATGCCCGCCACGGCCTCCTCCTCCCTATGCCCAGAGGGCTGTCAGTTTCATCAACTCCAGCTTCCCCAGAAAAGCCGGAATCCCTTCGCAGACCCCGGGGCCAGGCTTCTTGGAGACATCAGGGGATTTCGTCTATAAACCCGAGTCCCCCTATGGGATTTCCGGCCAGAAAGCAGATTTCCTTTTCCCTGGGGCAGGACTAGACCCCTGTGCTCTGGGACCCTCACCTGATGCTCCCTCTAGGCCCGGCGAGCTTACACACACACACACCCTCCTGGTCCGGCCACACACACACACACACACACACACACACACACCCTCCCTCCTGGTCCGGGCCAGCCTCCCAGCATCTGCCTGGACTTACTGACTGACAGGTTCAGGCTGTCAGCTCAGCTCTGCCACTTTCCGCCCCGTGTCCTTGGGCAAGTCACTTGCTGCCTTGGAGTTTCATCTTACTCGTTTTTTAGATGGAGAAAATGCCATCTACATCTCACGGTCAGGGTGAGGATTAAATAAAAATAATGTGTGTGATAGTGCCCGGAGTGGCAGCGGGCACATGGTGGGTGCCCAATATAAATGTTGGATTTATCCACTCGTGAGGAGGTTGCTTCCTAGGGGACACAGCTGATGGCTCCAGACGCTGGCCGATACTGCTTTATCCACACATGGTCAGGAGTGATTTATGTCATCATAGTTACCTAAGCCCTGAGACATGAAGTAATGAACTGCTTGGGAAGATGCCTTCGTTCTAAAATATTTCATATGAAGTAGTTTAGCCCCATGCCCACCACCTAAAGAACTATCTTTTGGATTATTGGTATAAAAAAATAATAATAATAAACACTTACAAAGCAATCGCTGGGATGCGATGGAGGGTGCCAGAGCTTTAGGTGAAATACCTCTCTTAGCCTCTCAGCAGCAACCACCAGAAGGAAAACTGATACTGAAATAAGCAGCGGAGCTGTGATTGGACATTTGTCATTTTGGGGTCATATGTGGGGGGGGAGGTCCATGACCCCTTTTTATGGTTAACATCATGTTGATTTCTTCTGGGGAAATTACTTCGTCTGCACTGTACCATCTCGGGTGACTGAAAACTAAAGTCTCCTGCCCTCCCCAAGCCAAGGAGTGGGCCCATGACCCCACTGGCCAATTGGACTCTCCCTCCCCCAGGACTTGGAATCATGAAGGGAATGTGCAAGGACAGAAGAAAACAATCACACCAATAATAACAATAATAATAACAACAGTGCGTTTTTTCCTTTCTAGTGGTGGTGCCCTATCTAGGTTATCATTGCTTCCACCACCAGCACCACCCGCAACCCATGAGCCTCATGTCTGTCCCTCCAGGCCCACCTCTCTCCAGAGCTCCAGACACAACAACCCAGCTGACAGCTGGACAGCCACAACCTGATGTCCCAAGGGCACTGACACGCTTAAGACTGAACACCTTGCCCTCCCCTCACCCCTAAACCTGCTCGTCTCCCGTGTTCCCTGTCTCAGTGCAGGCCACCACTGTTCACCCAGTTTCCCAATGGAGAAACCTGGAAATTATCCTAGGTCCTTCCTTTTTCCGCCCCCATCCATCTGGTCTCCAGGTATGCCAATTCTGCCTCCTAAAGAGCTTCTAAACCCATTCCTCTTTCATGGGCCTCAGTTCTTCTGGAAGATGGCAATAGCTTCTCTAGGAAGAGGCCTCCTGCCTCTGGGCCTTTCTCCTCCAACCCATCTTCCATGTTGTAGTGAGGGCGATCTTTCCGAAATCTTCCATCTGGTTATGTCGGGGGCTTGAAACGCTTCAATACTGTGCCCCTTGCTCCTCAGTAAAGCCTAGACTCCTTATCATGATAAACAAAGTCCTGTATCTCTTGGCACTCTGTCCCATTTCTTGTCATCTCTCAACACTCCTACCCAAGCACTCTTCTCTAGCTATATGAAATTCATCACAGATTCCTGGACATTCTTTGCTTTTTTGAGCCTCCAAGCTTTCACATGTGTTGTATTCCTCTGCTTAGAATGCCCTTCACCCTCTTCTCTACCTAGGAAACTCTTCCTTGTGCTTTACGATGAGGCTCAAACATCCCCTATTCAGGAAGCCTTCTCTGAGCCTCACAGGCAGAATTTATCACTCCTTCTTCTGAGTTCCCATTACACCTATACCCCAATTCTACTATAGCACCTATTTTACCATATTGGATTTATCCTGCGAGTCATGTGTTAATCTGTCCCCTTCAACCAAGACACCACTTCAAAGAGTAGGATGAGCGAATGAGTACATTCTGGTTGGAGATGGGGAAAAGAGATAGTCTTAGGTTTGCTTTTTTCCCAGGCAGATCATAGGAAGCTGGTTTGAAATGGGCCTCTTTACATTTCTGAGAGTGAATAAGACATAAGCCTGGACCTGCAGGCAGCCATTCTGCCACTATGAGGTAAACACTGCCTGGGAATGGAACCCAAACAAAGAAGGAGTTAGTACCTGGAGTGAGACCAAGTTCCCATGGTGACATTTGAGCCCCTAGATGCAGCTGTGCCTGATGTCAGACATGACTCTTGAATTTTTCAGTTGTGTAAGCCATTCCCTCTGTTTGCCTAAGACATTTTGAAAGTGGATTTTCCATCTATTGCAAGCAAAAGAATCCTGATATCATTAAAAGATGTTGAAATAAGAATACTCCTTGAGAGAAAACCTTTGAAATCCACAGGTCATGCCTCAAAATAGAAGTATGGGATCAACTTAAAGAGACAGAATGGCCCTGAAGCTGCAATACTTGACTGCAACCTAATTGAACAGACTTACTGAGGGCATACCTTGTGCCTAGACTCTTAAGTTACTGGACACAGGAAGTGTCCATCATAAGGAGGGTTGGTCAGACACAGGTGCCTGGACAAAGGAGGGTTGTGGAGCAAGAGCTGACAGTGGCCATCCAAGCACCATCTGGGCGAATAGGTATCAGAGTTTCCTTAGCAAGATTCCCCATCTAGTGCAGAGGCTCTGAACCTGAGGTCCCAGGGCTGGGCTTCCTGGAACTTAGTGACCCTCCTGAAATTGTATGTGCAGTTGGACATCTTTCAGAGAAGAGTGTCTATTGTTTCAATCAGACTCTCAGAGGGGTTGATTATGTCAAGTAGGTTAAGATTTGCTAATGTAGCAAGTGAAAGGGTTTCAGGCATCCTAGTAGAGAAACTCTTCTTAAAACCACCCAAATGCTTTTGTGTACTTCAGTCTCATTCTCAGGACACTGCCCTGTGATACTCAGCTTTCCCGTGTGGCTTGCCTCCAGGGAGAGAATGCAGTGAGCAACTGATGGGGGCACTTGGCTCCACCTGAGAGCTGTGTTACTAATTGCACAGTAAGAAATGCGGACATTGGGAGAGGAGGGAATGCATTCTCCTAGGCAGCCCCAGGTGCAAGGGTAACAGAACTTGGGGATTAATAACTAGTATTTGCTGAGCCTATGTTCCAGATGTTTTCATATGTTACCTTATTTAATCATAGCAAACCAGGGAGAGGGAAATTATTATCCTCATTTTTATATGAGGACACCAAGGTTTACATAAGTTTAAAAATTTCCTAAGGGTCACACAGCTGCCTGACTTCCAAGACCATGTGTTTTCATGCTGCCAACAATGACCACAAACCACATCCAAGGAACAGTAATCACGTGTTGGTCTTTGTGGTAACTTTGGTGATGGTGCTACTGTCTTGATTCCCCCTTCCACATGTTTCTAGCAGTGGACCCCACCTCTACCGCTGGCCACAGGTCTGTGAACCCAGGCATGGCTGTCTGGGATATGACCCTGGACAGAGAGATTGTCTGAGGGATGAAAACATGACCCACCTCAGGACCATCAGAGTTATTCCCTGGATTGTGTAAACGGGGAAAGCCCTTTGCCTCTTGGGTCTTGGGGAAAAAAAAAAAAACTAATCTTCAAGAGGACAGAATAAAGTCAATCAGAAACCAGAAGAGATGAAAGACGGGCAGCAGGACTCCAGCAGTTCTAGGCCTCCAGGTCCAGTTCTAGAAGTTCTCCTTTGCATTCTGTAAACATCTCTCCTAAAAGCCTGGACAGATGGAGTCAGTCAGTGGAAGGCCAATAACCATAAACTCCATAGCAACCTTTCACCACATTGATTCTTTGCGTCCAAACTCTATGGTCAGTGCTATTCTTTTTACCAAAAGGAGGGAAACAAGGAACAAAGTGGTTAAGTAAATTGCCCGGGGTCACACAGAGGCGAGTGGCAGGGCTCCAACTCAATCTCCATGTCACACTGCTTTCCTTTAACGTGATGGAAGTACGTGCCAATATCTGAGTCCTACCAGTGAAGAAGAGGAAGGTCATGCCTCAGTTTGGGGAGGGAGCTGGAAGTAGCTGAGATACCTGCAATGAGGAAGGTTTGCCCCAGAAGATGGACTCTTCCTCGCTTACCTAGAGAACCAATGTATTAGTCAGTAATATATTCTGCTGTAACAAACTACTCCAAAAATCTCAGGGGCTTACAAAAACAAGGGATACTTCTTACACTCAAGTTCGCAGCTCTGCTCAGCTCTGACCCACATCTTCTCACTCCAGGACCCAGGCTGAAGGAACAGCCTGCATTTGGGATGTGATGATCTGATGGCAGAACACAGGAAGGCAAGAGGCCAAGCCAAACTATGCAAGATCGATGAAGGCTTCTGCTTGGACACTGCCTAGATCGTGTCCACTCACATTCCACTGGCCAAAGCAAGTCACATGGCCAAGCCTGACGATACAGTCCACCCACTGGACTAACTCCAGGAAAAAATACATTCCATTCATTGGCATCATTCCTGGAAGTCACGTGGCAAAGGGTGTGGATGTATAATACCCTCACCACGAGGAAGAAGATGGTTGCAAACGATAACGCAATCAGTTATACCAAGAAATGAGCATGTGCTAGAGTAATAGAAGACCTGACAAATCTACCTTTCATCACAGGGAGCCTTCCAGCAGGGCTGATGGGAGGAGACTCAAAGCTCCCAGACTTCTGAGTTGAGCAAAGACAGAGTCTCAGCTGCAGACAGGCCAGATTTCAGTGGCAGAAACAAAGAGTCTTGAGAGCTAAGCTTTTTTTTTTTTTTTTAACATCTTTATTGGAGTATAACTGCTTTACAATGGTGTGTTAGTTTCTGCTTTATAACCAAGTGAATCAGTTATACATATACATATGTTCCCATATCGCTTTTGACATCTGGAACCCAAACAGAGGGCTCACAAAAGGCCAGAACACAACGGTCCAAGGGATGCCTCATGAATGTGTCATAAGAATAATCATTGTCTCAAGGCATTGGGTTATGAGTAATTTCCCCTTCTGTTTTCTATTGCGTTATTATGTCACTTTCTTAATTGCTCATTTTTATACCCTTGCTGAAATCGAAAACAGCATGGGCAGCAGAGGCAACTGTTTTTCAATGTCAAACCTCACGATGTTGAGGAAGGTTTGTATGTCAGATGATGCACCGGGGGTGAGTAATTTCAATCCTGTGGGACAAATGGTCCTGCCACCGACTGGAATGACTGACAAATAGAAAGGTGGTGATCAGGATAATCTTCTTCCTTGGGCTCTATATGTGTACAAACTAGGCTTCACTTCCAAAACCTACGTTCCAGGAATTTTCGACTTAGATGCCATCTAAGGTTGAAGAAAGAGAATGGCCACCTGTTCTGTATAAGTTGGAGATCATGGATTTCCTTCTGGTCCAAGAAGGGAGATTAGGCAATATGGGCTTACAAATGTCTTAGCCAGCACTGAATCAGCCCTGTGGTTTTATAAAAGTTAAATATGGGGGCTTCCCTGGTGGCGCAGTGGTTGAGAATCTGCCTGCTAATGCAGGGGACACGGGTTCGAGCCCTGGTCTGGGAAGATCCCACATGCCACGGAGCAGCTGGGCCCGTGAGCCACAACTACTGAGCCTGCGCGTCTGGAGCCTGTGCCCCGCAACGGGAGGGGCCGCGATAGTGAAAGGCCCGCGCACCGCGATGAAGAGCGGTCCCCGCACCGCGATGAAGAGTGGCCCCCACTTGCCGTAACTAGAGAAAGCCCTCGCACAAACCGAAGACCCAACACAGCCAAAAATAAAAAAATAAAAATAAAAAAAATAAAAAAAAAAAAAAGTTAAATATGAGTTTGAGGCACAAACTCCAGCACAGTTTCCCGGCGGCACAGTGGTTAAGAATCCGCCTGCCAGCGCAGGTGACATGGGTTTGATCCCTGGTCCGGGAAGATCCCACATGCCACCGAGCAACTAAGCCCGTGCGCCACAACTACTGAGCCTGCACTCTAGAGCCCGTGAGCCACAACTACTGAAGCCCGAGCGCCCAGAGCCCATGCTCCGCGACAAGAGAAGCCACCGCAATGAGAAGCCCGTGCACCGCGACGAAGAGTAGCCCCCGCTCGCCGCAACTAGAGAAAGCCCACGTGCAGCAACGAAGACCTGACGCAGACAAAAATAAAATTAAAAAATTTTTTTAATTAAAAAAAAATGAGTTTGAACCAATGTCAGCCCACTTTTTTTTTTTTAACTTTATTTATTTATTTATTTATTTATTTATGGCTGTGCTGGGTCTTCGTTTCTGTGCGAGGGCTTTCTCTAGCTGTGGCAAGCGGGGGCCACTCCTCATCGCGGTGCGCGGGCCTCTCACTATCGCGGCCTCTCTTGTTGCAGAGCACAGGCTCCAGACGCGCAGGCTCAGTAATTGTGGCTCACGGGCCCAGTTGCTCCGCGGCATGTGGGATCCTCCCACACCAGGGCTCGAACCCATGTCCCCTGCATTGGTAGGCAGATTCTCAACCACTGTGCCACCAGGGAAGCCCTGTCAGCCCACTTTGATGTAATATGCATGGCAACTTCAACCATGTTCTTCTGAGTTATACAGACCTTTAAACCTTGCCCCTGTTGCTTGACAGCTCTGTGACTGTGGACAACTAATTTAATTTCTCTGTGCCTCAATTTTCTTCTTGAAAAACAGGATAATAATAGCATCTACCTCATTGGGATGTGTTTTTAGGATTAAACACACACACCTAAAGCTCCTAGCACTGTGCCCGACATATATCAAGCAAATAACAAACTTTGGTTATAAGTACTAATATAATAGGGACAAAAATAATTGATATATGTGTGTTCATAGCTTTCCCCTTTCTTCTCCTATTGAAGAGAGGCTGGCATTACTTGGTCAACATTTCCTCCTTCTGCCCCTTCTCCACACTCTCCTCTACTCTTGGGTCTTATGGGGGAAATCTGGCTCATCAGTAGGAGAAGAACCAGAGAAATGGGGATAAGAATTTGTAATGGAAAAAAGCTAAACAGAACAAAACCAAAATCAAGCAAACAATTATGAAGAAAGAGAGGGACTTCCCTGGTGGTGCAGTGGTTAAGACTCCACGCTCCCAAAGCAGGGGGCCCAGGTTCAATCCCTGGTCAGGGAACTGGATCCCACATGCATGCCACAGCTAAGAGTTTGCGTGCCACAACTAAGGAGCCCACGTGCTGCAACTAAGGAGCTGGCAAGCCACAACTAAGACCTGGCGCAACCAAATAAAAATAAGTAAATAAATATTTTTTAAAAAAGAAGAAGAAAGAGAGACAGAAAAACAGACAGAGGGAGAGAGGGAGGGACGGAAAGAGAGAGAAGAATAGAGGGAGAGAGAGAGAGAAGGGAAGAATTGGTCCTGAACAATTAAGTGTATTTGTTAAAATTTTGAAAAGAGTGAAAAATGAGAAATAGGATGAGAGATTTTGGAGCTCTTGTATAGTGTGAGAGAGGTAACTGAGATCCACCAAGGAAAGGGACTGAACTAGTTACCTATTGCTGCATAATTAATTATCCCAAAATTTAGCCACTCAAAACAATAAAGATTTATCATCTCACCGTTTCTGTGGGTCAGGAATTTGGGAGAGGCTTAGCTGGGCTCTTCTAGCTCAAGGTCTCTAGTGAGGGTCCTGTTAAGATATCAGCCAGGGCTGAAGTCCTCTGAAGCCTTGATGGACTGGAAGGCCGTCTTTGCAGATAGCTCTCTCATATGGCTGTGGGCAGAAGGCCTCAGCTCCTTGCCTAAAGGGCTCTCCCCAGGGCTGCCTGTATGTCTTCACAACATGGCAGCTGGCTTCCCCAGAGTGAGTGATCGGGGAGAGAGAGCAAGGAGGAAGCCACAAGGCCTTTTATGACCCAACCTTGGAAATCACTCACTAGCACTCCCACCATAATCCAATCATCAGAAGTCAGTCACTAAGTCCAGCTCACACTGTTCCGCTGTTCAGTTACTGGCAAGCCACCTTGAACGAGTGCAGGTTTAGTTTTACGATATTAGTGTGGATCTGCAGGAAGCCCAGCCTCTCCAACTTGGTAGGACTCAACTTCCAAACTCTGCCTCAACTGCAAATCCTGTCACGATACTATTTTGGGTTTGTTAGGGAAGGTACAAATTAGGTCTTACCCTAGGGTACTGTTCTCAACTAGGGTGATTCTGCCCCTAGGGGACACTTGGTAATGTCTGGAGACATTTTTGGTTGTCTCAAGGTGGTGGAGCATTCCTGGCATCTAGTGGGTGGAGTCCAGGGATGCTGCTCAGTATCCTACGATACCTAGGACGGCTCCCACAACAAAGAACTCTCCGGTCCGAAATGTCAGTAATACCAAGGTTGGGAACCCTGCTCTAAGACAGACTTTTCTCCTAAGGTGTGGCCTTTCCAGCATCTCAGCTGGATGCCAGCATATTCACAAGCCATTAATGATATCTCTCCACTGTGGCAGCACCAAAAATCCAATGATCCCCAGCACTGCTCATCCTCTAGGACCTATATTCTTCTCTCAACCCTACGGCTGCCCTTCTCTGTGAGCCTCAGGTGGTCTTGTTTGCACATGTGTCTCTAGGCCACAAACTCAAAGGGGACCCCCAGAGAGGGGGTCCTCCTGTACAGAGAGCCCTCTTCTGTAACATCCTGCCCCATGGATTCCACTTCTTCACTTGCCCTGAACTCTGATCTCTGCCTCCTTCAGTCAGTGGAACAGCTGTGCTCTGCTCAAATTCTAATTCTTTATGCCACAGTCAGAATATTGTCCCCAGACAGGGTGCTGGATGATTACAGGACTCAACTCTTGAGTTTCCCATCTCTCAGGGATCACGTTATTGCTCTACTTGTCGCCCACTGTCTGACAAAAGTAGCCCCGTGTATTTATAGTTGTTTGTGGGGGGAGGGTTAATCCACACCAGTTACTCCAACATGGCTAGAAACTCAAGTCCAGTGTGTTTACCTCGGCCTTTCTATTTCTACTTGAAGCCTTGTAGAAATTGATGAATCTGAAGAACTATGGTAACACGCCCACGCTGTAGGTGTTCCCGACCTGCCACTCACTGAAGATGTTTCTAGTTCAGATTCTCATTCAACAGACATGTCCTGAGTCCTCACTATGGGCAAGGTTCTCTTGCAGAGGACAAATCAGTTTATCCTCATAACAACCCTCAGAGGTATGCATCATTATCCCCATTATTTTATAAAATAAACTTGTGTCGGGAAGTGCAATTTTCTTAAGATTTATGGGAGATAAAACAGATCCAGGGAGAGCACATTACTTCCCCAAGATCGTATGGAAACATGTCAGCAACATGAATCAGGTCTATCTGATTCCAAGTCCAAAAGTCCTTTCCTTCCTTTCCAACATCCACAGCTGTCTTTCTGGGATCTATCTACCACCTCTCAGAGGAGACCAAATGGCCTCAAAACGTGTTTTGAGTTTTTCCCTTCTCACACTCATCTGCTCTCTGATGATTTTATTCATACTTTTCCTTTCTGGCTAACCTGTATGTGATGCTGGGCCTCTTTGTCTAATTTGTCCTGGGACGTATCTGAGGCTGAACACCATCTGTCTCCCAGGGAGCCAGGAACTTACACTGTCAAGAACATGTTGTCCAACATTTACATCACACAACTTCATTTCCTCTGTTAAAATCTAGAAGAAGAAAAAAAAAAACCAAAACTCTCAAATGTTAACTAAGCAGTTATCCAACTTGGATAAGAGAAAATTTAATGCTTTCTGTGGAACACAAGTAAATACTGACCTATTTATTCCTATTTTTATGAATCAGGTACCACTTTTTAGGTTGAAAATAAAACCGTGTTACCTGTTTGCACTGTAAAATCACAACAAAGAGCAACTACATTGTAGTGGGTCGAATATTGGCACCAAAAAAAAAAGCTCTATCTATGCCCTAACTCCCCAAACCTGCGAGTATGACCTTATTTGGGAAATTTGTCTTTGCAGATGTAATTTGCCTAAAGATCTTGAGATAAGACCATCCTGAGTATCCAGGTGGCCCTAAATCCAGTGGCAAGTGTCCTTATAAGAAACAGAAGTGGGGGGCTTCCCTGGTGGCGCAGTGGTTGAGAATCTGTCTGCCAATGCAGGGGACACGGGTTTGAGCCCTGGTCTGGGAAGATCCCACATGCCGCGGAGCAACTGAGCCTGTGAGCCACAACTACTGAGCCTGCGCATCTGGAGCCTGTGCTCCGCAACAAGAGAGGCCGCGACAGTGAGAGGCCCGCGCACCGCGATGAAGAGTGGCCCCCGCTCACCGCAACTAGAGAAAGCCCTCGCACAGAAACGAAGACCCAACACAGCCAAATAAATAAATAAATAAATAAATAAAATTAAAAAAAAAAAAACAAACTTGTTTAAAAAAAAAAAAAAAAAGAAACAGAAGTGGAGAGACACAGAGACACAAGGAGGAGACTATGTGAAGGTGGAGGTAGGTACTGGAATGATGCCAACAGCCACCAGAAGCTGGAAGAGTCAAGAAACAGAATCCCCCCCCAGAGCCTTTGGAGGAAGTGCAGCCCTGCCAATATTTTTATTTCAGATTTCTGGACCCCAAAACTGTGAGAGAATAAATTCTGTTGTTTTAAGACACCTGCTTTGCAGTAATTTGTTACAGCAGACATGGGAAACTAACACACGTTCTCAGAAAAGGATGACCACACTAGAGTCTTCAAGATCTTTTCCATTAATATTTGCTTTCCTTCTTGTTCATGGGTTTCCTCAATGCCTAACCCTTGTTACTACTACAAATGTTTATAGTACAAATATGGGAAAAGCTTAAAATTGAGTAAATTAAGAAACAATTGCTATGTGCTTCCACAACCTATGTGGTACAGAGAGAATGCTTTTGGCGGCAAGACAGTGGAAAGCCCAGACCAAAGTATCTCAAACCTCAAGAACATTTACTGGCTCCCCTTCTGGAAAAGCAAAAGTGGGGCAGGCTTCAGACCCAGCGTGATACCGTCAACGGATTTAATCATCTCTCCACTCTGCCATATACAGTGTTGCTTACTTTTTAAGGCTGTTCCCCTCACTGTTGGCAAGCAGAGTTACATGCTTCCTCTTTGGGGTCCAGGAAGAGAGCCAGAGAGTGGGAGACAGAGACAGAGAGAGGCTTCCTGTAGCTCTCTCCTTAGAAAAGGTGCTTCCCTGAAGACTTCAGCAAACCTTGCCAAGTTTAATTGAACACAATTGGACCACATGCCCTTTTCTGAACCAACTGCTGGTAAGAGTGATGGGTCCTTAAACTAATGAGTCCATGCACCCCAAACCTAAGGGTGGGTCAGCTTCCCCGAGGCCCCAATAGGATGCATGAAGGGAGGGTGGATCCCTAAACAAAATGGAGGTTCTGTCAGGAAGGACAGAGGGGAACACACGATGGGTGGGCATTGAATATAAATGATAATGCAACAATACCAATGTGACCACCATCCCACCCACCTTAAAATATAAAATACAGCCATGGCTGAAGATTCCTGCAGTCCCGTGAACAATTACACTCCCTTCTTCCTCCTTAAAGTTGCCTAATTTAAATTTAGGGCTTATCATTCCTGTGTATTTCATTCTATTTTTATTATATATGCTTGTACGCCGAACCAATATGTTGCATTCTTTTGTGTGTTTTTAAACTTAATACAAATGGGATCATACTGTACATGCTATTCTGCAACTTGCTTTTATTGTTCATGATCCGATTAGTGAGACATGTCCACAGGCATATGTTAAGTTTCAGTTCACACATTTTCACAGATGCATTCCAACATATGAACGTATTCATTCATTCTCCTGTTCACCATTTAGGATGACGCTTTTTTTTTCTTCAACTGCTGCAAAGAAAGCTGCTGTGAACATGCTCAGCAGCACGTGACTCTGTATATTCCTAGGAGAGTTTCTTTTGGGTATATGAGTAAGATTGGCATCATTGAGTCATAAGGTATGTGCATCTTTAGCTTTCATTGTTCTCGGTAGAGGCTGTACCAAGTTATATCTCCACCAGCTGTGTGTGAGGATTCTGCCCCTCCACACTCTTGCCAACGACACGTCGAGTCCCACTTTGAAATGGGTTGGTCTTGTAAATCATCTTTAAATGGTCTGTCGCTCTTGCTAGTCTCCAAACGCCACATAGGCCAAGAATGTGTTTACTTCATTCACTCCCAGACACCAGACGACACTCAGCACTTGTTAAGTTTCATAAGGTCTCGAGAGTTGGGCCAGATGCTGAGCTTTTTGAGTGCAGGGTCCTGGCCTCATTCTTCTTCTCTGTGTAAATCCTTTGCTGTGTTGTTAACAGTAAGGAGGGAAGGTGGGAGGGTACACACTGGTGACTGGGGAAATCTTGCTGTGGGCTGAATCAGCGTGCACACGGGATCTGGAGGATGGGGAAAGGATGCCTTTACCTGTGCCCTCAGGTTGCCAATAAGTCTTATCAGGAGTCCTCCCCCCTCCTCCCTCCCCCACAGTGCTCAGGGTCACTTAGCCCCTCATTACGCCTCCTGGCCAGGGTCTCCCTCTGCCTCTGGCTCAGGCTCAGCCATTCAGGTCCATCGGGTTTACCCTTTGGTGGAGATGGGGAGCAGGGAGGTGGGTGAGAGCACGTGGAGAGGGGGATGAGGAAGAGGAGGAAGGCAACCATCCTGGCAAAGACAAGTGTGCACCACACCCAAGACGTGCATCCAAATTTTTCTGTTCGTTCCAAATCCATCTTCCCTGCCGTGGTTCTCAACCGGGGCAGCGGCGCCCTCTGGAGGCATATGGAAACGTGCAGTGGCATTTTTAGCTGTCTCCCTGCTTGGGAATTTAGTGGGTCAGGGCCAGGGATGCTGAACGGCTTGCAACGAGCAGCACAGACCCGCAGTGAGGAACTATCTGGCCTAAAATGCCCATAGCGCTCTCGTTGAAAACTCTGCAGGCTCTGGGAGGCTGAGGACAAGTGTGTCCCCAACACCTGGCCCAGGGCCTGGCATAGTGGGAGCCCCATAAATACCTGCTAAGTGAAAGAAGGCATGTGTGAACGCAGTATTCTACGGCACCAGCCCACAGAACTCCAGGGCTTGCTACGAGTACACTTTGAAAACCAGGGTGTTAACTCATCAGTCAGAAACAGACAGGAATCTGAAGGGAAAATATTCTCCCTGTCAGGAAGTCAGTGAGATTTTCTTTCGATGTGGGGAAAAGACTTTGTTCTCTATCCCTGGAAGCTATTGAATCCTGTCTCCTCTCCCATTTAGAAACGTGTTGGTTGGTGGGGGGGTGGGCATGGGTGAAGAGATACAGTCACAGAAGAAAAAAAAAAAGGATAAATGCTCAGACTTTACAAAGCAGCTAAAACCTTATGCACAGTAATCAACACCCCCCAATGCCACGCCAATGACAGTGACCATGAATGAACAGCGCAGGGCAAAATTTGCCAGGTTAGTTCCATGGGCTTTTGAGAGAAAGTGAAGGGAATTCCCAAGCCCATCTCATCAGAGAGGAGAGGGCAAGTGACTAAGAGCTGGGCTCAAACCTCAGCCGTGATGCCTAGTAGCTGAGAAATACCAAACTTCTCCAAGCCTTATTATCCTCATCTATGAAATGGGGATAAGGATACTTATCCTATAGGGCAACGTGAGGATTAAATGAGATCATGCAAGTAAAGCACAGTGTCTGGCACTTAAGAAACACATTATTATTATTATTATTGCCATCATCAACATCACCATCTTATTATTTGAAAAGCAACCTCAGATGAATGGCCAGTAACAAAGCCACTGATCACCTGGGGGAACAGAAGAGATACTTCTCCGCTTATTTAACCCAAGCACTTAAGCAGACCAACAGAACTCTGTGTTCTTAAGAGACACAAATGAAGTAATTTTATTCCGCCTCTAAGTCATTTTGTCTCCTGTTGAACAACACAAGGTTGTGACTCATGTTAAATGATAATTGTGTTTATCTCTGTGATGATAAGTATTTCACTTTTAGGCCTCTTTTGCCAAAAAAAAATGAAGCCAACTTATTCTTCATTCAAACTTTACAAATTCATTGTTCTTCCCCCACCTTTTCCCCACCCCAGGCAATTGCTGGCATTTTGCTATTCCAAGGAGTATATCTGTGGTTGTTTCCAATAACTTCGAACATCGATAATAACGAAAATACTTGGCATCTGTTCTCTGTTGAAATGTGAAAGCTTCAGAGCAATATTTACAGAACCCACTTCCCCAACCACTGCTCTCAGATTTGATTAAGTAACAGTAAAACATGACATTCCAAATCAGTTACAAGCTGTTCTCGGGCTGTGTCGGGGCCAATCCTTTGTATTTTCAAATTTATGAGTATGCCACTAGAGAAACATCACTTACCCAGCTGATCCAACAAATGCTCTCTCCTTTCACTCCCATGCAATACAGTTTGGTTTCCTGACTCAAATCCCAGTCAAAGCCCCCTTCCACACATTTTGGAGAGTGCTGGTGATATGGGGAATATTTCAATATTGGAAGTATATGAACTGGGGCATATTCATGAGTTAATCAATCTTTTGGTAAAGATGCTCTGGCATAAATAAATCAAGGTAGGAGCAGGAAAGGGTATTTTATACCAAACTCAAGTCCCTATTCAGAAAGCTGAGACAATTCTCCCCAGGAGAGCATGTGGGCAGGCGGCAACTTTCACACATCCAGTTACACGGCCACGGTATTTGATTTGAAGCAGACCCACATCATTAAATATTACTGTGTGTAGGAGGCTGAATAATGGCCCCCAAAGACATCGGGTCCTAATACCTGGAACCTGTAAATGTTACCTTACATGGCAAAGGGGTCTTTGAGATGTGATTAAAGATCTTGAGACGGGGAGATTATCCTGGATTACCTGGTAGGCCCTAAATGCCATCACAAGTGTCCTTATAAGGAGGCAGAGGGAGATCAAACACAGAAGATTAGAACCTGTGGCCACGGAGGTAGAGATTGGAGTGATTCGGCAGCCACCAGAAGCTGATTTTCCCCTGGAGCCTTCAGTGGGGACACAGTGCTGCCGACACCATGATTTGGACACAATAAAACCGATTTTGGAATTCTGGCCTCCAAAACTAAGAAAATAAACTTCTGTTGTTTTAGGCCACTGTGTCCACGGCATTTGGTTACAGAGGCCATAGCACACTAATACACCATGCAAATAAAAGGCCAATCGTAAGAGAGTCAAGAATGTAGCACTGGAAAGAATTTAACCCAATCCCTCTGTTCCTGTTTTACAGATCAGGAGACTCAACGGAGAGGAGGCCAAGTACCATGACAAAAACCACACATAAGTGGGAGGCAGAGCTAAAACCAGGTCTTCTGAGTCTCACAGCTCTTTCTTACGAAGGGAGGTCAAGCCTTCGGCCTGCATGGGTACCCTTCTAATTTTCTCAGAATGTTTCCAGCGCTGTACAATACTGTCCAATATGGTAGCCACTGGCCACATGTGGTTGTTTAAATTTAATTAAAAGTAAATGAGGGCTTCCCTGGTGGTGCAGTGGTTGAGAGTCTGCCTGCCAATGCAGCGGGCACGGGTTTGAGCCCTGGTCTGGGAAGATCCCACATGCCGCGGAGCAACTGGGCCCGTGAGCCACAACTGCTGAGCCTGCGCATCTGGAGCCTGTGCTCCCAACAAGGGAGGCCACGATAGTGAGAGGCCCGCGCACCGCGATGAAGAGTGGCCCCCGCTCACCACAACTAGAGAAAGCCCTCGCACAGAAACGAAGACCCAACACAGCCAAAAATAAATAAATAAATAAGTAAATTAAAAAAAAAAAAAAAAGTAAATGAAATTTAAAATTCAGTCCCTCAATCACACAAGCCACATTTCAAGAGTCCTACACTCACATGTGGCTACAGGCTACTGAGTTGCACAGCACGGATGTTACATAAATATTTCCATTATTATAGGAAATTCTACTGGACAATGCTGGGCCGGACACATGGAACACCCAGTGGGCTACTCACTGAACTTATAAGCACCATGTCTGTTGGTTCATGCTATGTTCCCAACACCTTGTACACTGGCCGGCATGCCCTGGGGATCCCATAAGGATTGGTATGAAGGTGCAGAGTGACCCTAGGGGCTGTGACTGCTCATACCTTCTCCTTGCTGAGTAGGGCTTTCCTGCATGCTCTGAGGGACATTGCAATATGGGCCAAGGACCACATCCTGGGAAACTCCCTTGTCTGGGCCCAGGAGCAGCACAGGGAGGCCGAGTATAAGACAGTGGGGGCTAGACTCTCCTTCAGAGTATCCCTAAACCCAGCTCATGCTCCAGGAGAGTCTACAGAGCATTCAGGGGCCACTCCCTGCTTGTTCTGATGCCTGTTGGGATGCCAAGAGAAGTCTGACACACTCTCTCTAGAAAATATCAACGAATATTTGCATGGCCCTGCATAGTTCAAAAGCAATGCCAGAGTCTCCTTTGATCCACCCAACAACTGGTGAAGCAGCAAACTCCATTTTATAACCGAGAAATTGGGGTTCTATGGCATAAGGAGAGATAACTTGCCAAAGATATGCAAGGAAGCCAAGATTCCAGTGAAAAATTCTGACGCTGAAACTTGCCTTTCACACCACCACCTCCTTCTTCCTTCTTCCCTGAACACACAGAGATATGTCCCAGGCCTTCTTGAGGACACAGGTGGGGGTCTTGCTAACCTCTGTAGCCCGGGTGATATCTAGCAGTGCTCTCCTCAGTTAATCAAATGGTCCTTAAGCCTGGTTTTCACATCTCACTCTCTTCCCCTGGGGAAAGTTGAGAAGACAAATCAAGTCCAAAGGAAAATGAGACAAATATATGGAATTGCACTTCTGAGTGGTCAACTCCAAAAACAGAGGTACAAATTCACTTCAGAGGAGTGAATTCCTTACACTGACACAGGAAGTTATGTATCGCAGTTGAGATGGGGTTATAAAGACAGACAAGAGGCATCTGTCTCCATAAGGCTGTGTGCTTGAGTTTCTAGTTTTCTAACACATACACATACAAGCTAGGATTCCAGGGATACTCACAGTATTCCAAGATCACCACATGGGAAACGTGATCATTTGATCCTCACCACAATTCTGTGAGGTAGGTAGTATAACAGTCTCACTTCACAGTTGAAGAAACCGAGGTTCAGAGAATTTAAATTTGCGCTCCAGCACTGCAGCTCAGAGGCGACAGTGCTGGGACTGGAATATAGGTCTGTCTGACTCCGAACTCCTGATCATGGCAGTGTTCTGACTCTCAGCAAAGTCTGAATTAGACATTTTGGATTTATGGGAATTTGTCATGGAAAATAAGGCCCTGGGGGAAAAAAAAAGCCTTCAAAATAGTTATGAGTAGGTTTCTGTGTGGGCACATATATATCATATTTTGAACACATTTCTATTCCACTCCTAGCATTTCCACAGTCAACATCTGTCTTTTTTGAAAGGCTGCCCTTTGTCTTCAGCAGAAAAACCCAGAACCCTTCAGAGTCAAAAAATTCAAAATAAATCTTAAGTATTTAGGAAAAAAAGAACCAACAGTACTGACTCCTTTCCTCAGAAAAATATGTATTTATGACAAATCATATTTCTAGATGAAATTGCTTCTTGACTCTAAACATCTAGGGCTCTTAAAAATTTTTTTTTATTATGGAAATTTTCAAGCATTCATTAAAGAAGAGAGAAAAGTATAATACACCCTTATGAATCTACCATTCAATTTCAACAGTTATACACTCATGGGCAGTCTTGTTTCATCTAATAACCCCACACTCACTTTGTTTGCTGGTATTTTAAAGTAAATCCCACACATCTTATCACTCCCCCTGTGAATAATTCCATAATGCATATTTAACTGAAAAAGACACCTTTTTAAACGTAATCACAATGTCACTATCACACTTAACAAAATTACAGTAATCTCTTAACATCATCTGAAACCCAATCATACTCAAATTTCTCCAACTGTCCCCCAAAATGTTTTTTCAGTTGGCTTGTTCCCATCAGAATCCAAACATGATTCATACATTTGGTTCTTATGTTTCTTAAGTCTCTTAATCTTACACCACTCATAAAAATGCACTCAAAATGGATTAAAACCTTAAACATAAGACCTGAAACTGTAAAGCTCCTAGGGGAAAAAAAATAAGAAAAAAGCTCCTTGGCACTGGTCTTGGCAACAGTTTTTTGCATATGGCACCAAAAGCATAAGCAGCAAAAGCAAAAATAAACAAGTGGGACTATATCGAACTACAAATCTCTGCACAGCAAAAGAAACAATCAACAAAATGAAAAGGCAATCAGAATGGAAAAAAAATTTGCAAACCATATATCTGATAAGAAGTTAATATCCACAATACATAAGAAACTCCTACAACTCAAGAGCTAAAAAAACAACCAACTTAAAAATGGGCAAGGGGGGCTTCCCTGGTGGCGCAGTGGTTGAGAGTCTGCCTGCTAATGCAGGGGACACGGGTTCGAGCCCTGCTCTGGGAAGATCCCACATGCCGCGGAGTGGCTGGGCCCGTGGGCCACAACTGCTGAGCCTGAGCGTCTGGAGCCTGTGCCCCGCAGCGGGAGGGGCCGCGATGGTGAGAGGCCCGCGCACCGCGATGAAGAGCGGTCCCCGCACCGCGACGAAGAGTGGCCCCCACTTGCCGCAACTAGAGAAAGCCCTCGCACGAACCGAAGACCCAGCACAGCCAAAAATAAATAAATAAAATTAAATAGACTACTTTATAAAAAAAAAAAAAACAAAAACAAAAACTACCAGTTGGCATAGCAAAAATTCTTAAAAAAAAAAAAAAAAAAAAATGGGCAAGGGAAATGAATAGGCATTTTTCCAAAGAAGACATATGGATGGCCAACAAGTACCTGAAAAGATGCTCAACATCAGTAATCATCAGAGAAATGCAAATCAAAAAAACCACAGTAAGATATCACCTCACATCTGTAAGAATGGCATCAAAAAGACAGGAGATAATAAGTGTTGGTGAGCATGTGGAGAAAAGGGAGCCCTTGGGCACTGTTGGGATATTGGCAAATATGAATCCTCCATGTAAAGGGCAAACACTCCAGTGAAAAATAGCCAGGTCTAAAGCTCTCTATACTGAACGTTCCACTTTCTCAGTCCTCTACCCTGCAGTGTTGTGTAGAAAGCAAATACCCTGAGAATTTCATAATGGCTTTGCTCCAGAGTTAAGTAAGATTTTGCTGTCATATTCAATATGACAATCTGTCACATTAACACTTCCTCAGTATAATATATCACCAACAGGAATGTTCTCAAAAACCTCAATACAAAAGCCATTTCAGGAAAGTGCTTAAAAATGCTTAAAAATTAACTGCAGAAAAAGGACAAAGCCAGAGAAGTAGTGACAAGAGTGGAGGAAAGGGACTTCCCCGGTGGTGCAGTGGTTAAGAATCCACCTGCCAATGCAGGGGACACAGGTTCGAGCCCTGGTCCGGGAGGACGCCACATGCCGCGGAGCAACTAAGCCCGTGCGCCACAACTACTGAGCCTGTGCTCTAGAGCCCACGAGCCAGAACTACAGAGCCCACATGCCACAACTACTGAAGCCCACACACCTAGAGTCCGTGCTCTGCAACAAAGAGAAGCCACCACAATGAGAAGCCCACGCACCGCAATGAAGAGTAGCCCCTGCTCAACACAACCAGAGGAAGCCTGTGCGCAGCAACGAAGACCCAACACAGCCAAAAATAAAAATATAATTAAAAAAAAAAAAAGAGTGGAGGAAGGTTTTTAACTTCAAAGAAGTAGTCATTTTAAGGAAGTAGTTAGATCAGGAATAGTCTAAGTCAAATTTTCATGTGCATACAAATCGCCTGGGCATTTTATTAAAATGCAGATTCTCAGGAATTTCCTGGTGATCCAGTGGTTAGGACTCCATGCTTCCCTGAAGGGGACACGGGTTAGATCCCTGGTCAGGGAACGAAGATCATATCGCTCGGCGAGGCCAAAAAAAAAAAAAAGGATTCTCAGTCGGTAAGTCTAGAATGGGGTCTACGACTCTGCATTTCTAACAAACCTCCCAGGTGACGCTGAAACTGCCGATCCGTGGACCAGTTAAGTAGCAAGAGTCCAAACATCGATGAAGACACCTGGAAAAGAACGCTCGCTCCCTAACAACTCCTCTCTTTGCCATGCCCTTCTCATCTCCCCTTTCCTTCCAACCCCTTTCACTCTCCACTCACCCTCTAGGAATGAGAAATTATTCCTTTAACTGTTTAAAATACAACCATTCCTAGTGAGCAAGTTGAAAATTTATGCATGGGACATCTGTTTCTGGTAATATGGATGATTAGATCATCTGAACACCTTCCTACTAAAAAGCTATTTTAAAATACTAGAGCACATATTTCAAATGAGTTTTTTAAGGTACAGTTGAGCTCACAATAAAGTAAAGAAAATCCTTGAGGGTTGAAAGCACTGTTAAACCAGAAAGGTACGAGCATCAGGAGATGCTGTGCATCCTGGACCAGTTCCAGTAACCTAGAAACAGGTTTTCATTCACACACTGAAAAAAGATGGAAGACACTGGGTCTGTATGAGGAGTGGTGTAGCAAGTAAGAATACCACTTAGTGCCAGGACCACCAAAGGGTACCCCCTCTAAGAAAAGGAAACTAGAAAACATCCACTCACCAGCATAGGGAGACAAGAGTAAAGCCAAGACTCAGCTTGGGCTCTGAGCAGATAAAAAATTTTCACCTAGAATTCATAACCTTCAGCCTTCCCTCACCAAAACGTGAGCAATTTTCATTACTCAAGTGATGCAGGAATTCCCAACCAGCAAAATTAGCATAAAAGGTGGCTCTGAGTCAGTAATACCTCTGTGGTGCCTAGTAGAGGCAAATACAGTAGAGATACACCCTCAAGTTACACCGTACAAAGTCCAATTAAATAAACCCTGCTAAAGATATGCTAACAATAAAGGAATTAAAAACACAAGGAAACAATCAACCATGAGGAAGAGACAGCAGACAAACAGAAGTAACAGATATCAAAAACTTCAAATAATAGAACTATTGGACAAAAACTATTAAAAAGGAAACTATCTTTAAAAAAAATAAAGAATTGAAAACATATGAAATATCTTTATGAAAATAGAATGGGTAAATTTTGAAAATGTACCAAATAGAACTTCTAGAAAGGGAAAATCAGTCATTGAAATAAAAAACTTGATGGGTTGTTTAAATAAGCGAAGGAGGGCTTCCTGGTGGCTCAGTGGTTAAGAATCCGCCTGCCAATGCAGGGGACATGGGTTCGAGCCCTGGTCCAGGAAGATCCCACATGCCGCGGAGCAACTAAGCCCGTGCGCCACAACTACTGAGCCTGCGCTCTAGAGCCCGCGAGCCACAACTACTGAGCCCGCGTGCCACAACCACTGAAGCCCGAGCGCCCAGAACCCATGCTCCGCGACAAGAGAAGCCACCACAATGAGAAGCCCGTGCACCGCAACAAAGAGTAGCCCCCGCTTGCCGCAACTAGAGAAAGCCCGCATGCAGCAATGAAGACCCAATGCAGCCAAAAATAAATTAATTAATTAATTTTTTAAAAAAAGGGGGCTTCCCTGGTGGTGCAGTGGTTGAGAATCTGTCTGCCAATGCAGGGGACACGGGTTCAGCCCTGGTCTGGGAGGATCCCACATGCCGTGGAGCATCTGGGCCCGTGAGCCACAACTACTGAGCCTGCGCGACTGGAGCCTGTGCTCCGCAATAGGAGAGGCCGCGATGGTGAGAGGCCCGCGCACCGCGATGAAGAGTGGCCCCCGCTTGCCGCAACTAGAGAAAGCCCTCACACAGAAGCGAAGACCCAACACAGCCAAAAATAAATAAATAAATAAATAAAAATTTAAAAAAAAAAAAGAAGACTGTCTCTCAACTCTCCCTCTCAACTCTCCACTGCCCTTCCCTTCAGAGCCAAGCCTTTTCAAAGGTGCTTAAATCCTCCAGCTCCACCTGGGCTTCCACCCACTTCTCCACACCCCACACCACACCATTCTAAGGTCACACATGACAGAGGAACCAAATCAACAGGTACCTCAGCCCTTACTTTGACCCAATGAAACTCACTCCTCCGTAACTACCTGGCAATCTGAGGCACCCTTCCCTGTGGTTTGCCTCCTACCTCTATGCCTGCTCCTTCTCTGTACACAGGGCTCCTTCTCCTGTCCTGAAATGCGTAAGACCCACCCAACTGTCAACTACAGATACCTCTGGGGAGTCAAGTAATACAGGGCTATAAAGGGTATCAAATTTTTACTCTGTAAGATATAAATTGTTTGAATGTTCCATAAAAAATGAACTTATACAATTTTTTTTAAGTTAAGTAACCCCCAAGTTTCATTCTGGTCTATAAAACACCACTCAGAGTCCACTGTCAACATGGGCCCATGGGGCATTAGCTGCCATCTGCATGCTGCCCTCTCTCAAATCTGCCTGGCCCCAGTGACTCTAATAAGCTCCAGGTTTGAACACTCAAAAGTCTAAAAGCCATCTCCATCCGGATCTTCCCCACACACTGCAAACTCAACACTTCACCACACCTCTGCTGTACTCCCTCCAGCTCAGGGCAGGAACCATCAGCATGAAAACACCAATCAAAAGCCTGAGACCCCCTGGACTCTTCTTAAACCCTCCACCTAGTCAGTCATGCTGACTCTAGGTCCAAATTCCCCTCAAATCTAGTCCCTCTTCTTGATCCCCAAGCCACTTCTTTAACTCAGGCCCTAATTTCTCATTTATGTTGGGGCAAAAACCAAATTGGTCTCCCTGGGTGTAATCTCCCATCTCTTCCAATTTATCCCCCAAACCATAACCAGAAAAATATTATTAAAATACAAATTGAAACACATCATCCTTCCAACTAAGGCCCCTCCACAAATCCCTAGTCACCATTTCTAATTCCCCAACTGGTTATCACAGCACTGAAGATAAAATTGCAACAGAATTCAAAGCTGTTTGGGATCTTCTTCCACCAGTAGTTCTCATATTCCAGTCAGGCTAAACAACCTTAAGTTCCTGAGAAAGTTCCATTTTCACTCTGTTTGCCAAAGGTCACCTTTGCTAAGGAGCTTTCCTGGAATGGCTCCTTCCTCCTGAAGGCTGGGCATGGATGCCCTATGTTTTCCATGACACCTACTTAATCATGGTACTTACTATACTACTGTAATAGTCAACTTGTCAGTTTACTACAAGCTTCTGAAGACAAAATGTCTCACTTCTGTGCCTGTACTGCCTGACACTTGGGGGAGGGGGCGGTGGGGAGGGCTGACTGAATAAATATTCATAAATCTCAGTCTTGAAAGGGACCTCAGAATTAATTCTGCTTCTTCCTCCATGCCTTTATCGAATGTCTGTTACCCTGGGTAACCCCCTTGCTAAATGAATGTCCAGCCTCTTGAACACCTCTTGTGATGGGGAAATCACTACCAAACACTGATGCCCAACAAGGCCTCCTGCTGCACATGAAGGCAGAGTTCACTACAAAGAGCTCATGGCTCACAGTCTGCTGACACCTTATCCAACAGGAAGTTCAAGGCCCTGCTGTGGCCATGGCTGGAGGCTGGCTTCCAGACTGTCACAGGTCTCAGAAACACCCGGCAAAAGGCACACTGGCAGGATGGCTGCTAGAAATGAGTCTGGGAAGAAGGGCCCTGTGCCCAGCAAAGAGGAGGCATGTGGGCCTAAGGTTGATGCCCAGGAGACAACTGGCACCCAGGGTGGGCACCTTCAACCAAACGGAGAAGCTAAGTCTGCTCAGACTTAAATACTAGCCAGATACAATTTTATCAATGCTAAACATTTAACCTTTTGGAAAAGAGCTCTTTAAAAACAATAAAGTTGGAAGATTTTCATAGAGTTAACACAGCTGGGATTTCCCCAAACTCTGTCTGCCCTAGCTGTGCTTTCAACGTTTAGGCTCCAGAACTGCCACACTGCAAAAAGAGAAGTCTAACGGCACCATTTTGCCCTAATTCCAAGAGAGTCTAAGAGAACAGAGAAAATATGATTAGAATCAATGATTTTATTGAGGGAGATAAGTTACTCAAATGTCAACGGGCCGTAGGCAAAGGGAACAAACACGTTAGAAGTCTCAGGTGCGCTGGAAGAGGAGAGAGAGTTCTAACAGCTCTGCCCAACCAACATTCCGGATCCAGGGTTTCCATACTTCTCCAAGGCTCGATTTCTCATGGGTCACTTTCCATTCAAAGGATTCTGGAGACCAAATGCAACGGGATTCCTTCAGCTACCACCCAAGAGTCTTTGGGTCTTCTCTTAGCCAAGGCATCCAGTGAAAATATGATCTATTTTTCAGATTCCTCTGGAGGATTAAAAAGTCTCTTTCGCATTGCGTTGCCACGCTCCCTGCTCTTGTTCCTCTTTTCCATGTACTGGAAAATAAAAGGAAGCGGGGGGAGAAAAGAGACAATAGATTATGTCACCATTTACATACGTTAGATATTTAGATATATTTGCAAAATAAAAATAACGTTTTTACTGACAAAACTTCTACACGGCTCTTATTTCACTGAATCTGAGATTGGAAACAGTGACCTTAGAGGCCATCTAGTAAAATTTCATTCAATACAGTACAGCAGCTAACTCCTAATAGGTGCAGAAATATTTGCCGAGTTAATTTCCTCCCAAAACGTGAATTCAATAAATATTTAGGACGGATGAGTCCTGTCCCTGTTCTCCAGAAGCTCACAATCTAGCGTGTCATCTAACCTCTACTTGAACACTTCTAATCAGGAGGCTCCCCACCCCGAGAGGCAGCCCGTTTAACTGTTGGACACTTCTACTTGTTCCAGAGCTTCTCGTGCTGAACCAATAAGTGTTTCCCTGTAAATTCTCCTACTTCCCTCTATTTCTCCTTGCCTGCTACAATCTTCCAAATATCTGATTACAGGTAACCCACTATCTCTTTTACAGGCTGAACGCTGCTGGTTTCTACAACTGTTCCACAGAACATAGCTTCTGCCTTCTAAGGGCTTATCTGCAAAGTGCCTTTTATACAACACTTTAATACGAATAACCCCTTATAAAAAAATACCACACCAGAATTAAATACTCTAGTGCTCTAAACAAAGTCCAGCAGATATGGACTACAGTGGGCCTACTAGTTCTTACGACCTAGACACATCATATTTCTATAAATATTGCCAAAAGAGTAACTGGCTCTTAGTAACCATATTATCCTAATGGTTCATATGGAAACTTATAGTCAGCTGAACTTCCTAGGATTTTTTCATCATGAATAGTCATCAAACCCAATTCTCCCCAAATCCTATGTTTCTGTAATCGGTTGGATCTAAATGTAGTTTTCACCTTGGAGGATTTTAGCCTAGTATTCTGATCTGGCCAGCAGGTTATAACTAACAGGAAACCCAGAGCCTGGCACTGAGAAAAAGTACTTGTTTAAAGCAGAGAAACTTGAATATAAGTGGTTTCATGCGTGTATATTTACATGTTTATAATATATATACAAATAAAGACATATTTTAAAGGTGCACGAGGGGTTCTCAGGCAGAGTGGAAAAAAAGGAAAAGCAAATTCAAGTTGAAAAAACTGAGTATATGTGAATAATTGGACATCAAAATCTTTCAGCTGTCAGAGCTATGGAAAGAAGCCACAGAAACGAAAGACAAGTGACAGAGCACTAACCAGGGACTCTGGCTGCCTCCCCTGAGTCCTGAGATTAACACCTTTGAGTTACTTCATCTTCTGGGCCAGTAAGCTCAAATGTAAGGAGTTGGGCTAGATAATCTTTAAGAAGTTTTCTAGGTCTAAAGTTTTGACTGAAGAGTTCTAACATATCTTCTGGAATAGTAGCAGTTTTCAAACGTTTTTTTTCCTCATCAAAGGGCCATTTCAAATAACAGATGAAACACCAGGTCCCTTTAACCAAAACATTCCTTTTATCCGTCATACATTAATTTTCTTCATAAGACTGTCGGGGGGAGAGGGGAAGGGCGTTTCATTACTTTAAAAGGTTAAAAAAAAAAAACGTTGTAGAACATGGAGGGATACCTGCTCTGAGAAAAATATTTGATATCCCTCTTTAATCATATGAAGCCTCCAACAATCAGGTTCAAAGGAGGGTCTTATGGGTAAGTCTTCAGAAGACAATACTCTGTAGCAGGCCAATAAAATAAGTCATAAAGCAAATTAAAACAGAGTCTATATTAAAATATATGTTACGGTATCTCCAAAGGGAGTCAACATGGCCCCTGAATAAAAGAAGAAAAAAAAAGGATAACTATGGTGTTATTCATAAAATGCCACCAAACAACGCAGATAGCATGGAAGGTCAATTAGCCAAAAACCAAACCAAACCAAACAAGTAAGAGAGACAAAAGAGGATGCTGCAGAAGTAGTATTAGCGATTATTTCAATAAAAAGAACAAAAGCAGCAACACAGCAGCAAAGAGAGGATCAGAAAGAACTGGCCGGACCTTTTTTCTAGTTAAAAGCTTCAAAGAATGAAGTACTTAAATGACACATGAAGGAAATGGTAGGAGGAGAGCACTAGAAGCAGTAAATGGGAAACTGGGAAGCATTAAAAGCAGAGAGGAAATAAATGAGCACAGGTTCGGAGAACTGAAGGATGAAAGAACAGACAGAAAAACATCTATAAATCAGGTAATGAAGCAATATAAAAACTACATAGAGGACTTAGAAAGTAGTCAAGGAGAAAACCTGAAATTTATATGAAAACAAACTCAGATAAAATAAGAAAAATATCTACACATTCTTCTACCAAATAGGAAAAAAAAAATTTCATATGAGGATCTAATCACCAAACCAATGGCAAAATCACTGAACTGTAAGGACAAAAAAAAATCTAAACTTAGGAAAAAAGCTACCTTATACAACTGAAAGCATGTAAGAAACAAACAGCTATACCAAATAAAACAGTATGGGTTTTATTTTTCCATAATCTTATTGAAACAGGAACACAGCCCTAGGTTTAGTTTCCATATAAACTACCATTTACATATGAAAAAACTCTTTTCAAAAATCAGTTTAAAACAGTTATACCCATTTGTTCACACAAAGAAAATTATTAGAACGCCAGGAAGTTTTTCAAATAGGAAAGATGCTGTAAAGGGATTCCAGGAAGGCGGAGGTGGTGGGGGGGGGGAGAGCCCCAAAGTGGAAAACACAAAAAATGATTCATAGATGCTGAATGGCTTCAAATATCGTATCTAATACCTTTCAATATGAGGCTTATAGGGGAAAAACAGTTCAAAAGTACAGAAAACGCAAATTGGAGGGCAGGTTTTTAGTAGTTATATATTTTTAAAGGTTCTGGACCTAAAATATCTGATGAACAAAACAGAAATGGAATTAAATTTCTTTTCAAAGATTTAAAATGCACTCTGTTCAGTTTGCAGTACCTGCAAAAAGACAATAAACTTTGTCTATTTGCCCAAGTCCAAGTCATAGCCTAAAATTGTATTCAGGAAACAAGTCTTTCCAAACAAGTCAAACTAGATCCCTATGGGTTGTACATACTATAATTATAAAGAAATTCAAAATTTTAAAGCTGGAAAGAGCCTAAGTCTAGCCACCTCATGTTATACAAGGAAATTGAGGCCCAAGGAGTTTTAGTTACCTGCTATAGCTAAACACTGACTGACAAGTCTTTTCTGCTGAACAGATTCAATGTCCTAAACCTTAAAAATTCATCCAAAGGAGTTACAGTGACTATTATAAGATAGCTGTTTTCATTTATGTACATGCAAAAAAATATCAGCAATGTCCCAAAACTGTCCCCAGAAGACACTTTCATTTCTCCTCTTGGTTTTAGGGGAAGACATACATATAAAGTCAATTTTCGGTGTTATACAAAAATTTGCAAAAAACTTAATAATGGCAGTAATATATAATATTGTTCCAAGATGTTCTTTTCTATAGTTCAACCATTTCCATCCTTTAACATTTTCCTTACCTCATTCTTCAAGCATTTTCTCATCTCCCGATCAAGATCATTGCAATGACCAAAAAATTTCAGAATGCTGTGCTAAAAGGAAGAAAAGGCGTAAAATATTTCATCCCATATGCTAAGGTCTCTGGCACACAGAATTGAAACACTTATTCCTACAGAAATGGGTTTAATGGGTCACTTTGTCAATAAGCAAACAGTTAATAGTTAAGCAAATAGTTAAGTCCAAGTATAAAATATACAAATAAACAGGCTTATCCTGGCATTCCTACAAAAGAGGAATAAATGCTCTATAGGTAGAAATGAAAAATAAAAAGACTTTTCTTTGATAAAAGAGAAGACTATTAACCTGCCAAAACCTCACAATGACCGAGTGAAAAGCATTTTATTACCTAATACCCTTTCTTTAAGGGCATGTTATCCATCCTCTATTATAGAGTGATGTCAAAGGGCAGTGTAGCCATATTGACACGACCAGTAACTTCCTTCACGAGCAAACACTCCTGTCCCATAGAAGAGTTACTTATGGAAAGCTTGGTGCCAAAGCCATTTTCTCATTTGCCTCCATTCAAAATGTCATCAAAATAAATTAGAAACACATAACACTATTATTAGATGGCCTGTAGGGGCCCCATAAACAAGCCACTAATTCACAATATCAGAAAATCAATGTCTGAATTCAAAGTCTGTTTTGTTTGAAAAGCAAAAATAAAAATCTTCTAGTGGTTTCAAGTCCTGTGACTATTATCATGGCAAAAAGTATATATGCTCCAAAGCAGATAAAGACTGATATCAAGAACCTGAATTTTAGTAGGGCCATAATTAGTGTGTTTGCATGTCACGATTTTTATGCGTAGGTCGGACAGCATGGTGATCTCCTATAATGACATGCCATAAATGCTTAACTTGTAACAATAAGCACATCTTTTCCTTTTCTTTCTAATTAAGGCTTTCATGGAAACCAGACAACACATAATTAGTAATAGTCATGCTACTTCTTTTTTCCCTGTTTCTTCACCACTTTAAATGTACTTTTCTGGTCCACATTGAATAAATGGTCAGAGTTTTTCTGGCAAGCATTTAAGATCTCCTACTGATCACCTAATTACCTTTTCAGGATAAATATTTCCTGTGTATAAACTACCTCCTTGACAACAAACAGGGACAATGCTTTTTCACACACCTTCTGGCCAAACAGAAATACCAGAAAGGGTTAAACTTTTAGAATGTAAGGCAGTATTTCATAGTTTAGTTTATATTTATTCATATCATCCCATACACATACATCTTATTTTAAAAATTCAAGACAAAAACTAATTTACATTTTCACTTCCACCTCAACATTAGCCCAAATGAGAATTATACTCTTGTGACATTATGTGAAAAACAAACCCAAAATGCCCCAGTGGAGTTGGTAAAAGAAATGCCCATGGACTGCACTTCTCTTGTATACACGTGCATAAGCCTCCAATGCCTGGTGTCTGTTTCTAGAGAACAAACTGGTAGAGCAACTGATTGAATAAGTGAATCAATCAGTCAGTGTCTGGAAGACAGTGTCCCAGGCACTAGGGACACAACAGTGAGCAAGGTGGACCTGGGCCCTACTCTCATAGCTCAGAGTCAGAGGAAAGAGACAAATCATGAAGTGATCGCTATAAAGCAGCGGTTCTCAAAGTGTAGTCCCCAGGGCTACCCAAGACCTTTCCAGGGGAAGGTAAAATCTATCTTCCTAATAATTGAAGATCTTATTTGCTTTGCTCACTTTCATTCTCTCACAAGGGTACAGTGGATTTTTCCAGAGGCTACATGAAGTGTAATATCACCACAGATTGAGTGCAGAGACAGATATGAGAACCAGCTGTATTCTATTAAACCAAACATTAAAGAGAACTGCAAAAATGCAAAAGCAATGTCACTCTTTCCACCGTTTTTTGGGGGTTTTTTTGGGTTTTTTTTGTTTTTTTATTTATTTTTGGCTGTGTTGGGTCTTTGTTTCTGTGAGGGGGCTTTCTCTAGCTGCGGCAAGCGGGGGCCACTCTTCATCGCGGTGCGCGGGCCTCTCACTATCGCGGCCTCTCTTGTTGCAGAGCACAGGCTCCAGACGCGCAGGCTCAGTAGTTGTGGCTCACGGGCCTAGTTGCTCTGCGGCATGTGGGATCTTCCCAGACCAGGGCTCGAACCCGTGTCCCCTGCATTAGCAGGCAGATTCTCAACCACTGCGCCACCACGGAAGCCCTCCACCGTTTTTTTGTTTTGGAAAATAAGGTCTTATTTATGAAAAATAACTATTAACATGTAATGGGTTTATTATTACAGTTTTTAAATAAATTAGTATTTTTCAATTTCTCAGTTTTAATTTCTAATTCACTAAATATTGGTAGATATAGTCCACATAAACAAAAGTTCTTTGGGGTCGTCAATAACTTTTAAGAGTGTGAAGGAGTCCTGAGACCAAAAAGTGTAAGAGTAACTGCCATAACGTAGGAAATCTATTATGTACAGTATTACTGGAGTACAGAGAATCCGGGCCAGGAAAGAAAAGGAAGAGGAAATGACAAATTAACCAGAATAAAGCCTGGAGGATGATAAAACCTGATCAAGCAAATGAGAAGTTGAGACAGTGAGGAAGGCTCTAAGTTAAGCATAGGAAAAAAGCAAGTAAAAAGGCTTAGAAGACAAAAACATGCTCCAGTACAACTGCAGACAAGAACACGCAGGAAGGATGAGGGGCGTGGGGCGGGGGGCATGTCGTCAAGCCCAAGAGTAAGTAGGGGCCAGTACATTAAGGCCTCGAAACACAAAGAAATTTTAGAGTTTATTCTACAGGCAAAGGGAGCCATTAAGGGGAACAGTGATTAAACTTACGTCTGAGAGAGCACTCCAGATGCAGCATGGAAAGTGAATTGGGACAGAAAAGAGGACAAAACAGTCATGGGACCAGGTGGCCCCAGTAAGATAATGTTGGAATCAACTGGTGTTAAGAACAGACATATAAATCAGTGGAACAGACTAGAGAGCCCAGAAGTAGACCCATTCACATATGGTCAGCTGATTTTTGACAAAGGCACCAAGGTAATTTAGTGGGGAAAGGACAGTCTCTTCAACAAATGGTGCTGGAATAACTGGGTATCCGCAGGGAGAGAAATAAACCTTGACTTAAACCTCACACCATACACAAAAATTAACTTGAGTCACAGACCTAAATTTTAAAAGCTAAAACTATAAAACTTCTAGAAGAAAAAATAGGAGAAAATCGTTGTGACCAGGAAATATACAAAGATCCTTAGAACACAAAAAACATAAACAATAAAAGAAAAAACTGGTAAATTAGACTTCATCAAACTTACAAACGCCTCTTTGTAACACATCTTTAAGAAAATAAAAAAGGATGCCACAGACTGGGAGAAAATATTCATAATACACTTATGAGACATAGGACTTGTATGCCAAATGATAAAAAGAATTCTTACAACTCAATAACAAGACAAAACAACCCAATTTTAAAATATGGGCGAAAGACGTTATATGAATGGCCAATAAGTACATGAAAAGATGCTTAAAGTCATCAGCCCCCAGGGAAACACAATTTAAAACCAATGGCTAAAGTTAAAAAGACTTACAATATCAATTCTTATTAGTTATCTATTTTATACATATTAGTGAATATATGTCAATCCCACAGTATCAATTCTTAATCTAGATGTATGGCAGAAATAGTTTGCCGAAAAGTATATTGTCATCAACAACATTCTTTGAACCAGTATAAATACCTGACCTCACAGGTCATCGGCATTCCTTACTACCTTACTTTTAGTCTTAAAATTTTACTTGTTTAAATAATACTATTATTGGAATCTGATATATCTACAGTTTATGAATAACATGAAGGAAATAATGCATCATGCAAAGTTAAAGAAAAACACAAATGCTCCTTATAACTGTCTCATACATCAAATACATGAAAAAAACTAAATATTTGACATTGGGAAAAATATCAGATTAATTTAACGCATTCCAAAAATGGGCTTATTTTCTATTTTGGTTTTAACCATGGAATTTTATTTCCATTCCACTAACAACTAAGTAAACCTGTCAAATTAGGCCAGTCATAATTTAAATCTAGTTAACAAATAATTATAAAAAATGTTTCAACTTCCTTTAAACACAGAACTGTAGAAGTCAAGGAACAAGGAACAGGGATTCTAATTACTATATATCATTTCAGAAGCTCCCTAATAAACTACCATGCTTGATTTCTACTTATCATAAAGGGAAGTGGTTTCTAAAAAAAATCACAAGCATCAACTGCTAATCTTTACTAAGCTAAGACCCATAACTAAGACATTATCATTTCCTTCCATTAATGGAGATAACGTTTTACATCGGTGTGCTGTACCTAGGTTTCATTTTTGCTTTATGGTCATTTTTCTGAACTCTTACATTTTTGTGACATTCCTTAAGCAAGTTAATCAAGACGTTGCATTCTTCAGTATGCAAGTGTGGAGATAAGTCAGGATGCATCTTTAGGAGAAGGAGATGGAGCACAGCAGAGCAACCTGTGGATACAAGAGTGTCTTGAATATGTGTGACTGTACTTGTTAATGCGACCTAAAACTATTTTCAGTAAGAACCTGCAGTGACCTTTATCAGAAAAGAATGCTGACCTTAGGCAAATTATTAAACTTGAGCCTCAGCTTCCTTATCCAATGACTTAACAGATTTGGCAAGTTATCAGGAGTGTTTAGAGAACATGCAGGTTCGGAAAAAAGCGGACTCCTCAAAAGACCCAATCCTGGAAATAGGTGCTCAAGCAGAAACAGCTTGCCTATATTAATAAGGCTGACTTCAATTACTTTTCCCACATTCCTGAAATTGATTACAACTCATTTTGTTCAGATGAAATTCTACCAATGAAGAGAACTGGCCTATTAATCCTTTTTAAATGTATAAGGGTTAAAGGGCCATTAGTCAGTCTCACATCAGTGTGAATTAATGTAGACTGCTTTCTTCCTAACTAACATCTGGCTGAGAAAATCTAACTAAACCATGAAGAGAAACAAGAAGCAGATGTGGAAATTTTTTTCTCAAATTTAGCATATATACTCATCAAATGCAATTATTACAATGAAATCAAGAAGCTAAAATCCCTGAAATTAAGTTTAATTGTTTCACTTCACAAAGAAAATTAGCAGCCAAGGTCTAAGATAAAACATCATTTTCAGGTGTTTGCTATATTTATGCAGCACTATTCACCTATTCTTTTCTTAAACCTATTCTTTTTAACTCAGAAAAGATTACTACACATCCACCAGAATAGCTATAATCACAAAATCAGACAATACCAAGCACCGGTTAGGATGTGGAGGAAAGGGACCTTACTCATTGCAACTGGGAATGCTAAATAGTACAGACACTTTGGAAAACAATTTGGCAGTTTCTTAAGAAATTAAACACAAACTTAACATATGACCTGGAAACTGCACTCCTAAGACCACACCCAAGAGAAATGAAAACATATATCCCCACAAAGACTTATATGTGAATGTTCATAGCATTATTCATAATACTCAATAGTGGAATCAATCCAAATGTCTAATAATCAAGTAATGGATAAACAAATCGCTATATCTATACAATGGGGTACTACTACCTAGCAATTAAAAAGAATGAACTTATACATGTGCCAACATGGAGGAACCTCAAAAGCACTAAATTAAATGAAATAAGCCATATTCAAAAGACTGTAATGTATGATTCCATTTATATGCAATGTCTAAAAAAGGCAAATTTGTAGAGACAAAAAGCTGATCAATGCCTAGGCCCAAAGGTGAGAGTGGGTATTAATTTGCAAATGGCACAAAGAAAACTTTGGGGGACGAAAATATTCTAAAATAGGATTGTGGTAATGGCTGCACAACTGTCGAAGCTTACTAAAATCACTGAATTCACTTAGAGTGAGCAAATTCTATGGTATGTAAATTATACCTTAATAAAGCTGTTAAAAAATGTTCCAAGAAATTCAAACTGCCCACCAACCTCCCACTCCCGACAAATAAAATCCTTAAAAATGACTAAACAAATAATTGCAGAGAATTATAATATACCTACTATTTCAGATTTCAAGTTATAAAAATATCAGAAGATCACTGTTCCACTGAGTAACTACTAAACACACACACACACACACACACACACACACCCCACACCTAAAGATCACAAATCAGGCCGCTGTGCCAAGTAAGTATTTGAGTATTTGAAATGGAAACTGGAAATGCAGCCAAGTTCAAGTTCTGTCTGCCTGCCACCGATGACTTGATGACTTGATTAAGTCTTTACAAAGATATAAAAATTTTGCCTCAGAAAAATGAGGTCTCATACAGTCCAGCAATTTAAGTCATCTAATACTATACCAGTATTATATACCTACACTTATGTATATATTAGTTATCCTGCTTCTGCCTTGCTTATTTTTTCTGAAGGGAGAGGTACACTGGTTTAGTCACCTAGAAAATGCCGTTAACATTTTATTTTGTAAATATATTTGACAAAATATTTTTGCATATTTCTATCAACCAGCCCTCAAATGTGTGCTTTTACAGTTCAGAAACAAGCTTCTGATGTACTGACATGACCTCTCTCATTGGTAAGGTAAAACTTAAGAACACACTTGGCTGCTGAGATAAATATACACATGCACCTTGTATATAAGCGTAAATGTATATCATGATACATATTTTTCCTCCCTCCACAAAAGTTTACTTCAAATACGTACGCTACTGTAGACCCAGCCACGGTGCCAATAAAACGTCTTCCTGTCTACATACTTATCCTAGATTGTGTCAAACAAGAAAATGGTTTCATATAGTTTCCTTTTCCTATTCTTCTTGGTGAAAGCTGTGACTTAACCTAAAGCTCTAAACACTTACCTTATCCCTTATCTAACAAATTCCTTGCTTTATCAATCATTCCCCTCTTGCCTCCACCCTATCTTTTTAGTTAGATATTCTCTTCTTCTCCTTTCCTTCTATCTACCAGCTTTGGCTAACTGTTGGTGTACATGCAGATGCACTGCTGTACTCTTGGGTGTAATATACAAAACATAACTCTAAAACAATGGCATTGTTCTTAGAGCACATTTAAATGAGTGCTGACACCTTCCAGTAGTCATCTTTAAAAGCTTATTCTAGCAACACTATTGTAACTCAAAGTAACGTTTTATGTACTGAATAAAAGCTAAATATATATTGCATATGCTTATTTTTAAAATTTCATCAAAGCCATAAGAATATATCCACATTATTAGAGTAGAAAATAATTTCTTGAACACTTAACACATGCAGGCACAAGTCTTATAATCCTCCCAATAACCGGAGGAAGTAGGTACCTTTTTAAGTTCAGTTGAACCATAAGAAATAGCTTTTTTGTAGGTCAAAATACGCATTACTCATATTTTCATAGCAAAACTAAGCCCCGGGTCACACAGTAAGTGACAGAGTTACTACCCAACGTAATCTCCCACCGTGACAGATTTTTCCCGCATTCAAAATAGGAAAGACATGCCTTCCCAGCAGTTTGTGAATGAAATAAATTCAGATAGAAAAAAACTATTTCCCAAAGAACCTCTGGTTAGCTACAACTTCAACAGGGACTAATTCTAGGCCTAGGTTCAAAGAAGTCAATGTAATATTATCCTGTATTATTAGAAATAGAGGATCTGTCTACATCAAGAAAAAGAAAAGTATTGTGTTTGTCCTGATCAGCCATGTCCAGAATACTGACAATTTGAGTACCCCCAGGGGGAATGCTCAGGATGGAGATGGCTCTGACACTAGGTTTAAACAGGAAGCCATTCATGAAATTGGGAATATTTACTAACTTAGGGAAACCCACAACAGAGGAGACAGATAGAAAGAACAGCCTGGTTAAGTATGACAAGTAATGGATTTGAAGGGAGAAGATGTGGGTCTGAAGGCAAAGGCTGTGGACACAGCTATTCACAAGTTATATCACTTTGGCTAACTTAATCTGAGACCTAAGTCTCTTCTTCCATAAAATGGAATTAGCTCTTGACCTATATCATGAGGTTTTGTTTTTGTTTTTTTTTGTTTTTTTAAAATTTTTTAAAGTTTTATTTATTTATTTTTTGGCTGCATTGGGTCTTCGTTGCTGCGCGGGCTTTCTCTAGTGTGCAGGCTTCTCATTGCAGTGGCTTCTCTTGTTGCAGAGCACGGGCTCTAGATGCGTGGGCTTCAGTAGTTATGGCTGGCGGGCTCCAGAGCACAGGCTCAGTAGTTGTGGCGCACGGGCTTAGTTGCTCCGCGGCACGTGGGACCAGGGCTTCCCGGACCAGGGCTCGAACCCATGTCCCCTGCATTGGCAGGCGGATTCCTAACCACTGCACCACCAGGGAAGTCCCTATCATGAGGTTTAAAATAACATACGTGAGAGTATCTGAAATAGTGAAGAGTGAGTGCGACAAAGGTAAAGTATTATTAGTATATCTGAAATGCCCTGTCACCTGATAGGAAAGACTGAACTGAACTGACTCTGAGATGTGTCCAAGAAACCAAAGTGTGGAAGGTACAGAGGCAGTTGTCATCTTCTTGGAGCTGTCCAACAGTGAAACAGGCTGCTGTGTGAACTTCTCATTTATCTGTCCTAACGTGCCCAAGAGACTGGCTAAGTTAATTAAGGATGTTACAGAGTATATCCTTACGTTTCTTCTCAAATCTAAGTTCACAATTAAATTTAAGCCATTTCCAAAAATAAAATTTGCACTCAACGGATAAACGCTTGTTACTACTGATAACACAGAAAACAATCTCAAAAGGCAGCACCAAGGTAATTATGAACATCAGCCGCACTATTGAAGCAAAGGTAAAGGGAACGTTCATTGGTGACAAGACTTTGTGTATGGGTATTTGCAGTGAGAAAGAGAGGGATAAATTCCATTCAAACTGTCAGTACTTAAACACAAAACTTCAGTCCCACTTTTACACTGGCATTTAGAAACCATCAGAACGGTTTACTTGTCATAGCTACAACTCTTCCTTCCCCATGCCAATCCCATCCACTTCCTCAGGTATGCACACATTGATACCACAACAGTCCACTTAAACTCCTAAAAATGTTCATCTGTGACAATTTGATATTTTGATAACTGGCTAATAGGCCCCTGCAAAGCAACTGTAACTTTTACTTGGGGGTAAGCTGGGAGGGTTGAAGCAGTAGGGTGCCCTCACTAAAGATATAGAAACTATAGTCTTATCTTATTCACTGCTTCACCTTATTCTACCGAGACCCTGAGGTAAAATTTTTCAACGCATATTCTATGATAGGCAGAAGATTTCAACCACCAGGTGGCACAATTTTAGAAAATAAAAAAACCGAGAGTAAGAAATACATTAACTAGTGAAGAAAAGGGAGGAAGCATTCTAATAACACACTTCGGCAGATCTATGATCACAAGGGGGAAACCCTATATTTTAATGCCACTTAGGTTTTCTTTAGAAAGATTTTGCTATTGTGTGGCCCCACCAGAAAGAAATTTATACTACAGTTATAATTTCTAATGTCATTTTAAAACAAGGCCAGAAAAGCTCTTGTTCAGAGTCTGAAGAATCTGTTCTCCAGGAAAAATGATAAAATAATACTTAATGATTTCTAAAAGATATTTTTTTAAAGTCTAATTTCAGAAAGCACCGGAATCAGTTAAATGAGTGTTTCTCTACTTCAAACTGCACCACATTCAGCAGAGGTAGCAGACACAGCAGGGGACTACCTACCTACCCTACCCACTTTTACTTATCACAGCTGCAAAGTCACCAAATCTAAACAGATGCTTTTGAGTAAGTGACAAGTGCTCCCAGAGCACAGACCATGCCCCACTGCTACTGAGAGCAACCCACATGATTTCTTAAGGAATGGGCCCAGGTGCAGCTTTCCCTGAACTAATATTTATCAGCACTTACTTGGTGCTGAGCACTCTGTCAGATCACATGAATTTCAGAGGAAAAAAAATTAGTCCATGAACGTCAACGAACACACAGGCTAGTGAGGGAAGGGACATTCTCCTAAATGCACAGAGTAAATGCTCAATAAATGTCTGCTGAACGTTGAATGTAGGATTACCATGGATTTGAGAATTGATTCAGACCTCGACATAGTTTTTTTTAAAAAGGTGGGAAATGAGGGTCACTTTAAATCAACCAAACAAGTGCAGAAGCCTGTGTGGATAGAACAGGAGACACAAGGGGTGTCACAACAGAATTCCTCTGCCAGCGCAAACTTCTTTTATGCATGTAAGTCTTCAAATGAAGGCTTCCAGAACTCGGATTTACTGAAGACTCTTCATAAACCACTTAGTGTGAAACGACAAGCTCAGTAATCTTGAAACCCAATAAACGAGATTTGAATGTCACTTTCCTTGAAAAGCGTACTGAGGGTGATCTTACTGGATTATCGCATCGCAAGACGGATTGGGGGGAACTTTCTCTGAAGCTAAGATGCGCCCTAACAGGCTCTCACCTACCACAAGCAAATCCTAAACGCCTGGATACCCAGTAACAGTAATAATCCCACAACGTACTGAGCGCTCACCGCGTCCGACACAGTGTTCAGAACTTCCCTTCTCACAACCGAGGCGCTGGGTTATACCCATTTCACAGGCGAGGAAGCTGACGCTCGGGGTGAGGAGGAGCTCGCCCCAGGCCACAGGCTCGAGAGCGGCGGCGGGGGCGATTCCCGCAGAGTGAAAAGTCTACACCGAAGCCGGCTCTCAACTACCAGCGCGCGTCCCAGAGAATGCCCGAGGGCGGGGAGCTCAGGACGACTCCAACGCCCCGGCAACACCCAGCGCAGTGGTCCCAACCCCCCAGGCGGGCGCGAAGTCCCGGCAGGATGGCACACTGCGGGGCGCGCGAGTTGGGGACCTGAGGGGGGACAGGTGAGTGTCCCGCGGCCTCCCCTCACACCTCAGCCAGGAAGACAGCGCTCCTCGGAATGGCCCGGACCCCCGAGACTCACCCGACTGGCGGCCACACCCGGAGAGCGGAAGCGGTATTCACCGGCGAAGACGCTGCACCCAAAAGCCGGCGGCCAGGGCGCCGGAGCCGGGACAGCTCCGGATGGCGAAGGTTCCGCGCCCTCCACGCCTGACCCCGCTCGGCCAACCCCCACCGCTCGCCGCCCGATGCGCATGCGCCATCCGGCCTGGACAGGCCCATTTTCTGGCGCTGTAGAGGGAGGGAGAGCGAGTCCGCGAAGGCGCGGCAGAGCCTGAACTTTAAGTCGAACCGACGAGCCAGATTTCGTGGCTGGGATTAAAGCATTCAAACAATATTCTCTGCTAAGAAGAGTGAGGCGGGGGCTCGGCGAGTTTCACTTCCGTCGCTCTCCCCACACGCTCCCCTGTGCCGAGGGTACAGTCCAAAGTTTGAGCTCCGGTGGGCGGGGCTCTAGGGCAGCAGGAACTGCAATTGGTGGCTTTGAAGGTGCAGCAGGCGGGAACAGCTGATGAGGAGAGAGCTGGCCGGCGATGTGGGACGGTAAGAGGACCCCTGGCGGCATGGCATCGGGCCCCCGAGCGTGGCGGGAGCCTTGAAGAAGCCACGTCCCACGCCTCTGAGGCGACTCTTTCGCGACTGCCGCAAGTCCCAAGGTGCGGGATTGGTGCTTGGTCTCGGGCCGGAGGCTGGGGACTACAGTTGAGGCTGAGGTGAGGAGGGCGGTGACGCTGGAGCGTGACGTCACATCCGCCCGTGGTGGGGCGGGGCCTCACGTAGGGCCTGCGTCACGCTGGAGCCGCGCGGAGCTGTCACCGGCTAAACTTATCCCAGCCCTGGGTTGCTGCTTTCCCCAGAGTTGGGTGTCCTGGTTTTTGGTTAACCTTGGCGTCCGTCCTTTTTAGTCTTTGCAGCCTCTCGCATTACTCCTTCTGCTCCTTGTGGCAGCTCTTAGGCTGTGTAGATTTCCAGGAAAGTTACTTAAAAGGGACCTTTTTTGTCATGCGTTCATTCAGCTGTTCTATCTCGAGCACCAAGCCAAGCACTGTGCTAAGCGCTCAGATGTAAAAAGAAATTAGCTAATCACAGGGAATCAGAAGAGTTTTTTCGAGGGTTTTCCAACTTTATTGATGAGATTGCGTGGACTCTTTCTACCAGAATTCTTTAGAATGGCATTCCCAAAGTTTAGCCGGAATTAAGACTCTTAGTCTTAAAATGCAAAAATCTCAAGCCCTTCTCGGTCCCCCACACCCCCCCAGTTTAAATCGTTGGAGCCCACGAATCTGCATTTTAACAACCACCACCCCCCCACCTCCAGTGTTTTTGATGGGAGACGTTGGCTTGATATTGTCACCGACTGTTGGACCCTAATCCTTCCCAGGTTGTTTACCTCCTCGGGCACGGCTGCTTCAGGAGAGTCTCTAAGACTTCATTCCACAAGTATTTCCACTAGACAGTTCTTGGGCTGACACTGTTCTAGATTCTAGGAATGCAGCTATGAATAAGACAAACATAGTTCCTGCCCTAGTGAAGCTGAATCAAATATTTAATGCAATAAAGTAATCAATAAGCAAGATAATTTCAGATAGTTCTGTAAAGACAAGGTGGGGAAATAACTAGATTGGGTGGTCAGGGTAAGTCTCTCTGTGAAGAAGCACGGCTGAGACCTGAATTACAAGAGCCGTGTGAATATGTGCAGAAGAACCTTCTAAGCAGGGGTCACCGCAGATGCAATGGCCCTTAGCTGAAGGGATCCTCTTGTAATAGAGAAACTAGAAGGGCAGTGTAGCTGGAGCTCAGAAAGCCAAGGAGAGAGTGGTAGATGACAGGGAGGCAGGAACCAAACAATGCAGGGCCTTGTGGACCATGGTGAGGATTTTAGTCCTGACATTAAGGCAGGTGGGTCCTGCATCTGGACAAGGAAATGAGTCAGGCTCAATTTTCAGGATCCTGATGCTGCTCCCACATTCTTAATTCAGTTATTTTTCTCTCTAAACAACTCCTAATCATTCCTCTTTATTTTTAACTATTGTTTTTAGTATCTTTTCAAAGTATTGGCTTGGCCAAAAAGTTCATGCGGGTTTTGCCATAAGATGTTACAGAAGAATCCGCACGAACTTTTTGGCCAACCCAATATATTCAACTACCCATATATTTTCAGAAGTGGGTGATGGTAATAAATTATATGCCGTGTTCAACACTTAAATGGTAGAAATACGTCACAGCCAGGATTCTTTTAGGGGAATCTCCTCTATTTGTCCTTGGAAATCCCATAGTTGTGGTGGAAGCAGGTGAGATTGACTGACTTCTGCCTCTAGTCATAAACACAGCCCTTCATGATCTCTGACCTCACCTCCTCCTTTGTGCCTTTTCACTCACCACTCTGACCTCTCTGGAAGCCTCCTTCTCCCTGTCCCTTGAAGGCCCCGAGGCTTTTGCACTTGCTGTTCCATCTGCCTGGAAAGCTCCTCCACCAGCTAGCCCCATGGCTCACTCTCCCTCCGCCAAGGATTGGCTCAAATGTCACCTTCTCTCTGAGGCCTGCTCTCCATCCCCACCACCCATTGCCAGCCTGCTCCACTTTCACTGCTTCCTAACACTGCTCTGTTTTCTCCTCAGCACTTACCACTTTTAACATTTTGGGTGATTTTCCTGTTGCCTGTCTCTCCCAACTAGAAAGGACACTCCATGTTGGCAGGGATTTTTGTCTTTTTGGTTAAAGCTGTATCTATCCCCAGTGCCTAGAAAAGTGCCTGGCACACACGGGTGCTCAGTAATTTGATACATGAATCAGTAAACGAGTGAATGATTCACATGTCATTGCCATCAAAAGATCTAAACACTCTAGCCAGGAAAGGAGGGAGAGCACTAATTTTTAAAAACTCCAAAACATATTTAAATGTACACTTAAGGAGAAAATAATTTAATCCTTCTGTTGAAACACTGTTCGCAGAGCGCCTGAAAAATGGTAAACATTTGGGTGTTTGGCCTACAAATCAAAATTCTGGCTAAAAATATGCTGAAAATTCACTAAGTTACACTTTTGTGTTTGGTTAATACTTTATCGTGCTGTTTTTGGTTTTGTCTTTACGAAAGTGCCAAAGAGATGGATGAAACTGTTTCCGAGTTTTTCAGGAGGACCATCTTGAAAATCCCAATGACTGAAATGATGACAATACTAAAAACCTGGAATTTTTTGTCTGAAAATCAACTGCAGACTGTAAACTTCCGGCAAAGAAAGGAATCTCTTGTTCAGGACTTGGTTCTGCTTTGTGAGGTAACAGTGTTCAAAATGATTAACCTTCAACATGATGCTACCCTTTGGTTTTTTTCTTTCCTTTCCTTAGTCCAAAAGAGATGTAAGGTAGCTGCTAGGCTGTGAAGTTAGGAGGGCTATGTACCACTATAGTGGAAAAGGAACTAATTTTTTTTTTTTAATTTATTTATGGCTGCGTTGGGTCTTCGTTGCTGCATGCAGGCTTTCTCTAGTTGCGGCGAGCGAGGGCTACTCTTCGTTGCAATGCACAGGCTTCTCAGTGTGGTGGCTTCTCTTGTTGCAGAGCACGGGCTCTAGGCGCGCGGGCTCCGTAGTTGTGGCTCGCAGGCTCTAGAGCGCAGGCTCAGTAGTTGTGGCGCACGGGCTTAGTTGCTCCGCGGCATGTGGGATCTTCCCAGACCAGGGCTCGAACCCGTGTCCCCTGCATTGGCGGGTGGATTCTTAACCACTGCGCCCCCAGGGAAGCCCCTCCTCATACTTTTTTTTTTTTCACACACACTGTATTTTATTTTTACAAGCGATAAATAGACTGTTCATTCATTTTTAAATAAATATACTTTATGACCCAGCAATTCCACTTCGAAATTTACATATATGGAAAACATAATAAAAAATAAGGAGGTATATGTAATATCATAATTGATAAACATTTATATACCTAGTTATAGATATGTAAATATCTATATATAAAGATGTTAACGAGCATTGTTTACACACAAAAAATTGGAAACAACTATACTTAGGAGATTAGATAAATAATGATACGTCCACATAAAATATTCTTTAACCATTAAAAAGAATAAACTAGATCTTTCTGTATAACACTGAAAGAAACTATATAATATGTAAACATATAAATGTGTGTGTATAGAGCAGTGGTTCTCAGCTGGGATGATTTTGTCTCCCAGAGGACACAATGTCTAGAGACGTTTTTGGGTGTCAAAACTGTGGGATTGGGGTGCTGCTGGCTTCCAGTGGGTAGAGGCCAGGAATGCTCCTTTACATCCTAGGACAGCTTCTACAACACAGCTTTATCTGACTCAAAATGTCACTAGCACCTGGCTGAGAAAACCTGGGATAGAGGAAATCTAGACGGATACCACAGATTAAAAAAAAAAAAAGTTAAAAGTGATAAATGAGGATTAGATCGGGGGAGAACAGTTGTGAGAACCTGTAATGAGACACGAATCAGAAGGTGTATGTGTTACTTAACAGGAGAGCAGAGATGGGAGACAGGTTGTCAGTAAAGTACTGAGAGGGCCCTCATCTGCTCTAAGCAATCCTAAAATGTGCTGTAGATGGGGTAGAACCACACCTATCACCACGATTACTAAAAATGGTATATTCTCTTTCAGGAGAATCGTGCAAGTCTCAAGGATGCAGCCCTTTTAGACATCATTTGTAAGTTTTGGTGATTTGTATTTATGCTTAACCAGTCCAGTTTCATCAGAGAGGCAGTTTTGTATGTAACGGCTCGGATTCTAGAGTCAAGTTGACCTGGTTTCATATTTCATCTCTGTCACTTACCAGTCTTGTGTCCTTTGCCAAGTCTCACGACCTTTTTTTAAGCCTCAGACTTTTCCTAACTAAAATGGACAATAACAGCTTCTACTTCACAGGATTGTTATGAGGGTTAAATAAGATAAGACTTGAAAAGCCCTTAGCACAGTAACTGGCATACAATAAGCACATAGTTAGTGTTTGTTAGGCTTTGTATTATTATTAACAGAATTTGAAAATAGATGTCTGCGAATGTGTTCTAATTACAGTGCAGCTTGTAAGGAGTGTAAGGATTAACACTGACCGCACTTGCACGTAGTGTGGTCATGGGGGCACTAAGTGGGAGAGGCACACATGGCTCTGGGGTCTGCATGTGCAACTAGAAGGAAAGTGGGCCCCCGGCTAAGATAGGAGACACTAGAGGTGGACCAAGCTTGTCACAAATATCATGGATTAGTCTAGCACGTGTTCTATTTGAGGAAATGTCTGCATTTGTATTTAAGTCCTTGCCATTTATCGTGAACTTCTACACGGGGTTTAAAAGAATCATTAACAACAAAAAGTTTTTAATCTCCATTATTACGATAACAACCTTATTCAAAGATCATTTAGCAGGCCATCTGAACTCTGAAACATAGAACCAAGGAAGAAAATACCAGAAAGAAACAAAACCCTTTGGATGCTATCTTTCAGGGCAGGCATCACATTATACCTGATTACACCTGTTTTGGACAGAACTGGATAATCAAGAATTGTCAGGCCATCGCCATAAATGGGGTGGGATGGGGAGACAAGGACGCCAAGGCACCAGAAAAAGAAAAAAAAAAGACACAGGACAAGAAAAGTAATAAGACATTCTTAAGTTATTTGGGGTATATAGTGACGCTAAGGTTAGTGAAAATGGTAAAGCAGAATGAATACTTTGTTTATACTATATTCAAGACATTTTGTTCAGAAATGAGTAGAAGTACAAATCTGGGCAGCCAAAAACCAAGGAAGTGGTCAGGATGCCCCCCTCAGCCAAGGGCAGTAGCCTCTTTTGTGTAGGTTTGGAAAAGTTTAAAGCTGACTAGCAGCTTGCAGGCCTAGGGGAGGGTTGGCTGACCAGACTTTGATTCTTTTGCTGACCATGTTCTACTAGGCCTATGTCCTTCAGTTAACCATGGTTTTCATAAGAAACACTAAACTTGTTGTATACTCCATCATTCCCATTACTGAGAGATTTTATTAGCAAGCTCAAATTACCATCTGAACTTAAATACACAGATTGAATTCAAAGAACACAAAGAAATGTGCTGATAACTTAAGGAAAACTATTGCTAGACTTCTAAAATAAATACTAAGAAAAAAAGAAAAAAAGAAAAGTAGTAAGACAAAGGCACAGCAGGTTGGTGCCATTGAGTATTGGGGCCAACAGCTCCTCTTATGGGGTGCAGAGCACCTTGGTCCTAGGTCCAAAGACACAGGGATGCAGACCGAGGTCAGCACAGGGACAGAGTAAAGCCAGGATGATAATATGTTGGGACTGAACTCAGTAACTTCCTAGGCCCATTTTTACTCCAAGATACTCTTAAGTTTGTAACTCCTGGAGGGTGTCTTCTATATCATACATTCATTCATTCATTCATCAAATATATATGTTTAATGCCAGCCAGTGGCTAGACACTGGAACTACAGCAGTGAACAAGACTAAGTCCAATATCCCACAGGTACAAGCAGTGTACAAATGAACATCTAAATGTATGCTGTAATGTCAGGTAGTGGTAAGTACTATGAAGGAAACTAAAGCAGGGCGGGATGGGGGGTCGATTTTGGTAGGGTGTTCAGGGCAGGCCGTTCTGCACCGTGGCATTTTAGTAGAGACCAGAATGAGATGTGCAGCGAGCTAGGAGAAGAGTGCTCCAGACTAAGGAAAGCCAATAGAAACACCAGTTCTGGGAGCACGTCATCCCTGGCTTGCTGCATAGATGCAGCAGTCTGTGGAGTAGACCTGTGTGGACAGAATAAATGGTCTAAGAATTAATGCTAAATCTCTACTATACTAATTCTTTATGACTTGTTTTATTTGTCTGGAGTAAATTTAATCCATTTAAAATCTGTATTTTAAATAAAGATCTGTATAACTTAATTCGTAAATTACTGTTATTTTTCTCCACTTTCACATTATTAAAAATATGTATTTATAAGTTGAAAGTTCTCTGATATGATAGTTACTTGAAAGTTCTCTTGATATAATAGTAATAAGCTCTTCCTCCCTGTCTCAGATACTCAATTTCATCGGCATCAGAAAGTTTGGGATGTTTTTCAGATGAGTAAAGGACCAGGTAATGTTTTCCATTTTTAACTGAACACTTGTATTTGATGTTTTGGCAATTTAAAAATGAGTAGCAGTTTGTTCCTCTTAAGTCTCTTTTCTTTCCAAATGCGGTGATTATTACTCATGTATAGAAAAATGAGAAATATATCTGGTGATGCTCTGTCAGGGGTACCAGCAGCGTTTGTGTGATTTGATCATTACTGCTCCTTGAGGTTACACCAAATGCTTATCTTCAGGATCTTTGTAAATGTATTGAAGACACTGTAGCTCCCTTGATTTTTATTTTTCTTTTCATTTTGACAGGTGAAGACATTGACCTTTTTGATATGGAGCAATTCAAAAGTTCATTCAAGAAAATTCTTAAGAGAGCATTAAAAAATGTAAGAATAAAATTTATCTGAATTTCCATAAAATTCAATTTCATGGCGTCTGTGCACTTGAAATTTGCTACTACATTATTTTTTTTCAATTTGTAAGAATTTCAGTTAGTAATATTCCATACTGTTCTATTCTGTATCAAAGACAAACAAAATTTTCCTCTCCCCTTACCTCTCAGTTCAGGGGTATTGCTGCTTTCTCAAGAGCAGTACTGCCCAGTAGGACTGGATGGAAGTGTTCAGCGATGGAAATGTTCTAGATCAGCACCGTCCAGGACCCAGCTAGCAGGCACGTGTGGCTACTGAGCACTTGAAGTGTGGCTGGTGTGACTGAGAAACTAAAATGTTCGTCGTGTTTAACTGTAATGAATTTTAGTTAAATGGCCCTAGGTGCCTCGTGGCCACAACATTAGGGTAGCTCGAGAGCACCGAAGAGTCCTCAGCTCCCAGTCTGTTTCCACAGTACCACCTCAACATCTTATCCTAGGTTGAGGTGATTGCTTTTTTTTTTTTTTTAATTTTTATTTTATATTGGAGTATAGTTGATTAACAAGGATGTGTTGCAGGCATACAGGAAAGTGATTCAGTTATACCCATACAAGTATCCATTCTCTTTCAAATTCTTTTCCCATTTAGGTTATTACAGAATATTGAGCCAAGTTCCCTCTGGTATACAGTCGGTCCTGAGGTGATCACTTTTTAACAGCCTCCCCTACTTCATTCCCTTTCCACCTTACTCTGCCTTAGTCCTCCTTGCATATAAAGAAAAGCCAAAAACTCTGTCCCATTCACCATGCTCTGGCCGTCCTCTCTGGCATAGTGGTGTTCCCTCTTCTCTGATAAACTCCTTGACCTGTCTCTCCATCCCCTTACCTCATCCTGTCTCTAACTGGTCCTGCTTTCTACTTACCCACCTGTCACCCAACATATTCCCTCATCTCCTTTCTTATAATGACCCTCTGTGTGTGCTGTGAATCCATCTCCTATGTCTTCATCCAACATACCTGCTTTATTTTCCTCTGTTCTCTTGCATCCTTAATCTCTTGCCTCTTCTGATTCCTACTCTACTGCTTATAAATGTGCTCAGGTCTCAGTAAAAGTACATCCTTTCCCCAGGCTCATCCTCAAGCTCTTTTCTTTCTGCCACAAGACTCTTGGAGGGAAATATTTCTTCTTGCTCCTGATGTGTCACACACGTGGAAGCAATCCCATTGGTCCCTCCTCACCGCCCCCTTCACTTTCCTCCAGCAGGAGCAGGGCCTTAGCCTGAGTGAGAGCAGCTGCCTGCAGGGAGCACCTACTCTGGTCTATTCCTCCAGGGCCAGCTCTGCACCTGCAGGGAGACCACTCAGAGTGGTCCTGCCAGTTACCATGTAGGCTGCTCTGCCTGCTTCTGGATTTGGTATCAGGAGGGCCACTTGCCTGGAGCAAACTCCCCATTCCTTTAATCGCTGTATTTTTTAAAACACTTCAATAACCCTTAAGACAAGTCAACCCGGCCCCTACCCCCAATTACTCTTCTTTGTCAAAAATGTCCTGTTTCTTCAGATGAATCTTAGAAACATTTTCTCAGGTTTACAGAACAAAACAAAATCTTCAGCCTTTTGAGTAGGGGTGCATTTATTTATTTTTTGACTGTGCCACACGGCTTACAGAATCTTAGCTCCCTGACCAGCGATTGAACCCAGGACCTCAGCAGTGAGAGCGCAGAGTCCTAACCACTGGACCACCAGGGAATTCCCTGCATTTAATTTATAAATTAATTCAAAGAAAATTGTGAACCAAGAGAAGGTATGTCTCCTTTTTTTTTAAATTTTGTGAATAAGCAAGCACTTTTTTCTACCTCGCTCCTAAGTTCTTATTTTGGATTATATTATTTGAAAACTCTTCTTACCATGAAATTATGAACTTTGCAGACGTTACAGGAGAGTCCTGTCTGGACTGTGGCTGTGGCACATGCACCTGCTTTTTTTTTTTTTTTTTTAAAAACAAAGAGCCTCATTACCACATAACCCCTGGCCAGCCCTCCAAAAGTGTTGTGGATATGTGGTTTGGACCCTTCTGGAAGCAGCCTTCTTATGAAGGTGAACATGACTGGCTAACTCATCTTGAGAAACACTCGCAGCAAACACTCCCACCCTACTTCACCCAAAACAAGAAACCTAGAGAGTGTCTCTCTCTCTCTCGGGTCCAGTTCAGAGTTTCTCTGCATCTTCCCTCCCAGCACCTTCTCCTCACCTGATGGTCTTTCCTGTCCCCCTTTTAAGCACCAGGAACTTCTGTTCTCTTAACCCCAGGCCACTGCCCTCACCACGCAAGGAGAAAAGAGTCTGAAATACTCACATTTCCTCCCACTTTGATGCCCACGTATTTCAGTTGTTAGATTTCTCTTTTCTTATCACTATCAAAAGCTTTTGCCTCCTGAATGAATTTCAGGCACACTAGCGGTGGAGGCTGGGAGGACAAAGGAGCTTTTTTACTGATCATATCTGTCCTGCCTGAAAGGCCAGCTAGAGAGTGACATGCTGTGTATGCGGCAGGTTTTAGATGAGGAGGATGAACAGGTAAAGGCCGTGTGTCTTCTCTGTCTCCCCGTCCCTCTACTCCGAGGTGGCCCACATGTCCTCACCCCCTTCCTCAACTGACTGAGGACTCCCGGCTTATCTCCACCTTCCTCCACATAACTTAACTAGTGGCTGGATAACCCCACTTTCCCAAAGGCTGATGATGGTGACGTCATGACAAAAAGCATCTCCTCGTGCCCAGGAGTGAAGAGTGACTCACCTGCTGCTCTAGGACAGGCACCTTAACCTTTTTGTGCCAAGGACCCTTTGGCTACTAGTGAAGCTTATGGACCACTTCTCAGAAAAGTGTATTTAAATGCTATAAAATAAAATCCATAGACTCACAGGGGAAACAAATGATATTAAAAATACAGTTATTAAGGTATTAAAATGCCAAATTGTGATAAGTAATGCATGTGCTTCTTTATTAACACAATAAATAATCCCATGATGGGTCTAAAAGCAACTAGTTTCAAAGTACTAATAGGTGTAAATGATATTTTTGAGGCATGTGCAACAGTTATGATAAGAGTATTTAGGATTTCTATGGACAACAAAGTAACAGGTCCTAAAATTCCACTGTTTTGATGCCTACTTTCCAATTGAAGGAGATGCTAAATTTCAGTTAGAAATTAGTACAAATAAAGATGAAATTTTTCCCCCACCAAGTCCACAGATGCCCTGAATTCTAACCATGGGCTTCAGGTAAAGAACTCCTGCCCTGAACCAATGGGGGAAAGAAGCTGATATGAGAGGACACAGGGACCCTAACTGGGGAGTGATGGGTGGAGAGTGAGTGAGTGAGTGTGTGTCTGTGTCTGTGTGTGTGTGTGTGAGAGAGAGAGAGAGGGAAGATTAACTGCACATCTTACCAGGTAAAACTCTTCAAAATACAAAGTTCTTGGAAAAACTTACAAAGAAGAGACAAACTAAAAACTGTTTCACTTGTAAGGTAGCACATTTTCTGTCCCTTTCTATGCCTGTATCATGTAGTATAATAATGATGGTCTGTGTTTAAGTATGTTAATGTGTTAAATATGTGGTGATTCTTTGTATCGTAAGCTTCATTTGATTCTCACGCCAAACATACGTATGTGCGGTAGCTTGTGGGCCTTGGCCACTTACTGACAGTTGATGGCTAGTGGAGGATACCCTGGCCAAGAGAACAGTTCCAGTTTCGCCAAACCACTTAGGACCCTTGGCCACACTCGTTTATGTCATCTTAAATTTTTTTTTTTTTAATTTTTTGGCTGTGCCACATGGCATGTGGGATCTTAGTTCCCTGACCAGGGATCAAACCCGCGCCCCCCACATTGGAAGCACGGAGTCTTAACCACTGGACCGCCAGGGAAGTCCCTTGGCTGCACTCGTTTAAGCTTGAGCAATATTAATCTGAGCTCTCCTCTGTGAAACGCTTTATCCCAGGTATTGCAGGATGATCTCCATTGAGGTAGTTTCTTGGGAAAATAATAAATGTCTATATTTGGGTCCTGCCTCTACAGGTATCTGAGTATCTTCTTTACTGTAAGAATGTGAGATGGAGCATTGGCCAGCTGGGCCAGGATTACACTGACTCTGTGGACGCCCTTTCCTCTTAGCCTACTGATTTTTAACCTTTGTTTGGACTATAGACCCTTATGAAAATTTTGATAAGTGGCATAGCACCTCTCTAGAAAAGCATACCTTTAGACATGTCCATCCAATGGTGCATCCAATTCAGGAGGTCACAGACCTCTTTAAGTCCCTTCATGAGCCCTCACTTAAGTTATCCTCATTCTAGACTAGCGACTACCTGACTCCGTTGAATGCTACCAATTTTCTCCTAGTGAAAATGTGCCCTCCGTATACTACACTCAATGTTGACTTTACACACTTTTCTTTTGTAATGTGATGCAAAGAGGCTATTCAGAATAAGAGCCTGTCCTCTTCCATTCGAGCTGGCAGAGGTCCACTGCATGCCTGTTGGGGCCGAGGGCTGTGCTGCTCACCCAGGGGAAGGCCAGACTGCTCTGTACCCTCCATGCCCCTTGTCCTGGGTTCCTTGTCTGATACACTGAGGAAATTCGGGGAAGCAACCAGATAAAGAGTGGGCAGAGTCAGAATACAGTCGGCCCTCCATATACATGGGTTCCGCACCCATGGATTCAACCAACCACAAATTGAAAATATTCAGGAAAAAAAATTCTAGAAAGTTCCAAAAAGCAAAACTTGAATTTGCTTTGGGTCAGCAACTGTTTACATAGCATTCATGTTGTATTTATGATTATTTACATGGCATTTACTTTCTATTAGGTATTATAAGTAACCTGGAAATGACTTAAAGTATGTGGGAGGATCTCATAGGTTATTTGCAATTACTACACCATTTTATATAAGAGACCTGAGCATCCTTGGATTTTGGTATCCTGGTATCTGAGAGGGGTCCTGGAACCAATCATCCAGAATCCTTAGGGACAACTGTAACTGCCTTCTTTGCTAATGTCAGCAGCCATGTGATCACCAGGAATAAGATACAAGACGGAGGAAATAAAGAGATGTGAGCAGGGGATTCCCTGGTGGTCCAGTGGTTAGAATTCCACACTCTCACTGCCGAGGGCCCGGGTTCAATCCCTGGTCAGGGAACTAAGATCCCACAAGCTGCGCAGCACAGCCAGGAAAAAAAAAAAAAAAAACAAGGATGTGGGCAAGCCAAGTGCGCCTGTCTCAAGTATCTCCAGGGTCTGAGCTGCAAGGGGGGCTAATAATCTAGGAGTGAGCTATTAAATTCCATAGAAACTGGCAATCATATTTAAAAGTTTAGAAAGGTCTATATTTTATCCATGAAATGGAAACCGTGTAGAATTTCTTATAGTCTCGCTATGTAACTGCTTTGGGGTAATTTTTAGCACCTGAGCTAAATGCATAAAAGCATTAGGATTAGTATTTTTTTAAGCCCACTGCTACATAGAAATCTTACTATTAAACTTTACAGTGCACGCTAGGTCTGTGTTCAATGCTAAAAATGCTTCCTTATAAGATATCTCATTTGTGAGGCTGCCTTGCTTCATAAACTTATAGTTTTTCAGAACAAAGCCCAAGAAATTATTGAAAATTTCTGATGTCATATCCTGCTTGTAGGATTTAAAATTTTTTTCCTTCCAAAAGACTTTGCAAGGCATGAATGTATCTTTACAAAACGACCACAAAATATTTTCCCAAAGATTTCCCAAAACACTGTAATGAAAAGTAGGAGAGGGACTTCCCTGGTGGTCCAGTGGTTAAGACGCCATGCTTCCACTGCAGGGGGCATGGCTTCAATCCCTGGCTGGGGAACTAAGATCCTGCAGATCTCAGCCGGTGTGCAAGATTATAGTAACATCCTTCACCCCTAAAAAGCACCTGTTGTTGGTGCCACATGAGATTTTAATTAGGAAACTTACATCTTTTTTTTTTTTAAATAAGGTGACAGTCAGCTTCAGAGACGCTGAGGAGAATGCAGTATGGATTCGAATTGCCTGGGGAACACAGTATAGAAAGCCAAACCAGTACAAACCTGCTTACGTGGTGTATTATTCCCAAACTCCATATGCCTTCACTTCTTCCTCCCAACTGAAAAGCAATCTACCCCTTCTGGGTCAGGTATGGAACCAATTACTATAAGCTATAACTCTGTATTATCCTTATCTCAGGTCCATGTAGGTTTAAACTGCTCAATATCATTTGATATAAAATGCGACCTGTAGGGGGACTTCCCTGGCGGTCCAGTGGTTAAGACTCCGCGCTTCCACTGCATGGGGCACAGGTTCAGTCCGTGGTCAGGGAACTAAGATCCAGTATGCTGCACGGCGCAGCCAAATAAAAAAATACCACCTGTAATTCTTGATCTCCTAAAATAAGAAGCAGAAAATGTTATTATTCTACAAGTGGGAGCACAGCATAAGCATTGGTTTAGAACTCTTCATTACTGTCTTGTAATTGAGAAGTAATACACAATCAAGGTAAAAATCCAACCAACATAGAAGTCTCTGAACAGTCTTTTAAGACTCCATACACTTCTGCGCAATCCCACTCACCCAAAATAACTGCTTTTAACAGTTCTGCTATTTCCTTTCAGAAGATGTTTTATTACAAAAACCACGCTGGTACATAGGGTCTGTAATTTGCTTTTTCTAACTTAACAGAACATTTCAATGAGGTTACATATGAATGTACCTCACTACATTTTCATGACCTCATCATTTGCCTATTAATGAACATTACTTTCATTTGTAACCATTTTCCCCACATTGCGTACACAAGAAGAGTGCTTTAACAGAAGATGGTCCCCTGGTCAGAGCCTGCTTCTGTTTATGGCTCTGCCTTTGGTATCACAGGCTTCCTAGCATCTTCCCCCAAATAAGCCCTCCCTAAATTAGCCTGGCAACTGCTGCTGCTTTGACCGTCTTAACATGCACAACTACAATGGTGCTTCAGTTGGTTCCAGAGCTGATTGTAGATAAGCAGCTCTGCCGTCCTGGCTGCATCATCTCTAGTGCCGAGTAGAACACCAAGTCCTCCAGGCAGGCGGACTTGTCATTTAAGTTCCTTAGGTGTTTACTGAAATGGCAGAAGGATTGCTACTGCTGCTCACTTCTGTTTCTTTCTAACACTTAACTCTCCTTTACATCTGGAGTCTCTCCTCCACAATAAACAGTGGTTTTCCATCCACTGACAGCCAGGTGAGTCCACCATATCCCACCTAGTTTAAACATCGCCCCAAAAGCTCATGTTCTTTTCTAATGTGTATCTTAAGGCAAACCTATTTCTACCCTCTAGTTCCAGGTAAATACCTTATGCTACTAATTCTGTTTCAGTCTTCCAACTTGTTTCCCCAGACGATGGGAAGCTTTTATAAGTTGCATTTAATTTGCACTTTTTTCTTCAAAATTTGTCCTAGAGCGTACATACATATTTGCATTTTTGTACGGCAGTATCGTAGTATTAATGACTAGTAATCAAAAATGGTAACATTTGAGTATTCACTGTTTATTCTTAACTCTGAATTTCATTTATTATAATTCCTAACTTTAAACAGGATCGCTTTGGGACTTCCCTGGTGGTCCAGTGGTTAAGAGTCCGTGCTTCCACTGCAAGGGGCACGGATTCGATCCCTGGTTGGGGAACTAAGATCCCACATGCTGCTTGGTGCAGCCAAGAATTTTAAAAAATATATTTTTTTAAATTAAAAAAATAAACAGGATCACTTTTCTAAAAATGGTATTACAAAAGACCTTGCATTTGTGAGAATCTTAATGCCATTAGACCCTGTTTTCGTTTTTCAAGCTAAGTAACAGGCCATGAGATTTAATTGTTCTGGATTTTTTCCTGAACAAGTATTGTAAATACAGAGATAGACACAGTAATGCTAATAGTCTTGCTAATTTTCCCTTCAAGGCACTGACAATTGCTAGCAAACACCATCAGATTGTGAAAATGGACCTCAGAAGCCGGTATCTGGACTCTCTTAAGGCTATTGTTTTTAAACAGTATAATCAGGTGAGCCCATCAGTGACTATTTAAAGTTAAGTCTCCATTTTCTCTTTCACACATAATTTAGAAGCTGAGCAGGTGGGAAAGTCTACCTCCAGTGACAGGAGATCACGTCAGATATCCCTGAAGTGCAGAAACTTTTCAGTTAACATGAAAGGAAACAATATAATTTCTCACTCTCATCTTTTTATAGTTGCGTTGTATTTTATACTGCCCATTAGTCATTGGGGTCTATGTTATAGGTCCCCGTTTCCAAATCATCTATTCCAATCAGAATTTATTTTCTCTTCAGAGTAACTCGACACTGTCTTTTGAAGCTGATTATATTATTCTGTTCTGCAAGAGAGAAGCAGATTTTTTTGTCCCATCAGTCAAGCAGCTGATACAGGAGTTGGAAGTAAAGGAGAAGGCATTGGTTTATTAAGTCCCACAATTTATTTGTCAAAATTATTTGAACGCATTGTTCCCCTTTAATGATAAGAACGGATCTGGCCTTGCTCCCAGGCTCAGGGATTTTTTTTTTTTTTTTTCCTCTGCATGGCATCTGTGTGCTCATATGTTCAAACTCCTATAGGATTGTTAAGGCTCTGTGTATATCTTTGAGCCCTTAGGTATGTTATACTTATGTATTTTCATCTGTTCTAAGTAGAAAGAAGTGATGGCTCTCTGCAAGCTACTCTTTAAGGAAAAAATCTAACATTAAGAAGTTAGATAATGATTTTCTCCCACAGCAGCCCCCCACTCTTACCTACCATCCTCCTACCAAATTGCTATCAACGGTTCTCCTATGACAGTTGCATTTCTAGGAAAATTCATATTGTCAAACACTTAATTATAAAAACAATGGCTTCAGTGGGGAAAGTAAGCGAAGGGGTCTGAGAGGTTCAGACTTACAATAGGAAAGTTACTTTTCGATAAGGAATCTCAGCAAATTTTTTACAGTTATAAAGACATAGATATAAAGCTGAAACATCACATTGTAAATGCTGCCTCTGATTCCTCTAGCTTTTGCATTCACCAGCTATACTTCTTCCAGATCCATTTTTCACGTTAACAAGGTACAGAGCTCCTCAAACAAAGCAGCCATGTTGCTGGCATTCTCTGCCAACATCGCTCTAGGAGAAATGCTCAACTCAGTATGCAAATGGCCTCAAATCTTTGTGTTGGGAAAAACTAAAGATAAGATTTGCCATACTTTTGTACATTAAAACCAATTAATATCTATACTTCAAGGTGATAAAATTAGGAAAACATTCACTTTTTTCTTTTTTCTTTTTCCTAGACCTTTGAAACTCACAACTCTACTACACCTCTACAAGAAAGAAGCCTTGGGCTAGATATAAATAGTATGTGTGTTTTAAGATAAAACTGAAATTTGGAAGGACATTCCTTTTCAGATTTCTGTCACCCGGGAAAACATTTATGTACCAGGATTGTGATTCAAAAGTATTTACTGTTTTCAGAAAATTGAAAATTAAATTTCTGTTGAAGTGGGGAAGCTAAGCTACCATAATATCTTTTAGAATTTACTAGACTGGCATCTAATAATAATCACAACAAAAACAAAAATTAACTAACAGTTGTTGAGCATTTCTTCTGTGCCAGGCACCATACTAAGGTGTTTATATGAGTCATTTCCTATTTCTTCACAGCAGTCCCATGAACAAGCTCTTTTCATCAGGAAACTGGGTTTCAGAGAGGTTTAGTAACTTGTGAGGCAAAATCACATAGCTAGGAATCGGCAAAGCCAGGAGTGAAATCCGAATCTGAGCCTGGAGCCCAGGCTCTTAATGCTTCCTGAGTACTTTATTGCATCTCGCAGGTATTGCGTTATTTACAAATTGAAGGTTTGTGGCAACCCTGCGTTGAGCAAATCTCTCGGCGCCATTTTTCCAACAGCATTTGCTCATTTCATGTCTCTGTGTCACATTTTCGTAATTCTCACAATATTTCAAACTTTTTCATTATTATTATATTTGTTATGGTGATCTGTGATCAGTGATCTTTGATGTTACTATTCCAAAAAGATTACAACTCCCTGAGGGCTCAGATGATGGTTAGCATTTTTTAGCAATAAAGTACTTTTTAAATAAGGTATGTACATTGTCCTTTTAGACATAATACTGTTGCACATTTAATAGACTGCAGTACAATATAAACATAACTTTTATATGCACTGGGAAACTAAAAACTTCATGTGACTCACTTTATTGCAGTGGTATATAACTGCACCCGCTTATCTCTGAGGTGCGCCTGTAATCAGAATTGTTACGCTGTTGGTACTCACAGGTGACATGAGTCCTTTCCTAGAAAACCCAAGACAATAGAGTATGAAACTACTAATGTGGATCAGAAAGTTCAGAAAAGTGATGGGGTACAATATAGATTTATAAAAATGAAAATGTTCCTCTCTCTTGGCAGTGATTTGGCAATAAAATGAAATGGTACAGCCATTATGAACTAAACATATTTATGACTTTCCAATGGCATAAGAACTGCTATTGATTTTATGTTAAGTAAAGAAAGCAGGATACAAAATTGTGTGTATTTTATAATCCCAGTTTAAAAAATACATATCTTTTTATTCACTGAAAAAAGGGTTAGACAAATAGATTAAAATGTTAACAGTACTTATCTCTGTGTGGTGGAATTATGGGTGATTTTTATTTTCTCTTACCAGCCTATACTTTCCAGCTTTTCAACAATAAGAAATTATTACAATCGAGAAGAAACAGTAAACATTATTTTTAAGTTATACAAGCAAGTTGAAAGGTTAGGAATGAAAGGATGATACTTTATGGATGAAATATATTAACATATATAAAATATATAATATTATAATAATATTAAATATATAACAGCTGTTTCTCTTGAAATCTTCCATCTGTAGTGGATTCAAGGATCATTCATGAAAACAAAATAGAAAAAGAGAGAGTCCAGAGAGTGACTCAAGAAATTTTTGGAGACTATCCACAACCAAGACTAGAATTTGCACAATATAAGGTAGGACACTGCTATAAACTAACTACAAGTTATCAATATTTTTTAAAAAGAACTAAAACTGTAAGTGGAAAACAGATCTAAGAAACTGTCTCTCATTCATTTGTCACTTTAATGTTGTATAATAAGTTTATGAGTTAAAATAGACTTCTTTATCATATTTAGTAAGTTCCTCTGTTGCAAAGGAGACCTTTGGAAATGTTGAATTTGCCTTTTCATTTCACCTTTCATATTAATTCAGTTATGTATAACCAGCTGTGATCTGTATTTTTGAGAAAAAAAAAAAAAAAGGTAGGTTATACCTTTCTAGCCCACCCACACCTAGAACAATGCTTGCACATGGTCAGTGCTCATAAATACTTATTAAATAAAAGAGTGAGTAAATAAGTCATTACAAAGCCCAGTTGGCATCACGTGGAGAAAACCCAGCAGCCTGCAAACCTGGCTCGTTCCAGAAGCTTGCCCACCAGGAAAGCCAGGTGGGGGGCAAGCCCATGGCCACCATTAGAAGAATTCAAGGCTTTATATCACCATCACCCTAGTCTAATACTCATGCTCATAAAGCTAACACCCCCTCCCCTCAAACCTTCCAATAAAATTCTTTCTGCTTAGAAGGAACCTTCTGCAGCTACGGACCACACTTTAAGTCTACCATTGATCTGCTCACTCAGGCCCAGTGCCTGTTTGGTTTGATTTGTTTTTAGTGGGAAAAGTTGACTGACACCTTTCAAGTTATGCTCCCTGAATGGCAGGTTTCAACCCATTTCTTTTGAACAGCTCACACTCTTAAGACAGTCATTCTCAAAATGTGGTCCCTGGACCAGCAGAATCAGCCTCAGCTGGGAATATGGGTAAGAAATGCAGGTTCTTGGCCCCATTCTAGTCCTACTGGATCACGGACTCTGGAGGTGGGTCCCAGACATCTGTCTTCACAAGCCCTCTAGCCGATTCTGCACAGAGAACCACTGATGTAGGATACATAAGATTTAGTCCACAAAACTTCTCTTTATACACATCTTAGAATGGGTCTATTCTATAAGTCAAGGCACACATTTATTCATACCTGCCACTAATTTTTCCCTACCTTTTCTATTTTGAAAAATGTCAAACCTTCAGAAAACATGCAAGAATATTACAATGAGCATTCATTTCCCCTTTGTTTCAAAATTTACTAATCATTAACATTTTGCCACATCTGCTTTCTTTCTTTCTCTTTCTTTATTCTGAACCATTTGAATTAGTTGCAGACATTACTCACCCTCTAAATATTTCAGCATTCTGTCTCTAAATTTTAAGTTAAAGAAGTTAGAATCTAAGAGCCAAGTACCTACTGAAGTAGCAGTACTTATATATTTGATGATATGAAGGAACTGTTATTAATTTTTTTAGGTGTGGTAATGTGATGGGGGTGAAGTTTTGAAAAAGAGTCCTTTTTAGGACTCTTTTAGATACATTGAAATATTTGCAGGTGGGACACTATGGTGTCTTGGATTTGCTTCGAAATAATCCAGTGGGGGTGGGCAGTAGGGAACGGAAGGTCGAGTAATGGATGGAACAAGACCAGTCATTGTTTCAGCTGGGTGATGTGCACGTGGGGACTCATTACACTGCGCTCCTCACTTTTGTATGTTTTCTAAATCTTCTATAATAAGAAGTTAAACTGCGGTAGTGACTCAAAACACATGACATTTTTACATTGAAATGACAGATTACAAAAAACAGTGCTCATTTTCCATTAAGAATGCAAACCTAATGCTCAGGTAAAGGGCATCTGAGGGCGGAACTGACATGCAAGGTCTCCTGTGTGTCAGGCACTGTGCACGCTTGGCTTTTTGCATGTGATATTTTTGGATATACTGGTTGCCCTCAACGTTTGCAATTAGCAAATTAAATGGTTCCCACCCCCATTAGTCCCTGTGTTTCTTGATAACAAGAATTAGTGAAATACATAATCCTATTTCTTTATATTTTGCCATTGCAACTGATATATTTAATCGTCACTTAAAAATATATCTGTTGACAGCTTGAAACGAAATTCAAAAGTGACCTAAATGGGGGCATCCTGGCTGAGAGAGAAGAACCCCTCCGGTGCCTGGTTAAGTTCTCTAGCCCCCATCTTCTGGAAGCACTGAAATCCTTAGCACCAGCCGGTAAGTAGTCAGCATACTTCATCAGCCAGAAGAATTAACAACATACTACATTCGACGCTCTCTTTGCTGACTAATTGCCCCTGAGCTTTCTCATGGCTCTCATCTGCTATCCCATCATGCCCTGTTTTGCATATTCTGCTTCACTTAATTGGGGTCCATGATCCACCCTCTAATCTTGGTCATTTTTAAACTGACTCAAATCGTTGTCCCTGTGATTATTTTCATTTTCTTTTCTTTTTTTTTTTTTTTTTTTTAATTTCAGGTATTGCAGATGCACCACTTTCTCCATTGCTCACTTGCATACCCAATAAGGGAATGAATTATTTTAAAATTAGAGATAAATAAGATGTATGTGGTTTTGTAAGCACAGCGTCCTTTACTGTATTGCATATGCATTTTATAATGACTAGCTGGATAGCTTCTATCTGCAAACTTGTTTTAGAGATTAATCCTTGATGTTGACGATTTAGAAATGTTCAGTATAATTCTTGGGACTGATTCTTTCCTCCTCCTGCAAAGCATAGCAGTTGTGGGACTTTAAGATGTGACAGGATGTCTTTTTTTCTCACTCCTATCTCTCCTCAATCCTGGAGAGGTCTGGTTCCAGTTGCTGGTTTCCAGGGATTTTCTCTTAAGCCTTGGATCACAGAAAGAAGCAACAAGAAACTATACCCAACCCAAAACTTTCCAGGAGAATCATAAAATTGGTCCATTCAAAAGGTAGAATTGGGCCCATTAAGTTATTATTGCAGGAGGTAGCCTATCAGTTGATTCAGCTATATAAAATAATGATTTCATTGTAAATTAGATACTTCTCATCTATTTTATCATACATATGGCATTCCAACTGACAGATAATATACAGGTTTGTGAATAAAGATATTTAAAAACGGGTGTATCGGTCACTTTTGGTGAAAATCCTTCAGTGATCATCACTAAATCGCATGTCCTTTTACAATAACACTTTAAAATCTACTCCCTATCTTGATCCACAAAGGATTTGGGGTTATAACAACATATGTTACAATTATGATAAAATCAAAAGGTGAGGAAATCTGGGCAAATGAAGGACAGAAAAAGAATAGGAGGACAAAATAAAACTAGAGATAAGATTACCACATAAGAACATACAAGTGCCTCCTCAACTGCTAGAATAAAAGGGAAAATTTGGATGGCGTTAGCCAGTGGCCAAAGCAGAGGAGAAAAACACCAATTTAAATGAGATATTTAAAAACTGGTATATCAGTTACTTCTGATGAAAATCAAAAAGAGGCTTAATATACAGATATAAACACAATCAGAAGAGGCTAAACAATGCTTTATACCAATATAGTGTATTGGTATTGTCTATACCAATACCAATAGGTATTTTATGTGAAATATATTTGTTTAGATTTAATTAGCAAATGGCTTAGACACTTCAGTTATCTCAGAGTGAGGCACTGAGTCTGTAGGGGCTTAATAACGCTAATTTTTTTTGTAGACCACAGTCATGGTTTAGAGCATCTGTTCCTACGTGCACACACATGGTAGGCACTTCTACTCAGTGCCTGAATGCCCACATTAGGTCTGCACAGAGGCCCTGCAGGTTCCTGGGATGGTTTCCCACAGGCTCACAGCCTTTTCTGGTGCTTTGCAGGGATGTACAATGAGAGCCTGAACAAGAAAGACACTAATCATATTGGGTTGGCCAGAAAGTCCCTTTGGGTTTTTCTGTAAGATGTTACAGAAAAACCCAAAGGGACTTTCTGGCCAACCCAGTATTACCCAGCCTACAGTGGAATCACTTGAGGCTGCACCCTGCAGCCCTCCCAGACAGAGGCTTCTGCTTCAGGAAATGAGATACAGGGAATGCTTACCTGGTATGTGCTTGAGGGTCCAGAGCCACATACGCCATTCAGACGCAGTCGTGGGATCAGATGGAGCAGTAAATGCAGATCCAAGGATCTCTAGGCCAAAGGAATTTACTGCACGTTAGGTAGGGTCTCCAAAAATGAAAAAGAGCTAATGTTTACTGAGCACTTACTATGTGGCAGGCGCTGTGCCAAGTATTTTATACGCTTTGTCTTATTTTCATAATAATCCTATAAGGCAGGTGGCATTACTAGCCTCACTCTATCGACGTGAATACCAAAGCTTAGTACTAGCTAGTAAGTGACTGAGCCCACATTAACCCCAGGCAGTTGGCCTCCAGAGCCTGCCCTCTTGGACACTGTGCTGGAAGAAACAATAGCCCGTGGATGCTATCTCTCACACAGATGTGGGGGATTTGGGGCCCACAGTACTTTTTAATACAGAATTTGTTACTGTGAAGCAGAATAGTACCCTTCTCAAAGAGGTCCACATCCTAATCCCTGGAATATGTAAATCTGTTACTTTACAAAACAAAAGGACTTTGCAGATGGGGAGGTTATCCCGGATTTCCTGGATGGACCCAGTGTAATCACAAGGGTCCTCAAAAGTGGAAGAGGAATAGAAGAGAGCAGAGGGAGACCTGACTACTGAAGAAATCAGAGTGATGTGAAGAAGCCTCAACTCACCATTAGTGACTTGGAGAAGCTGGAAAAGGCAAGTAAACAGATTCTTCCACAGAGCCTCCTGAAGAAATGCAGCCATGCCGACACCTTGATCTTCACCTAGTAGACTCATTTCAGACTTCTGACCTCCAGAACTGTAAGATAACAAATCTGTGTTGTTTCAGGCCACCAGGTTTGTGGTAATTTGTTATTGCAGCAATAGAAAACAAATAGAGCTGCTAATATATAAAAGCTGGGAGTTTTCACATAAAAATCTTGAAAAATAAACCCGGCAATACCAAAGACGAGTAGTAGCCGCTGCCCCCTTTAAACAAAGGATGTAACTCCCATTCCACTGCAGTCCTCACCCCTCCCTTTTGACTACACCTGGCCTCCTACACTCATTTAAATGGCCTATCTGGTGGTCCCTCTTCCAACTTAGGTTTTGGAACCCTCCTCTGAGCTACACTGTCCCCCAAACAGTAATCAAATTTCAGCAGTTAAAATACAGGCAAGTAAATCTACCCTCCCTAAAATGATTAACTCTGTCAATTATAACAATCCTTTTGTTTGTATAATGTGACCTCGGGCTAGTTACTTACTTCTCTGCAAATGGGGGAAAACTTATAGTACGTACCTGCTAGGTCTGTTTTGAGGACAAAATGAGATACTGAATGAAAAGTGCATTCCCCAGTGTCTGGTAAACAGATAGTTGTAATTCACATACTCTCGCCTCTCCTCCTTGAACACCTGGGTTATTTCCAATCTTTGGGAAGTAAAGTTCTGAACGCATTGCTTTTTCTTCTATCCAATTGTGGCCCGAGGTCAGATTTCTAGGAAGGCGAATAATGGACCAGCGGGACCAATACGTCCTACCTGTCCCCAGGAACCCCTGTGAAGTTTTGTAACCCGCCCGCCTCTTCTGGTAGTGGCTCATGGCAGACGCGCCCTCCGCCACCCGCACACGACGCCGCGGCCGCCCGGGCCCCGCCGGATGCTAATGAGCCGAGAGGCCCCGCCCCCTTCCGGAAGTCGCTGCGGCGGGAGGCGGGGCGTCCTAGCTGTCCGGGCTGAGGTGCGGGAGCCATGGCGGCCTCTGAGGCGGCGGCGGCGGCGGGGCCAGCGGCTCTGGCCTTGGGCGCCGCGGCCGTCCCGGCGGCCGCGAGGGGAGCCGCTGCCGCCTCCGGCCCGTGGGATCCCCCCGGGCGGCTGAGGGGCAGCCGGCCGCGACCCACGGCGGCGAGGCAACAGCCTGCGGGTGCGGCGCCGCCGGCCCGGGAGCTCATCCAGCCGTCGGTGAGCGAGCTGTCTCGGGCCGTGCGGACCAACATCCTGTGCACGGTGCGCGGCTGCGGCAAGATCCTGCCCAACAGTCCCGCGCTCAACATGCACCTGGTCAAGAGCCACCGCCTGCAGGTGAGCCCGCCGCGGACGGCGCCTCCCGGGGCCTGGCGCGACCGAGCGCCTGAAGCGGGCGCTCGGGGCCGAGGGCGGCCAGGGCCGCGGACGGGAAGGCGCCGAGGTCCGGCCGGCGTCGGCGGGGGCTTCCGAGGCCCTAAAGGGTCAGACCGGGGAGGGGAGTCCCGGCAGGGAGAGTGGGAGCTAGGAGGCAGGAAGGCGCAGCGGTAGGAAAACCCTGTGTCATGCCACTGCGCTGTCGGGCTCGGACCGGCCGGACCACCGGCCTCGCACTTGGCGTCGCGGGCATTTCTCACGTTTGTCTCGTGAGCTCTCACGACACCTTCGTTCTACTGCAGAGAAAACGATGACGCACCTGCGTAGTGCTGGGCTTTAAACCCGGCCTCGGGTCGAAGCCGGTGCCGTTCACACCGCACGCACACTGCCTCCTCCTCCGGGCCAGTTGTTAGCAGGGAGCTGCAGCTTTGGCAACAGGTTCCACAGTGTTGGTAAACATCACCTTTGCTCACAGATGAGACCTAAGCGAAATTTCTCCCGTGGATCTTGTTTAAGAGGGGACACGGTATATATAATAACAGGACAATAATCTGAACGTCCCTTCCACCTTACGTAAAATGGGGCGACTTTCAGCCTTCAGTGCACATCTGTGGAAAGCTTCTTAAAAATCCAGATGTCCAGCCCCATCCCAGACCTATTAAATCATGATTTCTCAGTCATTATAATAGGAAGTTTCCTTGCACCACTTCTTCAAGTCTTCTAGGCCAACAGGGGCATAATTCCAAAGCACGTTACTGAAGGGAGTTTTGTGAGTATGTAGCTTTCGGTGGTCTGAATTGATTCAGGAGTAAGTTTAAATTACCTCGCCTCTTGCATGTTCCGTCTGCCCTTCAGGTAAATCTCCCTCAGAAACGTGTTTAGAATCAGGCTTCTGATAAGAATTTAACAGTAGAAAGTTCGAGGTGATGGTCTCTAGTAGGGCAGATGGGATGCCCACGGAGGGCAGTCCCCTTCTAGCACCAGCTGGATACAGAGGCCACAACGTGCTGAAGTGACGATTAGGGAGGCCCGATCAGGAGAGGTACATGGAAGTGCGCTGAGGAAGACCTCGCAGGTGGGCCTGCAGTTTCCCTGCGAGTTCTGCCTTTCTTTCACAACACAAGTGAAGTCACTCTGGGAATGGTCTTCGTTCTCCTGGTTTCTCCTCCATCCCGAATTTTAATTAAACACTTCTTAGCCATGTTTTATCTTGAGTGGATGGACTGTATATTTGCAGGAGTTCTTCAGCCTAATCCCTGGGTTCTCTTCAACTCGTGTATACAGCCATCACCAACCTCCAGTATCCTCCCCTCACTGGTAGACAGCTAAGGCCGACGTTACATCTCTGAGCGCAGAGGAAGCTGCCAGTCTGACCACGACTCTCTTTGTGTTGGCCTGAACATCACTCTCGCAAGCACTTTTTAACAGTTTACATTGTTCTTTTCTATGGAATTGCTGTCAGGGGCTGTGTATCTCTCCAGACTTTGTGAAGCATCTGTGAAGCGCAAAGATACCATTTACTTGTCAGGACTAGTATACGATGGGTTTGGTAGTAGGCAGTAGGTTTATTTCTAATTATGTTTTTAAAATATGTAAAGTTCAGGGGCTTCCCTGGTGGCGCAGTGGCTGAGAATCTGCCTGCCAATGCAGGGGACACGGGTTCGAGCCCTGGTCTGGGAAGATCCCACATACCGCAGAGCAACTGGGCCCGTGAGCCACAATTGCTGAGCCTGCGCATCTGGAGCCTGTGCTCCTCAACAAGAGAGGCCGCGATAATGAGAGGCCCGCGCACTGCGATGAAGAGTGGCCCCCACTTGCTGCAGCTAGAGAAAGCCCTCGCACAGAAACGAAGACCAACACAGACATAAATAAATAAATAATAAATACATTAAAAAAAAAAAAATATGTAAAGTTCAGGAATTCTGAAGCTGCCAATCCTAAGCATATAACGGGCCCACGAGGAAGGAATATGTTTGAGGCAACTGTAAATTTTAATAGTCAAACCTTTACTTGGACCTTAGCACGGCAGAGTGTCAGCATCCCCCCTTGCTTAGAACCTATGTGAAGCCATTCTTCCAGTTTTAGTCATTTTTTCAGATTTCTCTTGTCTGCAGACAGCACAGTGCACTCAAGATTGCTTTCTGAACTGCAAATCGTGAACAACCGAAAAATGGATTCTCCTGAGTTTCCTTCCTAGGTCACTAGAGAGACCTGTTTCGGCAGGAATTAAAGAAACCTCACCCTGAACTATCGTTGTTTCTTCCATGTCAGACAGGCTCACTTTCCTGCCTTGTTCCGTCTTTCTAACCATGCAGCCCCGGGACATCTGCTGTCTTGGTGGAAAGGGGGTTCTTTTTTTTTTAATGAAGGTAGCCTGTGTGACAAAATAGCCATATCTGTATAGTGTTGCCCCAGTGTGGTGAATCTGTCCACACAATTGGGAGCCAAGTAGTAGGCTCTTGAGTTCAAACATTACGCTTGACCCTTGATGTTCTCAAAGTATTGTGAGGAGGAAGGGGGAAGAAGGAGGCCTAATAAGGACAAGAGCTGACTGGGAGCTCCCTGTGGCTTTGCAGGTGGTCTGTGTTTGGACCAGAGGCTCCCCTAGCAGTCCAGTGTGCTCCTACGGGCCCTGAAGCTTGAGTGTATCTGCTTGGCAGATCTGCGTCGTATTCAATGGCGATTTTTCCCTTTGTTCTCTTGGTTACAGCTACTTACATAATTCTAGTTTCTGCCCTAGTTGTTGTGTTTTTTTTCTCCTAGATTATGATAATATATTTTTTTTTAATTTATTTATTTTTGGCTGTGTTGGGTCTTTGTTGGTGCGCGCGGGCTTTCTCTAGTTGCGGCGAGCGGGGGCTACTCTTCGTTGCGGTGCGCGGGCTTCTCATTGTGGTGGCCTTTCTTGTTGTGGAGCACAGGCTCTAGGTGCGCGGGCTTCAGTAGTTGTGGCACACGGGCTCAGTAATCGTGGCTCGTGGGCCCTAGAGCGCAGGCTCAGTAGTTGTGGCACACAGGCTTAGTTGCTCCGCGGCATGTGGGATCTTCCCGGACCAGGGCTCGAACCCGTGTCCCCTGCATTGGCAGGCGGATTCTTAACCACTGCACCACCAAGGAATCCCCTGTGATAATATTTTATTCCCTTCCCCATTATTTGTTATAAGGTTCTTATTTATTTCTAATCTTCAGAAGATACCCTGCCCTCAGTCAAATACTCCCTTCTTAATTATTAACAAATCTTTCTGAAGGATGATGAATAAAAGTGGAGATAGAGTTGTAAGGTGTAAGGTACATGATACCTTTTGGTTTTATGTGGGTTCTTAAGATATATGTCTATATTCCATATCCTGTAAGTAAATCTGGAAATATCCTAGTCCAGCCTTGCCTACAAGGGGGTCCATGGAGAAATGAAAGCTGGTGATTCAGGGAAAAGAAGAGTAGGAGTAAATGGGCATTTCTTGATTCTTTTATCCCTCACGTTTGAAAATAGTGAAGGGGACAGGGGCCCCCTTAAAGAACCTCTTATCCAGCAACACATATTTTTAAAACATGGCTTAGTGGATTTTGTGTTATGTTCAGTCCAGGGGTTTGCTTTTAATGATTTGCCAGGAATTTTTTTCTGTTTTTAGGGAAAGAAAATGTTCCAAGTTGCTCTATAGATCACAGTGTACAGAGACTTCTAATTTTAAATTTACAATAAGACAACAACAAAGCAAACTACTTTTCTTCTTGGATGTTTTTCTGTGAAGGCAGAGAGATGCTAGAGTAGCTATAATGCCTTTTTTTCTTCTTTTTTTTTTTTTCCAATTTTTGCCACAGTTTTTACAATCCTTTCCTTTTATCCTCTCTTCTTCATCGGGGTCCTTCCTCTTGCTTTACTTTTCTTCTCCTTGTTTACTTTTGTCCATCTTGTTTTTCAGTTATTTCCTCTCATAGGTTCTTTTTCAAATTCTTTTACTTAAAATGTTTTATAAACAGGTACCCAAAAGGTACAAAAAGCATGAAGTATTTTTTGTCATTTTTTTCAGTTATGCACACAAAAGGTACAGTTAAAAAAAAAAAGTCTGCCAAGTTTTATTCCAGAATGTATATAGCACTTCAGAACAAAAACATCACTTTCTTACTGCAGTTCATGTCTTATTGTGCCATTACCATTTCTTATCATCCCATTCTCATCTCAGAGCTTATTGTCTCAGAACAAGAATGGGAAGAAGGTCAGGAACTGGGGAAGAGAGGTGGTGATGGGGAGGACTGAGGAGTTGGCCCTCAGAAAGCAGGAAAGCGAACAGCATCGGGTTGTTTCCACACCTGTAATGACAGCAACAAGGAGATGTTGTTGATGTCCAATATGACTGCCTTTAGTGTCTCATCCTGATGTGTGATACAGTTTTGACTTAGATGGCCACTTAAACATATTCAGTATAATGTCCCAAGTTTTTACTGAACATTTACTCTTTTTAAAACATTCCCAAGTGCAACAAAGTTATAAATATATTCCTCCTTTTGAAAAGGTTTGGGGAATTTTAAGTAATTACATTAGATATAACAGAGAAATGACGGAAAAGAAGCATAGTTTGAAGCTATATCGTACAGGACTTTGGACGTCCCAATGGCTAGAGGAATTTGGGCTTGGGGAGTATTGGGGTGCTGTTGAAAATGTTTGAGTGAAGTAATGTCATGATCAGAGGTAAATTTTAGAAAGGTGAATGCGGCAAAGTGTGAATGAAAAAGAGATTGAAGGTCTAGAAATTAGTTAAGAGGTTAGTGACAAAGTCCAAACAGAGAGTCAGGAATACTTGAACTAATGATGGTAGCAGTGAGAAAGGAAACGCGAGGAGGTGGTAGGAAACATTTTTAAAGCATAACTGCCAAAACTTGGAAGCACCCAAGATGTCCTTCAGCAGGTGAATGGATAAATAAACGATGGCACATCCAGACAGGGGAATATTAGTCAGCACCACAAAGAAATGAGCTATCAAGCCATGAAAAGACATGGAGGACCCTTACATGCATATTACCAAGTGAAAGAAGCCAATCTGAAAAGGCTACATACTGTATGATTCCAACTAAATGATATTCTGGAAAAAGCAAAACTACAGAGACAGTAAAAAGATTAGTGGTTACCAGGGCTTAAGGGGAAATGTGTCATGAATAGGTGGAGCACAGAGGATTTTTAGGAAAGTGAATATACTCTGTATGATATTATAACGATGGATAGCTGTCCTTATACATTTGGCAAAACCCATAGAATGTGCGGCACAGATAGTGAACTCTAATAAAATCTGTGGACTTTGGGTGATAATGATGTGTCAGTGTAGTTTCATCAATTGTAACAGATGTACCACTCTGGTGAGGAATGTTAATAGTGGAACAGGCTGTATTGGGGGGGCGGGGGGGCACTACAGTGTATGGGAACTCTCTGTACTTTGCGCTCAGTTTTGCTGTGAATCTAATAAAATTTCTCTTAAAAAATAAAGTTTATTAATTTTTTAAAAAGTGAAGTGAACAGGTATATGAGAGCATGATAGGGAGTTTGAAAAGGGATAATAAAAGGATTGCTAAGCAAATTTAAGATGTATTAGAAGTAAGCATGGGGACTTCCCTGGTGGTCCAGTGGGTAAGACTCCGTGCTCCCAATGCAGGGGGCCCAGGGTTCGATCCCGCATGCATGCCGCAACTGAGACCCGGTGCAGCCAAAATAAATAATTTTTTTTTTAATTGTCCTAGCCTTAAAAAAAAAAAAAGAATTTTAGAGCTTTCTTAATATTCTCTCCATATTTGATTTTTTCTTGCAGATAACACTAGAAGGAAAATAAGTTTAAAAGTATTTCATTTAAAAAAAGATGAACTGGTGAATGGGATGAGTTTGGTGATTGAGAGGCAGTGTTGGTTGTCATTAAAGCTAGCAGAGGCCAGTGTTTCAATAAAAGCAGCATTTCAATCAGACTTTCACAAGGACAGTATTTTTTTTTTGAGATGAATCCATGGATTTTTCTTTCTTTCTTTTTTTTAATTGAAGTATAGTTGATTTACGATGTGTTAATTTCTGCTGTACAGCAGAGTGATTCAGTTATATATACTTTCTATATATATATTATTTTCCATTATGGTTTATCACAGGATATTAAATATAGTTCCCTGTGCTATACAGTAGGACCTTGTTGTCTCTCCATTCTCTATATAATAGTTTACATATGCTAACCCCAAACTCCTAATCCATCCCTCCCCCCCTACCCACCCTACCCCTTGTCAACCACAAGTCTGTTCTCTATGTCTGTGAGTCCATTTCTATTTCATAGATAAGTTCATTTGTGTCATATTTTAGATTCTACATATAAGTGATATCATATGGTATTTGTCTTTCTCTTTCTCACTTCACTTAGTATGATAATCTGTAGTTCCATCCATGTTGCTGCAAATGGCCTTATTTTGTTCTTTTTTATGGCTGAGTAGTATTCCACTGTGTGTGTGTGTGTGTGTGTGTGTGTGTGTGTGTGTGTGTGTATGTATACACACACACACACACCCCCCACATCTTTATCCATTCATCTGTCAATGGACATTTAGATTGTTTCCATGTCTTGGCTATTGTGAATAGTGCTGCTGTGAACATAGGGGTGCATGTATCTTTTGGAATTGTAGTTTTGTCTGGATATATGCCCATGAGTGGGATTTCTGGATCATATGGCAACTCTATTTCTAGCTTTTTGAGGAAACTCCATACTGTTTTCCACTGTGGCTACACCAACTTACATTCCCACCAACAGTGTAGGAGGGTTCCCTTTTCTCCCCACCCTCTCCAGCATTTGTTATTTGTAGACTTTTTGGTGATGGCCATTCTGACTGGTGTGAGGTGGTACCTCATTGTAGTTTTGATTTGTATTTCTCTAATAATTAGCGATGTTGAGCATATTTTCATGTGCCTGTTGGCCATCTGTCTTCTTTGGAGAAATGTCTGTTTAGTTCTTCTGCCCATTTTTCGATTGGGTTGTTTTTTTGTTGTTGAGTTGAATGAGCTGTTTGTATGTTTTGAAGATTAAGCCCTTGTCGGTCGCATCATTTGCAAATATTTTCTCCCATTCCGTAGGTTGTCTTTTTGTTTTGTTTATGGTTTCCTTTGCTGTGCAAAAGCTTGTAAGGTTGATTAGGTCCCATTTGTTTATTTTTGCTTTTATTTCTGTTGCCCCAAGGACAGTATTTAATGTAAAGTACTAGTTTAGATTAGCTTATTGGCCTTAAGTTGGTTGGCAGAAAGCAAAAGAAGCGACAAAAATCTCCACAGCCGATAACTAATAGCTATAATAATTAATTGAGTGATTATATGATAAGCACTGTTCTAAGTCTCTTAAATTATTCACTAAATCCTCACAACAACCTTGAGGTAGATCGTACTATCATGCCTACTTTACAAATAAGGAAACCAAGACAGTTAATTTTTTCAAGGTCACAGGAAAGGAGCAACATAGAGAATTCCATATTCCAGAACCCATGGGTTTAACCACTGCACCATGGTTCTTAAGCTAGGCTACACACTGGGATCATCAGGGGAGATTTTTAAACCAAATACCAAACCAAATACTAAACCCACCCAAAACTAATTATATCATTACCTGGGACTGGGACCAGGCACAGGTATTTTTTTTTAACGCCTCAAGTGATTTTTCACAGGCCGCTAGGTTTGAGAGCTGCTGCCCTGCACTGGGCTGCCTTTCTAAAAGTGCTCTGCCTTCAGTGTGCAGTCTAAAGCATGAAAACAGTACCAAGAGGTGTATAACTTAGTTTCTGCCCTTAAGAAATTTAGTTGAGGAGACAGGAATTCTAGAAGAAAATGATACTTTGCAAGTTAAGTTAGCTGCTACCTTGGAATTCAGACAAGGAATAGATCTGGGTGGTGAGCAGAACAAGGGAGTGCTATTTATTGAGAATGTGAGCGGGCTCCACGCTAATCCAGTACTAGATAATCCTGAGAGTTAACTATTCTCTCTGTTTTTGAAATGAGTAAACTGGCTCAGAGATTAAATAACCTGTCCAAAGTCATGTGCCTAATCAGTGGTGGAAATGGCTCACAGGCCTCTCCATGCCGTGCCCTCTTCCCACCGGCACATTCTGCCTGAAGGGAGACAGTCATCCGAGAGTGGCTGTAGAAGGTGGAAATGGAAGTGGGAAGAGTGTTAGGCTGAGCAGCGGAGTGTATGAAAAGGGAACAGAAAAAGATATGGTTATAATGGTAGATTGGAGGCATAATGAGGAGATGGGATTTTATTTTATGTACCTTTTTTAAAAAAATAGTATTCGGTGATACATACAAATAATTTTTTGGAATGTCAAATTTGTTCTGACATTAGAAGAGGAAGGAAAATTATTTAGGAGACCATTTAAATATTCCAAATGAATATGAATATCTAGACAGTGTAGTGCAGTAGGATTATAAAAGGATGGACCAAGGTAGAAGACATGGAGGAATAACTGACTACATTTGATATCATTGAGAGATAAATTACGTTGTTTAAAAATGAAACAAGAATAGCTTCTTTTCCCCTCTACATGAGTGGACACAGACTCAACAAGATCAACATGTTCCTCTTGAGATCCAGTAGGAAAGCAAACGGAGGGAGTCCTAGCCGCACGGTTCTTCGTTTCTTCTCTAGATGCACACTGATGGAAGCGGAGGAGGTGGGCATGTTCCAAAAGTAGTGAATCCTTTCCCATCACAGCACCTAAGGACTAAAACGTCTAGGTGCTACAGCGGCAGCTGAGGCCTGAGCACGTGTCCAGTTGTTTCCAGCCGTAGTAGGGAGGTCCTTCCCCACCCCAACCCCCCATCCACACACCTTCCTCTGGGGCCAGCTGGGGGTTGTCAGATAAGAATTATACTGGAGGTCATAGGTTTCTCACTCCTGAGGTATGTGGGCTCATCAGGGGCAACAAGACAGCACTTTAAGCTAAATTAACTCACCAATTATTTTAAAATTCCCAGCCAAAAAGTCAATCACATACTTAATAAGAAAAGATTACTAGGATGAGTTAATATATATAAAGTTCTTAGAACAGTGCCTGCCATGGTAGTAAAAGCTGTGTTAGCACTGGCCATTATAATGATTACTGAATTTCAAACAGAGCATGGTGCCTATATTCACGCTACTGTATAAACGTTGTGTTAACTAGCTTTAGCTACTTTAGGGGGCATTGTGGTGATCAGAGAAAGTCACAGTTCTCTTTATCAGGAAGACCTAGATCATAGTCAGGTTTTTTTCAGAGACTCACACTAATTCAGTGTGGGTGGAATAAAAAAGAAGGGAAGACTTAAGGATGATACCAAGTCTTGAGCCTAAGAAACTATAAATATACCACTTACAATTAGAGAAGCTGGCTTGAAGGGCAGAGATTTTTAAGTCTAGAAGGAGTGCTAAAGGAATGGATAGAAGATTTTTAAACAATATAGTTGGGTTTTGTTTATTTTGTTTTGAAAAATTTTAACAGATTTATTGAGCTATAGTTTACACACGATACAATTTACCCATTTTAAGTTAATAATTCAGTTATTTTTTAGTAGATTTACAGTTGTGCAACCATCACCACAAGCCCAAATTTTAGAACATTTTCATCACCCTAAAAAGATCCCTTGTGCACATCTTTACTCGTTCCTTGTTATCACTCCCAGCTCGTTCTGTTGGTTTTTTTGAAGATAATTATTTAAAGTAATTTTTCTTTTGCAGGATGGCATAGTGAATCCAACAATAAGAAAAGATTTGAAAACTGTACCAAAATTCTACTGTTGTCCAATTGAAGGATGCCCTAGAGGCCCTGACAGACCATTTTCTCAATTTTCTCTCGTAAAACAGGTATTTTACTTGCCTTTAAGTATACTTCTCTGAGGATGAAATGCAGATGTCATAAACCTCATGTATTCTAATTACTTACCAATCATAACTAGAGAATTGAGCAGAAAGCTTCTTGTAAGGACAGCCACCCAAGTCTCCCACTTGGGGAAAAAATGAGTAGGGTGTAAGTGAAGGAGACATGACTTGTTCTGGAGGGGAAGTTGTCCAGAAGTGGATTTGGAAAGAAAAGAAGACCAAGTCAGCAAAGTATGATAAACTGTGTACTTCCAGATCTCTTGTGTGAATCTGCATGCTTGCAAGGTCAGAGGAGCAAAGGCACAAAGGAAATGTTCTCCCAAGGGATTAAGAAACTGCAGGGAAAAGAAGAATTTCAGAAGCAGCTATCTTAAAGAGGAGGGAGGGACCCAGCCAGTGGGGAAAGAGATGATTCTGGACTGGAAGAGTTGCCTGCTTTTACATTCTTTTGATTTGCACTGCTATATTGTATCATGTAAAATCATTGTTAATTTGGGTATGTTGATGGTTTTTGAAATGTTTTGAGCAGTTGCAGTTTTTCATTTTAGTCCTTTTGTGTTCTTCCTAGCACTTTATGAAAATGCATGCTGAAAAGAAGCATAAATGTAGTAAGTGCAGCAATTCATATGGCACTGAGTGGGACTTGAAAAGACATGCAGAGGATTGTGGTAAGACCTTCCAGTGCACGTGTGGCTGTCCCTATGCCAGCAGGACTGCGTTACAGTCCCACATCTACCGAACTGGCCATGAGATCCCTGCAGAACACAGGTAAAGGGGGAAAATGGTGGCCCAAAAGCCAATAGCTGTGGGAAGAGTTTCAAATGAAACTTCCTGTAGAGCCATTAGTGTGGGGAGAAAGGAGGAATGGCGGAGAAAAGATGTGACATGAAGAAGGGAACTTTTGGAAATGGCAGCAGTACTAGCAGATGATCCACATCTACTTGACCCAATTGTTCTTCCTTATTCTTGCACCAGCTCCTTTTGAGAGTCCCTTATTATTCCCAACTGAAAATCTATTGGGTTTTCAATTCTTCAAAAACTTCCAGCGTTTTCTGTTAGAGGGATACTAGATTGTTGAAGAGTTTTTTATCATGAAACTGTGCTTCATTTGAAAGGTCATATTTATATTTGGACTAAGAGCTTCCACTTTAGAAATGATAATAGTTGCATTATATAATCTGTTAGCTTCCTGATGCTTACAGATCTAAGTTGAGTTCTGGTACTTAGCACTTTACCCAAAAAAAAGGTGTGCTTCCCTGTTTGCATGTTTCTGAACTTCTACCTACCATATATTGATAATAGGCCGAGTTACAAAAGAAGGGATTTCTCTTCGCTGGGTTGAATCTGACCTCTTTTGTAGATGTGGGAAATAGAATTTGTAAGTGAAGATAACAGTGCCAGGGTTGATGAAGAAAACTGCAGTTTAAAATTGTTTTTCTCTTTTTACTCTGTCATTGTTTTCAGGGATCCACCTAGTAAGAAAAGGAAAATGGAAAACTGCCTGCACAACCAGAAGTTGTCCAGTAAGACTGTTGAATCACTGAGCAACCAAGCAACCCCAAGACCAGATGCTCAAGAACTGGAAACTTCAGAAATAAAGCTAGTGGCTTCGTTTGAAGATTCTTGCAGCTCTAATGCCAGAAAGCAGACTCTTCCAACACCTCCAAGGTATCCTCAGAAGTTGCTTTTACCAAAGCCCAAAGTGGCTTTGGTTAAACTCCCCGTTATGCAGCTTTCTCCTGTGCCTGTCTTTGTGCCTACAGCCGACTCCTCAGCCCAGCCTGTGGTGTTGGGTGTCGATCATCAGGGCTCTGCCCCCGGTGCTGTACACTTACTGCCCTTGTCCATCGGAACCCTGATCCTCGGCCTAGATTCGGAGGCTTGCTCTCTCAAGGAGAGCCTCCCTCTTTCAAAAATTGTAAATCCTGTTGCTGTTGAGCCAATTAGCACAGGTGTTCAGGTGAACTTCGGTAAAAGTCCATCTAACCCTTTACAAGAACTAGGGAACACATGTCAGAAGAACAGCATTTCTTCAATCAATGTACAGACAGAACTGTCTTACACCACACAACACTTTATACCGTCTGCAGAGTGGGTTAGCCCTGATTCCTCTGTGTCATCTTGTTCTCAAACTGATTTGACATTTGGTTCTCAAGTTTCCCTTCCCATTAGTGTTCATACTCAAACTTTTTTGCCCAGTTCTAAAGTAACCTCATCTATAGCGGCTCAGACTGATGTGTTTATAGATGCCAGTTTCCAGTCAGGTGGGATCTCCAGAGAAACTCAGACCAGTGGAATGCAAAGTGCAACCGATGATGGAGTACAGATGGACCAAGGTGTAATGTGTGGAGACATTTTTGAGAGTGTCCCTTCATCATATGGTGTTTCTACAGACAGTATTATAAGCAGCAGCTTAGTAGCAGAGACTGTGACTCATGGTTTGTTACCTCAGAACCACCCTAAAACTTTAAATCAAGATATTGAGAAATCTGCACCAATTATAAACTTCAGTGCACAGAATAGTATGCTTTCTTCACAGAATATGACAGATAATCAGACCCAAACCATAGATTTATTAAGTGATCTAGAAAACATCTTGTCAAGTAATCTGCCTGGTCAGACACTGGACAATCGTAGTCTTTTGTCTGACACAAGTACTGGACCTGACACCCAGCTCCCATCTGGCCCAACCCAGAATCCCGCAATTGATTTTGATATTGAAGAGTTCTTTTCGGCCTCAAATATCCAGACTCAAACTGAAGAGAGTGAGCTTAGCACCATGACCACGGAGCCAGTCTTGGAATCCCTGGACATAGAGACCCAAACTGACTTCTTATTTGCAGATGCCTGTGCCCAGTCCTACAGTTGTAGAGGAAATTCTAACTTCTTAGGCCTTGAAATGTTTGACACGCAGACACAGACGGACTTGAACTTCTTTTTAGACAGTAGCCCTCATCTGCCTCTGGGAAGTATTCTGAAACACTCCAGCTTTTCCATGAGTACTGATTCATCTGACACAGAGACCCAAACTGAAGGAATCTCCACTGCTAAAAACCTACCTGCTCTAGAAAGCAAAGTTCAGTTGAACAGTGCAGAAACATAGACCATGAATTCTGGCTTTGAAACTTTGGGGAGCTTATTCTTCACCAGCAATGAAACTCAAACAGCAATGGATGACTTTCTTCTGGCCGATTTGGCCTGGAACACGATGGAATCTCAATTCAGCTCTGTTGAAACTCAGACATGTGCAGAATTACACCCAGTCTCCAACTTCTGAAAGTGGAATCCACATGGGGGATGGCATTTACAGTTGGTTCCCTTCTGGATTTAGAAGATGGAGAACCGGGACAGCAGTGTTAACTCTATTGAATGTACTTGATGATACAGTTACTTCGAATCTCTGAGGTTCTTTGCCTTTTGTACTTGTAAACATGAAATTTGTGTAAAAATGTGTGAGTGTATTATAAAGTTTAAGATTTTGATCTAACAATGATTGTATTTGTGTTGCCTACGTTTGCCCTTTCAGTGTAGTCTTCCCTTCTTAAAAAAAAAAAAATGTATTTCACACCTTTAAAACCCATCTAGCCATTTAGCTGAAGCCAAGCTCACCAGGACTAGGGTACAAACTTTTCAAACCTTCAAGACATTTTAGTCAAAGTATGACTTACTTAAATTGCACCTAAAATACTTTCACCAGTGCTTGTTAGAAATTCCTGTGTCCCAATAATGTCTAAAGAAGTCTGACGCTGCACCATCAGATTTAAACACCAACAGCTTCATCTGCTTTGACATCTTACTCTCCCCTGATTTGAAGACACAAAGGAAACTACACTTGTCTTTAGCTTTTGAGACAATTTTCATATAGTCAATGCCATCCCTCCTCTACGTGAACTCTTACTGATACGAACGTTAAGTGTATAGTACTTTCCTCACAAGACGTGTTGCTGTAAAATTATTGCTTAAAGAAGTAGCGGCAAGCACTTAGTGTAAATAGTGATCCTTTCAGTCTAAGTGACAGTAAGTCACCCCAACTATGGAAACGCTGGGCTGTGCAATCATGCCTGTTAGCCCAGACTGGAGTGTGTCCTACGAGCATCCCTCCTACTCCCTACAGAAGGCCAGGCCGGTGCTCCAGAGCTGCTCCTCAAGGCGCACCCACCAGCTGAGTCTGAGTTTTGTCTCTCTAAATGTTTAAAAAAAAATAACATAAGGAGAAAAGGACATTCCCCCCTAAATTTCAATACTTTGCATAAGCTTGATAGGGCAAGAGTGCAATCAATCAGCAGCTATTTTAAAGTGAATCTTCTTTTCATCCACCTCTCATTTTTTCCTTAAATGAGGAAACACATTGGTCTAGCAAGGATAGTATTTGTGCCTTGAGGATAGCAATTATAGAATAGATCCATCTAAAATATGGTGTTCTGCATTTTGTTGCTTTGTTTGTTTAGAGAGGGTAATACCAAACAGTCTTCAAAGAAAATGAGGTGAAGACCAAGTGCTTCAATAATCAAGAACATCTGTGTTTTGAGATGGGTGTGTGGTTAAGTATGCTTTTGGAGTTTTCTGTATTTAGGAGATTCTGAGTTCTTGATTGTTGGCCAACTTTCAGGCAAGTAAAAATCAGTGCATTCTGTAAATTTTTCTAAGTTTACCCAGAAAAATGCTCTGTTTTTTCTGTGGCACATGCTTTTGCTGCTGAAGGCTAAATCCTCAAAATAAAACCTAAGGAGGGGACTAAGAATTCACTAAAGTAAATTAATGGTGTTGCTACTAATTCCTATCCTGTAGAAGAATTATTGGTAGTGGATAAATAACATATCCTGAGCAGGTGAACTCAATCTGATAGATAAAAGTTTGCTTTGGTCACAGTTGCCTATGAATATGGGTTTCAAAAGAAACATAAAGCCTTAACTTAGAATTTCATTATGTTTTAGAATCATCACTGCCTTAATGTTCAAACATCTATTTAAGTTCTCCTAATAAGGAGAAATGCATGTTTGTTTATGGCTTTTTTGTAAATATATATGCAGTGATCTATGGCTTTAAAAAAATTCTGTGTTTCTGTGACAGTGTTTGTTAATCCAGCCAATAGAGTTATTTGCAGAAAAATGGAGCATGTAATAGTTCTTCATGTACAAGTAAGAACTGTTTCCCCCCAAAACCTTAGTTACCTGAATTGTTCTAAGATTATTTGTAAAATCTGAAACTCAGTGATTAAAGACAAGTGATAATTCTACCTTTTGTGTAAATTCTTCAGCATACTCATAATGTGACTTCATTGCCTTAACTTTTCACAAACTCATCATCTTCTGAAAGTCACACGATGAAATGACTGTGCCTAGTTATTTCCATTACTGTCTTACCTTTGTTCATGAAAATATGCTAACAATTTTCCTAGTAGAAAATGAAAAGACATTCCATTACCAAAACTTCTGGTTTTTTTTGGGCCACGCCATGCAGCTTGTGGGATCTTAGTTCCCTGACCAGGGATTTTGAACCTGGGCCCTCAGCAGTGAGAGCACAGAGTCCTAACCCCTGGACCGCCAGGGAATTCCCAAAGCTGCTGTTTTGACGTAAAGTTTTTATTTTGATAAAAACTGCCCTATGATTTAAGTTTTTGGAAAATTTTTCAAAGGAAATTTGAAAAAATAATTTCTAAAGAAATTACTCTGATTCATTTTTCATCCAAATGTCACCATTTCATAATGGGGTGTCTTTTATCTTTGTAAGTAATATGGTTCTGGCTTAAGAGCAAAAATAAGAGGGTAGGACTATGAGTAGTTCTTTGCTCATGCTCAGTTACTAATTGCAGGAAAGCCAAATCAGTGTGTTTGAGTCCCTTTAGATAAAGGGAAATAAAAGTAGAAATTTTTTATAGACTTACCTGAAAGATGCAGAGTAAGGTTTGCAGCTACTTTTTTTTTTTTTTTTTTTTTTTTTTGGCTGCGTTGGGTCTTCGTTGTTGTGAGCAGGCTTTCTGTAGTTGCGTAGAGCGGGGGCTTCTCGTTGTGGTGGCTTCTTTTGTTGCGGAGCACGTGCTCTAGTCACGCAGGCTTCAGTAGTTGTGGCGCACAGGCTTAGTTGCTCCGTGGCATGTGGGATCTTCCCAGACCAGGGCTCGAACCCATGTGCCCCGCATTGGCAGACGGATTCTTAACCACTGCGCCACCAGTGGCGTCCCGGTTTGCAGCTACTTTTGATTGGAAGGAAATGTATCAGTGTCAGGCTAGTTGTGAAGTTGAGTTGTTTAATGACAGGGTGATATTTTCATGTAATCCTTTACAGTCTCAATTTTAGAATGCTTCTCTTAGTTCCAGTCCAAACTTGTTATCTAATATTGACTCTGAAGAGTACTTACTATCGTGTATACTTAAAAGAAATGCTTCTCAGACTTGTTTTCGGAAGCCTGTTTAATAAAGAGTAGGAGGAACATGTAACTTTGGGGCATTTAGGAATGAAGCCTTTGAAGTCTCAAGTATTACGCGGTTTTATTTTCCTTATATCTCAATATATGTGTGTGTTCTCACCTGAAGTGTGTTAAAGTGCCACAGATTAGATTTGACACCAGGAGAGGACACATCAGTCTGTTGGCTTACTGGTCACTCCCAACATCTAAAAGACTTAAATGACATGAATTTAATCTAGTTTTTTCAGCAAGATGTCGGCTAGTCTAATGTTCTTATAGTCCAAGAAGATAGTCGACTAAATACCATTGTTTTGCAATGCTTAAATCCAAAGGGTTCTCTCAGTTGTGTGAAAGGTATTTATTAGCAGACACACTGATACACTAGTTTACATATCGAGAGAAGCAGGCTAAAGAGCAAATGGAAAGGCCTCTCAGGTTGTTGGTGTCCTCAAATTAACACATTTGGGCACTGTATTTTAAAAATATGCATGTTTGAAAGGAGCAAATGTCCAAAGTACGTGAATGAATAAGAGCATTGTCTATAATACTGAAACTGAAAGAGGGCTAGTATTCATTCAGTTCTTTCAACTTCAGAAAAAAATCTAAATTTATATATTGCCTTACTAATAAATAACAAAATAAACACATTTGTAACTTTGTTCTAAATCCACAAAATCAGGAACAGTGAAGGTTGTCATAGGAGAAACTCGTGGTCAAGGCTCTTCCATTAACTTTTGGTTCTTTACCATCAAGCAAGTTAATATTACAGGTCATAAAGGCTACAAAAAAGGACAACAAAATTAAATAATATTCTTTTTTAGTTTATCAGTGAAATAGTCAAATATTTCAGAAAATAAAAAATTGTTTAAAAAAATATATCTCCATGGTGACTTTGTTATTCTCAAAAATACATATGTTACCTATCTGAACAAAGACTTTTTTTTTTTTTGGCCTAAAGGAGTGAGCTGATTAGCATATTATGTGTCAATAAGACCTTGTTCCAAGTTTGGCATCTTCTTATTGCTTCTGCTTGCAGCTTTTTACTCTTTGCCTTCTGGTGATCTAGTGCTTTTTCCATGTCCTAGGTGAAATATTTGGTTTTATGATTGCATCTCAAACATTGTTGCTGCTTAGGACTGAATTTGAAACTGATCCCTCTCCTACTTTATCTTCCTTTTCCTGTGCTGTAATGAGAAATTTAGTGACTTCAGAAAACATAGAGCTCGTGCTGCAATAAAAATTTGGCAGGAGTCAATGCATCTGAATTAACATCACAAAAGGATATCTAACCTTAAAATGCTCTTCAAAGACTTTTCCCTATTTAAAAAGTGAGCCTTCAAAAATTAAGATTTCTATAGTATGCTTTTTGAGAAACCATTCAAACTTTGGCAAACTATGCTTTAGGAGCTGTTTATATTGTCTTAGTTCAGTTTGTGGTAATAGTTTTTGTTTAGCTATATTTGAGAGTCTAGTACTTATTAATGAATTTTAAGCTGGTATCAGTTTTTTTTTCTTTTTCTTTTGGTAAGATGTGGTGTATTTTAAAACCATTTAAATCCCATTTCTCTAATGAGATGTCTGTCTAAGGAGTAAGCCTTCAGATTTCAAGTTCTCTCATTAGCTGCCATAATGGTATCTCCCTGACATCCCATTTTCCTGGAATTACATTAGAAAAGTCAGTCATGAGGATTTGGGTGAATAGCCACGAAACTAAGCCTTCGCAGAGTCATGAACAGTATCAGGACCAGTGGTTTTTATCTCAAATTAGTTAGATTTCTACTTTTCTTCAGAGCACATACAGAGGTTAAAGCGAATGAAATTGCTGAGAGTTCTTTCACATTTACAGACTTAGTGAATAGTCCTAACCCTCCTGTGGTGCTGGAAATAAGACTAGTTTTATGCTATGTTTTCAAGTTAGCAGTTTTCAAGTTTTAATAAGCGAGAAATTGTTTCTTTTTTTTTATTAATTAATTAATTTATTTATGGCTGTGTTGGGTCTTCGTTTCTGTGCGAGGGCTTTCCATAGTTGCGGCAAGTGGGGACCACTCTTCATCGCGGTGCGCGGGCCTCTCACTATCGCGGCCTCTCTTGTTGCGGAGCACAGGCTCCAGATGCGCAGGCTCAGTAATTGTGGCTCATGGGCCCAGTTGCTCCGCGGCATGTGGGATCCTCCCAGACCAGGGCTCGAACCCGTGTCCCCTGCATTAGCAGGCAGACTCTCAACCACTGCGCCACCAGGGAAGCCCGAAATTGTTTCATTTTAAAAGATACATAGGGAAGAAAGGCTTGTAGTTTGAGCCAAATGGGAGAAGAAAGCCATTTTCATATGTGTGTGTGTGTGTGTATATATATATATATATATATATATATACACACACACACACATATACATGAAGTATAGATTTTCCAGCGGTTTCTGAGGAGGGTCATACATAGTGTTGGCTGCCTCTCAATATTCACAGTGATTTAGCACAAGCAGTGAAGTTGAGGAGAGTACTGGTTAAAAAAGTAGAGAATTCTGAATGATGCCATTAAATGCAAATACATCAACTTAACATCTTAGAATTTTCTTGAAAACCTTGCCAAAACAATAATGCACATTCTCCTAAAAGAAGGATAAGAGAATGCCAACAGCTCTTCCTGGCGCTGGCTAAATGAGCCCTACTGTTACTCTGAGAGAGACGGTCTCAGGGAAAAGCAGGCCCGGAGTCGCTTCCTTCAGGAGGGAAACTGGGCAGGTGCCCCCAGAAGGCCCTGAAGGACCAGGACAAAACTGAGAGCACCTGTGCTTTCCAGGATGAAGCAGGAAGGACATCTCCCACATTTCCTTTGCCTCTGTGCCAGGGCTTCTGCTTGCTCTGTAAGTAAAGCTGTCAGGGAAGCAGCAAACAGAGGCATTCTAGATAACTAATTCTAGGATTCTAGATAACTAATTCCCTAAAGCACTGGTCCTAACCTGGGCCGGTTTTGCCCTAGTGGCACTTGGCAGTGTCTGAAGGCATTCTTGATTGTCACAACTGGCAGGAGACTATTGGCATCTAGTGGGTAGAGGCCAGAAATGCTGCTCAATATCCCTCTATGCACAAAACAGCCCCACCACAAAGAATTATCCAGCTCCTAAATGCCAGCAGTGAAGGTTGAAAAGTCCTGCCCGAGGCATAGGGCCAGTTGGTGGAGTGGAATTTTAAGCATTGCTGTGGATGCAATATCAGCTGAGCCATTGGAACATTAAAGAAGTATGTGTGTTCACAAAAATAAACTCAAAATGGATTAGAGACCTAAATGTAAGACCGGACACTACAAAACTCTTAGAGGAAAACATAGGAAGAACACTGACATAAATCATAGCAAGATCTTTTTTGATCCACCTCCTAGAGTAATGGAAATAAAAACAAAAATAAACAAATGGGACCTAACGAAACTTAAAAGCTTTTGCAAAGCAAAGGAAACTACAATCAAGACGAAAAGACAACCCTCAGAATGGGAGAAAATATTTGCAAACGAATCAACGGACAAAGGATTAATCTCCAAAATACATACACACAGCTCATGCAGCTCAATATTAAAAAAACAAACAACCCAATCCAAAAATGGGCAGAAGACCTAAATAGACATGTCTCCAAAGAGGACATACAGATGGCCAAGAAGCACATGAAAAGCTGCTCAACATCACTAATTATTAGAAAAATGCAAATCAAAACTACAGTGAGGTATCATCTCACATCAGTTAGAATGGGCATCATTAGAAAATCTGCAAACAATAAATGCTGGAGAGGGTGTGGAGAAAAGGCAACCCTCTTGCACTGTTGGTGGGAATGTAAATTGATACAGCCACTATGGAGAACAGTATGGAGGTTCCTTAAAAAACTAAAAATAGAATTACCATATGACCCAGCAATCCCACTACTGGGCATATACCCAGAGAAAACCATAATTCAAAAAGTCACATGCACCCCAATGTTCACTGCAGCACTATTTACAATAGGCAGGTCATGGAAGCAACCTAAATGCCCATCGACAGATGAATGGATAAAGAAGTTGTGGTACATATATACAATGGACTATTACTCAACCATAAAAAGGAACAAAATTGGGTCATTTGTAGAGACATGGATGGAACTAGAGACAGTCATACAGAGTGAAGTAAGTCAGAAAGAGAAAAACAAATATCATATATTAATGCATATATGTGGAACCTAGAAAAATGGTACAGATGAACCGGTTTGCAGGGCAGAAATAGAGACAGATGTAGAGAACAAACGTATGGACACCAAGGGGGGAAAGTGGTGGGGGGCGGGTGGTGGTGGTGGGATGAATTGGGAGATTGGGATTGACATGTATACACTAATATGTAAAAAATAGATAACTAATAAGAACCTGCTGTATAAAAAATAAAATAAAATTCAAAACTTCCAAAAAAAAAAGTATGTGTGTTCAGAACGTACAATACCCAGAATGACGCTGATGTAAACTGTGGGCTTTAAGTGATCATGACATGTCGGCGTAGGTTCATCATTTGTAACAAATGTCCACACCCTGGGGATGCTGATCCTGGGGGAGGCTGTGCATCTGTCGGGGGGGGGGGGACAGGGGGCATATGGGTAATCTCTGTACCTTCCTCTCAATTTTGCTATGAACTTCAAACTGCTCTAAAAAATTGTCTTAAAAAAAAAAAAGTACGTGCGTTGTTTATAAAGAATGTGTTAGTAAAATTGAATTCTCATAGTCTTACGTAAAAAAAATTTTTTTTCTTAATCTCTTTAGGATTTTTACTATAAACAACTTTTGAAATGTACAAATTGAAATTCATTTAGATTTTTTTAAAATTTCACACTACAAAAGCCAGCATCCAGAGGAAATCTGATCGCAAATCTGTGACAAAAAGAACTGTTCACATTTTGAGTGTCTGGTAATGTTTACAGGCAAGTTAACTGCACTAAAATGACAGAATTAGGAAGGACCCTAGGTATTAATCCCCTCATTTTATAGAGCAGAGTCAACAATGTCCAGGGGCAAAGCTGGGCTATTAAAAAAAAAAAGTCTAGTTCTCAGCTCCTAGGAAAAAGGATGATGGTGCTAGTTTTACTTATTGCACTGGAGTTATCCTAAGACTGTATTCAGGAAGATATACAATAGCTTTGTTCTGGGAGATTAAACTTGAAAAGTAAATTTTTTGCTGTAACACCTCAAAGTGACACAAAATCAGTATGAGAGGCATGGTATAAATCTGCAGAGCAATGGTGTTTAGACTGGTGCAGTGGAAATTCAAGCAAAACAGGATGAGGAAAAGGGCCAGGGAATGAAGATGGCCCATGGATTAACAGGAGTCCCAAGCAAGGACCCTGAGTCGACAAGTTAGGAAACTGAGTTCTGAGGACTTTTAAAGAGTGAAGACCCATCAGACTCCAAATGACAACTGGCCGTGCCCACAGGATTTCTAGATGATTTTGAACAGCCAGGCATTCATTAAAGGGAAATGATCCAGCTATCTGTATTTGATCTGATCACCACGTTCAGGAAAACCACAGATCAAACCTCTATTTGATTTGTTTTACATACATTACCTCCTCATCTTCACCACATCCTATGTCAAATTGTTCCCATCTTACAGGAAGGAATGACATTCTGAAGCCTTCCTTCCTGCCTTATGTGATACTTTCCACCCAGTGCCCCAGCTGTTCCCTCACCTTGGAGATAAGTTGGCACCTTCAGATGCCCGAGGTGCACACCAGGCCTGACTAAACACAAGCTCTCTGTTGATTGGATTCTCCTTGGGTCACAGGAGAAAATGATCCCTGACCCTCATGAATTTGCTCAGGATAAAAAGAGATAATACCCAGAAGAGGCTTTGAACTCTTAGAACAGTGCCTTGCCAATTCAAGTGGAATTATTGTATCGTGTGACCGGCTAGTGGAGCTTGGGTCAGAGTTTAGCCTGGGCATCAAGGGCACAGCACTGAATCTCTCCTGGCTCCAGTGCCCCAGTTAGCCTGGCAGACAGTGGGAGAGTGTTACCCGTGGTACCAGGGACCACCCTCGTCTGCCCTCAATCACAGCCACAGGAGCCCGTTTCTTCCCCAGCTGACTTTTCCGTAGCCCCTAAACTGCAGCACTAAGGCTGCACTGGACCCAAGCCCAGACACCCAAAAAGTCCCAGATGCGAGGACTCCATCTGTGCAGCTCGGCCTGCTTGGCCAGCTGGGGGAGCCTGCAGGGAGATGGGCTGGGGCTCCGGCACTTCGGGAGAGGTTGAAAGCAAATTTGATTCTGGGTTCAAGTCATTTTATAGCATGGTCCTGGAAGTACAGGTAAATTTCACAATAGGGGGCAAAGTCCAGAATAAAAAGACCATAAAAATTAGGGAAAGTCTCCCTGAGTAGCCAAAGCCCTACATACTTGTCCAAATGTTGCCGGGTCTTATTCTGACTTAGGCTTCCCCTTGGCCTTGTCCCTCGTCTCTCCGTCAGATCTATACTCTATCTTTCTGAGGTTTCCAGCCCCTACGGCCCTGCCCTTGCCCAGGAGCATCCCCAGACCTCAGCCTGGCCTCACCCAGTAGTTGACCTCATGCCCTGCAGGAGCCCTCTGTCGGGTGCTGCCACAGTTCCACTCGGTGATTTTTTAAATTTCAAAAAAGAATAGGGGTTTGGAAAGCTTTACTAATGAGACAGCCAAACATAACAGAATGAGGGGTGAAACACAGAGCCCTCCATGCTTGGTTTGGGGAGGACTAGAGGAACCAAAACCTAACTGAGATCATCACCTGGAGGTAGGAAGAGGGCCATTGGCACTGAATTATAACATGCTTAACTCCTTAAAATGGCAGGATTTTTGTTAGTGACCTAGAACTCTAAGGGGGACTGCATTCTAGTCAACGTTTAGCCTTTATCTAAACTTGGACATCAAAGACCAGTTTGGGATGTCCTGATTTAATCTGAATAGAAATTGGGACAAGGCCTAGAGTGACTATCCGCAGAGAAACAATTTAAACCACAGCTAACACAGATAAGATCCCAGAGGGCCTTTAACAGGTACTGGAATAATTACCTAAAGAAAAAGATGCCAAATGCAAAGCATTCTTATCTATTCACAGAGGGATCTTCTAGTCAACATTTCGTTGACCAAATTATTTGCTCAAAAAAGATACTACAAACCTTTAAATTTGGCCCTTCCTTTGTTCAAACTGGCTCTCCTCAATTCTAAATTATTATATGTTTACCCCCAAAGCTATAGAATTTATAACCCTTATCTCAACAAATGAGTTTTTCTTAAGAAAAAAACATTATGTTGTAACTTGGATCAGTTCAAATTGCCTCAAGATCTCAACAGGGAAGTACATCTGGGCTGAGCAGGTGGGCTTTGTCCCTCATACTGGTGGATACTTTTTCCCTCCCAATCAAACACTTTTGACTGCTTTACATAGTGATCTTATTCATTATTCTGCAGCTTATAAAGAGGGGCTTGAAAAACCACTGACTTAGGTGGGCAGGCTGCCAGAGCTGGAGGGTCCTCAAACAGTACTGGGTCCAAGACCTCCACTGTCCAGACACAGTGGGAAATCAGGGCCTCTTCTTGGGGATGAATCCAGATGGTTTCTTCATTCAGAGAAGAAAGAATGAGTAGAACCTGAAAACTGCTTCTAGACTGTAAAGTGTATGACCTCAAAAGGCAAAATATGCCTTTCAGTGACAGTTGTCACTCCTGCATTTCTGGTGTTTTGTAAAGACAAACCAACAAAACAAAACCAAAAAACCTAAACTTAAACAGACAAGACATCACAAAGACCAGTTATGGAAAGCAGATGTTTACAAATAGAGTCATATATTCTGTCTGCCCATCATTTAGGAGATGGAAAGCCTAGAGTTCAAGTACAACCTACCTTAAGCACATGCCAACTATGTAATTACAGAGCGGCTAAATGGTTATGCATATTACAAAATGGTTCTTCAGAGCATTTCTCTACATAGCATTGTCACTTCACATTTAAAATATAACTCATTTTGGGCTTCCCTGGTGGCGCAGTGGTTGGGAGTCTGCCTGCCAATGCAGGGGACACGGGTTCGAGCCCTGGTCTGGGAGGATCCCACATGCCGCGGAGCAGCTGGGCCCGTGAGCCACAACTACTGAGCATGCGCGTCTGGAGCTTGTGCTACACAACGGGAGAGGCCGCGACAGTGAGAGGCCCGCGCACCGCGATGAAGAGTGGCCCCCGCTCGCCGCAACTGGAGAAAGCCCTCGCACAGAGACGAAGACCCAACACAGCCAAAAATAAATAAATAAATAAAATTAAATAAAATATAACTCATTTACAAAAGTTTAATTTATATACAACTTCAGGAAATATGCACTCGGGTAAAATGAGGGGAGAGGAAAGATGGAAGAAGGAAGAAAGTCACAGCCCCATTCCATACTTGTCTGTTTGGGGTTGTCGAGTTCCCAAATAGTAGTTATAAGGTAAGACTGGAGGAAGCATGTATGCTGACAATAATCACAGTGACATTTAAAAAAATAATAATTATTCTTAACCTGCCTCCCAAGATGAATTTTGTAGAATGGTAAGAAAAACTTCCCAGACACAAGAGACTAGCATGAGGCTATAATATATGAAATCTGGGACATATAGGAAACAAGGGATACTGTACATCCATGGATATAATATAAGGATACGCCACCTTGGACAGAGGATATTCACTTGGACACAGACTGGAATTTTCTCTTATAACATTGTTTCTATTGAAGCAGATCTTTGTTGCAAGAGAAAATGGGGCAACAGACAGACATCTGCCAGGTTCAAAAGATCAAGAAATGATATGGTCTACACACGCCCAGTACCCTTGGCTTAAGGCACTGGGGTTGAGGGGGCAGAAGGAGCCCCTGCGGGTTGGCTCAGGGCTGGCATGGGGGCATCCCTGAGGGAGGCCCTTCAGATTCCCCACCATCCACTTGTCTTCCAGTGCAGAGATAAGTCAGGCAGAGGCTGAGACTGGCATTACCAGTTTGCGTTTTGTAAATGGCTAAGCAATAGTAGCAGGTAACACATAAATATCGGGGCTTTGAGAGCACATCAAAACCCATGCAATGAGGTTCAATTTCCCCTGATTATATTACAAAAAAGCACCAGGGGAGAGGGGGAGAGAAGAGTGTACGAGAAGACGAGGAGGAGGAAGAGACTGGGGTTGGGGCAGGAGGGAGAGAGGGAAGAGAAGATGAACAACTTTCAGACGGTGCTTACTCCCAGGGAATTATATTGTGGCAACTCAGAGGAGTCTGTGAGTGGGAATGGCCATAACAACTCTGCTCACCGTGAGGGATGGCAAGAGAGGTCTTGACAACACTTTGGTCTCCAGCGTTTGGGGCCTGTTTGCCGGCTTGGCCGCTGTGAGAACACGCTGTGGGGTTTTCACGGGAGGTCTCGGCTCCCTGGCTTTGAATTTGGCTTTGTAGGTCTGTGCTCCTTGTTTCTGCACAAGCTGCAAGGTGGCGAGATAGCGAACACTGTTGTGCTGGGGAGGGCACACCAGGTGTTTTTCAGGCAGGAGGGACCAGGGCAGGCAGCAGGGCTCAGGACCGGCCAGCAGGGATGTCCGGGCCACCGGGGTGGGGAAAGGCTGCGTTTCCTTCACCCTGTGGTGCTTGGCCAGCTCACTGGGTCTCTTTTCACCTGTCCCGTCAACTGTTTTCACTCCACATGCACAAGCCACACGCCCATCCTTCGCCACGCTCGGCCCCTTCTCTTCCAGCTGCAAGAAAAAGTTCTGACTTTTCTTACCCGGCACATCCAAGCCATTTGGGGGTGAAGCCTTCAGGGCAGGTAGAACTAAAAGGGCCTTGGAAGTCAAGGAGTCTGCTATGGAGGCACTTCCGTCAGCGCCGGAGCTTCCGGGGTCCTTGCCCCTCACAGTCTCGGGAGTGGCCCAGTCTTCCAGGCACCAAATAAACTCTTTTATTTGCAGACTTTTTTTCTCTCCCTGACCGTAGGTGGGAAAGCAGATCTTGTTAACTTCCCGGTAGGCAGAGGTGGGGCCTGGCGGGGGGCCCAGAGTCTGGGAGAAGCTGCCTCCATCCTTCTCCGGCCCTGCCTCAGCCGGAGCTGAAGCCCCCGACTCCAACTTCCCCGCCTCCGACTGAAGCCTGGCCTCCACGCTCCCTTGGGAGAGGCTGACACAGAGTAAGCAGCTGCTGGCACTTTCTCCCATCTTCACCTTTTTAAGCTTCTTCCTGGGCCAGATGCAGGCAGTTGGAGAAATCCTTCCCCAGCCTCGGACCTGCAAATAAAACAGCGTGTTACTCTCAGCTGAGCTGCCTAGACTCCAGTTGCCCCTACTTTGGCCCCATTCCCATTTTGGCTGTCCTATTTGAATCAATATTTCTCTAAAAATTGACTTAAATGTTTTAGTTTTAACTTTTCATGCCTAGTTTAGCCTCATACTAAGCAATAGTATCTGTAAGAGTATTTTTAAAGACGAAAATACTAAGCGATAGTATCTATAAATGGCCACATTGATATGCTGACTCTACATTTTTTTAGGTGTGCATTGAAGTAAACTCAGAATTATTCAAATGAAATCAAAACTGTTTGTTCTTGTCCCCCCTGCCAGGCTTTCTTGTACTGCAGGCTCTGTTTACCACACCCAGGAGACTGCTGCTCGGAGGGGCTGAAGGAAAGGCAGAGGAGCAGAGGCAGACGCAGGGTCAGCATGGCCCAGGCACCCCCCATGCCCGCGGCCACACCCGGAGTCCCCCGGCTGACCCTGCCACAGAGGTCACAGGTAAACAGAGCTGTTAGATAAAAATACAAGACCGCATTCGGGATATACTTAAACAAATTAGGTTTACCAAAAGTCAAGTTCAGCTGGGTGTATTGTGTTTTCATTTGCTAAATCTGGCAACCTTATATGTTAAAAAAAAAAAAAGCAAAAATAGCTCCCACAGTTTTACTATGTTGCAGGCACTGAGCTGAGGATCTCTTGGCATTCGTTCATTTAATCCTCACAGGAGTGCTACAATTTAGGTCTTCTGATATCCAGGTTACAGAGGAGGAAACTGAGGCTCAACATATCCTTACAGCCAGCAAGTTCTGGCACATTCAGAAGGTCTGTGCATCCCCAGGCAGAGGACGAGGAGAGGCTGTGAGGAGAAGCATTGTCTCCCGGGCCTGAAGATGGGGCCAGCCTCTGCTACCCCTGCAGAAAAACATCCCTTTCCCATCATCCCCTCTTCACCCTCCACACCCTCTCCCCTCACGTGTCCAGCTCCCCAAATTCCTGTTAGAAATTCATAAGTGTCAAGAAGCACCCCTTTTTATTTTATTTTTTTAATTTTTTAAAGGGAACTTTATTTTTATTTATTTATTTATGGCTGCGTTGAGTCTTCTTTGCTGCGCAGGCTTTCTTTAGTTGCAGCGAGCGGGGGCTACTGTTCATTGCGGTGGGTGGGTTTCTCATTGCAATGTCTTCTCTTGTTGCAGAGCACGGGCTCTAGGCACGCGGGCTTCAGTAGTTGTGGCATGAGGGCTCAGTAGTCGTGGCTCATGGGGTCTAGAGCGCAGGCTCAGTAGTTGTGGCACACAGGCTTAGTTGCTACATGGCAGGTGGGATCTTCCCGGATCAGGGCTCGAACCCGTGTCCCCTGCATTGGCAGGCGGATTCTTAACCACTGCGCCACCAGGGAAGCCTGCAGCATCACTTTTTTAAATAGTCTAGTAAGTGCTATAGGAGTCCAATACTTTCTTATTCCACAGGCCTAGCTCTTCCCAAAGCCGTGCTGCTGAAGCCTTGAATATGTTCTCATCAAAAAAACCCATTTTCGGGGCTTCCCTGGTGGCGCAGTGGTTGAGAATCCGCCTGCCAATGCAGGAGACACAGGTTCGAGCCCTGGTCTGGGAAGATCCCACATGCCGCGGAGCAACTAGGCCCGTGAGCCACAACTACTGAGCCTGCGCATCTGGAGCCTGTGCTCTGTAACAAGAGAGGCCGCGATAGTGAGAGGCCCGCGCACCGTGATGAAGAGTGGCCCCCACTTGCCACAACTAGAGAAAGCCCTCGCCCAGAAACGAAGACCCAACACAGCCAGAAATATAAAAATAAATAAATAAAAAAAAAAATTAAAAAAACAAAAAAACAAAACTAAAAAAAAAAAAAAAAAAAAACCCATTTTCTTTAGCATAGTGAAGTCCCAGTTCTTGGACAGCTACAAGGCCGCTGCCCAGCACCGCACGCTGAGTCAGCTTGAGCACATCTTCCCCAGCTTCCCCCTCCCTCTGCCTCTGTTCCGGGAACCCGGTCCCTTCACGTGCTGCAGGGTCGGCACTGCATCTTCAAGAGGACCATGCTGCTTGCTTCACACCTCACTGCTCTCAGCCCTGGCTCCCCAGGTGGTTTTCCAGCTTTTACAGAAAAGCAAGGGTCCCAGCCCATTTGCTAACAGGTCCTCAGGCTGACAGCCTCTCTCCAGATGGTGGCTTTGGTGGAGTGAGGCAAGTCGCTTGGTCCCCAGCTCCAGCCAGGCAAGGGGATTTGTCTCCAGGCTGTGTGTGTGGAAAAGGCCAACTTTGGCTTAACGGGATGTTGAGTGAGGGGAGCCTAAAATGTGGAGCAACCCCTGAGCTTTTGTCTTTCTGAATCTATTAAACAGGCCCAAGTGAGTCAGCGAAGGCTCCCCAGTTGCCTGACCCTAAGAGTCACCTGAGCTGCTTTTCAAAATCCAGATTCCCAAGGCCCACCCCAACCTACTAAGCCAGTACTCAGGGGAGGGGCTTCGGAAGGGTCAGGGAATTCCTGGGAAGGTAGATTTTAAAAAGCACCCCAGGGACTTCCCAGGTGGTGCACTGGTTAAGAATCCTCCTACCAATGCAGGGGACGTGGGTTCGATCCCTGGTCCGGGAAGATCCCACATGCCGCCAAGCAGCTAAGCCCATGAGCCACAACTACTGAGCCTGCGTGCCACAGCCACTGAAGTCCGCGTGCCTAGAGGCTATGCTGTGCAACAAGAGAAGCCACCGCGATGAGAAGCCCGCAGTGAAGAGTATCCCCCACTCGCCGCAACTAGAGAAAGCCCGCATGCAGCAACGAAGACCCAACACAGCCAAAAATAAATTAATTAATTAAAAAATAAAATAGGGCTTCCCTGGTGGCGCAGTGGTTGAGAATTTGCCTGCCAATGCAGGGGACACGGGTTCAAGCCCTGGTCTGGGAAGATCCCACATGCCGCGGAGCAACTGGGCCCGTGAGCCACAATTACTGAGCCTGCGCGTCTGGAGCCTGTGCTCCGCAACAAGAGAGGCCGTGATAGTGAGAGGCCCGCGCACCGCGATGAAGAGTGGCCCCCGCTTGCCGCAACTGGAGAAAGCCCTCGCACAGAAACGAAGACCCAACACAGCCAAAAATATAAATAAATAAATAAATAAAACAAAAAACCACTGCTTGCTTATAAAAAATAAATAAATAAATAAATAAAATAAAATAAATACATCTTTTTAAAAAAATAAATAAATAAAATAAAAAGCACCCCACATGGGCGTTCCCTGGCAGTTCAGTGGTTAGGACTCGGCGCTTTCACTGCAGAGGCCCAGGGTTCAATCCCTGGTCCAGAAACCAAGATCCAGCAAGCTGCAAGGTGGAGCCAAAAAAAAAGGCACCCCGCATAAGCCTTGGGCCGAGGCTGATACAGAGGATCTACATCTCCGGGATGTTCAGATGGCCTGGCAGGGGATCCAAGTCCCAGGGCAGGGGGCAATGACACCTTGCCTTTTTGGCCCTTACAGGTGAGGTGTCACAGGTAAGCTGGGTGTTTCCAAAAAGGTCTGGATGTCTGCCAGGACTTCGAGCCCAGCTGCAGTGCAAGGTGACTGTGCCTCCCTCCTGACTGTCCACAGAGCCGCCAAGTGGTGTGGGCGTCCCCAGGCTGCCACGGGGAGAAACAGCAGGGTAGTGATAGGAAAGGCTCCTGCACTGGGTCAGCCTGGGTCAACATTGTGCAGCCCTGAGGCATCCCATCATCTGGCTCCTGTGAGGTCCCTTGGCTCTGCAAGCATAAGAAACTCTCACGAATTGCTACCAGCAAAGTGTTCTCTGTCCTCCTCTAAATGCCGGCCCAGGGGTCCCTGGCACCAGCACAGAAAGGGTCAGGGGGACATGAGCCATTGCAGGAAGGCAGCCTTTGCAGGGGGCGGGAACAGACCTCAGTCACCCCTCCTGAGGCAAGGCTGTCTGAGAGGTGGGGTAGGGCTGGGTGGGCAGGGGTCGGGGGCTGGGCAGAGAGAGCAAAGAGTAGCAGGCAGCAGGCAGGAGGAAATGGTGTGGCAGGATCGTACCAGACAGAGTGTGAACAGCAAACGTACTCTCAGCATGGGGTGTGGGGCAATTTTTCCAATTAAAAGAAAATTCTTTTCCAACAGCCCTTGGATGTATATTTCAAAGTAATTACCTTGAATAGTAAACTGAACCTTCTAAGCTTAGAAAGTTTTCCATGCTTAAATAGAACTCTCTACCACCTTGACTTACCTGACCTGGGAGTGTGTGTATAGGAGGTCATATATGCTTAACAAGGTGGGGGGGGGGCATACAGTAGAGAGAGCACCAGAGGAGGCTCTGAACACACATTCTTGCAACTGTCAAGTGGACTTGGGTAGAGTCACTCTGCCTTATTTTGGCCTCAGTTTCCATATTTATAAAATAAACCAATTAAATCAAGGTTTCTCAACATTGGCACTACCAACATTGGGGGCTTTTTATGGGTTGCATGTTTGGGTACCCTCCCCTGGCAAATTTCTATGTTGAAACCCTAATCCCCAGTGTGATGGTATTTGGAGGTGGGTGTTTGGGAGGTATTAGGGTATTAGGTCATTTAGGTATTAGATGAGGTCAAGACGGCAGGGCCCTCGTGATGGGATTAATGCCCTTATAAGAAAAGGAGGGGACTTCCCTGGCGGTCCAGTGGTTAAGACTCCACACTTCCACTGCAGGGGGCAAGGGCTCGGTCCCTGGTTGGGGAACTAAAGATCCTGCATCCCGCATGCTGCGTGGCACAGCCAAAAAATAATAAAATAAAATGAAATAGGGCTCTCACCAAGAACCCAACCATGCTGGCACCCTGACCTCAGACTGAGAAATAAATGTCTGTTGCTTAAGCTACCCAGTCTATGGTATTCTATTACAGCAGCCCAAGGTAAGACAAGGCTGGATCATTTCTTTTTTTTTTTTTTGGCTTCGTGGCATGTGGGATCTTAGTTCCCCTACCAGGGATCGAACATGCACCCCCTGCAATAGAAGGACAGAGTCTTAACCACTAGACCGCAAGGGAAGTCCCAAGGCTGGACCATTTCTTGCGGTGGGAGCCACCCTGGACATTGTAGGATGTGGAGCAGCACCCCTGGCCTCTACCCACTACATCCAGTAGCATCCCCTCTCCCTCCCCACCAGTTGTGTCACTACCAAGTGAGAATCATAGGATTAGACCAAATTCCCTTACAGTTCTAAATTTAGAACTGTATTTCTATTACTAATTCTAAGAATAGTTTAAGAATCAACCCACAGGGTTCTGAGTAGAACCACCAGGATAAAAATCTCAGTTCTCTTGGGGAATTAAGTAGCTTGGGTTAAGTTAAGTAGCTTGGGTTCTGGAGTCCAGAAGAGCTGGGTTCAAGCCCTGCCTTGACCACTGCCTGGGTGATCTTTGACACATTTCACCTTTTGGGTGCTTTGGTATCCTTGTCCAAGAAGTGAGGCTGCCTCACATAATATTATGCCTCACATAATACCTACCTCACAGAACTATTGAGAAGGTGAATGAATTGATGTATGTAAAGCATTCAGTACTGTGTTTGCCAATAGTGAGTGGCCATAAATACTCAATAAAAGGTACAGCTATTATCATCATTAACATTCTACCTCTATTCCAAAAGGTTTCTATATTTCATCGTTTACACATTTTTTTTTTTTTGGCAATAGTAACTATTTTTGAAAATAGTAAAAGAAAAGGCTTGTGTCAAAACACTGACATGCAAGAGACCTAACTCAAGGAAATACTCACTGCTTCTTCCCATCCAGTTCCAATGACAAACTCTTTGGCTTCTTCATCTTGTTCAAGTGTAATGTCACTGATATTGAGAAGACAACAAACATGATTCTTTTCACTTCTTTCATCTGGACAAGTATAGATTAATTCAGTTTCTTCTGTGCTTTGAATTTCAGTATTTTCACTATTTTCTAATTCAGTCTTGTTTTTCGGACCGAGATCCATTACTGTGTTGGTTGCTTAAAGTCTTTAACATCTTCTTCCTGTGGTTTGAAATCCAAATTGAACTTAGCATTTAATATTGTTTTTTTTTTTTTAAAAAAAAAAGGAATTCAACAACTCAGGTGAAATATCTTCAAGATACGTTCAGGAATAGACAGAAGAAATATTACAAAATCATCCGTTGCCAGCTATTGACATTGTAAAAGATAAGGCTAATTTTAAAGACTGATGGATTTAAAGACCAAAGTTGGAAGTGAAGAAAAGAGGGTAGAAAGATGTTACCACAGACTCTGTCTCTGGTGATGGAGTACCAAGTGCCCTTACAGAGTAGGAATGTAGAGTTAAGCATCCCTACCCTCCACTCCCAAAACATCCAAATGATACTATGCTAATATGAAGAGAACCACTGTGCTATGTGTGACTGATGCATCCCAGCCGCCTCCTCTGTCCTGTCCCAACAACCCTGGATGTCGGCTTGGGGATCCTTTGGCTTCTGAGGAAGCTGGTGGAGAATGTGGTCAAAGCTAAGTCAATTGGTTCACCCTCATCCACCCTATATGAAGGTGTCCGCATAGAGAGGGGAACTTTGGACACAGACATGCTTAGAGGGAAGACAGTGTGAGGAGACTCAGGGACGAGACGGTCATCTACAAGTCAAGGAGAGAGGCCTGGAACACATCCCTCCCTCACAGCCTCAGAAGGTACCAACCCAGGGGGAGGGATAAATTAGGAGTCTCGGATTAACATATACACACTGCCATGTGTAAAACAGATAACCAGCAAGGACCTACTCTATAGCACAGGGAACCATACTCAATATTTTATAATAACCTATAAGGGAAAAGAATCTGAAAAAGAATATATATAGTCTTTCTGAAAAAGAATATATATATTATAGATATAATTATATATTATATCTATAATAGATATATAACTGAATCATTTTGCTGTACACCTGAAAGTAACACAACACTGTAAATCAATTATACTTCAATTTAACAAAAAAAAAGTGAGGGACTTCCCTCGCGGTCTAGTGGTTAAGACTCCGCACTCCCAATGCAGGGGGCACAGGTTCGATCCCAGGTCAGGGAACTAAGATCCCACATGCTGCACAGCGTGGTCAAAACAAACAAACAAACAAACAAACAAAGTGAAAAGACAACCCAGAAAAAAAAACAGAAGGAACGAACCCTGCCAACACCTTGGCTTTGGACTCCAAGTCTCTAGAACTGAGACAGTAAACTTCTGTTGTCTGTGGTGCTTCGTGGTGGCAGTCCTAGCGAACTGATAGAGTAGGTGGTGGTGATGATGGTGTTGGTGGTTGTGGTGGTGGTAGGTGGTGGTGATGATGATGCTGTCTATCTTTAGCTGATGTTTTTCCAGGTTGAAAAATAGGACTTGGCATTCATAATCCAGCCAAAGTGCTAGGAAAAGTTATAATCCTTATCAGGAGAGCACAGACTCGGGTTCCAATCAGCCAGGGTTCCAATCCTATGTCCTAGCTGTGTGTTTTGTCGGGCGAGTTACTTTTCCAGGTCTGTTTACTCATCTATAAAACCAGCATGATTGTAATACAGTCCCACAGATGGGTTCCTCCTGGGGACCCCGCAAGCTGTGTGGATGTACTCTAATGCCCAGGCAATGACTACCGATATTACATCAGCACAATGGCTGCTGATGAATGGCCAGGGCCTTCCTGAGGAAAACTTTGCTTGTAATGAGACAGAGGCCACTGGGGACCACACGCCTTGCTCTCTCACTCCAAAGTGACCCCTGCCAGAAGCATACATTTTCACTTTCTGTCTAGGTAGAGATCAGCAACTTCTTATAACAATATCTGTTTAATTACCATTTTGGCTTTTTCACATAGGCTTAAAATGGCATTTTGATGCTAATAAAGTTCCATTTACCTATGGAAGGTCAAATATCTTTGGGCATCCTAATCTTTTCCAATATGACATCAGAGGAAATGAATGAAAGCTGAAAGGGAAAGAAATGATATTACAAGTGACTGAAAACTAGAAGCACTATTCTGTTTCCAAACAGAAGTATGATTAAGGACCAGACATATTGTGCAAACCAGCCTGGGCCTTTCATATTGTGAAATTTCACTTTAGTTGCTGCCCAGGCCAAAGAAGCTCCTGTAAGTACACTCATACCTTTGTAATTTTGAATTACAAATGCAAATACCACAGAACCCATAGACTTAACAAGTGTACAATTGGAAAGAAAAAAAGAAGAGAATCAAAAGCGAAGTCATTTCTTAAATAATAAAATAAATTTGAACTTGCGGTCAATAGAGCAAAGAAATAGATACTGTTTAGGAGAGATTAAGTATAGTTAGAATGTTCAAATCAATAAGAAAAATGTTCTGTGCTTGAAGTATCTCCACTGACAAGGCGCTCACTACTTAAAGAGACTGTTCCAATGGCAAAATACTCTAATTTACTGATTCCTGAACTCGGCTGCACCTTGGAATCATCTGGGGAACTTTATAAAAAGTAAAAATGCCCAGACTATACCCACAGAAATTCTGATTATAGTCGGTCGGGGCACAGCCTGGCCATCAGAATTTTTAAAATCACCCTAGGTAATTGTAAAATCCTGCAAAGTTGGAGAACTACTGCTCTGTTAGAAAGAGCATCCTTATATTGAACTAGGACTTCTTTCCCTGCCCACTCAACATCATCTACTCCCTGGTCCTTGTTTTGCCCTCCAGACGAAGGCAGGAAGCCTTCCCATCCACGGATGGGTTTCTGGAGGTCTGTGATGCCTCTGCAAACGCTCAGTCATTTTTGGGGGGAGGGGCTTGCATCAGAGGTACAAAGCAGTCTGTCACTACAGAGGATTGAAGAATCACTGATCCAGAGACTGGCCACTGCCTCAGCCTCCCAACAGCCCTATGAAAATGTTCCATGTACTCTTCTCTCTTACAGGTTAACCATCTCCAGCTCCTCCATCTACTTCTCACATGTCATAAGAATATGTGAAATCTGAGGGGAAGACTATATCCCTGTCTCTATCTCTATATCTAGAGAGAAGAACTGCAGAGGCCAAAGATGCGGTATTAGGTGAGCCCCCCCCCCTTTTTTTTGGCTGCACTGGGTCTTCGTTGCTGTGCTCGGGCTTTCTCTAGTTGCGGAGAGTGGGGGCTACTCTTCATTGCGGTGCGCGGGCTTCTCATTACGGTGGCTTCTCTTGTTGCGGAGCACGGGCTCTAGGTTCGCGGGCTTCAGTAGTTGTGGTGCACGGGCTTAGCTGCTCCGCGGCCTGTGGGATCTTCCTGGACCAGGGATCGAACCCGTGTCCCCTGCATTGACAGGCATATTCTTAACCACTGGACCACCAGGGAAGGCCCAAGCCCCTATTTTAGAGTCAGTAGAGGGAATTCGCTGGTGGGTCAGTGGTTAGGACTCCACGTTCCCACTGCAGGGGGCACAGATTCAATCCCTGGTCGGGGAACTAAGATCCCTCATGCCACAGCCAAACAAACAAACAAAAAGAAAGAAACAAAAATCAACAACAACAACAAAAACTAGAGTCAGTTAGAAGATGGACCTGGTGAAGGCACCAGAAGAAGTTCCAGTCATATTATATTACCAAGTGCCAAAGGAAACCCAGGTAACAACAATAATTTAATAATAAAACTTACTGTTACACAGCTCTTACTATGTGCCAGGCACTGCTATATGCACTTTACTTATTTGTTATAAATACTACATTTTTATTGGGCTGGCCAAAAAGTTCGTTCGGGTTCTCCTGTAACATCTTACGGAAAAACCTGAACGAATTTTTGGGCAACCCAATATAACTACTTTGCTCACTTAATGGGGGATCATGGGAACTATACTGACTCCTTATGACTGAAAACAAAGTATCATCTCTGAGTTGTTAAATGCAGTATTCTTAGTCAAATGGTCAGATTACTGCATACCAGATTGCTAGGTGCTCCTCTGGAACACTGGTGTTCTCAAGCTGCGTCAAGATGTTCCACTACTAAAACAGAATATTGACGGGCTTTTCCTAATTAGAAAAAATTCAGTAAGTGTAAAGAATCATCTTAATTTTCAGTTTTCCTCCTATAAGCATGCCTTCAAGATTTTTAAAAATATTTCATTAGTTTATTTATTTATTTTGGCTGCGTCGGGTCTTAGTCGCAGCACGTGGGATCCTGTTGCAACATAGTTGTGGCATGCAGACTCTTAGTTGTGCCACGCAGGCGGGATCTAGTTCCCCGACCAGGGATGGAACCCGGGCCCCCTGCACTGGGAGCTCAGAGTCTTACCCACTGGACCACCAGGAAGGTCCCGTGCCTTCGAGATTTATTGCCCATTCTTGTCCTCCAGCTCATGTAAGAGATGACAAATAGAAATGTGCAAGAAGCAATCAAAGGTCAACTGAAAGAGTGGATATGTGATTTCTTACAAATTACATGCAGTTTTCCTTTTATGTTGGAATGCAGAAATCTGCAGTGATATAATACTCATTTTCTTATGATAAAATTATGCCTTGTTTATAGATTTGAAGTAAATCAGAACTCATGTTCTTCCACTTCTTGATTTCCACGGAGGTTTACTACCTGATTTGGTTTAAGAATCACTGGTATAAAGTATACATTAAAGTCCATATGTTTTCCAAGAAAATTACATCAAGAAAACACAAAGATCACAGTGAAAATGCTCCCATGGAAAATGCATTTGCAGATGCAACTAGAAAATTGGATTTGGAGTACAAAGCAGGAAGGCACACAGATGTATGCCAGAAGGTATTAAATTCTCTGACATACACTATTGAAGTGGCTAGAACTGAAATGTACAGAGAAGAAAATTTTGACTGAGGTGCAAGCCCCGAAAGTACATGTTTGGATAAACAAGAATAAACCCAAAGAAAAACTGATCCAAGGAACTTAAGATATGTGGAAATGAAATAAAGAAGATGAATGAGAGTCTAAGAGCCTATGGAAATTCAGTATGATACAGAAAATACCTTTTCTAGTAGCATTTAAAGTACACAGAAATGGGATTTCCCTGGTGGTGCAGTGGCTAAGAATCCGCCTGCCAATGCAGGGGACACGGGTTCGAGCTCTGGTCCGGGAAGATCCCACATGCCGCGGGGCAAATAAGCCCGTGCGCCACAACTACTGAGCCTGCGCTCTAGAGCCCGCAAGCCACAACTACTGAGCCCGTGTGCCACAACTACTGAAGCCCATGCTCCTAGAGCCCATGCTCCGCAACAAGAGAAGCCACCACAGTGCGAAGCCCCTGCACCGCAACTAAGAGTAGCCCCTGCTCACCGCAACTAGAGAAAGCCCACATGCAGCAACGAAGACCCAACACAGACAAAAATAAATAAATAAATTTGCAAAAAAAAAAAAAAAGTAAACAGAAATGGAAAGAAAATGATCAGCAAAAAACCTGTAAAGTAGGTTATTATTTTACCAATTAAACATAAGCCGTTATGATTTGCTTCAAAATAATCCTGCAAGGGGGTGGGTGTGACCGTGGTTAGAGAGAGAATGAGGAAATAAAAGTAGCCACAAATTCTGTTTGTTGTAGAAGGGTATGAGGACACAGAGGTTAATTGCACTATTCTCTCTACTTCTATGTCACTGTGAAATTTTCCATAATAACATGTTTTTTTTTAAGCCATTGTGTTATCAGAATATGGTGGAGGTGAGCGAAGCATGAATTTTGACCTTAAGCAAACTGAAGTAAATATATCAAAGAATAGATTACACGGTTTGTATAATTTTAAACTGGAGTAAAGACCTTGAAGAGGGACTTATATAAAGAGAACAGATGTACCACAAAGTCAAAAAATATCAGAGAATAAAGCTTACGAAGGTGATTTGGAGACACTCCATAAATAATTGGCCAACTACTCATAAGTCAAAGTACTCAAAGCCTTCTCATTGAATTTACTGAATGCAAAAGAAAGGGCTTGAAATGCAGAGGAAAAAAAAGTAGACATTACCTTCCAGATCTCTGACTCCGCACTATGATGGTGTAGTTTGTTAATGAACTAAGAAGTACAGAGACTACCAAATGCCTTTTTGTTATTCATCTGGCAAAATCAATGGAGCTTTGACAGCCTAACCAATCTGTAACTTAGAATACAAAGTGTCCTGCTCCTGAAATGAACAAAGACTTCCATTAAGCTGCCACTGACCGGTGGCAGAGGCACACCGATATTACAGCGGAGTCCAGCGAAAGGACATGTCTTCTGTTGCTACACTCATGGACATGTTGGATGAAAGTTAAAATAGGGTGGCAGGGGTTGAAATTCTTGTAAACCGGGAACAATGACCTTATCTACTATTTGCAAATAAATAATGCTGCCCAGAGAGAAACCTACGTGAAAAGAGGAGACCCCCCCCAACCCCAACCAAGAACACAAAGACATTTCCAAAAGCCTAGTAGCTGAAGAGAAGCTAAGAAAAGGGATAGCAGAAGACACAAGAAGAGACAGATGAGTATGCTATATTATTACAGAAAGAAACTTTGTATTTCCTTGGTCAAGAAGGTGATAATGTAGTTACTTTATCATTTTAACAAAAGTAGAAATGGGTCTATTTGTAAATGTCCATAAAACTCTGAATTTTTGTTTGTTTTGTGTGTGTTTGCTCCCGATATGGCTTAAGCTGTCAGGTTCTTTTTGGAAAAGGTTGCCCTGGCAGCCTTACCAGGGTATACTTCAGTTTGACATGGTCACTGTCTGTTAGCCTCAGCTACCTAGTATTAGTCAAGATAGTCAAGGTTATCCTGCAATAACAGGCAATCCCAGGGGTTTTTTCCAGTGGTAAAAAACAACATAAATTTATTTCTAACTCATGCTACATGTCCACTGTATGATGTTTTGGACTCTGCTCCACATTATCCTCACTCTGGAACTTGAACTGATGGAGACACCATCCTGGGAAACCGTAGCCAACTGCGATGGCAGAATGTGATGGCAAACATGGGGAATCACTGGCTCTTAGATGTTTCTGCCTAGAAGTAACTCATATGACTTCAGTCCCCATGTAATTAACTGGAACAAGTCACAAGGTACTGCTTAACTTCAAGGAGAAGTGGAGATAATACTTCCTCCTCTATCTCCAGAAGGAAAAGGAAGCCAGATTTTGGTGACCAGTAGTAATGTCTTGGTTCCACACTGGTCTGGTATCATCAGAGGTGAGATACAAAGCAAATGACCTTTAAGGACTATAAATATCGCTACCTAAAATGTAGACATTTGTGGTCTTTGAAAATAGAGTCCAGGGCCCCTGGAAATGGGAAGTCCTAGATCTTGGGAAGATAGGACTATAACGTTAAAATTATTTTCTTAAAACTGTTTTCAGTTTTCTGGATTCAAAAACGTATGTGAAAATACAAAGGCCCAAGAATAGATAGACAATCTCAAAGAAGAAGTTGGAGGAATAACTGCTGAATATCAAGATATGAATCTAGAGCAGGATTTATTATAGATATTAACAAACTGGTTTTAAAATTTATTAGGAAATGTAAAAGGAACTATAATAGCTAAAACAATTATGAAAATGAAGAACAAAATGGAGGAATCACATTACCCAGTTTAAAAAATTACCATAAAACTACAGGAATCAGTATGGTATTGGTGAATGCAGAGACAAACAGATCAACGGGCCAGAATAAGGGGTTCAAAAATATACCCACATAAACATGGCCAATTGATTTTTGACAAAGATGCAAAAAAAATTAAGTGCAGAAAGAACAGTCTTTCAACAAGAATGTTGCAATAATTGGCCATTCATATGCAAAAAAATTAACTCAAAATGGATCATAAATCTAAATATAAACCATAAAGCTATATAACTTTTAGAAGAAAATACAGAAAATCTTTAAGAACTGGGGTTAGGCAAAGTGTTCTAGACATGACACCAAAAGCATGATCCATAAAATAAATAAATAAATAAATAAATAAATTGGTAAACTGGTCCTCATTAAAATTATGAACTTTCACTCTGCCAAAGGCTCTGTTGGAGAATGAAAAGAGACAAGCTACAGACTGGGAGAAAATATTTGCAAATCGCTTATTTGATAAAGGACTTCTATCCAGAATATGTAAAGAACTCTGCAAACTCAATAGTAAGAAAATAACAACAAATAGAAAATAGAAAAATTAATTTTGCCAAATACAAGATGGACAAAACACTTGAACAGACACTTCACCAAAGAGGATATAATAAGCACCTACTTCTTAGAGGGACAAGAGGCATTCAGCCACCCAAGATTGAGCAATAACAGGTCTGTGATGCCTAGCTCAGTGTGTGCCTACCCTATGCCGGCAGACGCGGGTAACCTGTTGAACCCCATTTGTGATGGGGATCAGGGATTGCAATTATTCCCCATAAAAAAAAAAAGAAGAACATAAAAAGACATTCAACATCATTAACCATTAGGGAAATGCAAATTAAAACTATGTATTAAAATGGCTAAAATTAAAAATATTGACCCAGCAATCCCACTACTGGGGATATACCGAAGCAACCTAAGTGTCCATTGACAGATGAATGGATAAAGAAGATGTGGCACATATATACAATGGAATATTGCTCAGCCATAAAAAGAAGTGAAATTGAGTTATTTGTAGTGAGGTGGATGGACCTGGAGTCTGTCATACAGAGTGAAGTAAGTCAGAAAGAGAAAAACAAATACCGTATGCTAACAAATATATATGGAATCTAAAAAAAAAAAAAAAAAAAAAGGTTCTGAAGAAACTAGGGGCAGGACAGGAATAAAGAGGTAGATGTCGAGAATGGACTCGAGGACACGGGGAGGGGGAAGGGTAAGCTGGGATGAAGTGAGAGAGTGGCATGGACATATATACACTACCAAATGTAAAATAGATAGCTAGTGGGAAGCAGCCGCATAGCACAGGGAGATCAGCTCAGTGCTTTGTGACCACCTAGAGGGGTGGGATAGGGAGGGTGGGAGGGAGACGCAAGAGGGAGGGGATATGGGGATATATGTATATGTACAGCTGATTCACTTTGTTATAAAGTAGAAACTAATACACCATTGTAAAGCAATTATACTCCAATAAAGATGTTAAAAAAATATATATATATTGACAATACCAACTGTTGGCAAGGACAGCAGCAACTGGAATTCTCCTACATTGCTGGTAGAAATGCAAAATGGTAAAGCCCCTCTAGAAAACAATCTGGCAATTTCTTATAAAGGGAGACATACACTCACCAAACTACACAGCAATCCTACTCTTGATTACTATTCTAGAGAAATTAAAACTTATATTCACACAAAATCTGTACATGAGTATTTATAGCAACTCTGTTCATAATCGCCTCAAACTGGAAACACCCCAAATATCCTTCAATAGGTGAACAGGTAAACAAACTGGTATACACATACAATGGACCACTACTCAGCAATAAGAAGAAACAAACTCTCTCTATATAATGACATGGATGAATCTCAAAGGCATTATGCTGAGTGAAGCCAGTCTTTTTCAAAAAATTGTACTGCATGCTCTACAGTATACAGGAGTGTATACTCTATATGACATTCTCAAAAAGACAGAACTATAGCAATGGTAGACAGATTGGTGTCTATATATATGTTAAAATTCATAGAACTTTACACAAAAAGTCACTTGAGATAGCACAACATAACCAAAATTTTGGTAAAGGTTAAAAAAAACCTGTTGATAAAGTGTAAAATGTCGATGGTAGGAGAGTAAATGGGTATACTTTGGAAAAGAGTTTGGCATTAAAGATGAAAATTTACATTAAAAAATAACTCATGAGAGCTCATTATAAACTATGTATAACTATGAGACATTATTCTTATATAAGTGTTATGTTAATCATTGGATCTGAGGCTCAAATTGGAAGTGTACATTTTTATTAGTTGGGCCCTTTGTTGTAAATGACAGAATCCTCATTCATTTTTTGTTTTTTTTTTTAATCTCATACTCCTAATTTGTCTCTTGATTGTAACCACAAGTTTTTTTTTTTCAAAACAAACAACTTTTTATTGAAGTATAATTGATTTAAAATGCTATGTTATTTTCAGGTTTACAGCAAAGTGATTTTATATATATATTCCTTTTCAGATTCTTTTCCATTACAGGTTATTACAAGACATTGAATATAGTTCCCTGTGCCATAAAGTAGGTTCTTGTTGTTTATCTATTTTATATATTCCTCATTGGTTTTTAAGAACAAAATTATCAGAAGTTATTAGGTAGCCTACAAAATCTTCAGGGGAAGAGTGGGTCAGAAAGCCAGACTTTGAAGCTATAAAGTCAGGAAAAATTTGTTCCTGGAACTATTTGTTCAAAATATGTAACTGACTCAGCTTTCAGAAATAGGACACTTGGGACTGGATTCCAAAGCTCTGCCACCCCAGCCCCAAAGCATCAAATGCCTCTGCCACCATCACGACTATTTTCTTTCACCCCTTTGCAAACGACCACTTCTTCCTGTTATTCACTTCTCAATGCATGTATTGCGAGGGTGCATCTAATTGGTGGAACCTAGGTCACATGCCAGAATCCTTGCTACAAGGTAGTACAGGGGTCTTGAGTTTTCTGTCCTGCCTCAAAGAGGGTACTCATAATACGGTATATATTACCAAAATGTAAAGATGCTGGGCTGCGAACAATTTCTACCATAGCATTGCAGAGTCAGTCTTATTTCTCAGGAAACTAGTTGAAGAAAGATAAGCTTGAGGAAAGGAAGGACAACTAACGCTTGCCAAGTGTTTGATATCATTACAATATTAGAATAGGCAGAAGCTGAATTGCCTTTTACAACCTAGCCTTATAAGTCACATCGTTTCACTTTTGCTGGACTCAGCTGGTTGACCAGCCACTGAGGTCATCCCACACACAAGAGGAGGAGACACCCACACTCCACTTCTCCATGGGAGAAGGATCAAAGAATTTGCAGACATGTTTTTCTGACTCTAAAGTCCATGCATGCTTTTCTTCATGATATTGTGTGGAAATTCTTGGGAATTCCTGGGAATCCAATGCCAATCAGAAAGCAGCAGTCTGATGGTTCTGGCAGTATGAGACTCTCTGTCTAGCCACATTGAGAAGGGCGCAAGGGACATCCATACCTGGTCCCTGTCTTTATTAGAGATCACAGTCTATTCAGAATGCTTCAACTCCACTCTAGGTGGGAAGGGACAGCGCAAAATGACTCAGTCAAATGTGCACGTTACTACTAATCAATACAAGCCACCAGCTGTCTGTGATCAAGGTTGGAAGAATGCCAGAAAAGAAAATATAATGGCTGGAGGGGAATGGAAATCATTATATTGAAAATGAACAATTCCGAGACAAAGACGACATACAAGAAACACTGGCTTCAACTCAGCTAAATAAAAATAAAAGTCAACATATATTTATATCTGGTACCTATACTGAACCTCTGAAAGAGAGTAACTCATATTTACTGATTATTAGTATAATTTTATTAATGAGAAAACATACGGGAAGGTTGGGAAAATTTCCGTGGTCACTGTAAGAAAGTTAGTTCTCCCAAAAGAGCCATTGTCTTTCCCTACATTGCAGCCTCTCTTACAGTTGTGTTAGAGCCCTGTGACTAGTCTAGCCAGCAGAACGAGTGGAACTGATTATATCACTTCCTGGATGAGACAGTTAAGAGGTAAAGTGCCCCTTCAGTTCTCTCTTCTCCTCCCACTATGACCTTGGAAGTCACATGTTGAGTTGGTAGCATCACAAAATGAAGGAAGCCTGGATCCCGAGTCACAGCTTTGGGGAGAACCCCCATAAGCACTCACCAGACTATGCATGAATGATAACACACTTAATGAGTCAAGCCATTGAGATTTTAGGACCTGTCTGTTACTGCAGCAGAGCCTGACCTCTACCGATGAACACAGTCACTGAGATTGTTAGTGTCAACTGAAATTCCAAGGCCAGACCTTTCTGATTCTAGCGCTGATTCGCTTAACTATTACACCTGAAGCAAAAGAAAAAACTAGCTATAACATAGTTTTTAAAATAACTGGATGAAGAGTTACATATTAAAGGGACTGGAGTGCTATTTAATCCTGTAAATTATCACTATTGTATATAAAGCTACATAATGATAGAAAACAAGAACTAGCTTCAGGTATGAAAGAAAAATAAATGTAGTTTTTCTGTGAAAAAAATACCCCCCAAAAGTGTATTTCAGCACTATAGAAAGGAAAAGATTTCTATAGGTATTCTACCGTGCAAAGCCAGGCTGGTACGTATCATAAAGTCAGAGTAAAAGATGAATATTACAGATTGAAAGTATCAGAATACAAGCTCCATTCTTTGGAAGACCAAGAGTGTACTTGAATCAATTAAAAGATAAAATTCTGATTAGAGGTAGAACTGATAGTGTATAAGTGTGATTTATGTTCACGGAGAGAAACTGGGAAAATAAAAAACCTCTTGCAGTAGCTTTTCTACAATACTCCTGAAAGATAATGTAGTAAATTAAATTCTGCCAATCCTCCCTCCACAAGGTTTCCCATCCTAATCCCTGGGACTATGAATATGATGCGCTATAACATCCATGAATAAGGTATATTACGTGGCAAAGGGGACTTTATAGATGTAATTATGGCTGCTAATCAGTTGACCCGAAGATAGGGAAATTATCTTGGTGTATCGGGGTGGGCCTAATCTAATGATACGAGCCCTTTAAAAGCAGAGAGTTTTCTCTGGCTAGCCTCAGGAGCAGCAGCAGAAGTCAGAGACTGAAAGCACGAGAGGAATTTGAGGCACCTTACTGTCTTTGAAGAGTGCCGACACTCTTCTCTTTCTTTTTGCCATCATCTTTGCCACATGTTCGTTATCACCTGTCCATGCAGTCAGACTACAAATGCCTTACCCTCTATTCCTATACCTAGTTGACATGTTCTTAATCAATTAATGATGAAGGGAATGTTAATGGGCCAGAAGAGGTGAAAAGCCCAGAGTGTTGAAGTCAAAAGCAGGTTGTTTCTGTCAAAAGCAGGCTGTGATGACCTCAAAACTCCTTACCCCCTCCCTGGCTCTATGCCATGCCCACACACCTACCCCCACTTTCCTAGAAGTTTCAGGTTTCAAAGAATCTTGAACCTATGTCAGAATTCCAGCCAGGGAAAGTCGGGTTTCTGGCAGCCTCACTTGGAATTCTGAATGGATATTCCTGTGGATCCTTATCAACCAACATGTGTTGAATGAAGAAAATCAAAGAATACAAACACTCTTAGCCATGATGGAAGTTAAGTTTCTTACTGCAGAGCTAAGTTTTACGCATATGAACTGGTTAAATAGGTCTTGAAGATTGGCCTGGGCATGCTGATCACTGGCAATATAGCTTCTAAAGGAAAATGACACTGGGACCCCGACCTAACTTACCGTCTGGGAACACAACTTGGCAGTTGAAACTTCGCCTCAAAGGTTGCACCACCCCATTCGAACAATTTGTTCACATTTTCAAGAGTATAAATTTTATCTCCCCATGTTCATGATCTGTGCTTTATGCTTCTTATACACCTACAGAGCACAGCAGCTTTGATTATTCACAGAATGATTCCTAGTACAGCAGTTTCTACAACCATCGCTCCCTATCGGAACATTTCTACTCCAATCCCAGTCTCCAACTCTTCTGCTTTTTCCAGTCACATTCATTACTCACTAAGTGCCTATTAGATGCCGAGCACTGGTAGTGAAATGGTAAAGCAACGCCCGTCTTCCCAGCTCTCACACAGCATGCAATGTACAGGAAAGTTCAAGTCTTGAAACACACACTCGCTGCACCTGTGGCTCCTGAAGCCCAGGCAGTTGACACCTGGCTCCTCTCTTTCCTCTAGCAGCCCTCCCCCTCCCCCACAGGCCCCTCCCCTTCTTCCACGATCCTTCTTTCTTCCTCATCTAGCTCCTCCCCTTCCTCCAGCAGTTCCTACCTTGCCGCAAAAGATGCTCCCCTCCTATTTTTTTTGAAGTTTTGAATTTTATTTTATTTTTTATACAGCAGGTTCTTATTAGTTATCTACTTTATACATATCAGTGTATATACGTCAATCCCAATTTCCCAATCCCCTTCTTTCAATAGCTATGCCCTCCAGCAAGGCGCCCCCGCTTGCCCCACAAGCCCCACCCCTTCCTCCATTCGCTCCTCCCTCACAGGGCTCCGCCCTTTCAATGGCTCCTCCCACTGTCCCACCCATTCCGTGCCCTCCTCCCCAGGCCCTGACCACTCCTATTCCAGCCCGGGTCCGCCCTACCTCTCTTTTTTGCCTCCCCGCCTCAGAAGGCAGCTTCCTTCCGAACTGGGCAGGGGGTCTCGCTCTGCCGCCCGTGGAGTGGTCTGGGGACTTGCCCCGGAAGCGGGGAAGCGACCGCCGCCGCTCACACCCTACTGTGGGGGCCAGCGGGGTCCAAGGCCCCCGGGCAGCTTAGTCCCCGCCGGCGGGCGACAGCGACAGTTGCCCTGGGTTACGGACGCGCTGGGGGCGGGGCGGTAGGCGGGCCTGCGGGGGGATTCGCAGTGGAAGTGACGTATACGCGCCACGCTCAACAAAGCTGAGCGCGGGAAGCGACGCCGACTGACCGCGGCGGGCGCGTGCTCCCGGCAGGCTGTGCGCGTGCTCTCGGCAGGCTGTGCGCGGCCGTGAATCTTCCACCCGCGCGTGAGGAGCTCACCGCCGCTGAGAGCGCGGGAGGCCGCCTCGCGAGGTACCGTGTAGCCTTAAGTGCTGGTCAGGGAAACCCACCGAGGGGTTGGGTGCCCGTCGGACCCTGGAGTTAGAAAGTGAGGGCTTTGGGACCAGCTTCCCCTCAGAGACCCAGGACCTCTCCCTCCGCACTGCTGCCCTTGGCGCGGATGGTTCTGTGATGGGGGGTGGCTAGCAGCGTCCCTGGCCTCTACCCGCTAGATGCCAGGCGACCGAAAATGTCCCCAGACTTTGCCCACTGTCCCCCAATCGCCCCTCCCCCATAAGGACTGTGCCAGGGTGGTGCAGGCCAGTAGGTCTTTAAGGCGCCATCCCCTGTCGTGTAGCAGCGCAGCCTGTGAAGTGGGCATTGGCATCTTTTATACAAATGTAGAAAAGTAGCCCCACGTTGCTAAATCAGCTGAGGAACTCGTTGAAGACAGTGAAATGTCACCCTCTCCTCCCCTCCCAGCTTTGGTGCTGGTATTTTCGAGCATCCCAAGGTGCAGCCAGGGGTGGGAACCTGTGCCCGGAGTCAGGCATTCGTAGTAGAACCCAGCTCAGGTCTGGTTCCAAAGCCCTTGTGCTTTCTGGTTTTAAAAGTGTGAATATTTCTGCTGGAGAAAAATATCCTAAGCCTTTTATACCCCTGTGATTAAAAGCCATTTGGAGGGACTTCCCTGGCGTTCCAATGTTTAAGACTTTGCCTTCCAATGTAGGGGGTGTGGGTTCGATACCTGGTTGGGGAGCTAAGATCCCACCTGCCTCCAGGACAAAAAACCAAAACATAAAACAGAAGCAATATTGTAACAAATTCAATGAAGACTTTAAAAAGGTCCCCGTAAAAAAAAAATCTAAAAAAAAAAAAAAAAGCCATTTGGAAAGATAGATATGTATTACTGTTTTTTTACAGAAGGTACAGTATTAATTAGAAAGCCTATCAATACTATGGAAAGACCTTTTTTTATGATATATAGATTACATTGTTCTAAGACGTTAGAATGAAGTACTTTTCTAGAATATGACTACTTTTTAAGGTATTCTTTGCCTAAAAATACACACTTTGGGATTGTTTGTATTTCACAACCTGGAATTAACAGTATGCCTGCATACTTCTAAAAAGAATTGTACATAAACTGCATATCTCATTCCACTTTTTTTGTGTGTTAAAACACAAAATTTTCTATCATAATTTTTTTTGGCTGTGCCACACGACTTGTGTGATCTCAGTTCCCTGACCAGGGATTGAACCTGGGCCCCAGCAGTGAAAGCCCAGCATCCTAACCACTGGGCCACCAGGAAATTCCCAATCACAAACTTTAAAGGATGTACCATCTAGATGATCATAAATGTTGGCATTTTAAAATGCACATCACTCTTAAAAGTACTGAAGGAAATCTAAATTTAATAGCAATTTGAGACCCATAAACATCTATTTAAAAATACATGCATAAACTAAAAAATTGAAAATTTTCTTTTGCTTTTTCTCCCTAAATTCATAATTATATTTCTATTCTACTTTCTCCACAGAATTTCATTCTAACATATATATATGATCAAAAACTTTTGAGTAATCTATCCTGTTTCTGTGCAACACAAAAATATAATTTGAAAATGAAATTTAAAAATTTTTCATAATACTGTAAGTCTACATTTGTTTCCAGATTTAGAATTACCTTTATTTCTACTCACTTGGCAAATAAAGGAATATATTCCATGCGTTCATAAATAGTAAACAAAAGAATGTTACTGAAAGTGTATAGAATGAAAGAGATGGGGCTGTCCCTCCCCTCATGCCAATTCATGTATCTGTGGGTAAATATTACATACTGCTAGAATGAGACAGATTCAGTCCCAATTTTATGGTTTTTTTCATAGATGTAAGCTGAGTGAGATACTTTGTTCATAGGAAGATGCACATGAAGGGGTTTTGTCATTGCAGTGTCTCTTAACTTTTTAAACTCCTTTCCACACTAGAAATCACCTAGTAAGCAACAAAAATTTTTTAAATTATCACCTGACAGTTTGGTTAGGAAGAACCTCCTTCAGTTCTGTTGAAAATAGAAAATTTGAAACCACCTGACTAGCAGGATTTGTTAGCCAAGTCATTAAAGCTGTGTTCTCAGTTTCTGGGAAGTATACCGAAAGTCTTAGCTAAGATTTACTAAATAACTGGTAAACTTCTTGACTGAAAGCACATTCTCCCAAGTACACATGGAAGTGGAAGATCTGGCAAATGATTTGCTTCACACTAATTTTGCCTGCATACCCGTTTTAAACGGGCTTCTAATCACTGTTGAAGCTTAGCAGGTAAAAGCCTGATAGCAGGGGTAAGCTGGGACGAAGTGACAGAGTGGCACAGACATATATACACTACCAAATGGAAAATAGATAGCTAGTGGGAAGCAGCCGCATAGCACAGGGAGATCAGCTCAGTGCTTTGTGACCACCTAGAGGGATGGGATAGGGAGGGTGGGAGGGAGACACAAGAGGGAGGGGATGTGGGAATATATGTATACATACAGCTGATTCACTTTGTTATACAGCAGAAACTAACACACCATTGTAAAGCAATTATACTCCAATAAAGATGTTAAAAAAAAAAAAAAAAGCCTGATAACATGACTGAGCAGAAACTTAAAGGGACGAGTGTTTGGCTAGTCATGTTTATAAAAAGCCAAAGTAGAGATGGACTCAAGATACAAAAGCTCTAGTAGAAAAAGATCTGAGAGCTGGCAAAGGGGTGTTTTAAAAACCCCAAGATGGGGGCAGGAGGTATACAGAAACTACTTTCCGCTCAATTTTGAACCTAAATCTACTCTCTAAAAAAAAAAAAAAAAAAAAAAAAGACTGATGGGATAGTTAATAGTAAAGCCATGTTGCTGAGAAAAAAGAGTTTAATCACTGAGAAAGATGATTAGGTCTGAAATAATACAGTGATTGTTGAGAAGTAATGAAGGCACAGTTATAGTTAGCGTAATTTTAAAAACTGAAGGTGGGTGGTACTCGGACATTTTCGCAGCCCCAGAAAAGTTGCAGAAATTCAGAAAAATTCAGAAATTGATTTGCTTGAGAGTTGATCTGAAATACCGGTCTCATTTTCATACTAGCATGCCTGTACAGAGAGCCCTCTAGTGGTTTCTTTATTAAAACTTAAAACTTAGTGTTTTTTTAAACACTTCCAGGGTTACCTGTTCCATTTCTTGAATTTTAAATTATTAGATAGCATTATTCAAAACCTATATTAAGCTCCTCTATTAAGACCAAAACCATTCAAAGGAATATGAGGTCTGAGAAATTGAATTCTCTGATTTAGTCCATTCGGAGGGCCATTCAACACCTATGATTTTCAGCAGCACTAAAATAGAAACGAAGGTTGAATTGGCTCTGTATTCTAAACAGTGAAAAAGAGCAAGTTGTCATAAAGTTTTGTTCTTTGATCCTCCCGCCTGCCAGATTCCCATTTAAATATATTTTTGGCCACGTTAACGCGTCTTGTGGGATATTAGTTCCCTGACTAGGGATTGAACCTGGGCCCTGGCAATGAAAGCACCTAACCACCGGACTGCCAGGGAATTCCCTTAAGTATTATCATAGTAACTTACATTTGCTAAGGAACTGATGAAGAGTGAGCCAGGAAATGTGAAAATCCTAACCATATCCTCTTATCCTCTCCATCACCTTATCTGTGAAATGGTGGTAGTTATGGATATGCCCTGCCTAGCTCTGGCTATTGTGGTAAAGATGAAAGAAGGTAATATATGAGAGTACCTTTAAAACAAGATTTATTTAGATTTAAATGAGCAATTATTACTCATCCCTATTTCCAAAGCAGACAGTCAAATTAATTAAACTGATTAATAATAGACACAGCTCAGCAGTGATAATGGCCACTGGCACAGTCCTGGAAAGAATGCATTCTTTCTGCAGAGGAACAGGAAAGACTTGTATGTTATTTACCTACCTACGTACTCTATGTTATTTGCTCTTTATTTACCAGAAGATAGTAGTGTCTACATACTTCCCTTTTCCTCTAGTAACTGGGAAAATGGTAGAAGTTTGTTCTTGCTGTGTGTGTGTATAAGTATATATATATGTGTGTGTGTATACTTATGTATGTTCTATCCCCTGCCCCAAATATCAGCATACTACAGTACTACCATTGGCTTAATTAGAAAGTATGCTATGTTGGCCACTGTGTCCACTTCTATCCCCATTACTTAAGTAGAAACCTTACGTTAACGTGGTTTAGCTTTCTTAAGGATGTCATGTGCTATGCTGATCAAAATTTCACCTCTCCTTGTTTTTACTCTCTTCTAATTGGCATGATAGAAAAACAAAGTCAATGATTTCTTTTATGTTAAAGATAACCAAAAAATAGTACTTGATGCTATCAGGCAATTAGATCTTTGCTTAAGAAAAGCAAGATTTGTGACAAAAAGGAAACATTTTCTTGGAACCTTTCATCACTAGGGCTTAAAATTCCTTTTTAAAAAATAACTTTCCGTAAGTTAAAATTAGCATCTTTACAAACACTAGCGGAGTCACTAAATGAAATATTAACGGCAAAACAAAAAACACGATTAAGAAGTTGAATATTTTATTATTAAACTGTTTCTTATTTTCCTGCAAGGCTGTTGCTTCACTGTATAAAAATAGCACCAGCAAATACAGTATATTGCAAAATTAAGATAGTAATGTTCTTCACTGGACACTATACAACTAACAAACTTTTCTCCACTGTCATTTATTTCCAGTGGCAAGTTCATTGAGTATTTTGACCCAAATCCAGGGATGGCTGTAAGCAAGTTACAATATTATATAAGGTTAAGATAGCAATGTTATCCTTGAATTACATAATTTTTATAACTAGTTTTACCACAGATAATTTCAGGAATTCTGAGTATTATAACTGGAGACTAGCCTAAAAATCACAGGGTGTTGTGAAAAAGATGCATAGTGTTTATCTGAAATTAGGAAGTTAAGGGGTATTTTCTTCAGGCAACAATGTTTCCAGTAGTTTCTTTTGCTAAAAGTTGCTTTTTAAAAATCTATCCACCACTAATTTAAGACAACTATGCTAGATTAAGTTGTTTCAAACTAGTTTATTTAGGGGTTCCATTTTCACTCCTCAATAGATTTTATGTATTTCTCATATGCTTCTTCACTCATTAGTTCATCTAGTTCTGAAGGGTTACTGAGTGTCATCTTGATCAGCCAACCTGGAACCAAAAAAAAATATCTTATATTCCAAATCACCTTTTTAAAGAGAAAGTCAAATTCATTCAAAATGTAAATTCTGAGTGCCTCAAAATTAACCTAGTATTCTTTACATAAATCACTCATTATTTGTTCAAAGAGCTTTAAATTTTAGCCTTAAGAATTAAATTAATATTCCTTACATATCATAACTGAAAAGAACCAGAAGAAATTCTACCATAATGGATTAAGAACTTCTAGGTTATAATAAGCATCAACAACTTTACATACGGATCCAAATACACAAGGCCAGGTATACCTTTAACAAAAGGAACACCAACACTGTAACTACTTAGATTAATGGCATTAGGAAGCTTTAGTAGAGAGAAGAAGTAGGTGATAGGAAACAGAGAACTACAACCTAATGCTAATTTTGCATCTTGTTGGCTGTGTGACCTTAGCAGAGAAATCCTTTGGGGCCTCAATTCATCTACAAAATGGAAAAAATTGCTGCTAGCTTACCTTACTACATTATTATGAAGATGAAAATGTGAGAAAACTGAAAATTAATGTAATAAATGTTATTCTATTACCACCTACATGACACAATGTGATTAGATGCTTTATGACTGAAGAGGTAAACACTTTGAAGTGTTTACAATGAGTCTACAACTATGATACTAAGAACCCTATAAAATAAGGCAATGCTTTTATTGACAGAGATTTTAAACATAACTTTATATATTCAGCTAAACTGTTTTCCCTTTTTAAAGCAGAATATCTCTATTTAGTACCAAGAAGTGCAAAAAGAAGTCACCATCAGCTAAAGATTGCTTTACATTCTAGATTAAATGTTAACTGCAGCGAACAATCCTTAAAAAAATTTCTAGCAACAACTTACCATCTTCATAACAAGATTTGTTGACAAGTCCTGGATTTTCTGCTAGAGCTTCATTAATTTCAGTTACTTCTCCTGATAGAGGAGAATAGAGTTCACTAGCCGCTTTCACACTTTCCAAAGCACCAAATTCCTCTAAATTGAGAAAATTAAAGAAAATATTAAATGTCAAGTTAGTGACCCCAAAATACAAAATATGGAGAAGTGATCACCTCTAATACAGTAATGATAGAAAGTCCTAAATATCTTTAATTAAAATAAAACCATAGGTTTTGTCATACAAGATCTTCATTTATACCGTCTGTAGCCTGACAACATGGCCCCATCCAAAGAGCACAATGTAACTAGAACACAAGTAGAAAACCACAGTCTGATTTGCTAAAGGGATCAGAGAATGGAGTGTGGACCCCCAAGGTGGCTGGAAGTTGAGGGCTGAAATTCTAGAAAGAAGGGAGCCATAGTTTAGAGAAAAAGTAGTCAGTATAAAGATCTCAAAATGATCCACAGACCCACATGTTGGAATTAGCAGAGAACCTTAAAATAGCTACTGTAAGTATGTTCAAAGACCAAGAAAAACAAAAACAAAAAACTAGTGAGTGAGTATATGGGGAAATACTTGCAAAGAAATTATAATTTTTAAAATGGACATTCTAGAACTGGAAAGTATAATATCTAAAATAAAACATTCACTAGATGGCATTAACAGTAGACTGGATACTGTGCAGAAGGGTCAGTGAACATGAAGATCATCTGAAACTAACCAATCTGAAGAAGAGTTTGAAAAGAAAAAAAAAGACTGAAAAATTAACAGAGCCCTGGGATTTCCCTGGTGGCGCAGGGGTTAAGAATCCGCCTGCCAATGCAGGGGACATGGGTTTGAGCCCTGGTCTGGGAAGATCCCACATGCCATGGAGCAACTAAGCCCGTAGGCCACAACTACCGAGCCTGCACTCTAGAGCCTGTGAGCCACAACTACTGAGCCTATGTGCCACAACTACTGAAGCCCGCATGCCTAGAGCCCGTGCTCTGCAACAACAGAAGCCACCGCAACGAGAAGCCTGCGCACTGCAACGAAGAGTAGCCCCCGGTCGCCACAACTAGAGAAAGCTTGCATGCAGCAACGAAGACCCAACCAGCCAAAAATAAAAATTAATTAATTAATTAATTTAAAAAACAAAACAAAACAAAAAAAACAGAGCCCTGCTCACCTACAGGACAAAATCAAGTGATCTGAACTGAATGTGATGAATACAATACACCAAAGTTTGTGGAGGTAGAGCTAAAATAGTGCTTAGAAGGAAATAATATCTTTAGGCGTTACTTAGAAAGAACATCTTAAAATCAATGACCTGGCTTCTAAAGACACTAGAAAATGAACAAAAGCAGTCAGTTTATGGAAAGGAGGCAACATTAGAAAGAAGGTATGACACTGGTGATTTTTTTAAAATGACTTTTAGCCTTGAAGAAAGGACACTGATCTGTGCCAGGTGGAGCAGCCAAAATTCTGAAAGAAAAGCTCAGTCTTACTGGTTTAAAGGACTAGGAGACAAGAGTTTGGGGCCACCATAGTTACTGGAAAGTGAGCTGGGAAATCTCATTAAGGATAGAGATGAAAAGGAGATCCCCAAATTCTGTCTTATGAATTCTGTCCAGGTCTCTGAATGATCCCTGAATCATATGTGCACGGGGCAGACTCCAAGTGTCCTAGATAAGGCTAGAAGGATCAGACTAAGATTTTAGCTGCCACTCACCACAAGGGAGACAGCATTTTACAGTATGGATAAAAAAAGTCCAGTGAAAAAACCTGAAAACCAACAAAACCACAAGTTTCCAGAAGCTAGAAAAAGCAAATTAAATCTAAGTAAGTTGGAGGAAGAAAATAAAGATATGAAAGAACAAATGAAATGGAAAATATGAGAAAATTTAACATAGTAGAAATTTGGTTCTTTCAAAAGATTGATAAATTTGATAAAGAGCTAGCAGACTGATTGAGAAGAGAAAATTACCACCAATATGAAGGAATGAAAAAGGAGTCCTTACTACAGATCGTATGGGTATAAAAGGATAATAAATGAAAAATATGAGCATCTTTATGCTGAATATAACAAGAAATGGAAAAATTTCTCAAAACCAATGTAATATAGAAAATCTGAATATATATTAAAGAAATTTGTATCAAAAACCTTCCTACAAAGAAATCTGGCTCATATTCCACCAGTTAATTCTATCAAACAATTAAAGAAGAAACAACACTAATCTTGCACATTCTTTCAGAAAAAGAAAAGAGGTGGGAATATTTCTAAACTTATTCTATGAGGTCAATATAACAGATTCCAAAATTTGACAAAGCCATTATAAGAAATGACCAATATCTCTCATGAACATAATGTACAAATTAGCAAATCAAATCCAGCAGTATGTTTTTTAGAGAAAAATTTTTAATTTTTGTATCATGACTACCAGGAATGCAAGGTTGGTTAAACATTCAAAAGTGAATCACCATTCATCACAACAAGAAAAACCCTTCGATCATGTCAATAGATGGAGAAAATGAATCTGACAAAAATTCAACATCCACAAATGATAATTCTCAGCAAACTGGATATAGAAAGGAACTGCTTCACCTGATAATGGGCATCTATGAAAAACTCCACAGCTAAATATCATACCTAATGATGAAATACTGTATCTCTGCAAACCTTGGTATGGGCCAGAGTTGCTCACTTTCTCAGTTCACAATGCCCTTAGTGTCTCAGTAAGGTTTTGTGGTAATCTCTAGACCAAAACAAATACCTAACACTTCAATTTATTAAGAGGTCAGGTCCAAACTACTTAGTAAGTTTTTATATCCTAACAACTGAGTAGCGGTTTGAAAAAATTAACACACATAAATTGAACAAAAAAGAAATTTCATTTTTAATTACAATTTACAGATATAAATTATGTGTCTGTTGCATACTGTATTAAGTTCTCCATCAGGGAATCAGGTCACATCAATCATTGCCGTACCTGATGTTCCATGCCAATTGTGCAGTACTTGCTTCAAAGACACATTACCCAAAGTAATATAGTAAAATCCAACATTGAAATTGTTAACCTCCATTGTTTATTAGTTTGTGCTGTGTCCAACAGATGTTAAAAATTAAAAATACCCCACAGCACCTCATGGCACTGGGGTATATAGTCTGGGAACTATGAAGATGGACAAAGATCTCTTAGAGAAGACAATGTTCCATACATAAATATGACAAAATATTCATAAAATAAATTTCTGAAAAAGGATTTGTATCTAGAATTTAAAATGATGCCTAAGAATCAATGGTAAAAAGATAACCCAAGTAAAAGACTAGAGACTTCACAGAAAAAGATGTGAGTGGCAAAAAGCACATGGAAAGGTGAACAATAATCTGTCCTAGGGAAATGCAAGTTAAAACCACAATGAAATATGCAGGACCTGGAACTCTTTCATACTGTTGGTGAGAGTGTAAAATGGTATAACCTCTTTGGCAAACACGATGGGACTTAGCAGCATAAAAAAGCAAAATACTGATCACTCAGTATGAATGAATCTCAAAATTATGATATTAGACAAATGAAGCCAGACATAATACATATTGTCTGATTCCTTTTAAATGAAGTTAAAGAATAGGCAAAACTAATCTATGGTGACAGAAATCAGAGAAGTGGTTGTATATTGAGAAGAGTTTTGATTGGCAAGGTTTACACAGCTGTCAAAACTCTTTGGCTTATACAATTAAGATCCATGCATTTTCACTGTATGTAAATTTTATATCACTTTAAAAAACACCTTTAGCAGAAAGTGTAAAGAAAGCATTCATTAGTTTAAGGGTATTACTCAACATATTTAGATTAACAGAATTTTTTCTATAATAGAAGCACAAAAAGTAGATTCATGCTCCTCACCTGCTATAAAGAGATGTTCAGAAATTTCTGATCTGCTTGAGAACAGCAGAGTGCATACACAGTAAATAAAACATGATTAAAGAAAACAGATACTTAAATTCTGTAGGGCTATCTTATATATGTCAGGGAACCCATGAATAATAATATACGTGGTTCCACTGACTGATGTTTATCAAGCACTAATCTTATGCTGGATATTATGCTAATTTCATTTAATCCTTACAACTACTCTATGAGGTAAGTATTATTATCCCAACTTACAGATGAAACCTACATTAACTAATCTCTCCCAAATCACACAGCTGATATGTTGAGAGGCCAGGATTTAAAACCAGCTTCTGACTCATAAACCCATGTCCTATCCTGATATTCTTTACTGCCTCCAAAGAAAGACAGATTTTATTTTTTAAACTTCAGAGACTTCAGCTATATTATACTGTATCAACGTGTGGCGGGGAGGGTGCTAAGAGCCATTTCCCTCTACTTCCTGCCTTCCATTGTAAGGTCTGAAAATGCTCATTATTCTCCTCACCATCATTCCTTACAGTTAGGCATGGCAATGCGACCCAGACTTGGCTAAATTGATAAAAGAAACGGTGATCTGAGAGATTTCTGGTTGAGATATTTGTTCCCGATAAAGAGACAAAGAGAGCCTGTCCTTCTCTTCCTACTTTTGGATATTGTCATTGAGAACATGATGCTTGAAGGTTCTGCTGCCATTCTGTGACCTCTGACATGCTGAGGCAGAAAAAGTACCAGAGAGGTTGTGTCCTTGATAATCTTCACTGAGCCACTGAGTCAATCCTGTATCCACCTATTTCCAAGATTGCTTGTATAAGATGTAATAAACCCCTGTTGGTTGATCTACTCTTATTTAAGTTTTCTGTTACTTGAGGAAAAAGCACTCTAAATGATCCTGGGTACAAACAAGTTATTATGCAAGATAAAGAAAATTCATGGCATGAATCATGACATACCAAGATGAGAAAAACACTCACCTTGTTTGTTCAATTTTGTCCCAACTTCAGGCAGACTACAGTAAACAACATCTCCCAAAGCTTCCTTTAAAAAACAAAAACACCAAACCTCTAAGAAATCAAATTAAACCTAGTAAATAGGAACAAGCCAAACACTGAATCCCTTTAATTCAGACAGTACATACTTCACACTTGGGCCAAATTCTTTGGTTTTTCTTATAACCCTTTAAAAATGCAAAATTATTCTTACCTCAGGATCTGCAAGAAAACAGGCCACTAGCTGGATTTCCCAGAGGTGGCAGTGACCCCGTCACAAACCATATGCCCCCTAAAAGATTACTAGCTCCTCTAAGAACAAACACACTTTGTGCTTTTCCACCTCTGCAATTTTACTGAGGCCATTTCCCCTACTGCATCTGCTGACTAATAAGTAGTGATCTCTCCATCAGGTGAGTGGGTTACAATGCCTTGTACTACTCAAGTCATCCATCATGTAATGTTTTGTATGTCATTTTCCGTGTAGCTGATTCCCCCTCATAAACTCCAGGAGGGGAGGACAATACTTATGCAATATTTCACAAAGCATTCTGTACTGGGCCCCAGTAGGTACACAGATATGCCAATGAAGATATAGTTGTCATTGATTCTCAGTACCTGAGATCGCAACATTTCTGAAGAATACTGTATACTTCCATCAGTTAATATCCCCCGCCCCTTCTCCCCACCCCACCCAGAGATCCAGTTGAAAATCAGTGATGCATGCTGCTATTTGACTTCTCAGGTTGTCTTTTACACAATATCTCAATATGGGATCAGTGGCAATAAGGGAATTAGTAGAGACAAACTCTAAATAAAAGGTTTATCTTTGTGTAATCTGTGCCAATCTAGGTGTTCCCTCTTCAAGTCCCAAGATCATGTGTGTATCGTTATCCACAAAACACTGTCAACACTCCAGCCCTTTTGCTTGCTCTGCTTTTTTCCTTAACTGCCCCAATATGAAACAAACATTTCTCTCTTGACTTTAATTTTTAATTTTAAGTGTTAACCTTTCAGTATCTCTAAAAACACTATACACTGCCCTAACTAAACTATGTTTTACTTTTTCCATCTATGACTGATGTTCTTCTAAGGGCCCAAAATAATACTAAGGCGCAGAATAAACAATTTTTAAAAGGTAAAGCTATCCAATTTAGGCAAGAGCAGACTGAATTAAATATTTCAAGACAATCCGATACCTGTGCAAAATTGCTGATTCCCACTGTTCCAACACCGTTTTCTGTTGTTACCCATTCATGTTTGTCTGTGAATTTACGACCTGAAATAGAAAACCAGTATTCCAGAAAAGCAGTGGCATCACTTCTTAAAAAGCATTTTTTTACATATCAATGCTGTCAAAAGGCAAGACCTTCCCAGTATTTGTGTTTGACTTATCGGCATTGCCATTCAACAGTATACTGCCCAGGACAAAACAGATCATGTGAGAAGACACATCTCAACAGTGGTATCATTTAGGCAAAGATGGCTTGATGTGAACACCTTTGCATCTTTTGGAGATTTGATTATTTGCCCTTCACATTACTCAGTCTAAATCACACACACACACACACAAATTTTGGAGCACATTTCAAATATATATTTATCTATTACTGGTCTGTCATACAAAGGAAGTGTGTCCCTCTGAAGAAAAGAGTGATGAGGTTTTGGGAGGCGCATAAAGACTGCTCATAAATGATTTAACCTAAAAAATTATGTGCCTCTTTAGGGAGAGCTGTGTGGAATCTTAACAGGAATAAAACTGACCCGGAACAATTATAACTTGACTAAGTTCTTGATTCCACCTTAAATGAATTCAAGTCTGCCCTTGAGGAAAGTGGCTACCATCATTTAAAGAAGCAAACTATACGATCAGAACTCAATAGTCACCTCAGAGCTAAGACATTAACTGGTAGAAAGGCAGCCTCTGCTCGACATTCACTGGACAGGTTAGCCCTTGGCTTTATGAGCTGCTTCTCTTCAAATACACGGATGGCCAAAATACTCAAGGATTCTTGGAAGAAAGACCTACCAAAGGTTGAGTGATGTGAAAAAAATTACTTACGATTTAATGTCAAAAGTACTTGCTTAAAATAAACATTTTTTTTAAAAAACTTACCTTCTTAAATATATATCACATTCTGAAGTGAAGTAGTATTTTTCCAAAAATACTACATCGGAAGTTAATAAGAAAATGGCTCGTTAATTTCAATACTGTTTTACAATAAGCACTGCTGGTTCACTCTTACCCCTTACCCAAAAGATAACTGTACTTAAAACAACATTAAACTGCCTTGATTACACAGCTCTGATACACAGCAGAGTGTAAATAAAGAGTATTTCTTTTCCTCCCAATCATTAAAAAACTTTAATATCACACTCCTCAGTGGAAGAGGTTGCAAAATCTGCCACAAAGTAACTTGCTTTGCTTCACTCCACTTCAAATTACTAAATGCTTCAGGTCAAGGTGTGTTTCCCTAAGAAAGCATGTTTGTACTTAGTGTTCTGACTGCAACCCATTCTCCCCACCGCCTTTTCTTGACTTTCAGATCTCAATTTAGAAGCTCTGCCTGCCAGATAGATGCCTTATGCAGCCCTCCCAAGCCTGGGTTCGTGGGCCGTCCAACCTGCTCCCACAGCACTCTGCACCACTCTCCCACCCCGTTCCCCCCACACACTCACAGCACTTAACAGGCTACAGTTTCCCCCAGGCAGTAGACCAAGTACAAAGCAAGCAAGAGCAGGCTTTATCTCATCTGTATTCCCAGTTAAAAACACAGTGCTTGGCATATAATAAGCACTCAAAAGCTGGAGTGAAGTAATTTTTTTTTTTTTTAAGAGGATGCTCAGCAAAACATCTAATATATAGTTATTTGTCTACAGGACTCAATTCTCCCTAACATTCTGTCACAACTCTAAAACTGGCAGTTTAAATCTAATATACCTTTTAAAAGTTAAGGACTGGACAACCATAAACATATGACTTCTCTGAAATTACTGTCCTGACTTTGGTCTTGCCATCTTACCTAACTGTAAAGATAATCTCAGGAGTAAGAGTGCTCTCACATTCAATCTAGCAACTGAGCAACCACAAGTTTAGAGGAAAAGGCAGAAACATTGCTAAGCTAAATGCACCTAAGTCCACTTGACTTCAAAGGCCATAAGTCTTTGTCTAGGCCACGCAATTTAGGCAAAAGACGATGATTCGTACAATTCTCCTTTAACCCTTGGCCCAACAGGAAAAAAGGGAACAGGAGATTAGGTAAATAATTACTTTTCTTCTGAGTCTTGTAAAACATGGGTTTTGGCCCCCCCAAAATCAGGTGTGTTGAGTAATTTATGAGAAGTTTGCATTCTCCTCCCTTCAAAATCACTGAGTCAAATAAAATATATTAACATTTGATCAATTTTCTGCTATTTATTTGATTCTATACACTAAATAAGAAGTAACATTTATCAAGTACTTACTATGCGTCAAGCTATATGTACAGCAGTTACATTATTTCATTTCATCCAACATATCTGTAAGATAGGGTTTATCATTTCCATTTTTCTAATTAGGGAAACGGACTCAGAGAAGTTAAGTGACTACCCAAGATGTCACAGCTCCTAAGAGGTGGAGTGAAAATTTGGAACTCGGTCTCTTTAGTATTAAAAACCTAGGTGTTCAACCACATCATGGGTATTGATATCTTGGGCAATATTTAACTAGATAACAGGAAAATGCAAAAAGCTAGTGATAGTGTAACAATGAATAACCAAAATACATAGGTTTGAAATTCAGTTCTTATCTGAGAAATGCTCTTCCCTTGAAATGTGGCACAGAGCTGAGAGATTATAATGGGTGGGTGGGGTGGGGAGGAGGTAAGCTTCATTATGTTTGACTTTGGACTAAACCTATCAACTTTTCTAGTCCCAAACAGGTTTCTAAAACAACGAACTTAATGAGACAACAGCCACCGCAGACCTGCGCTCTGTCAGCAAGAAGCCTGAGTTCTCGGAGGTGCAGTTAGTGTCTCAGGTATTGGTGCATGAAGTAAAACGGTTTTTCCTCTGCGGTAACGTGTGCTAAAGTAGGACAGATGGCCAAGACATTTACGGGCAGGTCTCCCTGTTACTTCAAGTCCATGTAAGTAAGGCCTCGTTTCAGCCCAACACACATTCACGACTCGATATAGACTTTAGTAGAACGTCTTCTGTGGAGTCCAGTAGAGTTTATCTCACTGCTTTAGGAAATAGCTGTCTCCAACGTTATGCCAGCTTTAGCTGGTAAAAATCTAAACCCAGTGCTTTAAATTTCAATACATGCTCTTGCTTTACTTTTACTTCAGAATTCAGTGACGATCCGTGTAGCAAAGTAAAGCCTATTATTTGTCTTCACTCATAGGGTCCACGATGCTCACAAATGCTAGAAACCTAAGATCAGGAAGGAGCTCAGCGACGCTCGCCCGGGTCTCCAGCAGCGAGCGGCCGACGCTCCTGCCGGAAGCAGCCGGGACACGGCGGCCGCGCGTGTTCTCCAGGCCTCCCCGCCCCCCTCCCCCCGCCTCCGAACCCGCAGGACAAAGACTGCGGGGTCGTCCAAGTCACTCAGGGAGTAGCGGCCTCGCAACACGGGATCCCAGCAACTAAGCGTGCGCAGGGGTCGCCTCCCTTGACCGGGGCGACCAGAGGCGGGGACCCGAGGTAAGGATCGAGGCCCCAGCCCCTTCCCCCGAGTCAGCTTGGCTCGCCCCACGTGCCCGCCCGCACTTACCGGACAGCAGAGCGGGGCCGGTGCGCAGCGCCCGGACGGTGCCCGCCCGCAGTCCCCAGGGCCGCGGCGGGCAGGGCGCGTTGGGCGCAGAGATGGCGCGCAGGCTGCAGATCGCGGCCCGCACGCTGCGCGCCACTCGCAGCGCCATGTTCGCAGGGGTGCAAAGGGTCTCCGCACAGCATCTAGAGCACCCCTGGCCGGAGGGGGCGGGGAGGGGGCGGGGAGGGGGCGGCCCCGGGCCGGAGCGAGCCGGAGCGAGCTGGCTGGACCGGCGCGCAGGGGCGGGGCCCCGGGAGGGGCGGGGCCTGATGGGGTGGCACGCGGGAGGGGCGTGACACTCGGAACGCCCTGTGGCCCGGAAGGGGCTGCGGCGAGGGGCGGGGACTAGTACGGGGGCGGACCGGGCCGCCCGTCAGGGGCGGGGCCTCCCGGGAGGGGTGGAGCCACGCCTTCAGGCGTTGCTTCTGGGCGAGTGAAAGCGCTAGGTCAGGCCTTCTTGCCTCCGCGACCCAGCCGGGCGGTGAAGTGGGCTCCAGGCAGGGGTGGTACTGCTGGGCCAGCGCATTCCAGTGCCCTTGGGCCTTGGGGAAGGCAGGGTGCTCCCAGTTCTGTTAAAAGATTAGGTCCCACCCTTCTACGAGGATCAAGGTCACCCAGAGCAGGATTCATAGTAGGTCCAAACAATCATGCCAGCCAAAGATGGTTATTGGGCATTGGCCAAAGTCTCAGTGACACAAATGCAGTTTCTCTTTGACTTTTTTTTTTTTTTATTGAAAACAGTCTAGGAACCCACTTTATTACTTTACAGATCCCCAAAGGCCCACGGTCCCCAAAGAGGGGACAGACAGAATCATGAAACTCATAGAGGGGCAAGGACTTGTTCAAGGGGTAGAAGTGGCTTCTTGGTGGAGTCTGGACTGCAGGAGCAATCAAAAGGCAGAGAGTTGAGACCCAGCATGATCAGGTCCTTACTTAAGCAGGAGACATGTCCCACCCAATCCAAGGAGGCAAAATAATTAGGTTCGAGGAAAGATCTCACCTTTAACATGGATTTTATGGAGTGGGCATGAATCAGCAAAGAAACGCGGGAGTGAAAAACACTTCAATCTCTACACCTTCAGTATTACAGGATGAGTACCTTGAAGTGTGTGTGTGTGTGTGTGAGTGTTTGTGTTTGGGAGACCCAAATGTTGCAGTGAGTTTCTGCCTCATTTATAAAATTGGGGATGTGGGCACATGTGTGTGGTGGCTTGCAAGGGCTGTTGTGCTCCGTTTTCCTCTGAGTAAATCATAGCCACTTAGTGAGCCCTTGTTATGTGCTGGGACTGTGCAGATATTATCTTTATAATCTTCTCCAAACCCCTTCTGGTAGGTATTATACTCATTTTGTAGATGAAGAGCTGGAGACTCAGAAAGTTTAACTAACTTTCCCAGGAGTGGAATGAGGAAGGCATTTTATGGCTTAAGCAGTTACTAGGTGGCAGTAGCAGAACTTGCCCTCTAGTCTGATTCACAATCAACTGCTCTTAAGCTCTGTTCTACTTGCCACTGTTTGGGATGCTGACTGGCTCAGTGGTCTGTGGTCTACTCTAAACTCCAGATCTTGGCTGGTTTCCATAATGTCAATGTTCTGTTTTCATTGTTTTGTTACAAGCCACTGCAGCATAATGCAAGCCATGCCCTAAAATATTTATTTCTAGCTTCACTAACTCATTTGGTATGAAGAACAAGATCACAGATCAATGTGTGGGCTATGTCATGGGCCCTTACGCCAAAGCAATAGGAAGTGTGTCTTTTTTTTTTTTTATGTAACAAGCATTGTGGATTAAAAAAAATTTTTTTTTTCATCTGATTATCTTTGTAACATCCATGGCTTGAAATGTGAAAGGTCATCTCGTTGCACAGTTGGTACAGGCACCTGAAAATGCAGGTGGTCATTTCTTTCAGGTGTCTCAAGGGGGCCTGCTCATCTCTTTGAGCAGATATATTTTTCTCTCTCACAACAAGCAATTTCTAATTTGATATTTATAGTCAACAGAAAAGTGGAGAGTGGATGGGAAAGATGGGAAAGAGAAGTGAAGAATTTATAACTTCTCTAGATCTTTAAAAGGATCTCTATCCTTAAAAGGATATTTAAGCTCTCATCCAGATAGAAGGCTGGCAGTAGTTCAGCTTCACGGATAAACTAGCTGTTTAAGGACCTCATCAAGTGTGCATGTTCCTCTCATCTTTCTGCTCTGCCATCTTCAGATTGTTCCCCATGGTCTCAAGGTAGCTGTCAGAGTTCCAGCAGTCTTAGACCAGACAATGTCCAGCACTAGAGCCCATCTCTTTTGATTAGCAAACTGAACTTTCCCTGAAGTGTCCTAGAGACCTCTTTTCATTTTTCATTGGCCAGACTGGGTCATGTGGCCACCCTAAACAGCTCATTGTCAAGGGCTATTGCTAAGACAAATCAAGATTTACTTTGAGGTGGCCACAGGGTCACCTTACCATGAGTCATGTGGGGTAGGGGTAGGGGCTACCTGAACAAATTGGGATTCTGATAGCAAGGAGGGAAGCATGGAATGGATTTGGGGCAGGCTACCTAGAGTATCTGCTACAATGGGTGTGTGAGGAGGAGAGAAAAGACAGCGTGAATTGGAGAGGATTCGTGAGGTGCTTCTCCTGCATAGGAGAGGGGAAATGTGCACTTATCCACACAGTCACCTGGAAGACTTTTATTATCTAGGTCTGTGGTTCTTAGAATTTAAAGCATGTTTATCAAGTCTGACTGCACATTGGAATCATCTGGGGGGGCTTAAAAAATATTGATGCCTGGGACCCATAGATTCTGATCAATTGGGATGAAGTCTGGGGTTTCTAGCGTGTAGCCAATATTGAGAACCACTGGTGTAGATCAATGATTCCCAGAACATTGCCTAAGGAACACTAGCCCTGATTGAAGTGCTTCAATACTAGAAGCCATGGTCATAGGGGTTTGGGAATCATTACACACTTTATTGCTCACATTCATCTCATCCCAGAAGATTCACAGTGCACATTTAGCATATTAAAAGCTCTAACAATTCCCATGCTAAAGAACTTGTGTATCCAGTGTTTCCCACATTTGATCTAGAAACATTTGGGGGAGGATGACACCTGTCATGAGTTGAATTGTGGCCCCTAAAGAGATAGGTTGAAGTCCCAGCCCCCATACTGGGAAGAAGGCCATGTGGCAACAGAGGCAGAGGTTAGAATGATGCATCTACAAGCCAAGGAACGCCAAGGATTGCTGGCACACGCTAGAAGCTAAAAGAGAGCCTTCCAAGGGAACACGGCCCTGTTGACACCTTGATTTTGGACTTCTATCTTCCAGAACTGTGGAGCAATAAATTTCTGTTGTTTTAAGCTACCCGGTTTGTGGTACTTTGTTCTGGCAGCCTTAGCAAACTAATATGACACCCATTAGCATCTCCTGGACACAGTTTGGGAAACCCTGAACTAGAATCATTCAAAGGCAACTCCTTACTGATCAAGAAGATGAAATAATTAGTCTATAGAGGGGATTTCCCACCCCCACCCCCTCCCCGAACTCCAGACAATATTTGTTTTATTTCTAGGAGAAAATATATTTGAACAAACAGTCTATGACAGTGGTGGCAACTGTATGGAGGTATGTATGTATTTTTCCTTTTTTTTTTGCTTGCCAGGTTTGGTAACTCTTCTATGGACACAGAAAAATATTGACCTGGAGAGATTATAGAATCACTGGTAAGTGTAGGCCTAAGATGCTGGCCCTCCCCTACTCTACAGATGATTGTGCCTGGACCAACAGCTTAAATTTGGGGCACAGCTGATACAGGTTGAGGGGCCCAGGCCTCTGACAGCAACTCAGGCTTCTCACTGCTGCTTCCAGGTTCCTGTCTTTTACATTTAATGCCCAGGAAACTGAGTATCTTCATCAGTAGCATATCGACAATCTCTCCTTCCTCCGACAGCTGCAGAGGGAGAAAGAACCATGCAACTTAGGTAGGACCATTCTCTTTGAGGGCTTTTCTTTCTAAGGGGAAACCATGGTTTTATCGTCCAATTTGGTCCCTGCCAAAGTCACTTCACTGTTTAGTGTTGCTTTTGTGTTGGAATTGACCTCCTTCTGGGAATCCCAAGGGTGTTCACTCCTGCCTTTGTCCCCACAGGGTTCCTTCTTTATACCCAGCGGGTTCCTTCTTCCCCTCCATTGAGAATGACAAGATGCCCTCCAGCCGCCAGCGCCCCCCCCACCCGCCCCCAACAAAGGCTATTAGGAATTTGTGTACAAAGACCCTCATTGCTCCTGGGAATGTGAAATGGAAAACAGTTTGGTGGTTTCTCAAAATTTAAACCAAAGTAACCATATGAACATCTTGAAATAAATTTCTGGGCCCAAGATGGAGCTGCTCCTGTGCAGGGTGCCATGTCAGCAAACTGAAACTTGGATAATTTTTGTGTCTCTGTAAAGGCTCCCCTTGACCAGAAGTGCAGTATATCCAGTCAGCTAATCCCCAAACACCGGGCAAACTCCAGGCTCTATACTTATTTCCTCTTCCTTCTCATCCCAAACGAGGTTGACTCTGTGGCCCTGGCCAATCAGACACTTTCTGTTTTCCCCTTCCTTGTTCGTTATTCTTTACCCTACAAAAGCTTCCTGCCTTCCACTCCATTTTGCAGGTCTCCGAATGGAGACAGTCCACTTCATGAAAAGTTAAAGTTTGTTTGTCATCACCTAAATTGTTTTCTTTAGTCATTTTTCCAATGGGTTCTCAGTCTTGGCTGTGTATGCAAACCACACGGGAGATTTCAAGATACCAGTGCTTGGCTCCTTCTCCCAGGAATTCTGTTTTTATTGGTCTCAGGTGCAGTGGCAGGCATTGCCAAAAGCCCCCAGGTGTTTCTAATGTACAGTCAGGGCTGGGAATCACTGATGTAATGAACAGAGTCCCACGAATCAGGAGACGTGATTCTAGTCTGCCCTTCATTTGCCATGATCTTGGGGAATTAATTTTCTCCTTCTGGGCCTCAGTTTCCCATCCCATGTGCAAAGGTCCCCTGACCATCAGAGCAGAGGTTCTGAAAATGCAGTCCCCAGACTGGTAGCATCACATCATCTGGAAACTTGTTAGAATTGCAGATTCTGAAGCTCCACCCCAGATTTCCCCAGTCAGAAACTCTGGGGGTGGGACCTGGGAATTTGTGTTTTGATGAGCCATCCGAGGGATTATGATTGGCGGTTTTTTGGTTTGTTTTAAACATTATATCTATCTGTTTGTCTATCTATCTATAAGTATAGTTGATTTACAATGTTAGTTTCAGGTGTACAGCATAGTGATTCAGTATCTTTATAGGTTTTACTCCATTAAAAGTTATTGCAAAGACTTCCCTGGTGGTCCAGTGGTTAAAAATCCGCCTGCCAATGCAGAGGACGTGGGTTCGCTCCCTGGTCAGGGAACTAAGATCCCACGTGCCGCGGGGCAACTAAGCCCACGCTCCGCAACTACTGAGCCCGTGTGCCACAACTAGAGAAGCCTGTGCACCACAACGAAAAAGATCCCACATGCTACACGAAGATCCCGTGTGCCACAACTAAGACCCGGTGCAGCCTAATTAATTAATTAATTAAAAGTTATTACAGAATAAGGGCTATAATTCCCTTGGGAATTTTATATATATGTATATATATATATATACACACACACACACACACATATATATATATACACATATACATATATATATATAAATAATATATCCTTGTTGCGTGTCTATTTTATTTTTTATTTTTTTGGCCATGCTGCACAGCATGTAGCATCTTAGTTCCCCGACCAGGGATCGAACCCATGCCCCCTGCAGTGGAAGCACAGAGTCTTAACCACTGGACCACCAGGGAAGTCCCAATTTTATACATAGTACTTCATATACGGTGCATTTTAAAGTTTGAGGACCATGGTGTTAGAGCAGCCACATAGAACATCAGGGGCTTAGGCAGGCAGCAGCTGCAACTGTCACAGCCCCTCTTGGGCTGGCAGTTCACAAGACCAGTTCCTGGAGATCTGCTCACAGGTGCCGTGGAAAGAGCATGTGCCAGAGGGACCTGCGTTCAAATCTTGCCTGCCTTGTGGGCAAGCTGATAATGTCTTCAGGCCTCAGTTTCCTCATCTGCAATAGTGTTAACACCGGTGCCTCAGGATCATTGTGAAGAGGAAATAGAAGTGTGTGTGTGTGTGTGTGTGTGTGTGTGTGTGCGCACATGTAGTAATAATAGCTGTTATTACTTAGAGCAGTAATGATGGGCCTGTTTTAAAACATGCCCTGTCCCTGGTGGGTCTGCGTCCTGCTTTGATACATAGAAGCAGAGAGAGAGTATCAGTTGTTCTGAGTGGCAGGAAAACACCTATTATGTGGAAATAAGCTATTCCTGGCCTGTCCTTAATCCCAGGGGACCCCTGCCAGGTGTCTTCCTTTGGGGCTTGTTACCTGTGTTCCTTGGTGCTGTAATAGTGCCATGGAGGAGATGGAGGTTCACCTGGGTTCACTAACTCACCTGGGACTACACAGCTAACAGGAGCGGTGCCAGGGTTTCAAACCTAGGGCTCTCTGACTCTAGAGCGTGCTGGGAGACGCAGTGTGTGTGGACCCTGAGTGTCCCTGCACATTCGTGCTGAGTATTCCACGAATGCAAGGCTCTGGCTGGGCTTTACCCAGGCGTCGTCTCAGGGCTGAGTTTGCAGTGAGCAACCTCAAGGGATGAGGTGACGTCCTCCTTCAGACAAAGAGCAGGCGTGCTTCTGCCACTGTAGAAACAGTGAATGCTCCAAGCTCAGTGTTCCTCCTTGGTACTGTAACTCACTGCATGGGCAAGCATCTGTCGTGGCCCTTCCTGGGGAACTGACTTCAACCACCATGAAGCTCTGCTACTGCTTTTGCTGTGAGTAATGAAATCCTTTGTCTCTGACCTAGGAGTCTTGTGTCTTCTGCCAGCCTCCATGAAACAGGCTAGTGTGTTAGCTTACGAGTAGGGTAAGACCTCAGACCCTGCATAATTCTTGGTTAAGGTTAAGAGCCGTAACCACTTCCTACTTGCCTGGTGGTGGACGCTTTGTGTCGTACTAAGTTCCGCATCCCTGTATTGGCTCTAGCAGAGACCACCAGGCTTGGTGCAGCAGGCTGGAAGAATGCTGGAAGCAGGATTTCCCTTCCAACTCTGAGATTGCACGGTTTCCAGGGGCCTGAAAATATGAGCTGAATGCCTCTGAATCCCCCAGCCCCTCCCCACAATGATACAATGAGCTTGCCTCGGCCCTGTTTTGAAAGCTGCACCCTCCAATCAGATCCGGACTTGAGCAAATGTCTTTCCTGTGCTGCATGTGAATCAAGTGAGCCTTACCTTGACGCACTTTGGCGATCAGTCCCCAAGGGGACTACATAATCTCCTCCCCGGTACACAGTGAGTTCGCCCCAGATGGGATACCCTCGGCGCTGGCTCTGGCTCTGGTACTGCCAAGCCTGGGAAAAGTCATTGCTGTTATTGAGGATGGAGGCATTCCAGCCTACCCCATAGTCTGACAGGTCTTCAATATCCAGGGAATATGGCGCATGGCATCCATCAAGAGAAGCCTGCAGCTGCAGGGCAAGAGCGCAAGAGCTTTCCTGGACCCTCACTTGGTGAATCTGGGCACTGCCAACCAGCTTGGAGTTCCCATCAGTGATAAAGCCTGGAGATGAGAAACAAGTGGGTAAATCTAGCCATCAACGTCATCTTAACACATCCCAAGCTTTCTGGCCTGGATGCTAACGTGAATTTCAGTGTACCCATTGTAGAGTTAGCCAAGAGAAGTTCATGGCCAACCACAGACTACATTCAACCATTCGTGACCATCTCCCCACCTTGGACCTGGTCTACTTCTTGCATAACTTCTCCTGGGGAATGGCAACTCCTACCCAGTCATCGACTTGGAGACCATTTATGTCCTCTCCCTCGATGCCCACATCCTAAGGGTCAGCGAGGCCCACCAATAGTACCTCTTCAGTGTTGTCTGCACCCACCCCTGTCTCTCCATCACCTCTGCCCCTCATCCCTACATCAGTCGCATCATTTTTGCCCAGCATCCTAACTTACCTACCCTCAACTCCAACTTCCACATGCAGCTTATACCGCAGATTTGATTATGTTACTGCCTCACCGAGAAGCTGTCAATGGCTCCTCATTTCCTTAAGCATAAACTATGAGCTTCCAGAGCCTTCATGATCTGGCCCCTGTTCCTCTCTCCTGCTCTGCTTTTCGTGGGTCCTCAACTCCTACCCTACACTGAAGGCGCACTCAACGCTCTGTAGTTCCAGGAAGTATAGTGCCTCGGTGTTTCAGGCTTGCCTTTTCTCATGTTGTCCCTTCTGCCTGGCACACCATTTCTGCCTGGCCAATTCCTGCTCAGTTATCTAAGATGGAGGTTCTCTACTCTGCATCCAGGGAGGGTTAGGGACCCTCAGAGGGTCTCTCCTTCAAAGCATATGGCTCTGTGGTTATTGGTTCTCTGTGAGGCTGAAGTTGACAGTGACCCACAGCTGTTCCCGGAAAGGAGCTGACACACGTCCTGGGGTGGGTGGACAGTACCTGGGTGATGACTGTCCAGGTTGCTCACGAGGGTGGTGCTGGCCCACGTGAAGAAGTCCTGAAAGCCCAGCATGGCTGAAAAGCTTCGGATGAAGCTGTGCCCAAGGTGTCTGTTGAAGTGGTAGGCGCTGGGGTCCCCCTGCCCGTAGGCCACCAGCAGCGGCATCCACAGGGAGCCCAGGTGTGCTGGGAAGGGAGGCACAGCCCCTGGTCAGGCAGAGGCCCCAACTCCTACCAAGTCCAGGGCAGGAACTGGAAAGGCACGTGGCTCAGAACAGTTGAGTTCTTGTAGACTAGCCACTTGCCCCTCTGGTGACAAAGGAATCAGTTCTTATAGGGACAGCAGAAAGGATTAAAGTTCACAGGCCATGAGCCTTCTGCCTGGGTTCAAATCCCAGCTCTCCACTTCCTATCCATGTGCCCTTCGCAAGTGACTTCACCCCTCTGTGCCTCACTCTCCTCGTCTGTGAAGTGGGGATAATTCTGTCACACAGGGTTGTGATGAGGGAGTCAACAAATTAATATCTATAAAGCACTTAAAATAGGGCCTGAACGGACTTCGTGCTGTGTGAATGTTTCTTAAATAGAATTTTTTTTAAATGGGGCTCTGGGGAGTTCCCTGGCGGTCCAGTGGTTAGGTCTCAGAACATCCACTGCAGGAGGCAGGGGTTCAATCCCTGGTCGGAGAACTAAGATCCCACATGCTGCATGGTGTGGCCAAAAAAAAAAAAAGGGGGGGGGCTCTGCCATGTTGCAGTGCTGAGCATAGAGCAATAAAGATGACAGACGTGTTCCCTGCCCTCATGGAGCTCACCTGTAGACAGGTGAATGTGACCTAAGGGCCCATTAGGTACAAAGATTTAGTTTAGGAGGCCCGACATCAGAATCATGTTGGGGGATGCAGAAAGTTACTGAACCAGAATCTCTGGGCCTGGGAATATGCATTCTGGCACCCCTGCTCCAAGATGACTTGTTGGGGTTCTGCCCACATCCGTCTTGTTCTTCATTCTGTACATGCAGCTCCTACGCAAGCTCCGCCGCTCTGTGGTTTGGCCACATGGGCTCCCCGTGGGAGGGCAGGCCAGGGCTGCGGCAGGGTCAGCGCCCTCCTCGGAAGCAGCCCTCACCAGTGACCTGGTGGGTGGCAACTAGGGGGTATGTACTACGTTTGCCCCTCGCACGGTCTCAGCAGGACTGAGCCCCAGTTGCCCACGTGGAACCCACTCATCAACCACCTTCCATCGGCTTCCTTCTCTTTCCCTGCACTTTTTCCTACCAGTGCTTCTCAGGATCGCCTCCCAAACCAACTACTTGTGCCCAGATCTGCCTGTGGGGGAACCCAGACTAAGACACACAGTGAGGTTTGAAAGCCTCTGGTCCGCGGGCCAGAGGAGCCTCTCTGACGACACAGCCTTTGGGCTGAGAATTGAAGAATAAAAGGAATTAACCAGAGGAAAAGGCAGGGAGGAGGGTGCACACATTCCTGGCAGACTAGATGCCACAGGGCCTGGGTCAGGAGCTGCAGGACGCAGTGTCACTGGAGCTTAGGGCACAAGGGGCCGAGAGAGGTGACCTGGGTGGGTGGAGCACAGCAGGGAGTTTGGACGTTATCCAGGGACCTGGAAGAGCCACGGAAGGATTTTAAGTTTAGGGGAGAAGCTGGGGCAAGTAGATATCTGGGACGATGGGCCCAGAAGCAGTGTGGGCCTGTCAGAGATTGTACCACATCTGCTCAAATCTATGTTGAGAACCAGCGAGTGGGAAGGTTGCTCGTAAGTAATCTTGGCTGCCTACCCAAGATTTCTCTGATTATGGCAAATGCTTTCTGTTCCTTGAGGTGGGTGGTTTTCGTCTTCTCAACGTCAGAGGCCCGAGGCTTCTGGTAGATGTCCCTTCTGCTGTTTCTTTGTGCTCGGAACAAGGCAGAGGGGTCTGTGAAAGCAAGGGCACAAGGACAGTCCCCCAAATGGGCAGTGGAACCAGCTCGTACGTTTGCAACCAAGAGACTCCCCTCACCAGGTACAACGGGATCCACTGTTCCTCCTCCTTTGGAGCCATTTCCCAGCGCTACCCTCCATGCCTCTGCCCGTGCTATCCCAGTGCTCAGAATTCCGTCCCTTCTTCTCCAGCTGGAGAATTCTCATACTGAAAGCACACATGCCTTCCTCACCTGAAGTCTTACTGATTCCTGGATGCTGTCTTTCTGTGTTCCTGAACTCTAAGATGGATCCCAATGCTTCCAAAACTTGGAAGGATGAAGGTAACTAATATCTCAAAGTCCTGTTATATCTAATTCCAAGTATCTTCTTTTTCAAACCACCTTATTGACCTATAATTTTCATAATTTCACCCGTTGGAAGCCTGCAATTCAGTGATTTTAGTAAATTTGTAGAGTTGTGCCACCATCACCACAACCTAGTTTTAGAACATTTCTGTCACCCCTAAAGGTTTCGTCATGTCCCTAAAATTGGTCTCTACTCCCACTCTATCCCCACCCTTAGCCCCATTAATTTTCTTTCTGTCTTCATGATTTTTTTTTCTGGACTTTTCATATAAACGGAATCATATGTACATAGTTTCTTGTATCTGGCATCTTTCACTTAGCATAATGGTTTGGTGTTCGTCCATGTTGTGTATATTAGTTAGTTTCTTTTTCTTTTTCTTTCTTTTTTTTTTTTTTTCTCCCACGCCACATGGCTTGCAGGACCTTAGTTCCCTGACCAGGGATCAGACCTGGGCCCCCTGCAGTGGAAGCTCAGAGTCCTAACCAGTGGACCGCCAGAGAATTCCCTGTAGTTAGTTTCTTTTTATTGTTGAGTAATATTCCGTTGTGCGGACATACTACCTTTTGTTTATCCATTCACCTGCTGATGGACATTTGGAATACTCCTAGTTTGGGCTATTAAGAATAATGTTGCTATGAATGTGTTGTGCCGACATATATTTTCATTTCTCCTGGGTAGATTCCTAGGAGTGGCTAAATATCTTTTGACTGTTACAAATGAAGCTTCTGTGAACATTTGTGTACAAGTTCCTGTATGAAAATAATTCTTCATTTCTCTGGGATAAATGCCCAAGAGTGTAATTTCTGGGGCGTATGGTAAGCCCATTTTTAGTTTTGAAAGGAACTGCCAAACTGTTTTCCAGAGTGGCTGTACCATTTTACATTCCCACCAGCAACGTAAGAATGCTCCAGTTTCTCTGCATCCTTGTCAGCATTTGGTGTTGTCACTATTTTTAGCCAGTCTGATAGGGGTATATTGACCCAACTATCCTTTGGATCCATGCCCCTCTGTCCACCCCCACTGCTAATGCATGCCATCTCTAGCCTGGACCATTTCAGTAGTCTTCCTACTGGCCTCCGCACTTCTACTTTTGACCCAATACCTCTGGTCTCCAAGAGCAGTCACAAAATCGCAAATCCGATCATGCTGCTCTCCTATTTAAAACACTCCAAAACCCTGGCATTGCCCCAGGCCCTACAGGGCCCTGCATGACCTGCTCCCCATCCACCTCTCTGCCCTCATCTTGAAGCATTCCTTCCATGCACACACAGCTCCCCATGCTCTGGCCACCCTGTCAGTAATTGCTATAAAATGACAAGCTCTTGTCCCACCTCAGGGCCTTTGCACATGCCCAGTGTTCAGACCCTCCCTCTCCCATCCTCTAGGAGCCACCCTCTTATTCTACCCCCTCATTCTCTCTTACAAGTTGTGTTGTGCATTTACTTGTTTAATGTGTCTCCCCAGATGGGCTGTTCATTCCAAGAGCAGCAACCTGTTCCATCCAGTCAGTGCTGTGTTGCCAGGGCTGAGGCTGAGAGTGGGGATTGACTTCAAATGGGCAGGAGGGAACTTTTGGGGGTAAGTTCCAAAAAGTTTTGGGGGTAAGTTCCAAAAAGCTGTTCTAAATCTGAATTGTGGTGATAGTTGCACGACTCTATAAATTTACTAAAATCAGTAATTATACACTTACAATGACTGGATTTTATGTAAATCATGTTCCCAAGCCATTGTATTGCCTGGCACACAGAAAGTACTCCCTGGATAATTGCCAAAGGAATTACTGAATGAATATTTGATAAGTCAGGAGGCTGTCGTCTCTTTGGAGAAAAATTATTCTTTTGACTTGGGAAGATGGTTTTAATGGACTTTTTGGATCTACAAAGCCAAATCCCTATTGTAGGGCAGAAGAATACAGTCCCATGAGGAGGTCACCACACTGCATGATGATGTAGGGATGTGGGCTTTCGTTTGTTCCTGTTTTACTTTCCCTGAAAGTCAAAATCTCTGTATAGACTATTAGAGTGTTGAATCTGTTCTGTTTGCTTGTTTGTTTTTTGTAATTCTCTTCTTGGGGGCACGCTCAGGAGTTTTGGCTGGGAAGTGAGAAATCGGGTTGGGGGGGAGAGGGCTGGTCATGGGCTCCTCTGACCAGTCAGCATGGCTGTGTTCCACTAAAACTCTTTACAAAAACAGGCACTGGGCTAGATTTGGCCCCCTGGCTGTTGTTGGCAGACCTTTGTCTTAGAACCCTAATTATAGCTCCCTCACCCCCCATTCACACACCCCACCCACACAAGCTTGTCGTTTTTTGGTTGTCTAATGACCTGAGCCCTGGCGAAGAAAGCTGCTTGCTTGGGATTACACAGAGGACGATGGTCCTTGAAGAACGTGGACCCCATAGTGCCTCTTCATGCTTAGGTGTCAGAGAGAAGGGCTCGGATAGGGGAGGAACAGGTTGCCCAAGAGACAGAGGAAGAGTCACTTGTCCCTGGATGGATTGGGGGTGCTTCAACCGTCAGGGTGAAGGCTGATGGGGAGGGAAGGTCTGAGGCCAGGACCACCCAGTGGCTGGGCTCCACGGGGCTTTCTCAGCCTCGTCAGGTTCCAGGCCCCTGCCTGCACCCGGGTACCATTACCTGGGCCAGAGAGACATCCCAGGAGGGGGACCACAGGCTCCTCTTCGTCCTCCACTCTCTTCAACACCAGCGCAAAGAAAGCAGCGAACCCCAGCACCTGGAAAACACCCACTGTGAACCCCAAGCCTGGGTTGGAAACTCCCTATCAACTCCTGGTCTGAGCTGGGGTGGAATGGGAGCCACACTTGTGTCCTGGGCGCAGGAGCCATGCTCTGGGGAAACCATCCTCTGCAGAGAGGGGACGTGGTCATAAAGGGTCAGGGGCAGGGCTTGCGTGCCTGGCCACCAACCAGGCAGAGACAGGCCAATCCTTGAACTCACCCTGCTTCCGGCATTCTCTGAGCCCTCCCACCTGCTGGTCTCCTGCTGCTCGGCCTCTCTCTTAACCTCTCAGCCTGGTGACTTACTAGCATAGCGGGTTATACCTGCCTCCTCCCTCCTTCCCTCCCTCCCTTTCTTTCTGTGTTAAGTAATTCCTTCCATTACACTGTCAATGCACCTTCAGTGCACAAGCACAGTAGGATTCTGTGGTTTGACTGGGGAACAAAAAGGTTCAGGACTCTGTTCTTAATATTCTCAGACTAGATTGGGGAAGGTGTCAGGAGCTGTTTAAGTCTCTGATGAAGGCTGTTCAGGGCAGAATGAGGGTGGGGGATTCCGTGCTGCCTCGTAGGTGGAAGGAGTTTCTCTAAATATTCCCTCACTTCTTTCTGCAGCTCCCCCGACACAGTATTCCTACTGCCTGGCTCCTTCCAGGCAGGGCTCAGGGTCTCTTTTTTTCTTTTTTTAAACTTCATGTCCTTGGCACTTTTATGATCAACCTGGGGCAATTTTTATTTTATTTTATTTTTATTTATTTATTTATGGCTGTGTTGGGTCTTCGTTTCTGTGCGAGGGCTTTCTCTAGTTGCGGCGAGCGGGGGCCACTCTTCATCGCGGTGCGCGGGCCTCTCACTGTCGCGGCCTCTCTTGTTGCGGAGCACAGGCTCCAGATGCGCAGGCTCAGTAGTTGTGGCTCACGGGCTCAGTTGCTCCGCGGCATGTGGGATCTTCCCAGACCAGGGCTCGAACCCGTGTCCCCGGCATTGGCAGGCAGATTCTCAACCACTGTGCCACCAGGGAAGCCCTCAGGGTCTCTTTGACTCTCACTGCTCTCTTGCGTGATTTTACATTTTCAGAAATAGGAGCGTATTTCCAGTTCATGCACACATTTAATGGCTTGGTGTTTTTTTTTCTGAAGGTAAAGTTTGTGTAAGTTGCTGGCCCATCTCACAATCAAAAGCATCCTAGACCTGAGGAAATAAGATATCATTCCTATTTATACATGTGGCCTAAGGGCAAGATATTTTTGTGACCTTATCCTCTTAACCTCAGGTTTTCTCATCTGTAAAATGGAGGTGAGGCTCCTCCTAAGGGTGACTGTGATGATGAAATGTCCGCATCTGGCCCTGAGGGAGCGTGGGTCATCCTGGTAATTACCTTCCTGCCCCAGGTCCACCCAGAAGTGGTGCTCCACGTGGGTTTGTTGAATGAATAGATTGAATAGATGAAGGAGTTGCTGAAGCCTAAGAACTGGGCAGCTGGCAGGAGGGAAATCATGGGCGGAGGGAAGGAGGGCAGGAGGGCAGCCACTTAGGGGTCCTGACCTTCAGGGGCTGGGTGACAAACACACTCTCCACGAAGGAGACGGCCATGGACATGAGCCACTTGAGGGGGCTGGCCAGCCCGTAGTGCAGGCCGTAGAGCATGGTGAAGAAGGCTGCCACCAGGAGCCAGCCCACCAGGACACACCACCAGGGGAGGCCTCCAGGGGGCTTGCTCGCCTGCAGGGAGCTGCAAGAGAGGATGGGTGTAATCACGGGGGCACCACTTGGGCTCCAGTTCAAACCCTGCCCCAACCCTACCAGCTGCGTGACCTTGGCCAAGCTCCTTGACCCCTCAGACCCTCACTATTCTCCTCTATCCTATTCTGTATTCTATCCGGTACACATACATATATTCTGTTGAGGTCACCTTTATTCAGTGCTTACTAGGAGCCAGTCCCCATGCAAACTGCTTTATACGGGTTTTCTCTGTTATTCCTCATGGCAAGCCTAGAAGGCTGGTACTTAAGTTTTTATTATGAAAATTCCCCATTTTACGGGAATCAGTGAGTACAGTGAACCCTCATCAACTACTCTGAACAACCATCACCTCCTTGTCAAACGTGTATCATCTATCCCCACATGCTTTCTTTTTTTTCTGGAATATTTAAAAATAAATTTCGTACATAATATAAAATCATCACCAATTATTTTAGAATACATCTCAAAAAAATGGTCATTTTTTCGCTGAATTATGGTGCTGTTGTTGGGGAAGAAAAAAAATTTCCCTCTACCCTTTCTAGGTTCTTCTGGCTGGTCTAAATTAACACGAGACAGATTAACAGGAGAAAAAGAAATTTAATTACATATGTATAGGGGCTCCAGAAGAATATAAGGCTCAAGGACAAGTTAGGCAACTGAGGGTTATGTGGCATGTCAGAGAAAAGGGGGCTAGGGGTTTGGGACCTCAAAGGGGAGGAAGGCAGTTCATATGGAGATGAAAGCAAATGTTTGGTAAACAAATGTTTGCTATGCCAGCAGTGACGATGGGACCCTGGAGAAGACTTTGGTCTCCAGGCCCTTCCACGTTTAGCCCACATGCTGCTCTTCATGGACCAGGCCCTTTTAAATTCTTCTTAGGTTTGAACCAGGAGATAGGCATTATCATTCCCATATTACAGATAAGGAAACTATGGCTCAGAGAGGATGAGGGGCTTGTCCAAGGGTGTGCAGCTAGGAAACACCCACGTGAAAATGGTTATAAACTGTAAAGTGCTGTACAAAGGGCTCTAACCAAACTGTAAAGTGCTGTACAAAGGGCTCTAACCGTCATCTGGCAAAATCACCCTGTTCAAAGTCCTCTTCCCTGAATTTGTGCAGTCCATAATCGCTGCTTCTTGGGGAGATCTGGATGAATAACCTTCCGAGGTTGGCCGGGATGTGCTCTCTCTGCAGGCCCCAGGCTGGGAGCATCCAAGGGAGTGTATTACCTGGAGTGTGCTGGGAGTGGGGGTTCTGGGCTGTCCCCCCAGGCAGCCCTTCAGGGTCTGCAGCTGCCCCAGTGCCTGGGTGTGGCTCTGGCACCGGGAAAAGCCCTGGGGCTCCCGCAGCAGCAGCTCTTGCTCTAGGTGCTCCAGCTGAAGGTAGAGACACTGCCTGTAGGCACTGTCCTTCAAGCCGCTCTTGGGCCCTCCTCAGGCCTGGGGCACTGCATTTTTTTCTGGAGGACAAGGGAGAGAAAGAGCATCAGCTGGTGCTGAGTGACAGAGCAGACCGCGTGCAGTAGAAACAGGAGTGTTAGTGATGGCTTTCTTGTATCGAGCGCTTACTGTGTGCCAAACCATGAGGAATCTGAGGTTCAGAAAGATGGGATACTTGGCTCATACGGTCAGTTAGGATTTGAATGTTCCTCTTTTAGTCTTTTATCAAGGGCATTTTCAAAATTTCCTTACACGTAGAAGAGACAAGAATAGTACACCCATTGCCCTCCTGCAGCAATTACCCACATTTTGCCAATCTTGTCTCGTCTCAGCCCTCCAATTTTTTTTTCCTGCAGTACCTTAAGCAAATCCTAGACATAATGTTCTCTCATCAGCAAATATTTTAATATGTACAAGATTTGAATTTGAACCCAAGTTTGCCTGTTGCCAAAGATGGTTTAAGTCTTAATCTTTTGTTTTTAACATTTTATTATGAAAAAATTTAAATTACAAAATAAAGAGAATGATGAGATGAACCTATACCCATTGCTCAAAATTATCACCTCATCCTGTCACCAATCCTGTTTCGCCTGCACCCCACCCACCCTCTCCATGTGGATTATTTTGAAGTAAATTCCAAGCCCCATGTCCTGAGACTAAATATTTTAATATGCTTCTATGGAAGAAAAGGACTCCTTTTAAAAACAAAACCACAGTGTGTCATTATCAATTTTTAAAACAATAATGATAGTCCCTTAATAGCGTGAAGCAACCAGTCAGTGGAGAAGTTTCCCCCCCTTATCTCTGAATGTTTTTCGTTTGTTCAAATTTCAGTTTCCTTAAGTTTTTTTTTTTAAAAAAAACAAAGGTGTTGGGCTTCCCTGGTGGCGCAGTGGTTATGAATCCACCTGCCAGTGCAGGGGACACGGGTTCGAGCCCTGGTCCAGGAAGATCCCACATGCCGCGGAGCAGCTAAGCCTGCGCACCACAACTACTGAGCCTGTGCTCTAGAGCCCTGAGCCACAACTACTGAGCCCACATGCCACAACTACTGAAACCCATGCACCTAGAGCCCATGCTCTGCAACAAGAGAAGCCACCGCAATGAGAAGCCCGTGCACCACAACGAAGAGTAGCCCCCACTCGCTGCAACTAGAGAAAGCCCATGTGCAGCAACAAAGACCCAACGCAGCCAAAAATAAATAAACTAATTAATTAATTTTTTTTTAAATTGATATTTAAAAAATACCCAAAAAAACAAAACAAAAAAAAGGTGTTTTTTGTTTTAAATTACAGAGGTAATGCATATTCATTGCAAGAAAAAGACTAATTTGAACCTTTTCATTATTCCCCGAGTGTTCTAAGGGAAGCTTGGACTCTCCAGGTTGAACCAGGCCTGAGTCCCTGGACCCTGAGCTGGGAGGCCGGTGCCCAGGGGCACATTCTCCTGGGACAGGAAGGGCCCAGGTCTGGCCAGTGTGCATCTTCACAAGGGGTGCGTGAGACTGGATATAGAACATGGCAAAATGGAGCACCCTGACCCCAGGACCCCTCCCCACTCACCAGTGAGAAGTGAATGAGAAAATAACAAGTGATGTGGAGAAAGCTATGGCTCAGACCTGATGTTGGTAAAGACCTGGCAACATTGACTCTGACTCCCTCTGACTCAGGCCTCCTACCTCCCCCTCCCTCCTGGGCCTCCCTCACTGAAGCCACAGCTAATGGTTCCAGCATCAACAGCCTTCGTGTTGTAAGCGTTCTGGCAATGTTTCCGGAAGATACCATCATTTGCAATCATAAACACTTACTGAATCCTTGCTTTGTGTCAGACTCGGATCTAAGCGCTTCATGTGTCGTATGATCTCATTCAGTCCTCAGAACAAGCCAAGGAGCTGGGTGGATCAGCGCTTCCGTTTTATAGGGAGAGGAAATAGTCTCAGAGAGGTTAAACAACTGTCCAAAGTTGCACAGCTGCTTTTGCATCTGGGAGAGCCCCAGGTCTGGCCAACTCCAGAGTCCTTGTTCTAAGGCCCATGCTGTGAATGCCAAAGTCCCCCAAACCCCAAAGACCCCAAACAGGGCCAAGTGTCCAGCGTGGGCATCAGCAGAGCTGCTGCAGGGACGACCTTCATGGGCAGCCCAAGCCCAGCTCTCCAGGGCTAATCCTACAGAGCGGCTGGAACACGGGGGTCAAAGTAGGGCTGACCATGGGGTCCGCATAGGCCTGGCCAGGAGGGAGTGCTACAGTAAGGACTTGGGACCTGGTCTTGAGGACAGTGGCTCTCAACATCCTGTGTGCATAACAGTCACAAAAGTGACTGGTAAAAAATGCAGATTCCTGGCCTCACCTTAGAAAATTTAATTCACTGTATCAGAGGTGGCGCCAAGAGTTATGAATTCAAACTCCCCAATCTATAGACTCCATTTTTATATTCTAAACAAGGTTTAGACTGTGACCAGCCTTGTGTTTTAAAAATGGCAGCATTCTAAACCCACACCATCCAATATGGTAGCCACTTGCCACATGTGACTTTTTAAAATTAAAAAAAATTTTTTTTTTTCTAGTTCCCTGGCCAGAGATTGAACCCCGGCCCCCTGAGTTGGGAGTGCAGAGTCTTATCCACTGTGCCACCAGGGAAGTCCCTCGAAAGACATTTTCAAAGGTGTGTATCAATTGCAAGTGAGGATTGCAGGAGAAAGAGAAGGTGATTCTGAATTTTTAGTATTTCATAGGAATAAAGATTTCATAGGAATAACAAGGAAGAAGAACAGGTTTTTATGGGAAGATATATATGGTTTAGTTTTTTTTAATAAAATTAAAATAAAAAAATTTAGTTCCCTAGTCACACGAGCTACATTTCAAGTGTCAATAGCTACATGTGGCCAGTGGCTGCCATATTGGTCAGTGCAGATATAGACCATTTCTGTCACTGTGGGAAGTTCTATTGGACAACCTGATCTAAACACTGGAAGCAGCGATCTGGGTGGAAGATGGGCAGGAAAGGGGCAAGAGCAGAGTCAGAGAGACTAGTTCAAACCAGAATAATGTGCAATACATATGTGCAGCTCTTCACACAATTCATGATTTGGCCACAAGCAATGTGAAAGCAGTGCAAGAGATGCTTAGGGGCTAAAGAGCACATGGTTGGAGACCCTGTTGTGGGCTCGGGGGTTGGGTTGCTCCCCTGAGGAAGGGACACATCAGCCAAGAATAAAGTCTGAGTAGGCATTGGCCAAATGAAGAGAGGAGAAAGAACATTCTCGATCAGAGGACAAGCATGTGTGCAGGCCTTAGTGGGAAGGCAGCTTGGCGTTGTGTGGAGAGCAGGATGCCTGTGGTACTGCGAGGGAGGCGGTGGCGAGTGGTTGGAAGTGGAGGCTGGTGAGGGAGACCCCTGGTAGGACTTATTGACTCCCTAGTGATAGTGATACAGACGTGGCCCTCGGTCCTGCATCCACCTGGCTCCAACATGCCCCCTCTCGGCCCAGAAATGTTAGGACTCACCTTTCACTTGTACAGACCCAAGAGTGAGTGTTAAAGGGCCCCCTGTCTGGCTGGCTTCCTTCCAGAACACCTGCCCTGCTTTGTTCTGCTGACAGACGACGTCTTCCACCAAGGCCAGCAGTTGGTTGATGTCCACTGAGTTCGTGAAGTCCCAGCCCGAGCAAGGGGGTGGCACCTTCAGAGCTTTGAACAAGGAGCTGACGAGGCTCCACAAATCCTGCAAGTCACCCAGGGGGAAGGGGACGTGAGCTACAGGTGAGGGGGCAGCAGAGTGGTCAAGAGCACTTGCCCTGGGGCTGGACAATCTGGGTCTGAATCCCAGCTCTGCCTACTGAGACATGACGTTGGACCACCCTGAGCTTCTGTTTTGTCCCCCATAAAAATCCCTCTTCTAGGATTTCAACTGATACATTCCAGGCTGTATTCCTTGAAGTGTGGCGCACAGTAGGTGCTCAATAAATGCTTAACGTGTGCATGAATGCAGAGGGAATTCTTTCTATGTGCTTCCAGCCTGCAATCTGTTTGAAAGTATAATATTTTGTACATAGTAGGTACGCAAAAATGTGTGTGCATGTGTGTGTATATGTTGTAGGTGTTTGCGTGAATATTTATGTATGCCTGTGTGTACATGCATGTAAACATGCGTATGTGGTATGTGTGCACTTGTGTGTACATATATGTGTGCAGGTGTGTTTGCAGGTGTGCATATGTGTGTACATGTGCACACGTGTACATGTATGTGTGGGATGTATGTGGATGTGTACACGTGGCATGTGTGTATGCATTCATGTGTAGGTGTGTGTGTATGTGTACATGTGTGCACTGTGCAGATATATGTGTGTGTATGTGTGTATATGTGTGTACACGTGCACATGTGTACATGTTTGTAGGTGTGTGTGTGGTGTGTGTGAATGTGTGCATGTGTGGCATATGTGTATGCATGCATGTGTAGGTATATGTGTGTACTGTGTGCACATATGTGTATGTGCATGTGTATGCAGTTGACGAATCTGAGTGACTGATGCTGTCCGACAACATGGGTTGTAGGCCTCAAACCCCAGTCCCCACCCCCTTCTGCCCAGGCTAGAGCTCCCCACACTGCTGAGGTTGAGGACCCGCCTTGGTCACTGCTTCAGGTGTCAGAAGACCATCCTCCACAGGCTGCGGTGAGGGGGCCAGGCTGAGGGGGCCCCCCATCCCATTTCCCAGTGTTCTGCTCCTTGGTTACCCAAGGACGGGTGTTCCAAAAAATCTGAACGATCAGGAGGTTGATGGGAAACATGAGGAGTGAGCTCTCCAGCCCAATCATCACTTCCCGCCAAGTGAATTCGATTTTACCTGGGGCAGATGGAGGGAAGGGGTCAAGGGGAGAGTCCCCTCCCCCCTTCCAGAAGGTGGCTGTGCAGTAAGGGTTAACCTTGCCCAAAGAGAGGTCTGCCCCTTGAGTGGCTCCTGGGAGGTGACCACTAAGCCCTTGGGCTGTCCTGCCTCGTGGGTGTGCCTTTGTTTACCTGGGGTCTTGGGCCACTCCATATAGTCTATGCTAATAATGTGATTTATGGTGGGGGCCTTGGTTGCACCATATCACCTCAACCTCTGGAGGGGCTGGAGGCTAAGGTCGGCCATACTGGGGTCAGCCATGTCTATGTGAGCATGCCCCAATAAAAACTTTGGACACCAAGGCTCGGGTGAGCATCCCTGGTTGGCATTACTCCATGCGTGTTGTCACACATCATTGTCAGGAGGAGTGAGTGCTGTCCAGACTCCACTGGGAGAACATAACTGGAAGCTCCATGCTTGGTCTCCCATGGACCCTGCCCCACGTGCCTCTTCCCTTTCCTGATTTTGATCTGTATCCTTTCTCTAATAATTATGAGTGTAATGGCATTTCTGACTACTGTGAATCCTTCTAATGAATTATTGAACCTGAGGGTGGTCTTGGGACCTCTGGAATTGCAAAGCATTTCTGGGGCAGTGACAGTTCATGTCCACCAGCCACTAGCCCTGATCGCCATGACAGTGGGAGTTACCCAAGTCCATCTTTTGCTCAGCTGGGTCCTTGGGGACACCCCAGAACATGATGGTGGTCAGTATGGTGCAGAGGAGCAGTGAGAAGCAGCAGGACACCTGGTGGACATGGGTGAAGTTGCTCCAAGCTGAGCTGCTAAAGATGGAGTACCAAATGTGGCCATCCTGGAAGACTGTGGAGGTCTTCATGAAAAACAGGTGGGTGTGGACAGGCCAGGGGAGAGGGACAGGCATTTAGGGAGACAGGAATGGGGAGAAGCCTAATCTCTTTGGAGCAATCCTGGGATGAGAGGGAGGGATTTGTTTCTAAAACTCATCATCTGTTTTTATCTTTTATAGAAGAAATACGGCATCATAGTAGCATCACTTCAAGTTAATGATGGGGACTCTGGACAGAGCGGTTGGAACCCTAGACAGCCCTCTTACTACTGTGTGACCTCAGGCAAGTTACTTTACTCTTTGTACCTCAGTTTACTCATCTGTAAAATGGGGGTAATAACAGAACCTGCCTCACTGGATTGTTGAAAGGATTAAAAATGATAATTTTTGTAAAGCATTTGGCAAAGTAGCTGGCATATAGGTGAGTGTTCATCAGTGTTAGCAATAATTTTTGTTATAATTTTTTTTAAAGCAAGGACCATGACTTTTTTTTTTTAATGGGAATTATTTATTTATTTATTTGTTTATTTATTTTTGGCTGTGTTGGGTCTTCGTTTCTGTGTGAGGGCTTTCTCTAGTTGTGGCAAGCGGGGGCCACTCTTCATCGCGGTGCGTGGGCCTCTCACTATCGCGACCTCTCTTGTTGCGGAGCACAGGCTCCAGACGCGCAGGCTCAGTAATTGTGGCTCACGGGCCTAGTTGCTCCACGGCATGTGGGATCTTCCCAGACCAGGGCTCGAACCCGTGTCCCCTGCATTGGCAGGCAGATTCTCAACCACTGCGCCACCAGGGAAGCCCTATAATTTTTATATAATAATATATAACTCTAATGTTATTTGTTTTGTTATAATTAGAGCATTAGAGAATAGTGGTTAAAAATCCCAGGCTTTGGGTTCAGACTCAGTTTGAGAGAATAAAAATTGTGAGACAAGGTTTCTGAAAATGGCACCACATTCTCCTAAAGAATCTGTATTATTTCCCTATGAGTAGAATGTAGTTTAACCACAGGAGCTATTCAAAGGCCCAGATTCTGCTAAGAGTGTCCAGAGTAGAGATTCCCAGCTGCCGCCTGTCCTGATTGGTCAATGCCAGAACCCTCCAGGGTTGTACAATACTTTGTGACTCGGGGGTGTGCCGGTGGCCTGGACTCAGAGTGATGGTGCAGAAAGAGAGAGGTCAGTTGCCAGCAACAGTGATTGTCCATGTTATTCGTCTTATTCAACAAATATCTGATGCCCCTGGTGCTGTGTCCCAGGCTCTCTGCTGGGCACCAGGGATTCACAGGAGGGATGAGGAGCTTTTGCCTTCAGAGAGCTCCTTGCCGAGTTTCTAGGCATCACATGTGCTGATGCACTCGGAGATAATATCTGCTTCTGGAATTGAGTACTCAGTGTGAGCCGCATAGTGTGCCAAGCACATTACTACATCGTTTCATGGGACGTGGGACCCCCTATGGGGCAGGCACATTGAACTCGTCATTTTTCAGATGCAGAAGCTGAGACCTGGAGAGGTGCGGTGACGTATCCAAGGTCACGCAGCAAGTCAACAGCAGGCGTGTGGGACTTTGTGATCCGTGCCCACGTCTGTGTTATACCTGTGTTGGGGTCCAAGTCTCTCTGATTCAGACTTTTTCCCCCTTGGAGGCTGAGATGCGCACGGTGGCAGCTGGGAGGAAAAGTCGTCTTTCAGTAAATGCACTAGGAGCAGACTGAATGCCCATCCATAGGAGAGTGGCTGTGGGACATCCATTCTGTGGAATAGCACGCAACCAATAAGGAAAATTTGACCCAAACATACCCTCCTGGAAGGATGTGCGTGATATATCATTAAAGAAAAAAGGCAACATATTTAGAGTAGCATGCCATTTAAAAAGTTATAAAATAACGATCTGTGGTGTTGTGTGTGTGTGTGCACGTGCATGTGTGTACATTTGTATCTGCTTATTTGTGTTTGGGGATGGATGTGGAAGGATGCGCAACAGGAAAGGGGGTGAGGGAGTGAGTAAAGCAAGGGGAAACATGCTGAAAAATGCATCTAGGATAAAACAACATGAAGAAGAAGCTCCAGGTGGCCAGACGTTGAATCACCATTCAGATCAGTCTGTTCACTCATATAAACAATATTATTCTGTGACATTCGTAAGTAAATATGGATAAGTGTTCTATAACTGTTATCACCATCTGAAGATAATTCTGTCTTGGAGGGTCCATGTCCCTTCAGGGCCCTTTAATTGCAACAAGAAAAACTGGTTATTAATGTCACACACTCAGAGTTGCCCCGGCCCACTAGCTGAAATGTGCTTTTATTTGGCTGTGACTGAATTATAACGCAACTTCCCTAGAGATGAAAGAACAAAGTAAAGAGCATTTGCTTAAAAAGAAAAAATATAGTACCTGAATTGTTTCCTGTCCTGCTCTGTGGCCACTGGAAATACTTTGTCAAGGACAGTCTCCGACATCGATGGACAGCCACGAGTTGCAGAGGAAGTACCACTTCCGGTCCATTGCCAGGTCATGCACCAGCACCCAGCTCACGTACCTGGAAGGGACCCACACTTTTGAGGATAATGTGGTGGGGGGATGAGACTTCTTTGGACCCCACGAAGGTCCAAACCTGAGCCCAAGAACGAGAACTCTTGGAAAGAGACTTTGTATTTTTCTTCATTGCTCTTGGTGCCTTGATCAAAATGCCCCAATCAGTGGGTGAATTTGGCCTCATGTGGGGAGTTCAGCTAGTGTAGACTGCCAGCTTGGAGGTTGCCAGGTTTTCACAGATATGCTGCAAAAGTGTGCATTCTGAAACTGTGAACCCTCATGCAGGGCAGCAAGCCCAGGGTCACCGGGCTTTACAAGTGAGGAAGGCCAGGTTGTTGTGTGTACAGGGAGGTGCAGGCTTGAGCACACGAAACTCTGTCCTCCTGTGGGCTTCCATCCAGAGAATGAGCCTGCCGTCCATTCAGCACTTCGTGGCGATCATCTAACCTGATTTAGATCTTTGAGGCCCAGGGAAGAAATGAAATCATCTTGCCTCTGCTGGGAGGCCAGATCCAGCAGCAGTTGCTTTACAGGGAAATAAGAGTAATGATAACAAGAGGCATTCTTTATTGAGCATTTAGTGCACAATGGGGACTGTGCTAAGAAGCTCCTGACATGCATTTTCTCCTTTCGGGAAGGGTAGTCCCATCAGGCATGCCAGAGCCACCTCTGTTGAGGTCACGCAGCCTCCTGGGGAAGCTGACATCCCCAGTGACCTTTGGGTACAGAACCTGGGTGTGATCAAAACCCAGGCATCTCAGCCCAGCTCAGGACAGCTCTAGAGCCCCCTGTGTGGTCAGCTGAGCTGTCTGTGGGCTGCATCAAAGCTCTTCTCCTTCTGCCCATCCTGCCTCCTTCCCTCCCTGCCCAGGGGCTGATCCCAGGCACTCCTTGGATAAACAGCCTCCATATTCAACTCCATCTCAGAGCCGCTTCCCAGGAACCAACCCTACAGCTGAGGGTCTTAAAGCATTAATGTATTAGTGTTTTTGCCTTAGATGAGTCAAAGACAGTGGTCTAAATGCTGTGTTTTCCTAAAGCTGTCAGCCACCGAAGAGTGTTCAGTCTGGAGACCACCCATCTGGGTCACTAGTTTTGGCCTCAGACAGTGGGAAGGAGTCTTGGCTCTGAGCTTGCCAGCTGTGTGACCTGGGCAAGTCAGTTATCTTTCCCGAGCTTAGATTTTCCCACCTATAAAACAAGGATAATAACAGCGCTTGTCCCAGAGGGTCACTGTGAGCATCCAGTGAGAAAAGCACAGGAAGACTTAACTTAGTGCTCTGCAGAAGAGCTCTTCTTAGGTCTTCTCCTGGAGAATCAGCCCAATGTCTCATGTACTTTCCTCCTAGTGGGCAGAGTTTGTCTTTGCAATAGGCGTCTATCCCATTTTACAGATGGGGAAATGGAGGGCTAAATGACAGGTTGATGCTGCAGATGTGTCAAGGGAGGGACTAGCATTGTGTGGCCTGTGGACTGGTGGGCCTCTCTGACCCTTGGTTTCCTCATCTGTGAAATGGGGATCCATTCTGTGCGTCTCACAGAGGCTCGTGAGGATCAGCAAAGCAGCAAAAGCACAATGCCCAGCCTTGGACCTGGCACTTGGTAGGTCCTTGTGGTTTACCCTTCCCTGACTCACCAGGATGGCTGGTCCCCTGAGTTGTTATGCCATAGCCGCAGGCTCCTCAGCTCCCGCGGGGAAACAGGGTGGAGAGTAAGAAGACATCCACTCCTCCTCGCTCAAAAACCGGGATGTCGGGGTCTGACAGGTGGTGGGGCTCACTCTCTCCATCCAGGCCATATAGGGAGACAGTCCCCTGAAATCCAGAGACCAGTAGTGACCAACTCCGCGTGGTAACAGAGCCCCGTGTTTCACTGGAGGTGTTGAAAAACCAATGAAACCCAACAAAGCATGGCCTTTTCACCTCCTCTCCTCCCATCTTGGACCTGCCAGAGTTATTTTTCAGTTGTGTGAAGATTTAGGGGTGACACTATCTGCATTCACATCTTTGAGATGAGTTATACTCATAAAATGCTTCCTGGTGACCTTTTCAAACTTCTCGAGTATTTATTTGAAAGGGCCATAGGGCAAGAACTGGTTTTTCTCCCTAGCGATTATATTCTCAGGGCCTCCCAGAGTTCCCGGCATTGAGACAGGAATGAATGATGGCCCACTACTTTGAAAATACATATTCCCAGGCCCCACTCCAGACCTACCAAGAATACTGGGCACAGGGCTCAGGAATCTGTATTTTTCTGAAGCCATCCCGGTGATGGCTGGTGACCATGCCTGATTTCCTGAGCCAAAACCAACTACAGCAGATGACACCTGTGCTCCACTGACATCCATCACTCAGCCTCACCACTGTGGGGTTCCCATGTCCAACTGCCAGCAGCTGTGCCTCTTGCCCTGGGGGTTTCTTTGGCTGTTAGAGCAGCAGGTTGAAGGTAGCAGAGACCTGATGGCCCTGCAGGCCATTTTCCACCAATGACTGGTGGGGTTGGTGGATAACTAACCCAGTTCACTTAGTCAGTCCTCAGCTGGGATGACTTTGAGGCCCACATTCCTTACTGTTTTCCAGAGTTCCCCAGTGGGATTGGGCTGCAGTTGCCCACAGGGGTAATGGGTTTGATTATGCGCCCCTTATTTGTTCCTTCCCTTCCCCACCTGGCTTCCCACTCCTGTATGTGGTGTCCTGGGATCCCCTCTCAAATCAACTACCTGTGCTTGAATCCCTGTTTCAGAGTCGGCTTCTACAGCAGAGTCTCCACTGTAGACTTTCTCAGTCGGATGATTCCTTGCTCTGGGGCTGTCCTGTGTGCTGCAGGATGTTTAGCACCATCCCTGGCCTCTCCTCGCTAGGCGCCAGGAGCATCTCTTCCTGTCCCAAGTTGTGACAACCAAAACCACTTCCAGCATTGCTAGCTGTCCCTGGGGGCCAACCAGTTGAGAACCACTGTGCCAGGAGAACCGAACTAAGACAGTATCAATTGAAATGTGACTGCAACTCTCCATGAAGAGAAATGGCCTGTGGATCACAGATTTTCATTCTTTCTTTCCCTGTAAGGTCAGCTCTTCAGTGTCAAATGGAAGTGGGATGGATGTTTCATTAGATGGATGAAAGTGATTCCTGCATTTATTCAACAAATCGTTACTGAGCACTTACTCTGTGTTAGCTGGTTGAGGCCCTAAGATGCAGCAGTATCAATTTTTTTAATTTAAATAAAAATAACATAAATAAAAATAATAAGATATAAATAATAAGATTTTTAAAATAAAAAGTAAAATGTAAGTGGACACATGTCCTGCTCTCATGGAGCCTAATGTCATTTTTTAAAAAACAGGGACTTCCCTGGTGGCGAAGTGGTTAAGAATCCGCCTGCCAATGCAGGGCACACGGGTTCGAGCCCTGGTCTGGGAAGATCCCACATGCCGTGGAGCAACTAAGCCCGTGCGCCACAACTACTGAGCCTGCGCTCTAGAGCCCGCGAGCCACAACTACTGAGCCCACGTGCCTAGACCCCGTGCTCCGCAGCAAGAGAAGCCACTGCAATGAGAAGCCCTCACACTGCAACGGAGAGTAGCCCCCACTCGCCGCAACTAGAGAAAGCCCGCGCACAGCAACGAAGACCCAACGCAGCCAAAAAATAAATTAATTAATAAAAAACAAAAACAAAAAAACAATGGAGATTTCTCCGGGACAGTACACACAGTGCCTGTGGTTCTCAAACTGTGTTCCATGGAGCACAATTTCAGTGAAGGAAGCTTGGAGGCTGCTGCAGGGGATGCTGCAGTCTGATGAGTGATAGGGTTTGGCCAGACTTAACTAAGGATGCTGAGACATGACAGAGACAACCTGCTGTATGCTCCACAGCTAAACTTAAGGATTTCAGAGAATTCATAAACAAATGGAATTGTGTCCTTACTACCTCTAGTCAGCCTTCTCAGGGACAGATGGATGCCAGCTAATCAGTTTTCCTAAAAAATGTAATTCAAGGCTCATTTTCAAATGGTTGCCATTGTTTGTTTCTTTCCTTTCTCCCCTTTCTCTTAGAAATTCTGTTTTCCCCTTTATTCATTGATAACAGTCTACTGACTGTTCTTCATATGTGAGCACATTTGCGTGCAGGTAACCAGCTGTCTGAATTATTTTTTAGTAGGGTTAAATGAGAAGACCAGTGAGTACAGTACCAGACCCCAACTCTCCCTTAATCCACTCCTCCTTTATATTTTTAAATATTGGGGCTTAGGGTGTTATTTTGTCTGGCAAAAAAGATACTTTTCTCAAAAAAAAAAGCAAAAGTGAAAAAACCGTACAACAAAATCCACTGGGCTAACGTAACTCAACAACGGACTGGCAAGCGCTTTGCTGAGTGGGACGTGCGGATCAACCGAGGTGTCTTGCAGGTCAGGTACCTTTGAGGAAGTGGCTGCCCCCCTCCCGTGTCCGGTATAAACTGTCACCAGGTAGTGGTACTGGGCAAAGGGGTCATTGTCCTCCAGCACTGTGACCTTCACCTGGACAGAAGGATGGCATTAGGAGGGCTCTGCTTGGTGGGTTCATCCACCGCACAGCAGCCAAGAGTGAGTCGGGCATTCATGACAATTAAAGGGGGAAAGCAAAACTATGTATGCTATTGATTCATTCCATCAGGTGAGAACTGTTCTTTACAACAGCAGGGTTTTAAGTGAAAACCAAACTTTTAAAATAAAAAAGTACATTCAGTATTAAATATCACCCAAAGTAGTCAAATTGGAAGTGAACTTGGTATTAAGCTGAGAATGTTTGATGCTTGAGCTGATGAATGCAAACTCTGTTCATAAATAATTCCTCATAACCTTGGTAACCAGATTGTGCCTCTAAGGGAATTTAGAAGGAGTGAATGTTAAGTTGTTTTAGCAGAAAATAAATAGCTGGAGTTGGTCAGAGGCTGCAGGGCGCTCTGTGATGAGCTGCCCAGATCTCCTGTCAATGGAGGGCTGTTTTCCCAGTTGCCGAGGTGGTGTAGCCAGGGATGCAAGAGTCTCCTCTGTCAAAGTCATGCCCCATCCTGGAGAGGCCGATATCTAAGAACAGACCGATGCATTGCCCAGGATCAAGACCTGGGCTTCTCAACCCAACTCAGGACAGTTCTAGAGCTCCCCAAGCGGTCACCCAGCTGTCAGTGGGCTGCATCCCAGCTTGACTTCTCCCCCTGCCCATCCTGCCCCCTTCCCTCCCTGCCCAGGGGCTGATCCCAGGCACTCCCTGGTAAACACCCTGCATACTTAACTCCATCTCAGAGTCTGCTTCCCAGGAATCAACCTAAAGCTGAGGGACTTAACGTATTAATGTTAAATCCCTTGGGCAAGTCAAAGACAGCAGGATAAATGGGGCAACTATTACCTTTTTAGGTTTCATACCATCCTAACACCCTGAGAAGTATTGCTGTGTATAGGGACGGTAGGGAATGTTGAAAGTTTCAGAGCTTTGTGACAATGCATCCTTGTATTCATTTGTGTGCTCAGTCACTCATGAATGTTTATTGAAGGCTCCTATGTGTCAGATATGATGCCTGTATCAGAAAAATAATCAGAACTTTGTTGTCACAATTGGTTGCACAAATGGTTATTGTTTGGTCTCGTTTCTATCCTCAGACCTGACTTATCGTCAGGCAGATCTGGGTTTGAATTCTGGCCCCTGGGAGGGAGGTGGCTTTGGACTAGTTAATTGCCCTCTTTGCTCCTCACTTGCCTCCTCTGTAAAATGATAGAGGTGCTGTGCAGTAAAAGGTGAATTCAGCAGGCTTGGGTTATCCAAACCCCACACATTCCAAAGGATAGACTGGTTTTGGCCAGCTCGTGGAAGATAACCTCTAAGTCCTTGAAATAGCCTGCATGATAAGAGTGTCTGACTACGTGGGGCCTTGGGCCACCTCAGGCAGTATGTGCTAACGATGTGCTCTGTGGTGAGGGCTTTGGGCCACGCTCTATCAGTCTGACCTGGGCAGGGATGGGGAGCAGTGGTTGCTGGAGACTAACTAAAGTCAGTCATGCAGGCTCCATACCTGTGGGACTTACTCCCAAGAAAACCCTGGGCACCAAGGCTCAGGGGAGCTTTCCTGGTTGGCCGTACTTCACATGTGCTATCACACGTCATTGCCAGAAGAATTCATCTGTCCATAGGACTCCACTGGGAGAGGAATATTAGAAGCTCTTGCCTGATCTCTCCTGGACCCTTTCCTTTGCTGATTTTAATTTGCACCATTTTCACTATAATAAACCATAATCGTAAGGATAGTGGCTTTTTTAAGTTCTGTGAGTCCTAGCAAATCACTGAACTCGAGGGTGGTCTTGGGGACTCTCAACACAGTACCTTCCCCTTGGGGCTATCGTGAGCATTAAATGGGGGTAATACCTGGCACATAGTAAATTCTCAATAAGAGGTCAGTTTCATACTCCTCCTGATACTTTGACAAACAAGGACATTTTACTGGTCAAGAGGCTGAGGGGCCAGCTTACCTGAGATGACTCCAGGGGTCAAGGCCTGGATTTGCAGCTGGCCCCTCAGCTCCCCACCTGGGCTCCATCCCCTGGAGCCCCTGCAAGGGGACACTCCTGCTCCTCCCTCCTGCTCCCGGGGACTGTGCAACCTCACCTTGGCCTGATCCTGAGCGTCTTTCCTCCTTGCGCAGATCACCACCAGCACGTAGGCCACACAGAGGCAGCCCACGATGGTCACGACCACAGGGTTGTCCTCGAAGGTGGCAAAGAGCTCAGCAGTCTGGCGGACGTCCACGGCATTGGGCATCACCGGGAATGTGCTTCCAAAGAAGGTGAGGTGGTTGCAGAGGCGGTGTGTCTGGGAGGGGGTGGTCCGTGGTCCCACCTGCAGCCCCAAAGAGGCCCTGGTAGGAGTATTCAGGGAGCACATCCCCGCCCGCTCGAGCTCAAGGGAGGAGAACTATGAGGGGTGGCCACTGTCCTGGGGAGGGGCTGGGGAGACTGCTGGGAGACCAGCTTGAGGATTCCTTTGGGCTTTTTTACTTAGTTAAAAATTAATTTTAAAATGCAGAGAATAATGTCTATAATAAGCATCTTTGCACCTGTCATTCTCAGTGAGCAACTGTGTCCATCTTGCCAGTCTGCTTTGCCTTTTTTAGGTAAGAAGTATTACGGGTAAAATTGAAGTCCCTTCTGTCTGCCAGCCTCCAAAAGCAGCCATTATCACACATTTGGTGTGCATCCTTACTTTACATTCTCCCACCGGGTGCTCCTTCACTAGGCAGGTGTTTGTTGGGTGCTACTTCCAGGCCAGGCAATGGGCAAGGTGCTGAGAGGACATTCAGGGTGACCAACTCATCTCAGTTTGCCAGAGACTTTCCTGCTTCTCAAACTGAAAGCCCCCTTAGTCCTGGGCAAACTGGGGCAGTTGGTCATCTTACACTGAAGAGCAAAAAAAAGACGGAGGTTGGGGGAACCATGCAAGAAAAAGGGAAGGACAGATATTTAAATCCTAAGCTGGTGTCTCAGCACCAGGAAAAAATTCTCTAAATTTTACCCACCTTAGATCGAGGCACCTGCGGCCCCCCGTCCTGGGCTCCTGCTTTGAAGAGTCCCAGTCTAGCCGTCCTCAGGCTGCGCCCTTCCGCACAGGATGAGGAGTTGGGGGCGGGGCGGGGCATGCCCACCACAACACATACCACTCAGCCAGGACTAGGGCGAGGTCCTAGGTGACCCCAGGAAAGATCCCCCCCTTAAATTTTGCACTCTAGATGCCTCACTTGCCTTACCTAGTCCTGGCCCTGGGACGCCCACTTTTAGATGGTGGTTTGGGGACCTGGACCTCAGAATTCCCTGTTACAGGGCCTGCCCAGACCCATTCCTCAGGATCGTCCTTCTGTGGAGGACTGGCTACTGCTGTGGCCATCCCTGGGCACAAGGGTGGCAAAATGTGGGGAAACGGGGTGTGTAGATGGAACTTGGGCACGAGGTCCCTGGCGGTGTGGGGAATGCGGTTGGGGGAGGGAGGAGACAGGGATGAGGCAGGGCAGGCCTTCCCTAAAGCCCCCAGCCAGCTTGCAATCCACCCAGGGCCATTTGGTGGGTAAAGATTTAATTCAAACCCACAACCCAGCACTACCTTTTCATTCCAGGGTCCACAACAAGGTGGTAAGGTAGGAGGCAACAGAAAATACTGGCATGCGGAAAGTTCTGTGCCCAGCATCTGGTGAGGAAGAGCCCGCAGCAGCCCAAACATGCCCAGTAGGTAATTCTTTTACCTTTAACGAGCCACCAAGAGAGGCTGACCCCTCCAACAGCTATGGCATCAACTGCTTTATTGACAGATTTCACATGGGTCTTAGTTCCATGTTTGCTCACTGTTTCCCAATCCCGGTCAGCGTTTGGCATACAGCTGTGGGTCTTACGGGAACCCTGGGCACACCCAGGAGGGGTGGGGTTGGTTCAAAAGAAGAAGCCCAAGCAAGTACCAGTGACAAGACCATCTCAGCGCTGGGAGCCCAGGGACCAGACCTGATTTATGCCTAACACCTTTGCCCTCCTGGGTTTTCACAAAGACTTGGAGGACAGTGGCTTTCCCAGTCTTTTCCAGCATGAGAGTCCTTTTGAAAACCATAAATTAATCTGGAAAGACCAGAAAATTTTCATGAGATCCCCTTGTGACAGTAGTTTCACCTTTAGTATCCTTCAAGAAAAATGTATAAATAAGAATGCAGTTCTCAAACCCCTTGCAATAATTCTGCATTTACCCACCCCGATAAGGTCTGCAGTTTACAGATTTGGAACTTTCTTTAGTTATTTTGAGAATACAGTGGTGTTTTTCCATCCAAACTTGGTGATCCCATTTACTTATTTTTTTCCCCATTCACTTATTTATGATTCCTCAATGATCTCTGTATGTCTGTATCAGCATCTATATCTGTATCAGCATCTATATCTCTATCAACATCTATATCTATAATGAGCATCAGGTACACAATATTGGGTTAATATAATTTTGGCACTATAACACAACTCCCACATTCTTTTGTACACCCCACATTCGTGTACGTGTGCATTAGTAGCTGTATATTCTTAATAACATAATAAGCACCTGGGAACCCAGGACTCCACTCAAAAGCTAGGAACTTTCCAATAAGTTACGTTTAGCTAAGTGGTCCTCCCCCAATCTGTCCCCATGCTCCCCCTCAACCCAACTACATGCAGAATCCTATGTCCATTGTTTTCCTTGATTTCCATTTTATATAGTTTTGTCTCCTCTATGCTCAGAGTGTCTAACACAGCAATCACTTTAATCTGTGGAGCACCTACTATGTGCCAGGCACCACATTAAGTACTTTATACCCCTAACCTCGTCTAGGTCCCACCCTGTGGTAAGTGGCAGCCATCCTTTATCCCCATTTGCAGATGGGAAAGCTCAGAGAGGTGGGGTGCCTTGTCCAAGGTCACCTTGCAAGTACTGATGACGTGGGATTGGACCCAAGTCTGTTTGATGGCAGAGCCGGGCCGCCAGCCCCTGCACCATCCTGTTCTGAGCCCCCGGCCTCGGAAGGCAGCCTGCAGCGGGTATTCTGCCAGCAACGTGGGGATCGGACAAGCTTTTGGTAGCAAGGACTCTAAAAGGTTGCAGCACACCCAGGGTCTCGTTCACGAGGTACAAAGACCTGTGCTTCAGGTGTGGGGGACCCACTGTCTCTTGGACATCTCAACGTGCCTTCGTCTCTTCTTGGCACTTTGGGGGGGGCTCCCTGTGTGTGACAGCTGGAAGCAGGAGTTGACAAGGAAGCCAAAGATGCAGCAGAAACAAACCCGGAAGGAGCTTGGCTTTAAGTCCCCTTCTGTGGCTCTGCTGGGACCTGGCTTCTTACACTACTTATGACTGTTGTCATTGGACATATGTGCCATTTGCTTCTTGTCTGTGTCCTCTGCTAGACTGAAAGCTCACTGGTTTTTCTCATCATTGTATCCCTATCAGTTGGCCTGGCACCTGGTGAATATTTGTAGAATGAATGAAAGAAGGTATATGGTGTAGGGGATGGAGACAGGTGTGTGACAAATTTCAACTAGATGTGGAGGTGGCTGTTCTTGGGGAGGGTATGGAAGTGCAACAGAGGGAGACTGCAAACATCTGCCACGCAAAGAAGGTGGCATTGGATTGGGAGATCGAAGGGTGAATGGGAGTTTTTCAGGCGGGGTAGGGAAGAAGGGTGTCCTGGGGGAGACAGCAGCATATGCAAAGGCATGGAAGAAGGAAGGGGGACACTGATACCTCAGAGATGGCTTCTGATGGCCTCAGAGCCAATGTCTGTCACCAGGACAGTGTCATGGGCTTGGCTCCTTGGAGGCAGAGCTGAACTGCCCTGAGACAGGGATTTGATTGCAATTAGTAGGGCCACATGCCTCCAAGGGCTCTGTGAGCTCTGGAGAAGCAGTGCCTCACGTCGCTTAGAGCTTGTGCTCTGGGGACAGACCTGGGTTTGAGTCTCAGCTCTACCACCTTCTTCTTTGCTTCCCTTTCCTTACCTGGCACCCGGAGTTGTCCCAAGTCCCCTGGACCCCATCCCAGAACACACAATGGGACAGGAAGGTGGTGATGCGAACTGTGAAGTCCCTGCCGGGGGCCGGCTTCAGGTCAGACTGGGGGATCACAGTCAGGTAGTAGATGCCTTCTCCAAAATGCAGGTCCTCTGGGCTCAGGATCCATGTGGACAGCCCATCTGCAGGAAGGGGGGATCCGGGTCAGTCTGAAGCCTCATGGAAACTGGACTAACATGATGGGAGAGGGGCACCAAGATGCCTTGGCAGGGAATCCGATCCTGATGGCCGCCCCAATGTCCTAGGAGTACCCTCTCCTCCTGAGACCAGGAGCATGGAAGAAGAGGCACTCCCAAGTCAGGGTGCTGAGCACGGCTGCCAAGTCAGACTGACCAGGGCTCAAATTCTGACTCTGTCCCTTCTTGGCTGTGTGACTTTGGACCAGTTACTTAACCTCTCTGTTTTTATCTGAAAAGTAGAAATTTCATTCATCTTCATCCCCAAGGGCTATTATGAGGATTGTAATGAGTTCAGTTCTGTGGGTGCTTGTCAGCTTCTTCAGGGCATATAATAAGTGTTCACCTAATATCACCTAATAATAGTAATAATACCACCAACAAAAATACGCACTGAATGTAACAAGTGTTTTTTCTCTTTTTTTTCTTTTTCCCTATGGCCCTGATTCTCAAGTTTTAAGCTGGTCACATCTGCCAGGAAGCAGCTCAAGAAACTGGCTCAGTGCTGGGACTACCTGGAGCAGCCTTTGGCAGGAGGTGAGCTTGGGCGTTGTAGCTGGTCTCGTTGGGGTGCTAGCCGTAGCCCAGGCTGAGCACGAGTGGGATGTCAGGTCTGCAGTGCAGCTGGATCCCCAAAGCCACGCCCCCTGAAGCCAGGTTCACCCACAGAGCTTCAGGTCTGGTCAGGTTCAACACAGTTGGCTCACTGTGTCTTTCTGAAAGCCGAGGCAGCAGGATCTGTCATCAGAAACAGTCAAATCAAGGGTGTGCCAGGACGGGAATGCCAGTGAGCGTCAGGGCTGCTGGGCAGGGTGAGCCCCTGGGGACCTGAAATCCACCCTGTGCTCTGCTCTTTCCACTAGTTTCCAGGGGCTGCCGTGACAAATGACCACAAACCGGGTGGCTTAAAACAACACAAATTTATTCTCTTACAGTTCTGGATGCCAGAAGCCCAAAACCAGTCTCACAGGTTTTGCAGCCCTGCAGTTGGCAGGGCTAGTTCCTTCTGGAGGCTCCAGGGCAGAATCCACTTCTTTGCGTATTCCAGCTTCTGGAGGTGCCTGCAGTCCTTTGGCTCATGGCCCCTCCTTGCATCACCCAACCTCTTGCTTCTGTCATCAAATCACCTTTTTCTTTTCTGGAGTCAACTCCCCCTCCGCCTGCCTCTTATAAGGACCTCTTGATGACACTGGGCTCACCCAGATAACCCAGGATCATCTCTATATTTCAGGATGTTTAACTTGAATCACATCTGCAAAGTCCCCTTTTGCTATGTCAGGTGACATTTTCATGGCTCAGGGATGAGGATGTGGATAGCTTGGGGACCTTTATTCAGCCTGTGCTCATCAAGCTGTTCACCCCAGCTTGGGGCTGCATCTGCACAGAAAGTGCACAAGGGTGCATCTTTCTAGTTTGCACAAAGGTGGCATATGAACTAGTGGTGGTGTTGATCAAAGAGTGGAACAAGTAAGATTAAGTTAGGAGCACAGGCCGCAGAGGCACAGAGATCTCTCTTTGATCTTGGCTCTGCCCTATATTAACTCTGGGACCTCTGACCAATTAACAGACCACTTTGAGCATCAGTTTCTTTTCTTTTTTTTTTGGCCTCACTGCGCGGCTTATGGGATCTTAGTTCCCCGACCAGGGATCGAACCCAAGCCCTCAGCGGTGAAAACACGGAGTCCTAACCACGGGACTGCCAGGGAATTCCTGAGCCTCAGTTTCTTGTCATCAGTAGAATACATAGACTCACGGTGATTATTCAAAATGTTATCATATACAAAATACTGAGTCAAGTGCCAGATACACAATAGCGCTCAACAATTAGTTGCTGCTATTCCTCTGCTTTTACTCTTACGTTAGAATTTCTCACAACCACTCTCCATTTAATCAGCTCTCCAGATTAACTGATGCCCTCCATCCCCTTTTAAAAACAGACTGATTAATGCCCACCATGCACTTTTTATTTGCTCCTGGTGGCCCTCTACGGTAGACACAGGAATATGCCACCCAGCTCTTCCTTCCAGGAAGGACCTCCTACCCAGTCACAGGGAGTATGGTCATCAGACAGGCTCCAGCTCTCAGCTCCTTCAGGGTCTGCCCTGAAGAATTCATTACTTATATTTCCTAGGAGCGGAGGACCTGCCATGCCACGCAGGGCCACAGGGGAAGCACTCGGTCAGGATGCAGAAGCAGGCAAGGGGGAAAGCCTAGTCCACAGCTTTACTGGGGTTTCCACAGGAAAGGCAAGACAGGGCATAGAAAACAGCTTAGGATTGGCCAGTCTGAATAATTCCAGCAGACTTTGGCTATAAGGCTGGTCTCTAGTTGGTACCTGTGGCCCTGGGATGATTTGGGGCAGAGCTTGAATATTGGCCTGGTGAGTGAGTGAGATAAAGGGGGTGGTTGGGGTATAGACTCAGGACTGGTTGGTTTTCACATGAAAGGTGTGCCCTAGCAGAGCCCTTGCTCTCTCTGAGAGCTGGCCGGCCCTGGGAGGGGCAGTCTCTCCCCGCCAGCAAGATTTTTAAGATATCAAAACATCATAACATACAGAAGATAGCAAACACGATTGCTAGAGCCCTGGTGGCTGCTACTTGCTGCAGAGCCCCCTCTGGGTTGACTGAGCCTTTGTGGAGTCTGGATTGTAGTCTGACTTCTGTCCAATCCTGTTTTCTTTCTTCACTCTCCACAGGCGTTGATCTCTAGCAAGCATCTTGCACCACGAACACCTTCTCAGTGCCGGCTTCCAGGGAACACAACCTACGACATCTCCTCTCTAGTAATTCTGGCAGCCCCTCCTACCTGTCAGGCTGTATGCTCAACAATAGACAGTTGTGTCTGATCCCACACTTGCTAACGTCCATTGTACTGGTGATCGTAAGGGTCCATTTTGATGATAGCTCTCATAGAGTGATAAGTTGACAAAGTAGGAGTGTAAAAGAACTATTTGCATAAAAACTTAAGTTGAAGGCTTTGAGAAGACTCAAAGATGAGTGGGGACAAATTGTTATTGAATTAGTCACTGATGAGAAAACTGTAGAAGATTGGGAAAAAAGTCATTAAAATCTCAAAAGAATCTGAACTCGTATTGTACCAGTGTGCCTACATTTTTTATTCACTTTAAAGAAAATCTAACTATGTTCAGGGGATGATTTATGTAGTGAAGACGATTAAAATTCCAATCAACAGATTTAAAGAAACTTTCAGTTGTACACCTTAAGATTGATAATGACGTACATTTATAGTTTTACGTTAAAATACAACGCTTAAGGGAGGGTGAAGATCATTTTTAATGATTCTCTTCTTTAATCTTTCTTTTTTTCCATAACCGACCAACTTTTGGTCCTGACCAAGTTGAAAAAGAAGACAGAAGCACTTCCTGACTTCTGAGAGCGCCCCAAGTCCACCTCGATATTCTCCGACAGATTCTTCACCGGGATGAGCTGCCCACCAGGGCTGGCAGAGAGAGGCCACCAGCAGTTCCGCTGACGTCGAAGTGACTTCAGGCTGGGAGTGGGTTCTCTGGGAAACTCATCATCTGAAACCAGGAGCAAAGAGTGTCAGCCAAGGGCCCCAAAGGCCGGAAGGTGACTAGGTCCCTGTGGGAAGGATGAGGTTTCCTAAGATGGGATGGACAAGTGGCTCTTGCCCTGTGGGGTGACTGGGAGGGCCCCGCCTTTAGCTGCTGCTGTCTGTCCTGGTATGTGTCTCCCTTTCAGGGTTGTGGCTTCAGAAAGCTGGGCCTAGAGACCCAATCGGACTTGTTACAGCCGAGCAGTTACTGGGCTATAAACAGTCTGAGCCTTTCTTCCTGCAAAGCCAGCAAGTCTCTAAGAGAAAGAAGTTTGTCTGCTTTCTCTGAGGCTCAAGGAGCAGAGAGTCAGATGTGCCCTAATTTGGGAATGGAAAGAGCCCTGAGTTTACTGTTTCCTAGCTATGGAACAAAGTCTGAAGAGCTTAATTTCCAATGACTAATTAAACCAGGGCTGCTGGAGAAATTCCACAACACAGTGGAAAGAGGATGGATTGGGGAGTCAGAGGCCTGGGTCTGAGCCCCAGCTCTGCCACTTTGCTTGTGGTCTCAGGCAAGTCACTGAACCTCACCTGTAAAATGGGCATAATAATTCCATAATTGACAGGGTTGTTATCAACATAAATGAGCAAATATATGTGCAGGTGCTTTACAAACTCTAAAGGGCTGTTCCCAAGGAGGTTCCTTCCATTGTTACCCTTATGTCCACAGGCACTCTACCGTCCTCCATGGAGCCAAGGGAGGGGGCAGCGGGCAGGGTGAAGGCCGCAGAGCTGGCAGCAGCAACGTGCACAGGGGAGCCTCGCTAACTCCGTGGCTGTATTCTTTCCACAAGGTGAGAACAGAGGTGCCGGGAGAGAGGGGAGAAGGTCAGAGTCAGAGGAAGACCTGCCCACCTCTTGCTCTACAGGGATCCCGGCTTTAGCATCAGAGTGGGCGGCTCTTTTGTGATCCCTGTAGATAGTTCTGAATATTTGCATCAGTAGGAGCAGCATAAAAGGCAGCCAATGTTTCCACTCTGGGCTGGCAGCTCCATGAGGACAGGGCTGTGGCCAGCTTTGCCTACTGTGGCACCCCAGTGCCTAGAACAGCGCCTGGCTCGTGATGGTGGTCAGTACATATTTTGTTGAATGAGTAAATGAGCTTGGCTGTAGACATTTCTCCAGACTTACCTCCCCTACCTACTTGACCTCTGATGTCATGGGCTCCCATAAAACCATCTTTACTGGCCTTTGACCTCGTCGCATCTGAGTAGCCTGGGGATCTGGTTTCGGTTCCTGGTGCTGATCAGGATGCTGCTTTGGGAAACTGCCCCTGGGATCCAGGAGTGCAGCCCTGGCAGGAGGAACCAAGGGAGGATGCTCGGTGCCGGGGCTCTCAGCGTGCCTGCAGCGTCGTCCAGCCCACGACTGTCAGGGGGAGGGATGGAAGGGGGAGGCCATCCCCAGGTACTGCAGGAGGGCTCAGTGAGAGGTAGGCAGGAGCTCCACGGACAAACTCCCAAGGCAAGTGCCTCTGGAATCCCCACAGGTCCACGGAGCAGCAGGCTTGCCAGACACACTCCGGATGAGGTTAAAAGTGGGCTAGTCCACTTCATTCTGCCCCCTCACCTGCACAGCCCACCGTGACCCGTCTCTCGGGACACATGCGTGGCTCTGACACTAGCATAGCACTCACCACCTCCCTTCCTGTGCTGCACAGACACCCAACACGGGGACCTTCTCTTGGTGAAAAGCCCTTTCCACTTTAGGTCCCATCACTCCCCCACTGCCAGGCAGGTCTCCTGGGCTCTGCCTGTCACAGGGTCTTGGGATGTGGATGTGGCATGAGCCAGGTCAGGGGATACCACAGTATAGCCAGTTACCTGTTGGTGTACATGGAGATGGAGGGGGCGGCCAGCGTGGCTGGAAGGCCCCCGGGCAGTCCCCCCGGCAGGACGGCGGCCTGCATGTGCCCCACAGCTCCCAGCAGCTGGGACACTATGGCTGTCTGGAAAAGGAAGCAGGGGACACTGCTGTGGACTGGTGTCCGTATACCACCTCTGGTTACTGCCGCCAGGCTTGTGTGCCCTTTGGCAGGGACGGGGAGAGGGCAGAGGAGCAAGGCGGAGACCATGATGGAAGGACCTTTACTGGGCACCAGGCGCTGTAGGGAGCCAAGAGTAAGCACTTAGAAGACTCCAGCCTCTGCCAGCAGGTGCTTTACAACCCCTGTTTGGCAGACGGGGAGACAGAGACACAGAGAGAGTGATGACTTGTGGAGGCCACGCACTGATAAGGGGAGGCGCCGGGGTCACGGCAGGGCTCACCATGCCCCTGTCCGTGCTGCTCCATTGGACCCTGACATCTGCCCACAGCCCAGGTCTTATTCGTGGGGAAATGGAAAGTCACAGGCAGAGCCATCGCACGGGGTCACCCGGGCTCAGACTCCACTCCCCATGCAACCCAAACCCTTGGGTGAAGATGTGGCCTCGCTGAAGCCAAGGCAGGCGTGAGGGGCAGGAGGGCTGGACGTTTGTGCAGAGTTCCTATCAGTGCACAGATGTGCGTGCGTGTATGTGTTACGTCTGACGGGTGTGTGACTGTACGTGCGTGAATGTGAGTGTTTATGTGTGTATTGAGGGGGCTGTGTGTGAACGTAAGTATTTGAGTGTGTGTATATGTGAGTGTAAGTGGGTATGTGTGAGTGTAAGTGTGTGAATGTGTGTCTGAGTGAATGTGGTTTGAGGGTGTGGGAGTATAAGTATCTGAGCATGAATGAGTGTGCGTATGTGGTTTTGTGCAAGGTGGGGGCTCAAGCCAGGGAAAATCTGGGCTGGGCCCATCACACAAGTTGCCTGTGTCGCTGACTTGAGGCCAGGTGTTCCTTCCCTATCACGTGCTAAGTTCTTTCAGGACACTAGCCTCATGCATCTCTGGATCTTTCCCAGAGTGCCTTGCACAATGCCCAGCACATAGTAGGCATTCAGTAAACATTCACTGACTGGAGATAGCTAGCTGGCTGGCTAGCTGGCTGGCTGGCTGGATGGATGGATGGACATAGCACTTATTCCAATTTTGTAATTATATATGTATTTGTGAAATGGTTTAGTAACTGGCAGGCCCAGTTGTCTAAAAGTGCCATGAAGGCAGAGGCCACGTCTATGTGATTTGCTGATGAATTTTCAATGAGTTGCATAGTACCTGGCACATACTAGGCATCTGGGGAGCACTTGTTGAATGAATGAAAAAATTAATGCATGGATAAATGAGTGGAAGGGTGGAGAGACGGATGTATATGTACGTGTATAGATGTATGTGCATAGAAGGGATGCATGAGCAAATGGATGTGTAAGTGAAGTGGAAAGTATGATATTAGGGTGATCAGGGTCCCAGAAATAAAGGTCAGCATAGCAGGCTCCAGGACCAGGAACGTGAGGGGGACAACCTCCTGACAGAGTGGGTGGGGCAGAGCCAAGACAGCTCTCCCCTTTACTGCTTATGGCTTCTTTATTGACATTTGGCTGCCACAGTGTTGGGAAAGTGGTGATTCAATTTGAGTTCTCCAAGAAGCAGGCCCTAAGGCAAGAATTTGACAACCAGTCATTTATTTGGAGATAATCCCAGGAAACACTGGAAGCAGAATGGGGAAGTGAGACAGGGAAGGGTAGGAAGCCAGTCCAGGGGGTGTGATCAAGCCACTTACCTGGGGCTCAGTCCTACTTGGGAGGTCTCCACCAAGAGGAGCGGGGGAGCCGGGGTATCTGTACCCCAGCCCATTAGTCACTGAGAACGGCATTGAACCCCTGACATGTCCAACCTGCCATGTGGGCAGGCAGAGTGGACTCTGGAGGGGAGGTCAGAGAAGGCCCCCAGGCAAAGAAAGGCAAGAGCTGGCAGCTGGACATCGCAGTGCACTCAAGTGGGGGCCATGGTCGGGTCAGCAGCAGCATCTGGACACACCCTTGACCACCCAATGATTAGTTAGATTCAGGTGTGCACCGGCTGGCGGGGGAGTGAGGTGTGTGAGCACACAGGCCATCACAAGCAGCGGGAGACACAGGGCTGTGAGAGGGGCACCTTCCCTCCCTTGGCATCGCCCATGTGGGAACCTTGGAAACAAGAAGGCAGAAGTCTTGGGGGCCCTGTGACTGAGGGACCTGTGACCTGGGTTGGGGTCTGTTGTCAGCCACCCACCGCAGAGGTGCACGTCCTATTGCCTGGCTCAGCGGGTGGGAACTACTCACCTGGGCCAAGGGTGTGAGCTCCTCACTGCGGCGGGTCGCCTCTGTCAGTACCTCGGCCAGCTCCTGCACCTTCTGCATGTCCCCCAAGGTGGCGTTGACTGCAGGCAGTGACCCCGCAGACAGAGAGGATACGCTCTCTGACCTTGGCATAGACATAGGAAAGTGGGGAGAGGAAATGTAATTCCAGTGGCTTGATGAAGCTGTTTCAGAAAGATTTGGCGTCTGAGAAGGTGACCAGGCTCCTGTGGGGTTTTCCAAAGCCGGTAGACCTCTTCTTGTCTCCTAGGATGTGTGGTGGGCAGAATCATAGCCTCCCAAAGATAGCTACATCCTAATCCCTGAAATCTATGGATATGTTACTCACATGACAAAAGGCACTTCGGCAGAATCGCTTTGGAGATTTGATTAAGTTAAGGATTCTGAAATGGGGAGAGTATCCTGTATTAACGAGTTGGGACCAATGTAATCACAGGGGCCTTTAGTAGAGGGAGGTAGGAGGGTCAGAGTCAGAGAAGATGTGATGATGGAGGCAGAGGTGGTGGAGAGGGAGAGGGAGATGGAGATGGGGAGAGAGGGACAGAGGGAGAGGGGTCGGGATTTGAAGATGCTGGTGTTGAAAATGGAGCAGGGAATGTGAGCAGCTTCTAGAAGCTGGAAAAGCCAATGGGTGGATTCTCCTCTAGAGCCTCCAGACAGTTCACAGCCCCGCCACCGCTTTGGCTTTAGCCCAGTGAGACTCATTTCAAACTTCTGACCTCCAGAAATGTAAGATAATAAATTTGTGTTGTTTTAAGTCATAAAGTTAATGGTTATTTGTTATAGCAGCAGGAGGAAACTAATACAGGATGTCTCAAGCTTTCTCCAAATCTGGAAATCAAATCTGTAATATCTGGGAAATTCCCTGGCGGTCCAGCGGTTAGGACTCCGCACTCTCACTGCCAAAGGCCTGAGTTTGATCCCTGGTCAGGGAACTAAAATCCCATGTGCCACATGGCACGGCCAAAAAAAAAAATCTGTAAAATCTGGCATTATTTAAAAACAAATGGTGTCTCAGGGTCTCACTGTGACTAAAATGGCATGAAATTCCGAAATTGGATTACTTTGTTGGCCCAGTATGGATGGGAGGTCTTTTCGCAGACTTGGGTCCCTGTGTGCCTTTGGGGCAATGGGGACAAGGACCCCTCCAGCCATCCCCCAACTCCAGCCTTAAGCCAGACCTCCTGGGGCTTCCGGGGAAAAGCCGCAAAGCCCTAATGAGAGGGGCTGGCTTTGGCTGAGGCAGAGAAAAACCTAAGAAAATAATTTTAACACCACCCCATCGAACTTTCTGCGTTTATAGAAATGTTCTGTCCCTGTTTTGTCCAGTAACATAGCCACTTGCCAAATGTGACTACATATTAAGCCCTTGAAATGTGGCTAGTGCAACCAGAGAACTGAATTTTTAACTTTATTTCATTAAAATTCATTTTAATTTAAATGTACATGGCCAGACATGGCTCACGGCAACAATCTGGAAGAACACAGATAGAGGTGAGTAATCCCTCTTACCCTCCCGTCCTGCTTGCTACTCACAACTCACTCTTCTAACCGTCTAGCAGTCGTTCACAGCAGCTGCAGAGTTTGAGCACGTCTGCCAACAGCTCAGGGTGCAGGCAGGCTTCCATTCAGGGCGCGGCTTGGATGGAGGAAAGAATAGCCCTGTCTATGAGGGCACTCCTGTCAGAACGTTCTGGAAGGAAAGTCAGGTAATGGATAATCTCATGTTTGCCTCTGCAGCTCTTCCCCATCCTTGGTCACCATCCTGGAGGCTGCGTTCATGGAGATGTCACTGGCTGCTGAGCCTCTGGCCCATGGATTCACTCAGCGGGAGATGAGAGGGCAGGAGGAGAGAGAGCTGGAAGCTTTGCTCCTGGCGCCCTCCCTGCCGGGGTTGCCTGCCTCATCCTTCAAAGCCACCGCTCCTATCAGGGAGCCCCCTCCACGCGTAGCTGCCCCTTGAGGATGCTGGTCACTTCAGGGTGAGCCCCTGGGGTCCTGTGTTCTCTCTCGTTTGTTGCTGAAACCTTACCTCCAGTTTTCTCAACAGAGCCCGTCTTAAAATCTTCTCCATTGCCCAGTTAGAGCTTGACATCTGTCTCCCGACAGGACTCTGGTGTTTCATGAGAAGACCTTGCGTCGGGCTGTGCAGTCTGTGTGCTTAGGATCCCAGGGCATCCAAAGGGAAGTTTGCTGTAAGTCATGCTCAGGGTGAATGAGAGCCAGGTGGGGTGTGGGGGGTGGGAGGTGGGAGTGGGGGAACTAGGTGAAGGAAGGGGCTGCGGTGAGAGGGCTGGAAGTGGACGGGGGAAGAGCGAACCTGGGTTTGCTCCTGTCTTCACCACCTACTGGAAATGTGGACCCGGGAAAGCTGCTCACATTCTCTGCACCGTGCTGAGGACTTTCAGGCAAACCCTTCAGGAACCAGAGGAGCCTGTCTTCTGTCCTCCGTGCCCAGCAGGTGTGATGCTGTGTGGGGTGACACAGGTAGCATGCCTGGGAGCACACACTGGGAGAGGAAGTAATCATACCTTTTGCCAGAGTTGTTTCTAATGCTAGGTTTTAACACATGGAATGGCCATTTTTGTGGATTAAAACTGGTTGAATGTTGGCAATTTCATATGATTTGACCCACAGCTACAGTGAATGTAATTCTTAACATTCACCACAACCTTATGAGGAAAATACTATTATTGTCCCTGTTTTCCAGGTGGGGAAACTGAGGCTTAGAGAGATTCAGGCCTGTGACAATAGAGATGGTAAATGACAGAGCTGGGACAACATCAAACCATTAACCGTATGACCAAGATGGGGTCCCTTTTCTCCTCTGGGCCTCGGTTTCATCCTCTTTAGTAGGAAGAGACTGGAGTGGTACCCTCTAAATTCCCTCCTGCCCTGGAAACCTGTGGCTCCGTGAGCCTGAGCAGAGAAAGCAGGCTTCCTTCATCCTATGTCACTCACCGAAAGGACCAGAAGAGGGAGGTGACATCAACAGCTCGGGAGACACCAAAGACTTCTCCACAGATCCGTGGACCCCACTGCCCACCCCGAATGGCTGCATACAGACCCCAGGGCCCCAGCAAAGGGACAAAGGAGTCCATCGGGAGCACCTTCTGTCTGGCGTCCACTCTCAGCGGCTGCCCAGAGCCCGGCCCCTGGCACTGCTGGTCCAGCACGGATGACACAGACCTGGCCAGCTGGAAGAGCTGCTCAGGGCCATGCCCGCCCTGCAGAGTGGCGGTGACATTGTCCCGCACTGCGGCCTGAAATGCCTCGTCCTCCACACGGGTGCCTCCACGTCCCTCCTAACGGGAGACCAGAGACGTGCTCAGAGCAGGAGGATCTCAGCCCATAGGTTTTTGTTCCAGAACCTGGAGCCTGAAGTTCCTGGCCTGCAAGTGGTAAAGCAGAGCCGGGCTGGACGGCTTGGCGCCTGGCATGGAGGCTCTCCCGAGGCTGGAGGGCAGTGGACCCACTTGTGCCAGCAGCCAACGGCCACCAAAAGCAAGTCTCAGGCAGGTCATTACTTCTCCCCTCACTGCCCTCCTCATCGTGCTCTCAGGCCCTTCCACTCCACCACGCTTCTGACCCTTGAAATTCACTTGAGACTTTATCCAGCCTCTGCCTTATAGACCTGTTGGCTGATCTTGGTCCTCCTTCCTCTGGACTCTGAAGGCACTTGGCCTAACTCATCTCTGGATCCTTGTGCCCCCATCTCCCTCAGGTCCCCCACCCCAAGTCCACCAGGCCCTTCCCCTATACTGGCCACTAGTCGTAAGATCTACAAAGGTAGAGACCACATCTGTTTTGTCCACGGCTGTATCCCCAGGACCGGGCACATAGTAGGTGCTCTGTAAATACATGTTGAAGGAATGAATGAATCAACCACTCATCTGGTCATACGCTCGGCTCCCTTCAACCCGACCATCCTTTTGTTGAGTTTTAGACAAGTCAAGAAGTTGTCTTAGTAGAGAAACAGTGGCTGCCACCCACCTTAACTGCTGCCTGGGTCTGCTGTCTGTCACCCACGTGATTGCAGACAGAAATGACCACTGTCAGCATGAAGTCATTGTTTTCTGTTCCAAGTGGCAGGTAAACTGATGGAAGGGCAGGTTCAGGGCCACAGTGTAGACAGGAACCTGGCAAATAGACATTGGACAATTAAGGGGGCATCTCCAGGCCCCAGGGAGACTGTAACCCCACCAAGGTAGAGCCTGATGACAAGGACACAGAAGCCACAGATCGTGAAGTCATGGCAGGCACTTGTGGACTCCATACTTCCTGGGAGAAGATGGCCATTTATGCCGATTCACTGTCCTCTCTAAGTAATCACATGCTGCTGTGACTTTGGAAGAATTTTACTAAAATCCATGAAAGTTTTCAGAAAAAGAATCCCCCATTTACAGGCTTTTTAGAAAAATTCAAGGTGGTAAACCAAATTACAAAAAGAAGGAGAAAGAGGAGGAGGAGGAAAAGAAGATCTTAACAATTGGTTCAAGACATATCCAAACTCCCTCAAATGTCACTTCCTGTACAAAGGCCTTCCCAGGCTGCTCTATCTAAAACAGCGCCCCTGTCCTGTGTCTTTGTTTACCAGCTATCTCTACCACTAATTATAAATACAGTGAGGTCAGAGACTTCCTCTCTTTTGTTCACTGCTGTATATCTAGGACCTAGAACGGAGCCTGACATTCAATATGTCTGCTGTAAGGGTGAATGAATGAATGAATATCCTTAGTATCCTTAAAGGGGACCCGCCTATCATTGGAATCACTTCATTGTAGTGTGCGGACAATCACGACGTTCTTGAATTGTAATTGACAATTCATTTTTATATGGTCACACTTCCCTGCCCCTTACTGGAGCAGCTAGCCTGGCGTCTCCATTTAGGGGGACGCAGGTTTGAAATGAAATCTACTTACCTTCCTTGAATTGGTCCCTTCCAGGCTCAGACCCAGTCACGGCCCTCTGAATAGCCCTGCATTCCATGTCCATCTGACGGGCACCCTATGAAAACCACACTCCCTTGGGTCTGAGGATGGGACCCCTCCACCTTCGCCTAGTCAGGGGTTTCAGTTCATGTCCTTGTGGTGTTTAATGCCGGACACTGGGGAGCACCCCTGCAACACTCCTGGAGCCTAGGTTTGCAGGAAGGTCCCAATCTGACTAGCATATTTTCAGATCTCTTGTGAGGGTCACAGGATGCCAAAGGCCATTGGGAGGAGACAAGGACTCAAATGGGCCCGCCAAGGACCAACCACCCCCAAACCAGAAGAGCAGAGGCAACGTGGGCGCTCGCCCCGTCTCTCCTGCTGATGCCCTGCTGCTGTCGTGGGTGTGGGTTGTGGTGACAGGACACCGGCTGGGGCATTGCAATGGGGAGGCATTAGCATGCTCCGTCCTCTCCTGTAAACCTGTGCAAACAGGTCTCGTCTCAGCTCAGCATGCTCTGTGACATCACCCATTCCCGGCTGCCCCCCGCAAAGTGGGGTCAGTAACATCGTAGACGGTTCTGTGAACCAGGCCATCCCTGTCCTGAATAGCTCCAGGGGTCGGGGCTACTCCGACCGTGCACTGAGGAGTGGTATCCTGGTAGCGGCCCCAAGTGGTCACACTTTTGCATATCCTCCTCCATTTAGCCCGTTCCACGTCCCTCATGCCACAATTGAGGTCGTTTTGGTCTCCACAGTTGCGGAGGAGATAGGGAGTTACTGCTTCTCACCTTGCTGAGGTGTGTGGCAGGGTCCGTGTGCCTGGGGGCGGGGCTTCAGGGTCATCCTGCAAACCTGTCTCACACATGGTTCATATTCTTTGCAGCTCCCAGAGAGAGACGGGCACCTATTCTTGGAGAGGATGAGCCCAGGAGCTGAGCAGAGAGCTAGTCCTGAGCCGGTACCTGACTCCAGGCAGAAGCAGTACCCCAGGGGCCCCAGGGCGGCGGAAGCGTTGCAGAAGATGGCGAAGCTTGTCAGAACAGTGCCCTCCTCCGGGGCAGTGGTGCAGGTGGGCACCTCCGGGAGGGGCAGGGAGCTGATCACGTAGGTGCCCTCCCCATAAGCGCACCTGGTCACTGCTGGGGAGAGGAGACAGAGGGTGCTTGGGGGGCTGTGTGAGGCGCACAAACTCCGCCATGGTTCACGATCTCCTGGGAGCTTGTTCAACATGCAGGTTCCCAGGCCTCTCTCCAGGGCCTCAGACCTCTAGATTCTGGGGTGGGGCCCAGAAATCTGCATATCTAACAACTCCCAGGCCCACCCCCTCACCCCCTTGATGCAGGGCGCTCCAGGGTCTCACTCTGAGAAACTGGGCAGAGATAGAGTCCCAGTCCTGCCATTTACTATCCATGTGACCTTGGCTTTGACCTTTTTAAGAATCAGTTTCTCGTCTGTAAAATGGGGCTAATAATAATAGCTTCCTCCCAGGGCTTTAGTGAGGAGGGAGTATATCGGGAAACAAGACTTGCTCAAGAGACTGAGTTAGGACGGGCCACAGCCAGGATCTGGAAACACGCAGAACTCACCCAAAACCATGGGCTCCCATAGCACCATGAAGAGCCCCCAGCTAACCTGCGCCAATACCCCACACCACCTGTTATAATCACCTGGTTTTTCAAAAGGAGTGCACACCTGGAAGAGCTGGGCATAGAGAATTTTAATCAATTAAAATTAATTCCCTGGCCTACACTTAATTCAGAAGGTTTGGGGTGAACCCAGGAGTGTGCTTGTTAAACGAGTACCCCAGGTTATCCTGGGCGGGTGGTCTATGGGTCACTTTGAGAAATACTGAATCAAAGGAACGCATCTGAAAAAGAATAATCACCCCATTATTTATCTTTTTGAGAGTCTACTTTTCCTGCTGCTCTGGGCTTGTTTTAAGCGAGAAGCGCTGAATCGCCTGGCAGGACGCGCAGGCTGCACACCCCAGGACGATCTGCTTTTGCCACTGGTGGTGTGTCATCCATCCTGCATCATACAGTTCAGAGGCGGGTGTTTCTGTTGTGCCGTTTGCATGAGAGGAAACTGAGACACAGAGAGCTTGAATCCGATGCCTGAAGTCTTCCAGTTAGAAGGTGGCGGTGGTGGGATTCACACCGGAGCCTGTGTATGGTCCCCACCCTGCACTGATGTCCCCTGTTTCAGCGCTGCTGGGTTTGTCTTGCTCACTGTCTGCAGGAGACAGGATCCGTGACAAGAGACTGAAGGAGGCCTTCCCACCTCTGACTCTGATTCCGGTGGCCTGGCTGCGAGTCCTCAGGAAGGAGCTGTTCAGCAGCAGGGTGGCGGTGTCGCTCTGAAGGAGGATGAAAGAATGCAGCCAGAATCCTTGGAGTCTTCAGGCCACCGGGAGGGGCTCGGCCTGAAAGAGAGCACAGCCCAGGGCCCCTGAGGCTGCAGCCAGCCTACAGGACTCAGCAGGGCAGTGGCTTCTGACCCTGGGAGGCCTTTCGGATTTGTCTCCAATGGATGGATGGCAGTATCACCTGCTTTCCTGAGGTCAGCCCAAATAGCCCATCTCCAGCCGTGTTAGGGTGTTTGTCCTTGGCCAGGTTTCCTGGAAGCAGAGCCTGAGACGAGGATTTGTGTGCAGAGCATTTACGAGGGAGGGCTCCCAGGCAAAACCAGGAGGGCAGGGAGGGAAGCCGAATGGGGTGGAGAATGAAACAAGGCAAAGAAGTGGTTTCGGGAGGCATCCAGCTTCATTCAGCCTGATCCCATGGGGAGCTCTGGCGCATAAGCTGCACCACAGAAGTTGTCTCACTCAGAGCCCAGGGGGCTGGGCTGTTAGACCCCACAGTTATTGGCCAGCAGCCGCCCCATCGCAGCTGGGGGATGCCTGCATCAGCCTGGTAAGGATGGGCTGGGGCACCCACAGCATCTGCTGCGATGTTTCCCTATTGTTTCTGCTCCGCTGCATCCGTTCTGTCTTCTGACCAATGCTCCCCAGCCCCCGACTCCTACTCCTCGGGCTCTGAGTGGAGTTGACCAACCCCCAGCTCAGTCCTGGGCATGTGACTCAGGTCTGGTCAATCAAAGTGGGAAGACGTTTCTGTTTTTGAGAGGCTGCTGGTGTCCTCACCTTCTCCAGCGGGGTGTCATCTAAATACCAGCTGAACACGGTTGCTGCAGACTTGTCCCCCATGGTGACCTTGAGCATGACGTCCCTGCTGGCATTCACTGGCCTGCAGTTCTCCTCACAGCTGAAAGGGAGACAGAGAATGGAGCAGGGGTGCTCCCTCAGACGTTGTGGCCGCCCGCCTGGTCTTTTGTCCAGTTCTTCTCAAGTCCTTTGAGAAGGTAGGAAATGGCTTTGTCAAGAGAAAGATGGAATAAAAACAACTTCTGCCCCAACCAAAACCAGGTCACGAAGATGGAGCGATTCGTTCCTGCCTGAATTCCCATTTCATTCACTGCACAGGAGAACGACACGGAAAGTGCTTGAGGCTGAGAGAGGACCCTAGGCTCCAATCCCGCCCCTGCCACTTGTGAGTGACCGCTTCGCACAAGTCACTTAACCTCTCTGAGCCTCAGTTTCCTCACCTGTAAAGTGAGGGGATAAGAGCAGTCAGTTTCCATGATTCTTTCTAGTGCTAATAATGATCAGTGAATCCTGTGATTTTACAGCACACATGCCACATCCCATTGTTATTAGCTTAGCCAGTGCTGACCACAACCCTATCAGAATCCCCATATCACAGACGAGCAAAGTGAGCTCAGAGAGTTGTGTGATTAGTCCCAGTGACACAACTCCTGAGTGGGGGATGGAACATGGGCCCACACGTCTGGACCTGAGTCCTGGGCCTTCTGTGTAACGTCATATTCCCTCACGTGAGCCAGTGAGAGATCACTGACTCCTGCTGTGTCCAACCCATCCCCAGTCCTTTCAGTATGAGCTTTATAATAGCTCTCGAATCTCCCCACTTCTGTCTTCACGTCTACCCTAGTGCAAGTGAGCCAGACATTCTCCATTTGCCCCTGCAGCCCACTTGCCATCAGCTCTGTGGCTCTGTGCGCCAGGGACTGATCTCCATAGACTGCATCACCAAGTCTCCACACCAGCCAATGGGCCCAGCCAATGGGGCGCATTGAGAGGAGAGAGGTTGGGATAGTTATTCACCTCTTTCCCTGCTCCTTACCAAATGGACTGCAGTTGGCAGAGGCCGTGTTCCTTTGGCCAAGGCCACAGCTCATGCCAGGGACACCTCTCCCACAGCTGCAGCTCCCAAGGGGGTTCCAGTGATGCCATCCCCTTCTCTTACCCCTGCAGGCCTACGAGGGACAATGGCTTCCTCCTGTTGTAGTCCTGCATTGTCATCCCTGGTTGATCCCCTTATACCTGCCCTTGTCTGTAAATAGACCCTTCATCCAACTCCCCTCCGTTCCCAATTTGAGTGAGCCATCTGCTTCCTTCAGGGACCCAACTGATAGCCGCGCTACCTTGAACTCTCACCTTGATTCCTGCAAGTGCCTAAGCAACCTCCCTGAGTCCTCTCTCGCCGTCCCCCGACCCCGCCCCAGCCACTTCTCCACCCTGCTACCAGAGTGTTTGGAAGCAACACGTGATCATGTTCCCAGCCTGCTTAAAAGTCTTGGGTGGCTTTCCAGAACTCTTAGGATAAAGACCGAAATCATGTGTCTGACATAACCCTCAAGGCCCTGCCGGAGCCAGGCCCTGCCTGCTCTTCCTCCATGCTCCAGCCACACCAGCCTCCTTCACTTGCGGATTATTGTATGCTCCCTCCCTTGACTGTCTGTTCTCTCTCCCGCCCTCCCTTTTCCTGGCCAAGTTAATTGCCCTTCTGTCTTCACATCTCTGCTGAGGGCAGCCTTCCCTGACCCGGAGTCGGGGAAGTTGTCATAGAGGCGCGCTCTCTCCTTCCATTCATTTGTGTGAACCACTGCTGATCACCAAGTAACCCCAGTGAGAACTGAGACTAGGTCTGGTTTTACCCACCACTGTACGCCCTGCCCCTTAGTCAGTGTAGCCAGAGCTGGCACTCAGTACGTGTTGGCCAAATGGCAGCCCTGCAGGAGTTTGCTCTTGTGCTCCCACCTGACTCGCGGCCTGAGTTCCAGGGGGGCAGACACATAGAGGCACTGCTCCTCCAGGTTCTCCAGCCCCCGGCCTCTCCAGACTGCCAGGCGCAGGGTAACAGCAGAGTCAGGCGTCGGCAGGCAGGACGGTGGCACCCAGCTCCCTCTGGTCTGTGTGGAGCAGCTGCCTCTCAACACAGTCACTCCACTGAGCCCAGCAGTGCCCTGAGAGAGAGAGGTGGGCCAACACTGTGATCCATCCAGGAACCTTGAACTTGACACATGTGTGGCTACCTTCTGGTTTGGGGTTTTTAGAAGAAATGGGTCATGGATAAGAAAATTGGTTCCAAATAGAGATTTTTTTTTTTTTAATTTTACTTTCAGATTGAAGGAATGGTGCCACGGAAGAATGTTTCTGGGGAAATGACCCCCGCTTCACCCAGACTCTGAGCAAACCTGCAGGATATGTTGGCTTGTTTTGCATCAGTGACTTGCACTGGTGAGCAGGCCAGCGCAGAGCAGGAGAGGCGCCCAGAGGATATACAGCCCCGCCTGGGAGAAGGCACCTTCTTGTCCCTGGTGTAAGTGATTGTCCACAGCTGTTTGTCTCTGTGCGGTACACTGGGAACCTGGGAGGCTGTATCTCTATCTGGGAGGTTGCATGTCATCTCCTGCTTTGTACCAACTCAGTAAGTCTCTGTGTCCCTTGCCCTTCAACTCTGTTGATTAATGTGTATCCACTACCTCAACTACCCCTATGTGTAGTCATTCACAGGATATGCCTGGGCAAGGTCATCAGCTCAATCACCTAAAGCCTATATTTGTATCCTCTATTAATTCAGATAACAAGAACTAACATGCTGAAGGATGTCCTGAGCACTTACCAGTTAATATCAAAAGACTTCAAATGTTGCATGATTTTGACCCAGTTATTCCATTTCTGGGAATTGTTTATGAAAGTAACCACAGTCGCAAATAAAGATTGAACTGTAAGGATGTTCATTACAGCATTGTTTATAAGGGCAAATAATTTGAAACAACCTCAATGTCCAAAAAGAGGGCACTGGTAAATAAATGATCATACAGCAACTTGACAGTCTATTATGCAGTTATTATGAAAATCAAGATGGAGAAGAAGATTCCAAGACATGAAAATATGTGGGATATATTGTTCAATGAAAAAAAAAGGGTAACAAAAGCAATATGTACAGTATGAATGGCATTCATTTTTTTTTTTAATTATTAGCACCTTTAATTATTATTTATTTATTTATTTATTTTTTGGCTGTGTTGGGTCTTCGTCTCTGTGCGAGGGCTTCCTCCAGCTACGGCAAGCGGGGGCCACTCTTCATCGCGGTGCGCGGGCCTCCCACCATCGTGGCCTCTCTTGTTGCGGAGCACAGGCTCCAGACGCGCAGGCTCAGTATTTGTGGCTCACGGGCCTAATCGCTCCGCGGCATGTGGGATCCTCCCAGACCAGGGCTCGAACCCGTGTCCCCTGCATTAGCAGGCAGATTCTCAACCACTGCGCCACCAGGGAAGCCCTGGCATTCATTTTATTTCTAAAAGAGTGTGTGCATAGCTAGGATATATCCCTATAAAAAGGAGAGCAACCATTTCTTAAAAATAAGTGCTAGTGCTACCATCTTGGTTTGTCAGAAAAGGCCTCATCACTTCCTCCTTCTAAACTATCTTCTCAGTGGCATACCAAGAGCGTGGAGGTTAAAAGACGGGTTCAGTCCAAGAGGGGAGGAGTATTTTACCACTAACGTTGTTTGTGGTGATAATAAAAAAGCAGGCTGAGTTTTAGGGTTTAACTATTGTTCCTAAATTCTCTACAGACAGTGCCTCTCCTGGTTGCCTGCCTTCAGGGCCACCCCCATCGTGGTTTGCCACTGCTTCCCCCCACCTCCCATTTCCATGGAATTCACAATCTCTGGCACATACAAGGCACACAAAATGTCAAGCATGAGTAATCCTGGTGTGAAGGTTAAGAAAAAGAGCAGCAAAAGCTGACCGCTGTCCATCACTCTGTGGTGAGATAGCACGGTTCAGAGTTCTAAGGTCACCTACCACATGCCCACTGGAAGCGAAAGTCCTTGTTACTGTCTGGCCAGCCCAGAGTCACTGTTGTGAAAGGATCCAAGTACTGAGCAGGTTCCACGCACAGCTCCACATCCCCTCTATCTCTCTGCAGAAAAAGCAGCTGGCTGGTGAGACGCCCTCCACAGCTGGCACCCCACCTTGCGCCCCAGAGCAGTCTGTGCCAGGGGTGGCCACAGCGTGAGGCATGGAGTGGAGACAGGCCTGTCTGATCCCCTGGCCTGCAGGGGGTGGATCACTGGGTAAGTGACTCGGCCGAGTGCGGGCTGGGTGCCCAGGGTTCATCACGCGTTCAGCTGCATTAACAGAGCCTGCTCTGGGCCAGGCCCTGTGCTTGAGGCCTGGAGATACAGGAATAGAGACCCACCCCCCACCCCCACCCCCGACCCCTTATATCTAGTGTGACAGACAAGGAAACCAACAATTAAAACTCAGAGTGCTAACTGCTGCAGTAGAGAGGGCTCAGGGGATGGTGATAATAGATGAGGGAGGAAGTAGGTTAAGAACATCTGTTCCCCCTAAGGGTTTGACAGTGTCTGACTCCTGGGGCTGCTGTGGATCAGATCAGAAAAACGAGTGACGCGCTTCCTCTTGCATCTGGAGCAGAGGACAGCGCCGAGCTATTACCTCTACACAGCAGACAGCTGGTGTCAGGGCAAGCTTCCCAGAGGACAGGACCCCAGGGCCATCGAGACGGGGAAGGAGGAGGAGTGAGGGCGAGCTGGGGCAACAATGGAGAGCACATGGATTCAAGGAAAGGGGTTGGCAGGCATGTGGTGTGTTCCAGGATCAGTTCCGGTTAGACCTGTTAAACAGCTCAGGCCCAGAGGGCTTGTCCTGGGAATAACAGGAGGCTGTGGCAGAACTCACTCCCCAGGGGTCTCTACGGTTTGAGAATAAAACTCAACCCCCTTGCCTTGGCACCTGAGACCCCATGTGATTTGGCCTCTGTCCATCTCTACAATCTCCTGCATCCTCCCGGCCTCCAACAACAGGCCTCAGGGCCTTCTCATCTACATACGTAGACAGCTCTGGTTCTGCTTTCCAGGATGGCTGACTGTCCTATCTCCAGGTCCCCACTTGAATGTTGCCTCTCAGGAGCCCGTGTCCGATCACATTTGCTAGTCCACCCTCTGTTAGTTGCTGTCTCTGCGCTGTATTGGTTCTAGTTAGACGCATCACAATTATTAATTATATGCTAATTTGTTAGTTAGTCTCACCCATTAAGCTTCATGAAGGCAGGGACCACATCTGTTTATTCACCATTGTTTCCCCAGCCCCTAATACCAACCCTTGAACATTGTAGAGGCACAATAAATCCTGTTATTGAATAAATGCATGCATGAGCAATGTCAACAGCAAGGAGTCAAAGACTTGGTCTTGCTATAAATACCAAAAGACCTGGGCCTTTTTTCTAATATAAGCATTAAAAGCCATGAATTTCCATCTGAGCACTGCCTTAGCTGTATCCCATAAATTTGGATAAGTTGTATTGTCATTATCACTTAAAATATTTTAAAATATCCTTGTGTTTTTTTCCTTTGACCCATTGATCTTTTTTTTTTTTTTTTTATAGCTACTTTATTTATTGATATATTTATCTTTGGCTGTGTTGGGTCTTCGTTTCGTGCGAGGGCTTTCTCTAGTTGCAGCAAGCGGGGGCCACTGTTCATCGCGGTGCGGGGGCCGCTCTTCATCGCGGTGCGCCGGCCTTTCACTATCGCGGCCCCTCCCGTTGCGGGGCACAGGCTTCAGACGCGCAGGCTCAGTAGTTGTGGCTCACGGGCTCAGTTGCTCCGCGGCATGTGGGATCTTCCCAGACCAGGGCTCAAACCCGTGTCCCCTGCATTAGCAGGCAGATTCTCAACCACTGCGCCACCAGGGAAGCCCCCATTGATCTTTTTTTTAAGAAGTGTGCTGTTTAAGTTCCGAGATGTCTGAGAGATATCTACATATCCTAGATAACTTATTATTGATTTATAACATGATGCTGTTGTGGTTAGAGGGCATGCTTCATTTGATTTCAATCCTTCTGGGTTTCTTTTTTTTTTTTTATAAATTTGGACTTTAAGTTTATTTATTTATTTATTTATTTATTTATTTATTTATTTTTGGCTGTGTTGGGTCTTCGTTTCTATGAGAAGGCTTTCTCTAGTTGTGGCAAGCGGGGGCCACTCTTCATCGCGGTGCGTGGGCCTCTCACTATTGCGGCCTCTCTTGTTGCGGAGCACAGGCTCCAGACGCGCGGGCTCAGTAGTTGTGGCTCACGGGCCTAGTTGCTCCACGGCATGTGGGATCTTCCCAGACCAGGGCTCGAACCCGTGTCCCCTGCATTGGCAGGCAGATTCTCAACCACTGCGCCACCAGGGAAGCCCTGGGTTTCTTTTTAAACAGAAGAAGCCTCAGTGATTGCTAGTGCTCTGGCTGTTAGCACCAAAAAGCCCAAATTCAAAGCTAAAACAGAGTATTTAGACATCTTTTTCTTGTGAGGTTAAGTGTTTTAAAAAAAAATACATTCTTTTCCTGAGCCTTTGTTCCAGGTGGTTCTTGGAGGCTGGAAGGAGCTATGAACACAGTGGGGATGGGTGTCAGACGTTGGTGGTGTTTATAAGGTCACCAAAGGGCAGAGTCAGAGGGTACGCTGAGGCTGCCCTGGGAGTATCTGCCTGTCTTTGGAAATTGTTTAGGGACACACAGAATATTCAGATTGTAAGAAATGGGTCAAAAGCAAAACCATGATGTTCACCGCTGGGCTATAGACACTTCTTTGGCAGATAAGAAAGAGGCAGGCAGCTGCCAATGGCAGGTAGAACAAGATTAAGGTCAGACTTGCAGCTGTTCGCCATTAATGTTTACCTGCCAGCTGAAGGGTGAGGGTGGGGAGCCCTCATCTCATATGCTATTTTCTGTGGTGCAAATGTTCCCATAAAGGCAGATTTCAGGATACCAAGTTGACCTCACTGAATGCATAGTGGGAAGAGATGGGCACAACAAGCTCTGGCAGGCTGGTAGGAGCTGGACTCAGCGCACCATGGTGTGTTTCTGGATCCATTCATTGGCCTCTTAATGGCCGTGCGAACCTCGGCAGGTTAGTTACTCTTTCTGAGTCTTAGGTGCCTCATCTGTAAAGAAGGCTGAAGGCAACCCTTATTTCTCAAAACTCCAGGAGGACTGAATGCTGTGCTGTATATATTATTGCTTTGTCATCTATTCTCTGTAAAGAATATTAGTGTGTCAAGTTAAAAAACATGGAAAAGGTACTCTCAGCTGATACGCTCTGAAGATATTGAAATGTGAGTTTGATTAATGTCTAATTAAAGTGTAGTGATTAAGCTAAGCATTTAGGGTTGGTCATTCCATGTGATTCGCTAGGCCCTGGTGACTTGGGTGTTTTAAGATCAGGGTATTACTGATCTTTAAAAAATTCCCTCTCAGTGAATTCTTATTCTCACAATGATAAGTTTGAAGGTCTGTAAAATTATACAAAACAAAGCTAAAATGCCAGACACAGAGATCTTTCTTAACCGTAAGAAGGAAGATGGTCCAATAACCCTGAATGAAGAAATCCAGAGAAATTGTTGCTACCCTGATCCTGCCATGAATTAGCTGAGTGACTTTTGCAAAGTCAATTAACCTCCCTGGACCTCAAATTCTATACGTGGAAACTCCTAGGAGGACAGTGGACAGTAAGTAGAACGGACATCTCATATTTTCTTCCCCCGTCCAGGCATCCATGCCCCCTTCTTTTGCTAATGGCACTTACAGATGATATTTTCCCTGGGGAACCATCCCTCCCCACCCTCAGTCCTTTGGGTGAATCTGATCCTACATCATGTTCCGGGGTGGACGTGTGATCCTGGTCTGCCCTGAGTACCACTTCCCTCTGGTCTCAGCAACAGGTCTAGGAGGGACCGTGAACCAAGCTTAGACAAGTGAGAGGCAGCCTCAGGACTTGTTCTGAAAATATCAACCCAGAGATGCTCTTTCTCCTCTGGGGTTAAGGACTGAAGCCTGCGGCCATCTTGCTACTACTTGGGAAGAGGGAGTCGGACTGAAGCCAACATAGAACCAAGAGATGGAGAGAGGCAGATTTCTGAAGACGTTGAGTGGCTGGATCCTGCTCTGCTTAAACCCTGGACTTTTATTTTCTGAGTTGATAAAATTTCCTTTGGCTTGAGCCATTTTGAACTGCTTTTCTTTCTCTTGCTACTCAAAAGTCCTGGCAAACCCAGTCAAGGTGAATTTTAAGACAGTGACATCTACTATTGGCTGCCTACCAACAGCCAATACCCTGCTCTTCCTCTTGGCTGTCAGAATCCATCTTCTCCCACAGAGCCTAAAAATGCTGGATTCCCAGCATCCCTTACAGCTGGGCACCTGACCCTACTTTGGCCAATGGTATCTAAAGGGAAGATTGCTGGGGACTAGTGGGAAAGATTTTTTTCCTTAATAAAAAGAGATGCACAGGGGGAAATGCGTTTCTGTTGCTGCTGGATAATGCTGGGTTGACACGTGATGTCTGGAACTGTGGCAGCCATCTTGATTGCATGAGACACAAGCCTAAGGACCAAGCGAAAGCTCTAAGGATGGCAGAGCAGAATGACAGACTGAGCCTGGGTCCTCGCTGGTGACACTGAGCCACTGAACCAACCCTGGAACTAACTTCTTAGTATGTAAGATAATAAGACTTGAACTTAAAGCCACTTATGTTGGGCTTTCTATTATTTGAAGCCTAAAGCAGTGTAACTAATACAAATTCGAATGTTTTAGAATTCTGTATCAATGGTTGGATGTTATATTGCTTACATTATTGCCTATTTAGAGTAACCAGAGAATTCTTAACATCTGTAGAACAAAATAAGTATTCAAAGCTCTGTTTTGAGGGGCCCCTCACTAGATTCCCAAGGAAGTGCAATGCCCTAAACTCCTGGTCACAAGTTTTATACCCCCTTGCAGAAAATTCTTACCTGTGACAGTGATGCTTCCAATTTTCAAACTCAAGTTTGAGAAGGCGTTCCTCACCAGCACAGTGACCAGAAAGGTGCCTGCAATGCAGAGGGTGGAGAATTATGGGCATTGTAATAAATTGTTTAACTTGCTCTGAGACAGTTCTCCCAGCCTGTGCTTCTCCAGTCCTCTGATGGCAGTATCTGACTCTTTGATCATCGAAGAATGTAATGTATCCCTGATGTGTGCCAGGCACGGTGCAAGGCTCTGGGGACACAGAGATGAATGAAGCATGGTCCTTGTCCTCAAAGCCTTATGGTCTAGTAGGCGTGTGGGACACTGCAAGGTGGGAATCGGCATGGGAGGCAGTGTGGGCATGGGGTTGGGGGTCTGCTTCTACCTTGGGGGAGAAAGGAATGGTTAATGTGGTGGGGCAGGGGCTAGAGCTGAAGTTCAGAGGATGAGCAGGTGCTCATTTGCCAGATGAGAGAGGAGATTCCAGCAGGAGGAGGCCCACGACACGGTTTTAAAAGGGTCGAGAGAGTGGGGAGGGGAGAGGAGGGTTTGTCAGAAGACTTGGAGAGAGCCGCTGCTACATGAGTATCCCCGCGCCCCTGCCTCCCCCATGAGGCAGAGGTGGCGGGTGCTACCTTCTTCTCTTCTCAGGCCTGGAGAGAAGGTCTTCAGAGAGGGCCCTTGGTGAGCTGGGTGTGTGTTCTCTGCGGCTGGGAACCCCCATGGACAGGTTCCTTCCTCATGCCCTTGGAATGATCTATGACGGGTGGAGGGAGAGGGAAGGGGAGAGAGGAAAGGCAGCATTTCTGCATTTGGGAAATGACTACAGTCGGCCGGAAGCAGCCGAGGACTGGGTGAGAATTTTCTATGGACCAGATGTTAGCCTTGGAGAGGGGAGGCGCTGCAGAGGGTAGAGAGGATGAGGAGAACAGAGAAAGGGACCCTGTTGGTGACAGGAGAAGCACCAGCTGAGCTGACGTGGCCTCTAAGGAGAGGCACCACCCCCACCCCAGGAGCTGTGGTCCCAGGGGCCCAGCAGGGAGCCTCAAGAGCCCATAGAAGCTCCTACGAGAGGCGGCTGCAAACGTCTGCTGGGCGGTGAGAGCAAGGCCAGCGCCACCAAGTGAGGACCTTCCTGTCCTACCTGGATCCCTTTCCTTCCCCCCTAACTCCCTTCATCCCTGGAGGCATCCAGTCTGTTTTTCTCATGGGGAGGAGAGGACTGCTTATCATCTAAGAGTGAGCCCCAAAGTCACAGGGTGTATAGAGATTTTCTCTCTTACCTCCTACCAAGTAGCTTTTATAAGAGACAAAAATTAATTTGCATTTGAATTACAGCCTCTGTATTATACTTTCCATTGTCATTCCATTTCATTTCCAGATTCTTCCTGTTCCAAACTGTACCTTTGGTACCTGGCAAAATTGCAGTGTTTCTCTTCTTGACTCTGTTGTTCCTTCTGCCATCACTTTTGCCACACCCCTTGCTGATGGCATGGTAGCCCATACCTGCACATCATTACCCCCTTTCTCACACACCTCTGAGGTCCAGGGTAGCGGACCTGGGTGGGCTGGAGACTCTGCCACCTTCATCACATTCCTGCCTGCTGACCTCACCACACTGCCCTCAGAGACGCTCTGTTCTTTCCAGATTAAATGCATGTCAACTGTGGCCTCCTGCCCTGGCTGGTGCCAGCCAGTCTGCTGCCCTATCTCTCTATTCCAGCCAGCCTCCTGACACCTCCTCTCTTGTTCCTCTCTCTCCCACCCTTTAGTTTTTACCTACCTCTCCCCCGCAGGGCGTGGACTGCAGTTTCCCGAAACACATCCTCCTCTAGAAATGATGGAAGAAATCCAAGTGCTCCTGCTCTCTTCCAGTGATTCTCAGTGGGGGTGATTTTGCTCCCCAGGGCACAGTTGGCAATGTCTGGAGACATCTGTAGTTGTCATGACTTGGGGGCTGGGGCTACTGGCACCTAGTGGGTCGAGGCCAGGGATGCTGCTAAACATCCTACAGAGGACAGGATGGTCCCCGCAGCAAAGAGTTATCTGGTCCCAAATGTCAGAAGTGCCAAAGCTGAGAATCCCTATAAGTTCTATAACTGCAGGTAATAACTATCTCTTCCTTATTTTGTGACCCAGGCTGGATGCTGTGAACCATCTTTTTGTCTAGGACACACTGAAAAACTGGCTGGCAGAACCCTGGACACCAAGTCAGGAAGGGAAGAGGAAGGAGGTTTGGAAGGGGAGCCACAAACTCCAAGTACCTTCAAGCGGAACTGCCACGTGGTAAGTCCCAAATGGCCCCCCAAGGCTCTCTTTCTCATGGGAGAAGGTTTCATTGAGTCCTGCCACCTCAAAGGTCAGCCTCTCCGGGATGCCGTGAGCCGCCGAGACATTGACCAGTAGGTCCTGTCCAAGCTCCAAGTTGCCAGAAGCCCAGGAGGCCTGCAGGCCTGACAGGGGCTCCACGAAGTGGATGGTGATGTTTCTGGAGGGGGCAGAGGTGGTGGTGTTGCTGGTGGCTCAGATCTCCAAGTGGTGCAGCCCTGGGCCCATCCGTTGCTGGACTGCTCCATCCAGGGTCAGACTGTAGGGGAGCGGGCCCCTCTGCGTGGTGAACTCAGCCAGGGTTGTGTTACCTGACAGCACAGTGTAAGTCACCCCTGTTCCTAGGTGGAGTAAGACACATTTAAGAATGTCAGTCATGCAGTAGATTATACTGAGATAGTTCAGACTCCAGTTGTGAAGTCAGATTCCACATGTAGACATAGATATGGATATAAAGACATATGTAAGGATATATCCTCCCCACCCAAATATTAAAATGGATTATCTCTGAGTATTGGGTTTATGAGTGATTTTTCTTTCAAGGCCCTCTCTGCTCACCTGCATATTCTAATTATTTAATTTATTTTATTTTATTTTAATTTTATTTATTTGGCTGCGCCGGGTCTTAATTGCAGCACACAGGATCTTCATTGCCACGTGCGGGTTCTTAGTTGCAGCATGCAGGATCTAGTTCCCTGATGAGGGATCAAACCCGGGCCCCCTGCATTGGGAGTGCGGAGTCTTAACCACTGGACACCAGGGAAGTCCCTCTAATTATTTATACTATGCATGTGTTACCGTAAACTTAAAAGTTTGTAGTAAAAGCATCAGAACATTTTGTTGATAGAGATATCCTTGTGGCAAGGAAGGCTCAAAAGGTAGCATCTCTTAAGGGTGTGGCTGATTTTTATGCATGAGAATTAGCCTCCCATCTTGTCTTAAGCCAAAGCAGTGAAGCCCTTTCCATCTCCACGACTAACTGCCTGAAACCCTGCCCAACGAGAGAACTCAGCCGGTTCACATTAAGATGGGGCTCCCTTTCAGACTGGGGCTGGTTGTCCTAACTGGATGCTAAATATTGTGGTTGACTCTTAAAAAATATGATTTAAACCACTAAATTAAGATTCTTTCCAATAGAAACCAAGCTAGTATGTTTCCTGTTTGAGTGATGCTGTCGCTGCTGATGGTGTTGATGTAAGCCCTCTGAGAACAGGAGCCCTGACTTGCACGTTTATTGCTGCCTCCCCCCATACCTGACAAAGAGTAGTCACTCAGCTATATTTGTAGAATGAAAAAAGATTATCTTAAGTTTTTCCAGGTGCACCTAGCAAGCCATCTTCAGCCAACAAGCACACCAGAACAGAACGGAGCCCCAAGCACTGTGCTTAAAGTCCCGTTATAGATCCATGAAGTTACTGCTCTGAGTGAGGCTCCGGGTGGTATGAGGTTGGACTGAGACATGTCCTCATCTCCACAGCTCTGTGCCACTCAGTTTATATCAACAGGCCTCTGTCCAGATCTCAGACTGGACCTGTGCCTTGAGGAAAGATACTGCCTTCAGTGAGGATGGGAGAGTCTCTATTGACAGAAGGGGTGATATTCAAAATATTTAACAACTGAAACTGCATGGGCACCAGCTAAGTAGAATGATGTTCTGATAAATCAGAATGGACACTGTGACCAATCCGAATGGATGCTGTGACCAATTAGAATGGACGTTGTGACCAGTGAGAAATATTGCTATGACCAATCAGAATAGATGCCATGACAAAGCAGAATGGATACCTTGACCAATCAAAATGGACATGATGGCCAATCAGAAGGGCCTCTGTGACCAATCAGAAGAGAAGCTGTGAGCAATCAGCATGGACACCAGCCATAGCAGCTGCTGCAGTTGATTATCAGCCCTAACTGGGGGCAACGTGATTGTGTCAAGCTGGTCAGTGCTGGCTGTGCTGAGATTCACATTCCCCCAACAGGGAATGGCTTGGAAGTCCAAGTCTTGTGATGGGACTAGGGGCGTGCAAATGGTCTTCAGAAGGCTGGTTGCTCTCACTAGCTTACTAGCCTTGTGACTTCGGCCAAATTTCTCAACCTTCCATTCCTTCCTCCGTAAAATGTATTGGGTGGGCTACTATATAAAGCACTTAGACCAGTTCCTGGTATACACTAAGTGCTAAATAAATGAATGGCTAAGAAACTAACTCCATAAGTGATTGCTGTTAGTATTTACTGAAGCCTGGGAGCTGGATGGATAGATCAGGGGCAAATCAAGGTTGCCTGGACCTTGACCATTTCTGCAGACTCACCTCCATCAAGCTCCACCTGAATCCGCAGAGGGTCCCTGAAGACTGCCCAGCAGAGGGGGCTGGTTCCTGATATGGACAGGCCAGAACACCCAGTCTCACAGAGCGTCTCCATCTTGTCCCACATCGTCACTTGCTTCTGAGCTATCATGTTCCACTCGCTGGTTGTACACTCGGCAAACACAGTGAATTCCCCAGGGGCTGTGAACTGGTGGAAAACGCTGCTGGGCAAACTGCCAACAACGGTCAGAAACGTTACCAGTGTTGGGCTCACACACACGCGCATTCACATGTGTGCGTGTGTGCACTCCCACCACACATCTCCCCTGCTCTGCAAAGGTAAAAAACAATGAAGAAAAAGATGGTACACGACCAAGCCACGCTCTCCGTGTTTGTGAAGGTTACACTGAGACTCCTGGAGCAGGTGAGAAATGGAAGAAATAGCTCTGACTAACTAGGGAGTCGAATACTTGGCTGCAAGTCCGTTGTCTGCCATTTTCTCCCTCTGTGGCTCATATACACCCCCTCTCTGGGCCTTCTTGCTTCATCTGTAAAATACTATGCCCCAGCCTACCTTTCTGAGCCTTGTTTTCCCCATTTGTAAAATGGGATGAGTCCAAACATATCAAAATTGTGAGTATGTTTTGCTTCTCATTTTCCCGAGGGGACTAATTTAAAATCTCTCAAATGGCCCCAAAAGATTCATGTGACCTCCCCTCCTGTCCTCCTCCTCAGCTCCTGCCACACTCCCCTTCTGTAACCATACCGGTAGCTCAGACCTCTCTCCAGTCCATAGAACATATCACTTCTTCCCCACCCCAAGGCCCGTAAGTGTGCGCTCTTTACAGGGAAGCCTCTTGCCCATCCCTTTGCTCATACTCTCGCTCTCCCTTCAGTTCTCAGCTTAAACCTTACCTCCTCAGGGGCGGCTTCTTAGATTCCCTTTATAACCGCCATAGCTTTGCTGCTTCTCCTAGGTGACACTCACCCCTTTTGTGCTCGCTTATTCACTGTCATTCTTCCATGTGGGGCTGTCAGCGCAGACAGTGTCTGTCTAGTTCTCCCTTTATACCTGGCATCTAGCACAGAGCCTAGCACATAGTGAGGGATTGAGGAATAGTTTACCAATGGATACAGTCATGAAAAAGCTTGGAGAACAGTAACCTGATTCTTGGTGCCGGCCAAGATGGAGTTAGCCCACTATAGCCTATTTCTTCCATTAATTACAACTAGAAACCTGGGCAGAACACAAAAAGAAACTAACCAAGGACTCTGAAAAGTAAAAAACAGTAGGCAGATTGCGGGTGAAAGTCAAAACTTTAAGAATCATCCATAAAGACGGGAGTTTCCTGTTTTCTTTCTGGGTTTTTTTTTGTGTGTGTGGTTTTGTTTGTTTGTTTGTTTAATCTCCTTTATCTCTTGACTTTGTCCCGAGGGTAGTCTGGGTCATGGTACTGCACAGTGAGTAAAGAAAACAAAATCGGGGGCTTCCCTGGTGGCGCAGTGGTTGAGAATCTGCCTGCCAATGCAGGGGACATGGGTTCGAGCCCTGGTCCGGGAAGATCCCACATGCCACAGAGCACCTAAGCCTGTGTGCCACAACTACTGAGCCTGCGCGTCTGGAGCCTGTGCTCCGCAACAAGAGAGGCCGCGACAGTGAGAGGCCTGCGCGCTGCGATGAAGAGTGGCCCCCGCTCTCTGCAACTAGAGAAAGCCCTTGCACAGGAACAAAGACCCAACACAGCCAAAAATAAATAAATAAATAAATAAATAAATAAATAAATAAATAAGAAAACAAAATCCCCAAGAGAAACAACCTCTGTTTAGCCAGAGAACCAGAAAAAGGGCCCCAGTGAGTCTGAGACTACAGACGAAATACCCATTTTTGTTTTGTGTTGGTTTTTTTTTTCTCTCGTGTACCTACCCCAGGCTGTTCTGTCTCTTGGAGCCTCACAGACTGTGTGGGGTGATACAGACCCCAAAATCCCTAAGAGAAAACCGATCTTTCTATCCAGAGGATCCATGGAAAGGGACCTGTGGGAGCTGGAGATTGTGGGGAAAGTCCTGAAAAGGCGAGATGCAGAGAAGATGATTCCCTAATTCTGTGTATGGCCCAGCATGAATCATGAGTTCACCCAGAAATTGTGCATGTGCAGAACAGACCCAAAGAAATATAGCAAAGGCCTCGTGGACTAAAGTACAACATAAACCAGCACCCCGAGTGGCACATGAGTGGAACAGACCCTGACGGCTTTGGAAACTGAACTGGCATGGGAACCACTGCTCACAGAAGGCAAGTCAGAATGTGTGGTCTGAACCTAACTCAGTTGGTTGCCTGCTAAAACAAAACAAACAGACAAGAAAAAATTAACATTTTCCAGAGTATTTTTAAAAGGACACAGAGTGTCAGAACCTACTACCTAAAATGTTCAGAATATAATCCAAAATTGCCTGATACACAAAGAACCAGGAAAATGTGGCCAAATTTCAAGGGAAAACATAATCAGTAGATGTCAGCCCTGAGGTGACTCAGATATTAAAATATCAAAGACTTTAACCCAACTATTATAACTATGCTCCATGAAGTAAAAGGAAACCCTCTTGAAATGAATGGAAAGCTAGACATTCTCAGCAGAGAAACAGAAACTATTAAAAAGAGCCAAATGGAAATTTTAGAAATGAATAACACAACATCTGAAATAAAAGATTCATTGGTTGGATGCAATAGCAGAATTGAGATGGCAGAGGAAAAAGTCAGTGAGCTTGAATACAGAGCAAGAGAAATTATCCAATCTAAAGAACATAGAGAAAAAAATATTAAAAATTTAAAAATGAGCAGAATGTCAGCAACCTGTGTAACAATATCTAAAAGTAAAACATTTGTGTTATTGGAGCACCAGAGAGAAGAAAGAGGTTGCTGTAGAAAAATATATTTGAAGAAATAATGGCTGAAAACTTTCCAGATTTGACAAAGCACATAAATTTAAAGATTCAAGAAGTTCTGTGAAACCCCAAATGTAAAAAACAAACAAACAAAAACAAAACAAAAAAAACCTGAAAGAAAACCTTGCCCACACATATAGTGAAGTGCTGAAAATTGAAGATTAAAAAAATCTTGGGATCAGTCTGAAAAAAAAATGATACACTACATGTAGAGAAAACAGTGATATGAATGACTGTAGATTTCTTTGGAAACTGGAGGTCAGAGACAGTGAATGACATCTTCAAAGTGTTGAAAGAAAAGAGCTGTCAACACATAATTCTATAGCCAGCAAAAATATCTTCCAAGAATTAAAGCAAAATAAAGACATTCTCAGGAATAAAGAAATTCTGTAAGAGACTTTGTTGCTGTAAAATCTACTTTAAAAGAAATGCTTGGGCTTCCCCGGTGGCTCAGTGGTTAAGAATCTGCCTGCCAATGCAGTTCGAGCCCTGGTCCAGGAAGATCCCACATGCCGTGGAGCAACTAAGCCCGTGTGACACAACTACTGAGCCTGTGCTCTAGAGCCCATGAGCCACAACTACTGAGCCTGCACGCCACAACTACTGAAGCCCATGTGCCTAGAGCCCGTGCTCCACAACAAGAGAAGCCACCGCAATGAGAAGCCCGTGCACTGCGACGAAGAGTAGCCCCCGCTCGCCACAACTAGAGAAAGCCCGTGCACAGCTACAAAGACCCAACGCAGCCAAAAATAAATAAATAAATAAATAAAATTTTTAAAATATTTATTTATTTATTTTTGGCTGCGTTGGGTCTTCGTTTCTGTGCAAGGGCTTTCTCTAGTTGTGGCAAGTGGGGGCCACTCTTCGTCGCAGTGCGTGGGCCTCTCACTATCGCGGCCTCTCTTGTTGCGGAGCACAGGCTCCAGACGCGCAGGCTCAGTAGCTGTGGCTCACGGGCTCAGTTGCTCCGCGGCATGTGGGATCTTTCCAGACCAGGGCTCGAACCCGTGTCCCCTGCATTGGCAGGCAGATTCTTAACCACTGCGCCACCAGGGAAGCCCAATAAATTTATTTTTTAAAAAAATGAAAAAGGAAATCTGAAGGAAGTTTTTCCAGCTGAAGGGAAATGATATCAGAGGGAAACTCGAAACTTCAGGAATGAAGGGAGAGTGCAAGAAAAGGTAAATATCTTGGTAAATGTAGCCTATTTTTCTCCTCTTAAGTTCTTTAATAAATGTATGACTGTTGAAAGGGCTTTTCAATGTATGTAAACGTCCTACAATTGACAATTATAACATAAAAGATGGCAGGCAAAGGAAACTATATGCTGGTAAGGCCGTAACATTTTTTTTTTTTAGGTAAAAAAGTTCACGTAACATTTTACCTGAAGTGGAAAATATTAACTCTAAGTAGACTGTGAAAAGTTAGATATGTATATTGTAATCCCCAAGGCAACTATTTAAAAAGTAATACAAAGAAAAATAACCAAAAAAGGCAATAGATAAGCTAAAATAGAATGCTGAAAATATGCAAATAATCCATAAGAGGAGAAGAAAGGAGAGGAACAGGGGGAAAATAAACAGAGGGTGCAAACAGAACACAACAAAATAGTAGACCTAAATCTAACTATATCAATAATTACATTAATTGTAAACAGTCTAAACATACCAATTATTATGCCAGATGAGATTTTAAAAAACCAAGACTCAACTGTATGCTGTCTATAAGATGCCCACTTTAAATATGACAATATAGATAGGTTAAAAGTAAAAGGTTGGTTGTATAGCACAGGGGACTCTACTCAGTGCTCTGTGATGACCTAAATGGGAAGGAAATCCAAAAAAGAGGGGATATACATATATGTATAGCTGATTCACTTTGCTGTATAGTAGAAACTAATACAACATTGTAAAGCAACTATACTCCAATAAAAATTTTTTTAAAAATAATCACTTTGAGAAAACAATAGCAGTTAACAACAACAACAAAAAAGTAAAAGGATGGAAGAAAGATGTAACAGCAAACGCTAATCAAAAGAATGTTGGGGGGAGGGGGTGGGGTGAGATGTGACAGGGTGAGAGAGTGTCATGGACATATATACACTACCAAATGTAAAATAGATAGCTAGTGGGAAGCAGCCGCATAGCACAGGGAGATCAGCTCGGTGCTTTGTGACCACCTAGAGGGGTGGGATGGGGAGGGTGGGAGGGAGGGAGATGCAAGAGGGAAGAGATATGGGAACATATTATATATGTATAACTGATTAACTTTGTTATAAAGCAGAAGCTAACACACCATTGTAAGGCAATTATACTTCAATAAAGATGTTTAAAAAAAAAAAAAAAGAATGTTGGAGTGGCCATTATTAATATCAAACCATGTAGATTTCAGAACAAGAAAACTAACAGTAGAAATGTGAAGATGGCCTTGAATCCTACCTGTTTTTCAGCAATCTGTCTGGAAGAAGCAATTTATTCCATTCTCTAAACTCTGGTGCCAAGTGAAATTGCCCAGGACTAAAAAGCAGAGAAATGGATTTTTCTTGATTTGTCTCCCAGTGATCTCACCCAAGAGAGAAGAGTGCAAAGTGGTTTAGTAACTGCTGCCAACAAAGAGAAGCTGTGCTTGGAGTACAAAGCAATGGAGAGAACAACTTAAATTTAATGATCCTATGACCCAGGAATTCCACTCCTGGTTATAAACCCAACAGAAATGTGTACATATGTGCATGAAAAGACATGTACTAGAATGTTCACAGCTGCACAAGTTGTAATAGTACAAATGGGAAACCACCCCAATGCGTATCAACACTAGAATGGATAAGTTGAGGAATATTCATACAACAGAATGTTATACAGCAGTGAGAAAAAAGAAATCACAGTTATACACAGCAATATGCATGAATCTCAAAAACATGCTTACTGAGCAGAAGTAAGACACAAGAGAAAATATACTTTACGATTCTATTTATATAATTTTCAAACACAGGTCACAGTAATCGATGATGTTAGAAATCAGTATCCTTGTGGGGGTGCGGCCCGTGGAGGATTTCTGGGTACTGGGTCATGTTTTGTTTCTTGATGTAGGTGCTAGTTACATGGATGTGTTTATTGTATAAAAATTAATTGAGCTGTATCTTTTTGTGCAGTTTTCTATACATATCTTATGCCTCAATAAAGTTTAAAAATTAGTTCAAAATTCCATCACTTACTGATTTGTATACACTGCTTTGATACTTGACGTGAATGTGATACAATTTAATGGGAGGTCCCCCAGACTCAGCTCTGTCCAGAGGTGACTCAAAATAAATACCCAAGAATTACGGCAATACCCAGATCTGTCAGTAGGTGGCGCTGAATTACCCAACGCTGGACTTGGACAAATTTCACTTTATTCAAATTGTCTCTATAGGCACATAATATAATTTCAGAAATGTAGAAAGTTTCCCACGACAAACAGAGAAACAAAACAGCTTGCCATGCAAATGAACACAAGACATGGGGAGTGCAAGGCTAGAAGGAGCTTTTAAAGGAGAAATCCTTCGACGTCTTACGCTGTTTCTATTTGAGGTTGAATCCTATCCATTAGCTCATGTGATTTATCTAGGATGGAGACGGAGTCCGATTTGAAAAATCCACCTCTTAGCCTAATGAGGAGTTAAGCAAAAGTAGGCGTCCATACAAACACATTTTAAAAAAGCATAGTGACGTTTGCACGAAGTATGTGACTTCTGTATACTTAAAATTCATGCTATTTCTCACATTGTAAACTGAGTTCTGAGGCTGCTAGTGCTGATAAGAAAGCATCAGAAATATATCTCCCAATGTTAATAAAAATGATAGCAGAAGGTGAGTGGGTGGTTTCAAGGTCTAACAGATCTTTAAAGCAGACAAAATTGGGTTATTGGCTTGGAGTGATGGTGGAGGGTATCACCATCTATTTCTTTCGAAAGAGAAAAATAAATGCAGTAGCTTTCACTTACAGCAAATGGCCCAGAGGGTTTGCAAATGTAAAGCATTGTTTATTGCTGTTTCTCTTAGATTATGAAAACATTTAATCACACAGAGAATTCCAGAGAGTAATATGATAAACAACCTTGGACTCACCATCCAGAGTGGACAAATATTTGCATTTTGTCCCATTTGCTCCAGTTTTTAACTACATTTGTATATTACTGAAATGTCCTTGTGTAACTAAAGAACTTAGCAGGGCTACAGTCAGTCAATTTTGACTTATGCCAAATGCAATTTGTATAAAATTTGGGGGCTGAAAGATTGTGTAACTTAGCATTTCTTGTTTTATTGATGAAATGGTAGCAAACGGGAAGAAACCTGCAGAATAATGCCATGGGTATTTCTATCACTTAAACCTTTTTTTCTCCAAAGCAACTTCATATATAATTTCTCATTTTACTCTGTGAAACAGTTAAGATCGCCATCAATATAAATGTGATAGGGAAGGAAATGGAAACCCAGAGATTGTCTCTGGGTCTCACATCATATCTGGGATAAGAACCCCAGCCTCTGGACACATTTTATTTTGCGGCATGGCACAACGCCTGAGACCCCAGGGGACTTCTGAGTTTGAGACCCGCACTCACTGGATCAGATTTGGACTGTGGACCGGGTTGGCCCCCGGGTTGCCCCAGCCCACCCAGGCCTTCTGGGAATGGCAGGCACCCACAGGGCTGGATTCAGAACCTCTAGCCCACACAGAGTAGAACCAGAGATGTTTCAGGGTTAGGAGAGGTGCTTAGGGGCCTCCATGATTTCCCTGGGGATCCTTGATTTCCCTGAAATGAGCCAGATGCCAAGGAGGATCTGGAACTGATGGGGCACCCCTTCAGCTGGGGCACCCAGCAGGGTAGAATGGAGCTTACTCCAGGCCCAGGTAGGACTTTGAAATGTTATGAATTGTGTTCAGCTGCCATCAGCTTGGGGAGCTACTCTTCCCTGGAGGATGCAGCGTCTGGTGCCCTTGGGCCCCGTTGCTGCGTGCTGTGTTCTCCACCAGGGCCTAAGAGCCTAAGAGCCTGAGCTTTGATTCCAGGCAGTCCTGGCTTGCCTGGCTATGCTGTCACTCACCAGCTGCGTGGCTTGGGCAACGCTACTGGACCTCTTTAAGCCTCAATAGCTTTGTCCATAAAACAAGATGATTATGTAGTTCAGCACTGTCCAACAGAAACTATGTGAGCCACGTGTGTCATTGTAAACTTTCTAATGGTCACACTGAAAAAAGTGAGAAGGAGCAGGTGAAATTAATTTTAAAAAATTATTTCCTTAACCCCAATAGATCCAAAATACTATAATTTCAATGTATAATCAGTATCAGAACATCACTTAGTGAGATATTTTCCATTCTTTCACGGGAAGGGAGCTACATCTTCAATATCCCACGTGCATTTACATTTACAGCACATCTCAGTTGAGAGCAGCTGTATTCCAAGGGCCCAGTAGCTCATATGGTGAGTGGCTGTTATTCAGGACAGCATAGGTCCTGCTCGTGGGGTTGTTGTGAGGATTAAGTGAGATTGGGTGTGAAAGCTGCTTAGCTGGACTGTTATTAATATTGCTACTATTATTTTTATTATCCTTATCAACAAAAAACATTCGTACACCCAGGTGAGCGTCTTCTTCACCCCATTACTGACTCCTTGGACAGTGACTCGGGAGATTCCGCAGAGCCGAGCTAAAAGAACCCAGCTCTCCATGACTATTTGAGTGACCTTCTCCATTGAGAAAACCTGTGAGCACCATTCCTCCCATTTCCGTATGTATGCCCCTTTGTACTGTGACTCTGCCTCTCCTTCCACCAACAGGTGGAGACTATTTCTCCACCTGTTCAGTCTGGGCTTGGCCATGGAACTTGCTTTGGTCAATGGGACATTAGAAAATGTGACACAAGTAGTGATTTGAAAAATGCTTGCACGTTGGGCCTTGCTTTCACTCCCTGCTGGAAACTCTTCTGCCACCATGCAGATGAGCCTAGGCTAGCCTGTTGCGTGATGAGTGACACATGCCACTAGCTGACATCCAGCTAACTGCCAGACAAAAGAATGAGGCCTTCCTAGGCCATCCAGCTGAGCTAGCCCAGGCAAGAAAAGACACCTAGCTGATCCAAAGAACCATGAAAAATTATAACTATTACTGTAAGTCACTAAGTTTTGGGGTGTTTTGTTATGCAGCAGAAACTGACTGATACATTTTTACTCAAGGCTCAGAAGTTCCTCTTACCTTGTGGGGTAGTAGGGGTAGAAAGTGTGGCCATCCCTCATATTAATTATACAGGACAGGTTTCCAATGTAGGGAGAGAGGAACCATGTAAGGGAGATGGTGACATTGTCAAAGATGAAACTCTCATTGGACACTGTCAGCTTCAGGCCTGCAGATCAAAACTCAAAATACCATTTGCCGTTGCAAAGCAGATGTTTCTGTTTAAAACCTACTCTCTTCTATCTACCTGACCTTTATCTTCAGTGGGGCTTTTAAAGTTTTAAAAATTTTATTTTTACTTTTTAGAGTTCTTTTGAATTTTATTTTTCATTCCTAGGTAATACATGACCCAGATACAGAATTTGAAATGTACAAAAGGGTCTACAGTGAAAAGAAAGCCCTCCCCCACTGCTACCCCTCAGTTCCCCAGTTCTGCTCCCCAGAGGCAGCCATTGTTACCAGTCTCCTGGGTCTCCTTCCAGAGATACCTACACACTCACAAGCATGTACATACTTTTCTATTTATACAAATGGTGCTCTGTTCACTATTTGGCACCTTCCTTTTTTTTCACTTAGTATATTTTGGAGATGTTCTATATGAATTCAGTTAGAGCTGCCTTATACTCTTTAATAGCTGCACAATGTACCCTAATTTATTTAACCAGGATCCATTGATTGTCTAAATGTATTTTATAATGTTTAAAAAGGCAAAAGGCAAAGCACCTTTAGGAAAATCTCCTTGGCTAGGGTGGCTGATGAATCATTGTTAGCAATTTAGTGCACATTAAATTTTACAAATTTGAGCTTCACAAGTTGGCCTGGAGGATGGGGTGAGGGGTAGAATTTGTGGTGGTTCACCCAGCCATGGGCTGATTGGTGCAGCACAATCTTTTGGTTTCTGACTTAAATGAGAAGGGAAAATATGTAAGACGCTGAATGCAAATGAAAAGGACTTTCTTGAGATGGTCCGAAAGCCACTGTGGTTCTGATTGGTACTGATTCATGATCATCCGAGGAAACTCAGGATGCAGCAGGCCCTTCTGGGCACAGAGGCAGGAGGTTGGGGGCAGGGGATACTGCTGGATGAAGTCCTTCCCTTCAGACATCAGAAACTGATGGTGATCAGAACACACTGATTCACAAGGGACAAGATATTTGAAATCAAAGTCAGGACAGAAAATCTGGTCCATGTGGTAGCCAGACCCAACTCACCCCATAGCCCTAAGCTACCCGTCTGTCTGATGACAGCAAGGCTGCAACTGGCAGATCTCCAAGGGCACCCTTTGTCCAGGAGCAAAACCACCTAATGGAAAGTGCTGCCAGACCATGTGGCCTCTCTTCCCAGAAAATAGAACAAGACACCCTGCTCACTCTTATTCCACCCAAGTGTGTTCTGCAAACTAGTGCCACCCCACCTTCCTGCACCCTCTCCTCCGTGCAGCCCTCCTCCTCCTGTCCCCAAGGACCCCGCTCTCCTGGATGGCCCCTGGGGACCCCAACCTTCCCTGACTCATCTTTCCCCTTCAGAGCTCCTTGAACCATTACTCACGGACTCGGTAGAATTTGCCGTTCTGACCGATTAATTGGTTGGACAATGGCATAATGTGGTGTCCCAGCTTGAGGGGAAATTTGCACTCACACTGTTACAGGAATGAACTCAATACAGCCATCTTGGAGGGTAATGTGGCCATGTCTACTAACATTTAAAATGCACGTACTCTGTGACCCAGCATTTCTGCTACTAGGGATCTCTCCTCTAAAAATAATCCCAGGCGCATGTCAAGATATATGCACAAGAACGCACAAGAGAGCACTGCAGAGTGATCCATAACAACAAAAACTCAGAAGCAACCAAAATGTCCATCAAGAGGGGAACGGGTTAAATAAATTTTGACATAATCTTATGATGGGATACTATGCAGTCATTAAAAGAATAAGGTAGTGACTTGGAGAGATGTCTAGGATATATTATCAAGTGAAAAAAATTGAGTTGTAGACATATACATCTATACATTCACACACAGCCGTGTCTATGAAAACACTTTAAAAAGCAGGGAAGAATTTATTCTAAACAATTAAGAGTAGTTTCTTTATGAGGAATAGAATTGTAGAATTGAAGGGAGGGATTCTTCCTTCTTGATTTATAAAGCTTTTATAAATTCTGGTAATATGGGTTATTTTTATGGTTTTTTAGATTTGTAAAAGCCCCTGTGCATTCTAAAATGGCAGTCTACAGGGAGGGTGGTGGTTGAGTGGGTATGGCATGTGGGAATCCTTCCAATCAAGTAATCTTGGTTTTGTCTGTTGTGTTTATTGGGTCACCCCATGAGATTTAATTTGAAGGGTCCTGGGGTTAAAACTTTTTTTTTCAACTTCTGGCTTGATGGCTTGTTTTGCAACTGAACCTCCAATGCTTTACCCTGCAGCTAAGCCAGGTGGGGAGGGCAAGCCACAGGGCAGCAGTTTTGGGCGAGGAGGTCTCTTAGTGCTGAGCAGATCCACCCCCATCGATAGCTGCTCCCTTGGCTCCAAGGAGGGCTAGAGACAAGCAGGGAATTCCCACACCCAGGCGAGCTGGGGACTCACCTTCCCGGCACTGGTGCTGCACCCACAGGTAACTGCCCCGGCTGGGGCACAGGTCTCCAAAGTAGGTCCCATCTGCTGCCACCTGGCAGGCCTGCAGCCCCTGGCACTGGCCTGGGAGGCACCCACATCCCAGCGGAAGCAGAAACCGTGTGAAGGACATTAAGGGGTAGGGTCAGACAGAGATGAGTGACCTCGCATTCGTTCATTCACCCACCATCCCCCCAACAAGTACCTGCTGGTATCTACTGAAGACGGGGCACTGAGCCCGGTGCTGGGGGAGAAACAAGTAGGATTCCTGCCCTCAAATATCTCAGGGTCCAGCACAATGGTTCCCAAACTTCGGAATACCAGAACCCCCTGGAGGGCTTGTGAAGACACAAATTTCCAGACCCTGATTCTCATTCAGTAGATTTGGAGGGCAGCTTGAGAATTTGCTTTTCTAACAAACTTCCAGGAGATGTCGATGCTGCTGGCCCAGGGACCCCACTTTGAGAACCACTGGTCCAGTGGCATCTACTCAGATGGTCTAAGGTAGAAACCTACACCCTGAGAACTGGCAAAGAGGGCACAAGATTAGGAACCCTGAGTCTGCCAGGGGCACCAGGTGCCCACAGGAGGGAGGAGTGTGGAGACCCCAGGCCAGAAGCTTCAGGGTCATCCCAACACCCGTTCCCTCCGCCCATGTAGACATAATAGATGCCTACAGAGAGGCCTGGAGAAGGGACAGGCAGGTGCTGTGGCCCTGGTTCCCTCCTTGGCTTGAGAGCATCCTATGGCTCTGCCCTGCACTACATCACTTTCCTTGTTGTCTTTCGCATCTTAGAAACCCATGCTTGCTCCAGGCTTTGGCATACTTAAATGCTCTTTTCCTGTCCGGTTGCTTAGTCAGGCAAGCCCCACCCCCTCCTCAGATGCTCTTCTGGCCCTGGTTCCTCCCCAGCTGTTATGGTTTTGTGTCCCCCTCACCCAGTTTTTAGCCATGGGCTGATGACTCCTTGATCTATGTCTCTTGTTTAGCTCTCTCTTGAGTTCCTATCCTGTATGTCCAATTGTCTACACAGCATCTCCACTTGGACGTCACAGGGCACCCCAGGCTTCTCATATCCTGAAATGAGGTCTTGATCTCTGATTTGGGTTGAAGTGTGTCCCCTCTAAAAGGTGTCTTGAAGTCCTAACCTTTGTTACCTGTGAATGTGAGCTTATTTGGAAACAGGGTCTTTGCAAACATAATCAAGTTAAGATGAGGTCATTAGGGTGAGCCCTTAATCCAGTATGACTGCTGTCCTTTGGACACAGAGACAGGGCATGTGAAGTTGGAAGCAGAGATTAGAGAGATGCACCTACAAGCGTTTGTGGCCAAGCATTGCTGACAAATACCGGATGCTCGAAGAGGAAAGGAAGGGCTCTCCCCTGCAGGTTTCGGAGGTAGAGAAGTCCAGCTGACACCTTGATTTTGGACTCAGCCTCCAGACTGCAAGAGAATGTGTTTCTGTTGTTTTAAGCCACCCAGTTCGTGGTACTTGGTAAGGCAGCCCTAGGACATGAATACAATCTCCCTCCTCCACCTTTGCCACCAGCTGCTCCTCCCCCAGCCTCTCCTCTCAATGCCAGGGTCATCCTGGACTCCCATCATTGACAAGTCCTGTCAGTACTTCCTTCTGTTTCTGGAATCTGTCCATTTCTCTCCATCTGCATTGCCCTCCAGCCTCCAGCCTCTCTCACCTGGGTTTCCGGCATCAGCCTCCCTTGTTTGGGTTCACAGCAGCCTGCAGGCAGCTTTAAAATACACCTGGCCGTCATCCTCCCCTGCTCAAAACCCTCCAGTGCCTCCCCAACATCCTGGGGCTAGGGTCTGGGTTCCTCAGGCACTAGTGCCCCACCTCCCCCCGTGCTGAGTGCTTTGCAGTTCCCTGCACCTACCGTGCTCTTCCTCGGACTTGCATGGGTTCTTCCCTCTCCCCAGAACACCCGTCCCCATTCACCCAGCTGTCCTTTTCCTGCGTGACTCCTATCATATCTTCAGGTCTCAGCTTAGATCTCACCTCCTCTGGGAAGGTGGCCAGCCCTTTGACCGTTGGCCCACAGATCCACCCTCACCCCACTTGGTTCCAAATTGCAGGGAACTACATTTCCCAAACTCCCCTGTACACTGGCAGGCGCTGATGGAAGACTGAAGACGACGTAGTAACTTCCAATGGCTGCTGTAACAAACTACAAGAGCGTAGTGGCATAAAACAGCACCTTTATTACCTCACCTTTCTGGAGGTCAGAGGTCTGGGTGGGGTCAGCTGGGCTCTGCTCAGGGTATCACAGGGCTGAAATCAAGGTGTCACAGAGGCTCTGGGGAGGAATCTACTCCCAGTCTCATTCTTCTTGTTGGCTGAATTCAGTTCCTTGGGACTGTAGGACTGAGGTCCCATTTCCTTGCTGGCTATCAGCTGGGACCACCCTAAGCTCTTAGAGGCCTCTCTCCAGTCCTCCCATGTGACCCCCTGTCTCTCAGAGCTGGCAATGAGGCATCAGATCTGTCTCATACTTGAATCTCACTGACTTCTCCAACTGCCACACCTCTCTTATGCTTCTAGCCAGAGAGAATTCTCTGCTTTGAGGGGCTCAGGTGATTAGATTGTACCCACTTGGATAATCCAGGATAATCTCCCTATTTTAAGATTATCGACCATAATTACATGTACAAAGACCCTTTTGCCACGTAAGTTAACATATTCATGGGCATGGCATCTCATCATACCCGCAGTTCCAGGGATTAGGGTGGGAATTTGGGGGTTCAAAGTCTGCCTGCGCCAGATGGGAAGAGGTACAGGGCAGGGTGCTTTTTTGCCCTCTCTCTCACCACATCTCCTCTGCAGCTCCAGCTCCCTCTGGCCAGTCCCTCCCTCCGTGATCCTTGCTCCCACAGGGCAGATCATGGTTCTAGCACCTGCCGGGTGGCCCTGACTTCTGGTTTTGGTGTGACATCCCCCATGGTTGTCCCTCCAGCCCTTTGGGGTGGTAGCGGCTTTCTGCTCCTCTAATCTCAGGGTTGGATCATCATCCCCTATTTGGCTTCTCAGCACTTCCGTGACTTGGGTAACCAATTCCCTGCATTAAATTCCCTCTGTTGGAAGACCTAGCATGATTTCTGTTTTCCTTCTGGGACCCAGTTTGCTATACCCCTCAGTGTGAGATCTGTACCCTACTAGGTGCATCCACAGCACTAGACTACAATCTCCAAGAGAGAGGGAATGTTTTGTTTTGCTTTGTTTTTGTTCACTGCTCTATCTCCAGCACACAGAACAGTACCTGATACATAGCAGGTACAAAATGAGTCTTGCATGAGTAACTAAACAGCACCTTTTCTCCCTTCTGTGTGACATTGAGCACAGTGCTAGGTAATTGCCTGTATTTGTATCTGTCTCCCCATTAGACTGTGACCTCTTCGAAGAACAGATTGTGTTTGATTCATCCCTGCATCCAAAGAGCCCAAGATAGTGCATGGCACAATTTTGGTGCTCAATAAACGTCTATCAGCAAACTGACTGAATGAATGAGTGATGGTGACGCTTAGGTACAAACAGACCCCCTGGGGCTCTGCCCAGACCTCCTCCAACCCTCCCCAAAAGGATGCAGGGCTCCCATCCAATGTGCCCTCTGGGTGTGGCTACAAGGTTTGGAAGCTTGCATCTGGGCCTTTGAGGAAATAGCCCACTGAGCTCCATCTGTGAGGGAGGCACACCCATCGGCCCGTCCAGCCCAGGCCTTTCCTCCTTGGTGGGCCACAGCCTCAGGAATGCTGGGGCAACGAGGCGAGCCGAAGAGAACCAACTGGCTGATTTTGGCATTTCTTTCCCCCACGCCTGCTCTGAGGGGAGCAGGGGTGATGTGGGTCAGACGTGGCGGGGAGAGGTGCAAGTTTCTTTCCAAGGGAGAATCCTTGTCACCAGACAAACGTGGCTCAGAGGCAGATTTAATCTGATTTAGAAAAATAAGACCCTAGAGAAACTCTCCCACGTGAAGGAGAGATACCATCCAGAACAGGAGAGATACAACCTGGAATGTTTGTTTGTTTCAGGACTATTCATAATAGCAAGGATTAAGCAACAATCCGCACATCTCTCAATAGAGGAAAAGACAAACTATGATATAGTTACATAATAAATGAAACAAACTAGTACAACATGTATTAAGACAGATGATACGAATCTAATGTTTTATTCATTTCTGTAATGAGAGAATCTTAAGCAAATATGGCATAATGCTAAGATTTGACAAAGTTGGGTAGTGGGTCCAGGGGATTTCATTGAAATTTTTTTCATTCTTGTCTGTGCATTTGAAGTATTTCGAAATTTTAAAAATTTAAATTAAAAAAAAAGAAAGCAATGTTTTTGCACCCAGTTGAGGTGGGGAGCAAAATGTCCACCTGACCCATTGGGTGGGTTTGATGTCATGTGAAGGGTGAGCCACGGCCCCCTTACTCCCCTGCTTGGTGCTGTGGGAAGACTGGCCAGTTTTCCTATATGATGGAGACCCAAGGTCAGATATGAAGATTGTTCAATCCTTCCAGACCCCTTTGCTGGGCACAGGACACCAGGAAGTGCCCTGCACTTGCAGCCAGAGCTACAGAGCCCTTGGGCCCTACCTGCCACTTCATTCTTGACACTGACCCAGCTGCATTCCTCCTCCAGGTCTGAGGGGTCCCCAGTGTCCTGGATGCAATAATGAGGAGTCTGGCGCCCATAGAAAGCATCCTGGATCTGGATCACCTCCCCTGAGCCACAGCGCATGGTGGCATTGAGGCTCTCGCAGGCCAGACTCTGGCCGACACCTGTGGCAAAGGTAAGGTGACACCTTAGGAGGGCTTGTGGTCACAGATGGGCAAGTGGCCAGGTGATGGGAAGCAGAGGGGTCTCAGGGGTCAGGACTGTGAGATGCAAGGACACAGTGGGAGCTGACTCAGCAGGGGTGAGAAACAATGTGGTGGGCAAGAGCATGGCTCTGGGCCCAGACTGCCCAGGGTCAGGGCCAGCCCAGCCACACTCGGGCTGTGTGGTCTTCTGCAAGTTATTCAGCTTCTCCGTGCCTCCTCTTTACTGGGGGGGAGTCAATATCACACCCCATAGAGTCGTTAGGAGGATCAAATGAGTCTGTACATGTAGGGTCAGGGCTGTAAAAGTGGCAACTATCATTCCACCTGTTTCGAGTGCCTTCCCTGAGACTTATCTGAAAACAATGCCTGGCACATCATAGATGCTAAACAAGCAATTGTTGAATGCATGAGTGATTTCATTGAGTCTTCATACCAGTCCTGTGAGCTGCACTATTATCCTCCCCTGTGGTAACATCGGGCTCTGTGGGGTCACTGTGCTGAGACCCCACTCCAGCCCAGCTCCTGGCATGTGGTCTATGCTCAGTAAACATTTGTTGATAAAGAATGACCTGGCTCAGATGTGCACAGAAGAAAGTGGGAAACACTGGCTTCAGACTCAGGCCCGTCTGCCTGGTGGGACCGCCACAGGGCAGGGGTTGAGATCAAAATCTGTGTTCATTTCCTAATGGCTGCTGTAACAAATGACCACAAACTTAGTGGCTTAAACAGCACAAATTTATCTTCTTACAGTTATGGTCAGAAGTTCAAAATGGGCTTTACTGGGCTAATATCAAGGTGTGGGCACGGCTGGTTCCTTCTGGAGCCTCTAGGGGAGAAGCTATTCCCTTGCCTTTTCCAGCTTCTAGAGGCTGCCCCTTCCTTCACCTTCAAAGCCAGCAGCACAGTGTCTCCCAGTCTCTCTCTCTGATCTTCACGTCTCATCTCTGTCACCGCCCAGCTGTGTGGCCTTGGACAAGGAACTTACCCTTTCTGAGCATCACTTTTCTTAGCTTTATCATGGGCCTGCGACAGAATGATGGAGGTATTTCTACTGTGTGATGAATAAGTGCACAGAGGCATGTACAGCTCAATGCGTGGAACTCCTGCTGGTTGTATGTTAGCTCTTCCTAGTGTGACCTCGTGCCAGGGCCTGCAAGACCCTGGGGGCTGACGGTGCTGAGACAGGCTTGCAGTGGGGGTGGGGAAGGGGATGGGGCTTGAGTGGGAGCTTTGGTAAGAAGTGAGGAAGTTGCCTAACCCACAGGTCCACAAAGCTTTCGAGTTTTCAGAATCGGCCAGGCAGGAAAGTTAAGCTTGCATGGCATCTATAAAGCTGAGCATGGGGGAAATAGAGCAGGGGTCCCAGTAAGTGTCTGAACCCAGACTGGGGCCTGGGCGCCAGAGTCTCCAATGAGGGGCTTAGAACCAGGGAGGGGACTGGGCCCGGAAGCCCAGAACCTTCTGTCAAGGCTGGCTTGAGGGTCAGGGGACCACGAGGTAGCTCAGCTCCAAGACCAGGCCCCCCCATGGCAGGCAGGACCCAGTGTGGGTCTCGGGCCACTCCTGCGGGGACTCGCACACACGGTCCCCAGGAAGGGGTTCCCAGGGCCCACAAAAGGGGCCTACCACAGGCAGCAGCTGGAAAGGGCACAAGAGCAGAGCGTGGGGGGATTTGGGAGTTAGGAGTGGGGTGCGGGGGTGAGGGGCTCAAAGCCAGGCTGACCAGGGAGTGGGAGTCAAGGGTGAGTGAGAACAGCCTCCTGGGACCACATCTCTCTTCATGGGAAGACTGGAAAAGGAGCGGAAATAGGGCTGAGCATTTCCCTCTAATGTGGGTTATGAGAGGGGAAGACAGAGAGACAAGTGAGACTAGAGGGCAGGTAGGCAGGTGAGTGGACAGGGAGAGAGCGGAACGTGAGCTGGAGAGATGAAGTGAGACACGGAGCATCACACAGCCGGAGATTGTGGGCATTTAGAGAGATAGAGACAGAGACATAGAGAGACAGAAAAAGAGAGACAGAGCAAGACAGAAGGAGATGCAGACAGATAGAGACAAAGAGAGAGAGACAGAAAAAGAAAGAAGGAGGGAGACCCCACAGCACAGGCCAGCTCAGCAAACTCGCAGATGAAGGCAAACTCCTGCGTGCAGTTGTCCGAGGGCGACCACCCAAAGGAAGGGTCTCTCCCAATGTAGCCACAGGGGTTGGTTACAGAAGCATCCTGCCCTCGGCGCCAGTGGCTGTAGCTCACATTTGAGGTGTCCAGCCAGGTCCTGGGCCCTGGGATGGGAATATGACCACCAGGACTTGGAAGGGTCCTCCTGATCCTGGTGTGTACAGAGCTTGCCCCAGCTCTACTCCTTGTGTGCAGTGGGTGCTCAGGCAGTGCTGACAGGCTGCAGGCCTCTCTGTCCCATGCCAGTGAAGGGGCATCACCTAGCCACTCTCTTCCAAGATAAGGTCTCAGCCTACAAACCGGGGTGCTGAGCCCAAGAGCCCATACAAACAGGTTTGAGTAAATAGATGATGCTTCCAGTAATGTCTAACCACAATTTAAAATAGAGCACAGGACTTCCCTGGTGGCACAGTGGTTAAGAATCCGCCTGCCAATGCAGGGGACACAGGTTCGATCCCTGGTCCGGGAAGATCCCACATGCTGCGGAGCAACTAAGCCCGTGCGCCACAACTACTGAGCCTGTGCTCTAGAGCCCGCAAGTGTCTACTACTGAAGCCCGTGAGCCACAATTGCTGAAGCCCGCGAGCTCTAGGGCCCAGGTGCCTCAACTACTGAGCCCACACGCTGCAACTACTGAAGCCCGCACGCCTAGAGACCGTGCTCCATAACAAGAGAAGCCACCGCAATGAGAAGCCCGCACACGGCAACAAAGAGTAGCCCCCGCTCACCGCAACTAGAGAAAGCCCATGCGCAGCAATGAAGACCCAGTGCAGCCAAAAAACTAATAATAAATTAAAAAATAAAATAAAAAAGAGCACAGAAGTGTGCCTCGGGATGGCAAGAGATACTCCAGAGAGAAGCAGGGGCCCTTGTCAAATATACTTGGGCAGCACTGAGTTAAAGTGGAAGCAATTTTCATGATTTTGGTACTCTTCAGAGCCTTGAATACACCAACATGATTGTTGAAGAAGCGTGTGTGTGTGTGTGTGTGTGTGTAATACAGAGGTACACCAGAGATCTAGAAAACACTGGATATAAACTATTTACTGTGAAGACTCAAAAATACATTTACCATTTTTTTAAGGAAAAGAAATCCATACATATGGTTAAAAAAATTCAAAGAACACAAAAGGGTATAAAGTGAAAACATCGTCCCTCTTTCAACCTATGGACTACTCCCATTATTGTTATGTTTCTTGAAAATTGTTCCAGGATGAACTGTACCCATACATCAACATTTATGAATGCCTGAAATCTAGTTACACAAATGCCATCATATCGCACACAGCCAGGACAGTCCCTTGCTTCTTAAATAACACTGAGCGATGGAGGTTAGGACGTATCAGCCTACTCAGATCTACCCCATTTTCTGTACCAGCCATGCAGTATCCCTTGGAGATTTTAAATAGACACGCTCCTTTAACTGCATGTGAATGGGTGTCTGATATACAGAAATCCACAATTTCTGCATCTACAAAGCAAGAAACCATTCAATAGATGTTGCCTGAAGATGCATTTTGGAATTCAAATCCCTTGGCTGTGAGTTTCCTAAAATGAGCTTCCCCAGCTGCTCCTTTATTAAAGTATTTCCATCCACGCTGGTACATTTCTACAGGTGTTCAGCCCAGACCAAGCTACTCATTTCTAAAACCCAGCAGCTTCTACTGGGCAATGGGAGGGAGCAGGACGCTGTCATCTTGAGCAAGTCATTTCATCCCTCTGGACTTATTTTCCTCATTCATAAAATAAGAGTAGCAGTGCTTGCCTCATGGGGCAGGGGTAAGGCTTAAATACGGACATCCATTTTTTGTTGTGTACGGGCACTGGGAAAACAAAAACGGCCAGAAGAATGGTTCCGTCCCTTGAAGAGCTCATAGTCTGGGGGGAAGACACCTAAAAACCGAAGTCGTGCCAAAAGTGCTCTCCTAAATGTGTGGACAAGATCCTACAGGTGCAAAGAGGAGGACTCCCCTGAACGTGCGGGGGTTGGAGGAAGGGGTCCTCACCGAGCGAAGGATAAGGTAGGGTTTCCAGGACAGCTGTTACCATGAGACTGTCTAATGTGAATTGAGCTGTGCTAAGCACTTAACCCACTTCAGCCTCATAACAAGTCGGGGAAGGACATGTGGAAGTGCTTTGAAAATAGCTTAGTCATTATTTCCTGAGACTGTTTTCCCATCTGTAAAATAGGGACAACAATCGTAACGGTCTCATCGGTTATGATAAGGATTCACTGTGAAAATGGACGTGAAGCACTCAGGACAGTGCCAGGCACTATTCTAGCAAGAACTGAAGAAGCCATAGCTAGTCTTAGGCACAAGCAAAGAAAGGGACATTTCTAGCATGTCAGCTACAAGCTGGATTCTGTGCTAGGTACTGCACAAGAATTATTTTATTTGATCCACAAAACAACCAAAAAGGAGGGTCTCCTTACCATGAGAATTGGGACGTACTAATTTGTTCCATGGAGTTCTGGGTAAGAAACTATGGTGAGAATCACAGCCACAAGCTCCCCATAAAACATAATTATCACGGCACCTACCTTCTGTAGTTCCATTCCAAGCCAAGTTCCCTGTGAGTCCAATCCACCATTCCGTGTCGTGGATGAGGTGCTTCTGCAGAAATAGCTGGGTGCCTTCTCCATGAATAAAAACCAAATGGCCTCCTTGCTCCTCGCACCAGCTCTGGGCACCATAGAAGGTGCGGCCGAGAGGCACAAATTCATAACAAGCATCTCTGAAAGCCACTTGGCTCTTAGGGCAAAAGCTGCCATCCTCTGGCTTAGCCGTAATGGCCCTAAACCCCAGAGCAAGCCCCAAGAGTACCAAGGCCAAGGTGCTTATCCTTGAACCACGGCTGGAGCATCTGGATGGGCCTGGCTCTCAGGTCCTTCATATGCTCGTGCCTTCACAACTGACTGCCATCCATCTTTCCTTCTCTTGTTGTATCACATAATCGTGACTAACTTCTTGTTTAAGAGACAAAAGACTCAGAATGAATGTGTCTGCATTTTTGCTTCCCCCAGCTCTTTGTTCCATGCAGTTCCAAATCCAATTAATTTGCAAAAAGGTCTTGTAGAGAAAGATAAAGTTGCTGTATCACTTGTCTGCTTGTCATTGGGTCAACCATTAGCTTCCGATAAAAATTCCTTGTTATTGGTTTTTATGTCACTACCCTTCAGGGCTAAATGTTTCACGAGGAGCCATCAGCTTGTGGGAAGTATGCGATAAAAGAAAACTGGCAGGAAAGCTATAGTTATGGATGGTAAAGAAACCAAGTTGTGCTCATATCCAACCCCATTGTCTGCAGTGGCCACTGTGCCCAGATGACAATCACATTCTCCCCAACATGGCTTCAATCCTAATGGAGATTTTTCTGCTCTCTGACTCATCACATTACCACTCATGCCTGTTTGAGAATAAAAATTTCCTACAAAATTTATTCGATGTCATCATGAAAATAAGCTTTTAAAACTTCAAACCTGCCCATCCTCACCTACTGCCTAAACCCTCCAACAGGTGTCCATGGTCAATGGATCAAGTTCAAACCTCCTGGCTTTGTATTCAAGGCCCTATATGAAATGATCTCTGACAATGTTTCCAAACACACCCCCAGAATGTGGGGAAACATGCTCTCTCACCAATTGCTGATGCAAGTATAAATTGGTACAACCTCTATTGTGGGTAGTGTGACAATATCTATCAAATACCTATCAACATTTTAAAAAGTACAAGCTCTGTAATGGAGCAATTCCACTTCTAGGAACTTTACCTACAGATGAATTCATACATATGTGACATGTCATATATATATATATAAGGTTATTTATTGCAGAATTTTGTAAGAAGGAAAGATGGGAAACAATCTAAACGTCCATTTAAAGAAAACTGGTTAATAAAACGTGGTACATCCTAAATAGCCACTAAAACACGGACATATTCTTTGTATACAAATTCGGGAGGATCTCTAAGATTTTGGCTAATATTAAAAGCAAAGTATGAGACATTGATGAGGTTCCAATCCCATTTACACAAAACCCATATGAATACTTATTTGTATACATGTGTAATATATCTCATAAGGGACATACAAGAGACTAGCAATAGTGATTGCCCAGTGTGGGGAGCAGGGACTAGGTGAGTGGGAGACAGACACAGGAGCGAGAATTTTGTTTCACTGGCCGCCTTTTTTGAGACTTTTCCATTTTGTACTACGTGAATGCATTACCTGTTCAAAAATTATAAATTCTCATGAGCCCATCATTCCCCCAGAAGCTCAAAGTCACAGATCATCCTATCATAATTCATTGCTGGTGACCTTCCTTCATGTCTCTGTGCATTTGTCTGCTCTTCCTTTTGCAGGAACCCCTTTCTCCTTAGTCCGTCTGTGATCACCCTCAAGCTGATCCCCGATTAGCTCAAACAGCACTTCCTTAATGAACCTTGTAGAACTTCCCTCAAATAGTATGCCTCTCCTCTGAGTTTCTTTTTTCTTTTTTTATAACAAAAGCTTTATTAAGATATAATTCACTTTCCATACAATTCATCCATTTAAAATATATATCAACAGTTTTTAGTATATACACAAGGTTATGCAACCATCAGCACGATCAATTTTAGAACATTTTCATCACTCCCGAAGAAACCATATTCTGACTAGCATTCACACCCCGTTCCTCCCTCCCCCAGCTCTGACAATCACTAATTTACTTTCTGTCTCTAGGGATTTGCTTATTCTGGAAATTTCGTATAATCCTACACTCTGTGGCCTTTTGTGATTGGCTTTTTTCACTTTAGCAGAGTGTCTTCAAAGTTCATCCATCTTGCAGCAGGTATTAATGCTTCATTCCTTTTTTTTTTGGCACTCCATAAAAGTTTATAGAATAAATGTTCAATGAAGGGTTTTTCAGAACTAATATAGCCCCACCTTAGCTCTTTGTTTGCCTTCCTTAGTAATGTTTGTTGTTCATGATAACTTTCAAGATTAATTAAATTTGCCAAAATTACTATGATACTTTAGTGGTGGGAAAAATTGTTTTAACTACTAATGCCAGAGTTCCTCTTGGGAACTTTTTCGTTAGAAAAGTACCTATTAGGCCATTTGGGTTGTGATAGGGATGACACCAAGGGCCTGGTTTGTACCATTACAACAAGAGACGGTCTTCATAAGAAATTAGTAATTTGAGGTTGGAGAAGGGAGCCATGCAATGTGGTGGGACCCTGGAACATTCAAAAAAGGTGTCAGATAAACCGTTCCTTGTGGCAGGGTGGACAAAGTCTTTAGAGAACACAGTTGTCTAATGTCTGGTTTTAAGCTGTTAGCTTGCTCTGACCTAAGTTACCATTATTTTGTTTTTCGCTTCCACCCCTCTCTCCCTCAGCCCCTGGCAACCACGACTTTCTATCTCTATGGACTTAACTGTTCTGAACATTTCATACAAATGGAATCATACAATATGTGTACCTTTGTGCCTAGCATATTTTTTCAAGTTTCATCCATATTGGAGCATGTATCCGTACTTCATTCCTTTTATTGAGGAATAATATCCCATTGTACAGACAGACCACATTTTGCTTATTCTTTTTTCTGTTGATGGACATCTGGATTATTTTATTCTGTGAATTTCTTGGGGGGAAGGAATAATGTCTCTTAACCTCTGTCTATCCCTTGGCTGGCACACAGTAGGACTCAATGAGCATTTGCCAGCCTGGCCCCATCTCCCAGGTCCCTGGGGCTGACACTTGACCCCCCCTCCCTTTCCCAGAAGCCCTTCCAAGACCCCTGGTGTAGCCTTGCCAGGCAGAGCCCTGGGTAGAATTTGATGTCATCGCTGACTCACAGGCTGGAACACAGGCTGGGCAGAACCGGTCTCTTATCTCCAGGGGCCAAGCATCTAATGACTTTCATTAGAAAACTATGTGGAAGGCCACATGCAGAGATAATTTATCTCCTGGATAAAGGCTTAATTTATGTCCCTCATGGAACATGCTTGGAGACATTCGATAAGGAACACAAATCTGCAGGCTGAATTCCATTTCCACATTCTTTATATTCTGATAAATTGCAGACTCCCGGGCACAGAATTCATCTTGGTGATGTCAGCTCCCAATGTGCCTTAACCTCTGTGTATGTGAAGAAAGGAAGCAGGACATGGCTGGACCCATGTGAGCCTGATTCCAAGGATCCGATCCAGCTGCCTAAGCCTCCAAATCCTGCATTGCAGGGTCAGCAAATGAAAACAGAAAGAGAGCAAGTTTGGTTTAAATAGGGCACTGAGTTCATAAAAAGAACCATAAAGCTATTCACGCCCTGTGGCCCAGACATCCCAGTCCTGGGAATAGACCCATTTTAGTTTGGGTCCCCTCAGAAGCTGAGACAAGAATTTAAGTGCAAGCAGCTTATTTGGGAGGGGGTGCAATTCTATATGAACTGGTGTTTTTGTTAGTCATATTGAATCTTTGCCTTCCATTCGATCAAAACGACAACGTGACAAAAGAATTTGCGTGGTCCCGTCACCCTAATACATTCTCATTTCTTTGTGGTTTCTTCAAATGCTTCTTTTCTTGAAGATAGATGTTTACCCAGGCACAGTCGTAGTGTACGTATAACTAGCTCATATTACATCCTGCATTTCCCACTTAGCATTAGATAGCAAGCCTTTTCCATGTTGCTAAAGGGCGTTGAAATCCGCATGGCGGTGGCTGAGTCTCCTTTCAATGAATGGACACTGACTACAGCATTCCCATTTTGCTAGATGTTTTCTGTGGTTTTCGTCACCTGTTTGTGATCTGTTCACTTTTGCTATCCTAGTCAACACTTCTATGAACATCTTCTTGCACTTACCCTTTAGCCTGGGCTGAGTTATCTCTTGAGGGTTATAGCAGACACTGTCAGTGCCCCGCCTTAACCCTACACTTACCGTGTAAGGCTTCTAAATGCAGGCACCCATGGCTCTTTGCCTCCCTCTGCACACAAGGAACAGAATGGAAATGCCTGGGAGTTAGAGCCTCTCGGAAGAAACTCTCACCCTATTGACAAAAGTTGCTGGGTCAATCCCCCAGCTCTCTAAAGATTACTCCAAGGCATGTTCACACCATCTGCAGAGTCTCCCACCAGACTGAGCCTCAGTTTCCTGAGATGGTAATGACCTTGATAATGTACTGTTAATGTCTACCCTCCCTGTTTCACTTCTCCACTCCTGGGTTCACCTCCCAAATAAACCATTTGCACGGGAATCTTTGTTTTTGGGTCTGCTTCTGGGAGAGCCAAGCTCAGACAAGTCTATCCTTGGGACTGGGATGCCTGCCCACAGGGCATGAACATCTTTGTGATTCTTGCTATGGACTCAACGCTGTTTAAACCAAATTAACAATCTCTCTGTTGTTCATGTTGCTGATCCCACTTGAAGGCTCAGGCTGCCAGATCAAATTCTGGGAAACATGCTCACGCAGCTGAGTCATGTCCTGCACATTTTTCTGATGGTTTCAGTTCTATACCTGGGGACCAGCTCTGAGCAACTGATAACGACCTGAGTCATTGGAATGGTGGGTTGTGTTCTCTTGATTTTTTAAACATGTATGTAGGTGAGGCTTCCAAGTTTGCTCATGTATGCCTTGTTGTTTGCTTCTATAGGGTGCCTGGTAACCTGGATCTTAAAGGACTAGTCAGGAAGAGAGGGGTGAGGTGGAGGTAGGGGTGGGGGGAAAGCTGGTAGAAAGGGGTTCTCAGGGAGAGGCCCCAGAATGTTAAGTCCCTGTTTCGTGTCAGTACCCCAGAACCAACATAAACCGCAAAACCCTACATTATCTCCCCTGGGGGGTCTGCCACGGCAGGCCACACCTCCACATGTTTGCACATGCTGTTTCTCCACTGAGAGTGTCTTCTCTTATACACTTGCACATTTACACCCTTTTTCAAGAATAACTCAACTATAAACCTTTTCTTTGAAGCCTTCTCAGCCTCTGCACGAGTTAATTGCCGCTTAATCCATGCCCTTGTAGCAGTTTAATCTACTTCCATTTTAGCATTGCTTAAGTTTTCAGCCTTAAAAAAGAGAACAAGAGGGGCTTCCCTGGTGGCGCAGTGGTTGAGAGTCTGCCTGCCAATGCAGGGGACACGGGTTCGAGCCCTGGTCTGGGAAGATCCCACATGCCACGGAGCAACTAGGCCCGTGAGCCACAATTACTGAGCCTGCGCGTCTGCAGCCCGTTCTCCGCGACAAGAGGCCGCGATAACGAGAGGCCCGCGCACCGCGATGAAGAGTGGCCCCACTTGCCGCAACTAGAGAAAGCCCTCGCACAGAAACGAAGACCCAGCACAGCCAAAAATAAATAAATAAATAAAATTAAAAAAAAAAAAGAGAACAAGAAAAAAAATATATATATGTATTTATAAAAGAGAACAAGAGAGAAACTACAAGAACTTAGGTGTAAAAATAAATCCACTTACAGCCTTTGTAGTTTCCACTTTTGAGTTGTTTTGCTTAATGACTATTGTGGGTTCAGTTGTAACTTCCAAAAAGATACATTGAAATTCTAACCCTTGGTACCTGTGAATGTGACCTTATTTGGAAACAAGGCCTTTGAAGATGTGGTCAAGTTAAGAAGAGGTCGTGCTGGCTAAGGGGAGCCCTAACGCAGTGACTGGTGTCCTTATAAGCAGAGGGAGCTCTGAACAGAGAGACACACAGACACAGAGGCAAGAAGGCCATATGACAACCGAGACAGAGGTTGAAGTGACGTAGCCGCAAGTTAAGCGACATCACAGATTGTTAGCAATACCGGAAGCTGGAAGAGTCTGCCCTCAAGACTTCAGAAGGATCATGGCTCTACTGTCACCTTGGCTTCAGATGCCTGGCCTCTAAAACCATGAGAGAGTAAATTTCTGTTGTTTAAGCCACCAAGTTTGTGGCACTTTGTCATGGCAGCCCTAGCAAACTAATACAATGACGATGTAGCCCAATGAGGCCACGTGCCATTCATTCATTCAGTATCTCTTGAGACCTACTACGTGCCGGGCACTGTGCTAATCTCCGGATTTTAAATAGGAGAGTGATGTGGTCAGCTTTGAATTTCAGCCAGGTCACCTGGTGGCAGCAGGGAAGGTAGATTGGAGGGGGTGGGACTGGGGCCCATGAGGAAGCTGCGCCTAAGAGGTCAAAAATAGTGAGGATAGTAGCTGGGGGGCTGGAGGTGAGAGGTGCAGTGTGAAAGATTATTTAGGGGGTAGAAATGTCAGACATCATCCAGACTATAACTCAGTGGTTATTATTTAAATTGAATTTTTGTCCAGCCTCACTGACTGGGCCCTGAAGTACATGGTGGAAAAAAAAAATTGAACTGTTCCAGCTCAGGCGTTAGAAGGCCCTTCTTTTTCTACCAGTGATGTCCGCTGTATTTCAGTCTTGTCAATTCTCCCAAGTGTGGCAAATTAGTATTATATAAATGATAATACACAGCACCTCTGCATGATTATTATTATTATTTGCATTCCTTTCTCCCTTGTTAGACTCTGAGCTCATTGAGGTCAAGAGCTATGATTTCCCATTTTTCTGTCTGAAATACCCTATATGACACCAGTCTCTGCTGTTTAGTAGAACTTTGAGGAAATTACGAATCCTCTTAAATGTTAATGGCATAATTTATGGTCTTTGTTTAGTGGTGAAGTGTTCACTCCGGGAGTCTTGGGGAGGCTCTCCCACCACTCCCTACATCCTGTGTTCTGGAGCTCACCACCAATGCTTGTCCCTCGGGGAGGCAGCTGCCACCTTTGCTGGCACTTTGCCTGTTACCTTGAACCCTGCTATCCGAGATTTCCACATTATCCTGCTCAGCTTATCACACTGGCTAATTAGAGGCACCATTTAAAAGCTAACTTAATGGGAAAACCGCAAAGTAATTTAGATATGATAACATTATCTCCAAAAGGGAAATATTAACTCACTTTAGGCTATAACTTCGTTAGTAGAAGATACAGAATTGCAAAATAAGGCCGTTGTTTTTATAGCACCAAAAACTTTTCCTTTTGAATTCAGCTTTACTTCTTCATCTCGAGACTGCTTTATGGATGTAGCACATTCCATGGAAAAAGTGGCCTTGGGGAAGGGTAGCCTCCTCTTCCTGCATCCTTCCCCAGATTACAAGGTAAGAGGATTCCACGTTCAATCTCCCACCCCTGCCACGTGTTGTGTGATTTCTGGTCCAGGGGTACCACCTCAAAAGCTTCAATTGCTTCCTCCATAAAGAGGGAATAGTAATAGTACCTGCTGGGTCTGTGTCACGATAAGAAGATACCCAAACTACAGAGCAGGGGCACACATCTGGGAACCCCCATCCTTCTCCCTCCCCAAGGGAGGAGACCAAGCCTTCCTGCTCACCCTGAGAGCCTCTCAGATCCTCCAGAGGGCAGACTGTGTGTGGTTCTGTACCATGCCTTCCACCCTCTGGAACGGAGTCCTCTTCCACAGTCTCTGGATCACTGCTGGAAGCAACATAGCCAACTTGTGCAAACGTATGTGACTTGGGAGGAAGCCCAGGGGATACTCAACCCAACTCAGAGAAGGGCCTTGCCAGTTAACACCTCCTCGAACCCCAGTCTTCTTCCTGCCTCCCTCTCAGCAACCCAGCCTCCAGTGCCTCAAGTCTGAACAATTTTCCTCTTCCCCCACCCCCCCTCTCTCCTGCCTGCCATTTCCCCTGACCCCTGCTCCCCTCTCCTGCACACCCACCCCTTCAAAAATCTGGAATGAGGTGGTGTGGCCACGCTGTGATGCCTCTGAGTGTCCTCACAAGCTGTTGCCCTTTTGGACCGCTCTTCCCAGCTTCTCCACGTGGCCAACTCCCAGCCGTCCTTCAGCTCTTGGCTCGGCATTGCCCCTTTCAGGAGGCCTTCTGGAAAACCCCTCTCCCTGCCCTGGAGGATTTCTCACTCATGCCTCTTTGTCACCTCTTCTGTGCCACTGCAACCCCACCCCGGATGGGTGGCCCTCCGTATTTGTGGAACAGCTGAATGAATGAATGAATGAATGTGTGGGCTATTCACATTTTTACTATTGACAACCATAGGCTTCTCTGACAATTGTACTCTCTAAGCTGGCTTGTTGTGCAGTCATAACTGCTTCTGTCCACCTGAGCCACATACAAATCTTGGCAGCTCTCCTGCTAACTCAGCACTGTCAATAGAACTTTCCATGAGGATTTGCACTGGCCAAGATGGCAGCCACCAGCCACATGTGTCTACCGAGCCCTTGAAATGTGGCTAGTGTGGATAAGGAATTTAGTTTCATTGCAATTAATTTGTATTTAAGTTTAAATAGCCACACACTACTAGCAGCTACTGTGTTGGACAGCACAGCAAAATTCCCGCAGAAATGCCTTCCTGGACCTGGCCCCTTGACTTAGGACACCATTGCCTACAGCGTAAAGCCCAAATTCTTACAATTCTGCACAGTCCAATCCCTAAACAGGGATTAGATTGTGCACTGTTCATTTCCACTACCTCCATCCCGGAGGCAGTGGAAATGAACAGTGGTTGCAAGTACAGCTCTGGAGCTAGGCTGCCTGGGTTCGAAGCCGAGCTCTGTGGTGTTGGGCAAGTTACTTAGCTCCTCTGTGCCTCACTCTCCTTGTCTGTAAAATGGGGCTAAACACCTGTACTTAGGGTGATTGTGAGGAGTACATGATCACGTGTACAAAAGGCTTAGAAGAAAGCCCAGTACGTAGGAAGCTCTCAATAAATGGCACCTACAATTGTCATTATCTGTCACTAAGTCCCTGGTGGCGCCGCCTCTGCTTCCTCCCTGTCCGCCTGCTAGAATCGTCCAGCTCCACGCCATTGTCCACTCTGGCCCTCCCACCTGCCTCCTCTTTGCCCATCCAACTGCTTCCCACCCTCAAGGGCTCGGCTGTGCACCTCGTCCTCCAGGAAGCCTTCTTTCTTAACCCTCCCCAGCCTGAGCAAGATTTCCCTCCTCAGAGCTCCCATGATACTTCTTATCTGTGCCTCTTCTAGAGCAGGTATAATAGGGAACTAGCTATTACTTACTGTGTACGTGTCTTCACAGCCAAACGAGAAGAAACTTAAAATCCTGTACTGGGTCATGAGGGTCTACTTTCCTTCCAGGGACAGACCAGAGTTGTATACATTGTAGCTGCTCCAAAAAATTAATATTTCTGCTTATCATACTGGCTGACCTTTCCAAATTTTCTCTTTTCCAAGAAACGATAGGAAAGGAACATGCTATGAGCTCCTACCATATTCTAAGCACCATGACATACATGATTAGAGTTTACAATGTTTAATTTAAACTTTGCAGACACCTGTGAGGCAGATATTATAATTCCTATTTTAGAGATCAGGAGACTGAGGTTCTGAGATTTAAGCCAAAAGCTCAGCACTCAGCTAGCAGGTGGAAGAGCTGAGGCTCTAATGGAAATGGGTCTGTTGAGGTTGCGAGTCTCCAAAGGTGGCCCCAAGGGACCACCCAGCCCAGGCCCATATTCACACCCTGGTGTGGCCCCTCCTTGCCCCGTGATTCATGCTAACCAGTCAGGGGAAATGAAACTATGCCAGTCCTAGGTTCAGCCTTAAAGGAGACTGGCAGCTTCTGCTTCCTCTCTGTTGAAACACTCACTTCTGGGGGCTTTTGCTGCCATGGAAGAAGTCTGGCTATCCTGTTAGAGAGATCTCAGGGAGAGGGTCAAGGAAGGCCCTGAAACCACGTGGAGAGGGACAGAGGCCCAAGCCCTGCCCTCCTAGTGTCCCAGTCAACTGCCAGCTGACTCACAGCCACGCCAGGAACCCCACACTGTGAAAGCAGAAGAACTGGCCCACAGAGCACTGTCAACCCACAGAGCTGAGCCCGCAGAACCCACAGACGTGATCAAATGCTTGTTGTTTGAAGCCAGTAAGTCTTTTTGTTTGTTTGTTTAACAGTGTTTTTTTTAATTTAATTTTTATTTTGTATTGGGGTATAGTTGTTTCACACTGTTGTGCTAGCTTCAGGTGTACAGCAAACTGGTTTGGTTATACATATACATATATCCATTCTTTTTCAGATTCTTTTCCCATATAGGTTGTTACAGAATATTGAGTAGAGTTTCCTGTGCTATACAGTAGGTCCTTGTTGATTATCTGTTTTATATATAGTAGTGTATATATGTTAATCCCAAACCCCTAATTTATCCCTCCCTCCCATCTTTCCCCTTTGGTAACCATAACTTTGTTTTCTAAGTCTGTGAGTCTACTTCTGTTTTGTAAATAAGTTCATTTGTATCATTTTTTTTAGATTCCACATATAAATGATATTGTATGATATTTGTCTTGTCTGACTTACTTCACTTAGTGTGATAATCTCTGGGTCCATCCATGTTGCTGCAAATGGCATTATTTCATTCTTTTTTATGGCTGAGTAATATTCCATTGTATATGTGTATCACATCTTCTTTATCCATTCCTCTGTTGATGGATATTTAGGTTGCTTCCAAATCATGGCTTCTGTAAATAGTGCTGCTATGAACATTGGGGTGCATGCATCTTTTTGAATTATGGTTTTCTCCAGATACATGCCCAGGAGTGGGATTGCAGGATCATATGGTAGCTCTATTTTTAGTTTTTTAAGGAACCTCCATACTGTTCTCCATAGTGGCTGTACCAAATTACATTCCCACCAACAGTGTAGGAGGGTTCCCCTTTCTCCACACCCCGTCCAGCATTTATTGTTTGTAGACTTTTCAGTGATGGCCATTCTGACCGGTGTGAGGTGATACCTCATTGTAGTTTTTTTTTTTTTTTTTTAATTATTAGCACCTTTAATTATTATTTATTTATTTATTTATTTGGCTGTGTTGGGTCTTCATTTCTGTGCGAGGGCTTCCTCTAGTTGCGGCAAGCGGGGGCCACTCTTCATCGCGGTGCGCGGGCCTCCCACCATCGTGGCCTCTCTTGTTGCGGAGCACAGGCTCCAGACGCGCAGGCTCAGTAGTTGTGGCTCACGGGCCTAGTTGCCCGGCGGCATGTGGGATCTTCCCAGACCAGGGCTCGAACCCGTGTCCCCTGCATTAGCAGGCAGATTCTCAACCACTGCGCCACCAGGGAAGCCCTCATTGTAGTTTTGATTTGCATTTCTCTAATAATTAGTGATGTTAAACAGCTTTCCATGTGCTTTTTGGCCATCTGTATGTTGAAGACACTAAGTCTTAGAGTGGTGTGTTACACAGCAAAAAATGACCAAAACTCTTGTGTATGAAGAGCTACTTCCCTTCACATTACCATTGCCCTGTTTTCTCATGTACTGGCCAGTTTTCGTCCCATTTTAAGGCAGCACATGCATTTTAGAAATTGTGGAACACCTACTTTAGCTCCCATATCTCCTCTGTTCTCAACTATCAGCTTCAAAATGTGGGCAGCATTACTGGCTAGTGGGGGAGAACATGCGCTGACTAGCTGTTGACTTTGATCAAATTCCTCCACGTCTCTGAGGCTGTAAAAATAAGATTGCTAATGCTCCCTCACAGAGATGAACTAAAAGACAGCTAATAAGACACTTAGCATGCTACTTGGCACGTGTCAAGCATCCAGTGAATGGTGTTTATCAGAGGCCAGAGGACAGGCCAGGAGACAGCTCCTACTGGCGACAAGTCCCTTGTCCCACTCTTCCCATATTAGCAAAGACATGGAAAGCAGGGGTCAGGCTTTCATGGTTCCAGAGCAATGCCAGAGCTTCCTGGGAAAGAACAGCTGCTGCTTGTTATTTTTGTTTATAAAGAGAGAGGATGGAGGTTTGACATGAAGGCAGTCCTATGAACCCCTGCACTGCCTCTAACTGCCTTGGGAAATGCATGTTTTTTGGGATATGCAGACTCACCCCCAAAACAGAAAGAACATCGTGAGAGCCCAAGAAGGCAGGGACTAACTCTTATTAATCACTACTATATCCTCAAAATTTGGCATGTAGTTGGTGTAATTTCTGAGAATTGTTTTCCTGTTTTGCTCACAGCTGTATTTCCAGCACATAGTAGGTGCTGAGGAAATATATGTTGCGTGAATGAATGTGAGGATGCATGAACGTTGTACTGCCTGCAGACGACACTGTAGGTTGCCTATCCCAAGCCATTCCCTCCTTTTTCCTTGCTAATGATATCCTGATGTGATTCAGGTAGCAATGTGCTCCCCAGGGGTGACTCATGATGGGTTTAAGGAAATCAGGGCACTCCTGTTCCTCCTTGCCAGGGATTGGCCTGTGGGGGGGTCACGTGACACAGTTCAGCCAATGAAACTAAGAGAAAAATCTGCTCAGGGGATTATGGGAAAGAGCTGTCTCTAGCACAAAAAGAGAGAAAGCTGGAAAAAGAAAATGCCTGCTTCGTCCCCATCTTATCTCCTTACTTTTGTAGTTATTGTGCAAGGACATGAGTCCTGGAGGGAAGGCAATCATTCATAAGCAAAACTGAACAAGCCCAAGAATGAGAAGCCAACCCTCTGAGGATGACAGTGTGGGAGGTGGGAGCCTGGTGAGATGACCCAAATGAGCTTCTGAGCCCGCCAGGAGCCCTAGGTGACTTGATGTCTGAGATAAATGCACATCTTTGGTATGTCAGCAGATATTCTGTTACTTTCAGCCAAAGCATCTTGCATTAACTCATTGTGCCTTCGTGATATTGTTATGGGCTGAACTGTGTTCGCCCCCAAATTCATATGCTGAAGTCCTAACCCCCGTACCTGAGAATGTGACAGTATTGGAGGTGGGGCCTTTAAAGGGGTGATTAAGTTAAAATGAGGCCATTAGGGTGGGCCCTCATCCAAACTGACTGGTATCCTTATAAGACGAAAAGTGGACACACAGAGACACCAGGGATGTACATATCCAGAGGGAGGACCATGTAAGGACACAGTGAGAAGACTGTCTACAAGTTAAGGAGACGTCTCAGAAGAAACCAACCCTGCCGACACCTGGATTATGGGCTTCCCAGCCTCTGGAACTGGGAAAATTACTTTCTGTGCTACTTTGTTATGGCAGCCCTAGAAAATATATAGATCTCTATTGTTATGATCAAGTTATTATCACCATCGTGAAAAAGTCCTTTGTTTCACCATAACATTGCCCCTGGGGAGCAGTTGGGACCTGAATGAAGAGAGCTTGCTCAGTATTCTATAACAAGGCAATCATATCAACCCAAGACTGGCCCTCTTGGTCCTCCACCCTTTACTTCATTCAGTAGAAACCTAGCAAACATCCCTCATGCGCTGGAGCTGTGTGGAATTGTCAGAGTATATATTTCGAAGTCAGGCTTCCTGGCTTTGCTTCCTAATTCGATCTCTTAGCAGCCGTGTGATCTAAGGCAACCTGGTTATCTTCCCTGAGTTTTCTCATCCCCAAAACACTGCTAAGAACACCCATCTCATAGAATCATATAAGGCCAGAGCAAGCCAGTACATGCAGAGGGCTTACACCAACTACTTGACTCAGAGAATATTCTTGATGGTTGGGGACCATTTCTCTTCTGAATACACAAAATGGACAAGAAAGGAGAATACGGTCATGTTTTCACTTATGTAACTTCAGTCTAATCCTCTCAACAAACCCTGTGACGGGGCATCGCCAACCTGTTTTGCAGAATAAAGTGAGGTTCAGAGGAGTCATGTGACAAATCACAGTTTTAGATCATAGGGGCTGAGATTCCAGCCCAGGCCTTCTGATCCCCATAAGCCCTGAGCTCTTTTCTTCTGCACCAGAGATGCCGCCCTTGGTAGTGTAATTTTTTCCCAAGCACTCAATGTATGCCAGACATTCTCCTTTAATCCTCACAAGGACTCAGCGTTCACAACCTAGGAATAAATAACCCTGACATGGTTACACATGTTTACACCAGACAGCAGAATAAACTGGCAAGCTATTGTGGGACTGAATGGAAAATGTGGATCAAAGGGAAGTGCCTTCGGAGACAGCAGGGAAGAAAGGCCAACATTAACTGTTCGGGAACGAGGGCTTTTGCTAGACCCTTGACTTTGAATAACCTTGAGATTTTAATATTGTTACACCTCCGTTTTACAGATAAGGAAGGCTCAAAGAGGGTAAGTAACATACCCCAGACACAGAAAAGGGAGGAACGTGAATCTGGTATTAACGCAAACATGTAGCATCTTCCCCTGGACCAGGGCTTCTTAACCAGGGCCTGCTGCGCAAAGTAGAATATTCTGGAGAAGTTTTAAGACTACTGAGGGCTGGGCTGCACCTTCAGAGACTCTGAATGGGCGGGTCTGGAGTGGGGCCCAGCACGGGCATTGCTAAAGCTCCCACCAGGTGATTGGAATGTGCAGCCAGGGTGGAGCAAAGCCAGGCCACGCTGCTCTCAGGACTGAGCTCTGCGATCCTGGAACAGTCTGGGCCCAGCCCTGATACTACTAGACCCAGCTGGCTGCATAAAGGCCAGCTTTTCTCACTCCACCCAGAGAGGGAACAGCTGGTTCTTTCTTGAAGCAACATGAGCAAAGGTGAGGCCAGTAACTCATCACCCAACATTCATAGCAAGTTGAATATGGATTTTAGGCAATGGCATCACCTAGAGATTCACGAATATGGGGGAACCTTAAAATCAAATACAGGCATAGTTTCTCCCTCTTGATGGGCCAGAAAGGTGGAGCTGAAGTTTGTTTTTTACTATTCCTTGTAGTTCCTGAGTAGAGTTTTTGGTTCCCTGTATTTATTGTTTAAATGGGTACATGAAACATTTTATGTTTACTTCTCCAAAAAATGAAGTATAATTAAGTTGCTCTTTACATATGATTTTTTTCTTTCTGGGCAGTGGGGAGGGTGGTGAGGAAGCTCAGGGACCTTCATTCACAACAAAACAAAACAAAACTTTCCCTCTCTGGCAAACTGAGTTCCCATGCTGTGCAGTAGGGATTCACGTGATTGATGCCCTCTGGGCTCCCCTAATCCAGGTGTCCTAAGCAGAATGCACTGCTAAATGATCCCACCTGTTGTTGTTTTTTTAAATTTTTATTGGAGCATAGTTGATTACCGTGTTGTGTTAGTTTCAGGTGTACAGCAAAGTGAATCAGTTATACATACACTTATATCCACTCTATTTTAGATTCTTTTCCCATATAGGCCATGACAGAGTACTGAGTAGAGTTCCCTGTGCTATACAGTGGTCCTTATTAGTTATCTATTTTATATATAGTAGTGTGTATGCGTCAATCCCAATCTTCCAATTTATCCCTCCCCCCCCTCACCCCCCCGGATCCCTTCAGCTTAAACACAGCAAGAAACTCGCTTTTCTTGGTTCAACCAAAAGTGGAAGTGGAAAGGGAGAGTTGAGGACACACTCAGCGAATTAGAGATTAGCTGGGACACATGGCTGGGGAATTGACCTTTGACCAAACATAAATAACGCCAGCGCAGCTTCCCGCTGCCGTGTGCACGAAGAGATCCCAGGCCCTAGGAGAGCGGAAAGCAAAGGGAGAAACGAGTGGCATCAGAAGGGAAGGAGATGTGAAGGAAGCTGCAGGCGAGCAGGAGGGGAAGACAAGGAGGGGCCAGGAGCAGTCGCCTTGAACACAGAGGAGCGTCTGTTCACTGTTAATACCGCTCTTGCTCATCGCCCTGCACGATGGATATAATATTTGGCAGAAATAAGAAGGAACAACTGGAGCCTTTGAGGACCAGAGTGACAGGTGAGCGTTTTCTATAAACGATGGGTGCTTATATGTTTAGATGTACACTTTTTTTCTGCTTATAAAAGTAATGCTTATTATAAATTATTTTTGGAAAATCTGGAAAGCGGTATATAGAGGGAAGATGATCCATAATCTAGATACATTCTCTGTGAAAAAACTAGGTGTGCTTTTATGCATTGTAACAGTTTTCAAGGAGAGAGAGTCGTTCTCACTATTTCCAGGGGAAAAGTCCCGGGACTGCCGCAATTGGCATACAGACAATGGGATTCTTCTGCAAATTGTGCTCTATCCCTCAGTGCATGATATATTTGTAAAGATGTGCGCGTCCTAAGTTAATTTCAAAGTAATAAGAGAATCGCGTGGGAGCGCCCACTGCTGCACATGCGCACTGGGGGGCGTCGCGGAGCCCGATGTGGTTTCCTAGAAGGTGCGGTTTCAGGATGCGAGTACCTGCAGAGCCCAGGGTGGGAGCCTCCTCAGGAATCTACGTTTCATGGGTTTTCTCTACCTCTTCTGCGTGGCCACTTTCGTGGGACCGTTTTGTTTAGACTCTGCAGGGCAGTGAGTGGATGTGAACTCTCCCGTCCCAGGAGTGGTGCTGAGAACAGGGAGGGGGTCGGCTCAGCCACACCACCGTTTTGGATAGATGCATAGTTTTCACAAGGACAGGACAGCAGTGCCCTTTGTGAGGCAAGTCAGATTGGAGCTTCTCAGCTGAGGAATTGCCTTGGATGGCTTTTGAAAGAAAAAAAAAATAGCTTTTATGTATATTTTTTCTGATTACAGAGGTAATGTGCAATCTATATGTGTGTCTATATTACGTATAAAACTTGGAAGTGCAAATGAGAACACAGGGAAATAAAAATCTGCTGTATTTCCATCTCTTAAGCACTATTAATATTTGAGCCTATTTAAGTTTTTAAAAGATACGTAAATATAGAGTACAAAGATCTATTAATAGATTTTATATATAAATACTTTTTCAAAAAACAAATGTACACTTACTGTTAACTTTTTATTTTTAAAAAAGGGATCCTTGACGCCTATCCTTTTATGCTCTGGGGTACCACGGACATTTTGCCATTATACCCCTTTACAGCTCATGTTTAGTGACTGCATGGAAATGCTTGGAAATTTTAGAAAACAAGAATCCTAGGACCTGAGAAGCTGAATGAACCTCTAGACCTAGATCAGCTGTTCTCAGAGGATGGACCCCAGACCTGCCGCATCAACATCCCCTGGGCGCTTGTTAGAATCACAGATTCCCGGCCTCACTTCAGACCCTCTGAATCAGATACTCCGGGGGTGGCGCCCAGAAACCTGTGTTTTTACAGCCCTCTGGGTGATTCCAAGCGGGGGACCACTGCTGTAAATCAGGCCTCCCCACTGGGCAGGTGTGAAGCCGAGGGCCAGGGAGAAGCAGCAACTTGCCTGAGTCCCGGCGGCCAGCAGAGGATGGGCCCCAGCTTAGTGCAGGCCTCCAGCCCCGGGTCACGTCTAATCAGCTGGTCAGCATCCGTCGGCAGACAGCTCACTAAACATTGTGCCTGTGTGGACACGTCTGCCCCGGGGGGCCAGGCCAAGGCTCTGGCTTCACGTCCAGCTGTGCATTCTTGGCTCTGAGGCTTCCTTGGCGAGTTACTTAAGCATTTTCTGACTCAGTTTCCTCTCATGTCTAATAAAGTCAACATGTACCTACCACATGAGATTGCCGCAATGACTAAATGATTTAATCTATTAAAACACATAGTGCTCAATAAATGGTCTTCTTATTATGTCTAGGGCTTTAATATATGCTCAGATTCATCTCTCCCTGCTCTGCCTCAACCTGCTCCTTCTCCTGTGTCCTGGGTCTCTGTGAATAATCCCACCCAAGGCAAGAGACACAGGTGCATTTTTTGAGTGTTCCCCTCCCCTTCCCCATACATTTAGTCAAACTCCAAGTCCCTTTGTTCCATTGGTTTCTCTCCATCCCCACTGCTGCTACCCTGCTCCTGCCTCTGGCCTTCCCACCTCCCTCTGGCTCCTCCTCCCGTCCACACTGCACACCACAGCCAGAAATAACTTTCAAAACCCCCAAATTTGATCACATTCCATTCGTATGAGAAGAGGCAGATCCTTAGAGACAGACCGTGGATTAGTTGCTAGGGGCTGAGCAGGGGATGGGGATTGACTGCTAATGGGAACAGGGCTTCTTTTTGGGGTGATGGAAATGTTCTGGAGTTAGTGGTGATAGTTGCACAACATTGTAAATATTCACCAAAAAAAAATAATCCTGAACTGTACACTTTGAAATGGTGGATTTTATGTCAATTTTTCAAATTGCAAAAAAAGAAAATCTGATCCTATTTTCCCTGTTATGACCATCAAAGGTGTCCCATTCTTCTGAGCACCAAATCAAAGCTTGGTGTGGTCTTGTTGACCTTGGTCGCTTGGCCCTGCTTAACTCTCCAGCCGCAATATGTATGACGTCCTCGCTTGAAAGTTACAGGCCAGCTCTTGCTAAACAGCTTGCACATCTCCTGATCTTTGAATTGGTCTTTGATCTCTGGGTTCAGGTTTCTCCAGAGATAAGAATTCAGGTGTAAATCGTTTATTTGGGATATGCTGCCTAAGGAACACTGGGAGGGAAGCCAATGAAGAAGGCATTGTCAAGCCATTGACCACCAGGAGTCATTGGAGCCGAATCCTCTGGACAAAGCATAAAATATGCCTCACATTGTGTCAGCCGAGGGCAAGGAAGTGGTGGCCTTTGACCCATAGCACCCCATCCATCTTCGGGTGAGAGCAGCTTTCAGGGACATTAACTCTCCAGTGAGCTTCCAGTTCGTCCACGTGTGGGGAGAGCTGCTCCACAGTGAGAACAAAGCCCTCAGGTGGAGAGCTGTAGGCATTTGCAGAATGCAGCCTTCAGGGAGAGGTGAACGCCAAGGGGACGTGGGCGGGACCCCAACAGCACCTGCAATGCTGTCCAATGGCAATATAACGCCTGCTCATGTGTAATTTAAAATTTTCTAATAGCCACATTCAAAAAACTACAAAGAGGGCTTCCCTGGTGGCGCAGTGGTTGAGAATCCGCCTGCCAATGCAGGGGACACGGGTTCGAGCCCTGGTCTGGGAAGATCCCACATGCCGCGGAGTGACTAGGCCCGTGAGCGACAATTGCTGAGCCTGCGCGTCCGGAGCCAGTGCTCCGCAACAAGAGAGGCCGCGATAGTGAGAGGCCCGCGCACCGCGATGAAGAGTGGCCCCCGCTCGCCGCAACTAGAGAAAGCCCTCGCACAGAAACGAAGACCCAACACAGCCAAAAATAAATAAATAAATAAAATTAAAAAACAACAACAAAAAACAAAGAAACAGATGAAATTAATTTTAATAGTATATTTTATTTAATACCACATATCCAGAATGTTATCAGACCAACATGTAATTAATATGTTTAAATTGCTAATGAGATGTTTTACATTTCTTTTTCATACTAAGTCTTTGCAATGTGGTGTGTGTTTCACATTTACTGCACATCTCAGTTGGGACTAGCCACGTTTCCAGTGCCCAGTTGCCACTCGGGGGTGGTGGCTACCACATTGGACAGCACAGCTCTAGAATGTTCTCTCCTCAGGCCTTAGCAAGGCAAACACCTACTCTCCCTCAAAACTCAACCAGGTCACCTCCTCAGGAAACATTCCTCACCCTCCTGCTCTCACCCAATTTCAGGGTGGAGTTCTGTTCCCCGCAGCACCCTTGCTGAGTCTGTTGCCTTGCCTTTAGCACAGTGTATTTTGAGTGTTTTCCTTTGTTTTTGTCTCTTGATGGATGGGGAGCAACTTGGAGACAGGAATGATGCCTATTCATCTTGGTATCCTCAGTGCTAGCACAATGCCAGGCATATTCTTTCAGGAAATGCACGGATGCAGCAAGTGGTGCAGGGGCTATATGGCCACTTCTTTTAGCTTTTTGGTTTAGGTGCAGAACTGGAAACTAAATGTTGTTTCTCACGCCAGGCAGGATTCCAGCATGGCTGCAGGGGACCCTGCTCCGCAATGGGCCTGGGATGCACACAGTGGGCGAGACCAGATACAACCACTGGTTCGACGGCCTGGCCTTGCTCCACAGCTTCACAATCAGAGACGGTAAGAGCACCGTGTGGTTGGCCATGGCTGCCGTAACAAATGACCACCAATGGAGTAGCTTAAAGCAACACGCATTTAATTCTCTTACAGATCTGGAAGTCAGAAGTCTAAAATGCATTTCCCTGGGCTAAAATCAAGGTGTCGGCAGGGCTGTATTCCTTCTGGAGGCTCCAGGGAGAGAATCCGTTTCCTTGCTTTTTCTAGCTTCTAGAAGTCACTTGCATCCCTTGGCTTGCGGCCCCATCTTCATCTTTAAAGCCAGCAGCATAGCATCTTGTGGTCTCTCTCTTTCTCTCTCTGTCTCTCTGCTTCTATCATCACATCCCCTTCTCTGAGTCTGACTCTGTCTCTCTCTTGCTTTTTTAAAAAATATTTATTTATTTAGACTGCTCAGGGTCTTAGTTGTGGCACACAGGATCTTCGTTGCAGCATGCGGACTTCTTAGTAGCGGCATGTGGACTCTTAGTTGCGGCATGCAAACTCTTAGTTGCGGCACGCATGCGCGGAGTCTTACCCACTGGACCACCAGGGAAGTCCCCTGTCTCCCTCTTCTAAAAGCTTTTGTAATTACTCTAGGCTCACCCAGATAATCCAGGATAATCACCCACTTCAAGATCCTTAACCCAATCACGTCTATAAAGTCTCTACTGCCCTGTAAAGTAACATATTCAAAGGTTCCAGGGATTGGGATGTGGACATCTTGGGAAGCCATTATTCAGCCTACCACAAGCACAAACCTCCCTGGAAAGGTGGCCAGGGTTGTTTTTCAGCGAGTTCAACCGGAAAAATAATATGCATTCTCAGTAAGGTGGGCAGGGACAGGTGGAAGTTTACAGGCTTTGGAATCAGACACACATCAAATTAAAATAGGAGGAGTGTAGAGCTGAAAAGAACAAAGTGAGCATATTGCTCACCAGGCCGGGAGAGCCAGGTCAGTCATGTCCCTGAGAGGACACTGAACACAGAGCGGAAGGTAGGAAGTGCCGCAACAAAGGTGAAATTCCGAGTTCAGATGACTGACTCAGGAGGTGGATTGTCTACTCTCTGCTACTGGTCATTGAGCTGATTTGTGTCACAAAGTACAAGCCGGGTTCTTAAAAGGTCTGGAATGGGTTCTGGGAGGCTTCAGCAGGCTCAGGGCCATGTGATAGGGTTCAGCGTGGTGAGAGTTTTCTCTGACCCCTGTGTTCCAGCTTGGGCAAGCTGCAGCCACTCCACCTCCCTGGGCCTCAGTTTCCTCATCAGTGAAAGGAGCTTGATCGTCCTCCCTGGAAAGCTGTTGTGATGATCAGAAGTACTAGGTGTCCAGCAAGGATCTGATGCCTGGTAGATGCTCAGTTGATTAAAAACCACCATCATAGGACTTCCCTGGTGGCGCGATGGTTAAGAATCTGCCTGCCAATGCAGGGGACATGGGTTTGAGCCCTGGTCTGGGAAGATCCCTCATGCCGTGGAGCACGCCTAGAGCCCATGCTCCGCAACAAGAGAAGCCGCCGCAATGAGATGCCCGCGCACTGAGATGAAGAGTAGCCCCCACTAGCCGCAACTAGAGAAAGCCCGCGCGCAGCAATGAAGACCCAACACGGCCAAAAATAAGTAAATAAATTTATAAAAAAATAAAGTAAAATAAAAACCACCATCACTGTTGCTGGGTTTGAATCCCAGTTCCACCATCCTAACTAACACATACCTAAGCTGTGTGACTTGGCCAAAGTTACTGACCCTATCTGTGTCTCAGTCTCCCCATCTGTAAAATGGGGCTATTAGTAGCATGTCCCGTAGAATTGATGTGGAATTTAAATAAATTAATATGTGTGAGGGGCTTTGTGTAATGCCCGGCTCATCATATGTGCTCCATAAGCGTTAGCTATTATTTTCACATAACTGTCATCTCTTTCAAGCTAGTCGGCAATTATTTTTTGAGTGCGGACTCTGCCAGTGACTGGCTCTAGCATTTCATGAACAGACACCGTGAACGCCATGAGCTCCGAGTTTGCAAAAACTCACAGTTTTTACTGTGACTCAGCTACAGGGTGGGTAGTTCCATATTTCCCGACAGCCTTGAGCCTTAATAGTCCCCTCTTTTCCTAAACAGAAGTTCCCAGTGATTCTTGGGGACAGAAGTGCTGTTCTGGATGAGGTGCCTGAGAGGTAAAGTAACAGTGGCTTCCCTTCTCTGAGGCCCTGCCTCACCCGCTGCCAGGTCCTTCATGGTCCATTTCCGAGCTCACATTCATGTGTGTGGGAGGTACTCTTGTCTCCTTGCACATGTGACACTGAAACTTTAGGGAGGTTAGGTGACTGATCCAAAGTCACTGACGTAGGGCTGGGATCTGAACTTGTCTGGAGTTCGTTTGCAGCCTTCTCTCCTGTCCTCAGCCCAACACACACACACACACACACACTCACACACATACACACACACACACACACACACACACTCTCTCACACACACACACACACACACACATATGCACACATACCTCTGAGAAATGGCAGGTGCTTAAATGGTACCCTTCAGCAGAGAATCCAGGGACAAGGGAACCAGCAGGGGATGGCCGAGCCCTAGCCGTCTTGCAGAAGTATGGCTGTTGTCCACCAAAATCCTTGAGTGGGCTAAACGGGCCAGTGACCAAAGTTATCCCATACTATTTAGACTTTCTAAAAGCTTCTAGTAGTTTTTCAAACTGAAAGTTTACTGTCGGAGGTAAGTAGCTGTTTTCTGTTCTTTTCTGAGATGGTCAGTCAGGTGCAACCACAAGAGGAGACACAGAGAGACTCAGGAAAACAAAGGTTATTCTACCCACAGGTGCTGGAGACAGGAGGCGAGTGGCGCAGGGCACATGGGAAAGACACCAGGGTGGACGGGAGGCAGAAGACAGGAGCGGGGTGAACTCTGAGACCGAGGCCTTTATTGGGGTTTCTGAGGGCAAGGCAGGAAAGGGCAGAGTGAACAGCCTAGGACTGGCTAGTTGAACAATTCAGTGAGCTTTGGGCTGTAGGGATGGTCCCTAGTTGCCTGGTACCTGGTCCTGGGCTGGTTAAGGCAGAGGGATATTGTCTCCGGGGGTGTATGGACCAGATGGAGGATTGGTTAGCTTGCATATCAAAGACATACTGGATCCTTTCCTACCTCTAAGAATTGTCTGGTCCAGGGAGGGACAGTCTTGCCCCAGCCAGAAAGGTTTTTTAAGGTGTGAAAACATCATAATACGCAGAAAATTTTAAATATATACAATAAAGCAGCATGAAAGGCAGTTCTGTTCATAATCTGGAATTGGCTAGAACGTGGGAGGAATGGAGACTCTAGCCAATTACTCGCCCTCCCCTGCCTGTCCTGCTCTTGAACCTGGGCGTGTGTCAAGGGTGTGTGCCCCACTCTGCTTTGCAATGATCAGTGTGCCATTCTCCAGCCTAGGGTGGAGGCCCCAGAGTGCAGGGTCCCTGTTCAGACTGTTGTATCTTCATCACTTAGCACAGGGTCTGGCCCACAGGGGTGCTTAGGAACTCTGTGGAGCTGAAATGACACAAACAAGGTGAAGATGTTTTGGTAGAAGGAGGCAATACTTCCCCAGTCCATCTCCTCAATACTTGCTACAGGGAGTGCTTGCTGGCCATTGGCCTAAGTGGTTCATGGCCATCCACGACTCAGCCCTCACTGCAGCTCCTGGGGAAGGGACCACTGTTACTATCTCGATTTTACAGATGGGCGTCGAAGGCCCAGAGTAGCCAAAGAACTTACCCAAATGCACACAGCAAAGAACTAGTGGTAGTCAGTTATAAACTCAATGCTCTTTAAATCCAGAATCCTAAGTCCTAAGCATTATGCAATTCTGCCCCCATCCCCCACTCCATTCCCCAGCTACCATCTCTCCGCAACTCTCCAGCCCAATCCTCCCAAGGCTGCCAGATTGCCAGTGTTGGTGTAGCACAGCCTGGCGTCATCTCTCCTCTCCTCTTGAACTCTCAATGGCTCCCCAGTATCTAACAGTGGAAATATAAACCAAAAATGTTAAGTACTACCATACACAATTTAAGAGGACAATGCACAGGGCAATCAGCGTTCTCTGATTTGCAGGTAACACAAAGCCAGTATTTCTCAAAAGGTGGTTTGTGGGCTTCCTGCATCAGAATCCCCCAGGCTGCTCATTTAGGTTGTGAATCCTGAGACCCCACCCAGGGCTTGAAGGGCAGGGATAGAGCATCTGTGTTTCCAACATGTTTCCCAAATGACCCCGAGCACACTGGTGGTTTGGGGCTTGGGCCTCCATGATTTTTTAAAAGTACCAGGTGGTTCTAGTGCACAGCTAGCATGGAGAATGGAAATTAGTGCCAAACCAGGAAGAAAGGACTGGAGTAAGAAAGTAAGAAAGCAAAAGACAGGAAAATGACTCATAGCCTTCAGCAGAAGTCACTAGAAGATAATGCTTTAAAAAACTAAAAAAGATTTGAATAAAAAAGTCAGAGTGGATATGGGGAAGCCGGGTGAAGGGTATACAGGAGCACTTTTTTCTGTAAGTCTAAAATTCTTTCAAAATTGAAAATTTTTATAAAGCAGGCATGGAGATGAGTCAACCCAGGTCCCTCTTAGCAGCAGATTTGATACTTTTCCAATAAGAGGCAAAGTCGGTGTCCCGTGAGGATTTGAACGTGTGAATTCCAAGAGTCAGAGTCACAGAGATTTTTTTTTTTAATTGGAGTATAGTTGATTTACAGTGTTGTGTTAGTTTCTGTTGTACAGCATAGTGTATCAGTTATACATATACATATGTCCACTCTTTTTTAGATTATTTTCCCATATAGGTCATTACAGAGTATTGAGTAGAGTTCCCTGTGCTGTACAGTAGGTCCTTATTAGTTATCTGCTTTATATATAGTAGTGTGTACATGTCAATCCCAATCTTCCAATTTATCCCTCCCCCACTTTCCCCCCTGGTAACCATAAGTTTGTTTTTTTTATATCTGTGACTCTATTTCTGTTTTGTAAATAAGTTCATTTGTATCATCTTTTTAGATTACACATAAAAGTGATATTATACAATATTTCTCTTTCTCTGTCTGACTTACTTCGCTCATTATTACAATCTCCAGGTCCATCCGTGTGGCTGCACATGGCATTATTTCGTTCTTTTTTATGGCTGAGTAATATTCCATTGTATATATATATACCGCATCTTTATCCATTCCTCTGTCAATGGACATTTAGGTTGCTTCCATGTCTTGGCTGTTGTGAACAGTGCTGCAATGAAGATTGGGGTGCATGTATCTTTTTGAATTATGGTTTTCTCCAGATATATGCCCAGGAGTGGGATTGCTGGATCATATGGTAGCTCTATTTTTAGTTTTTTAAGGAACTTCCATACTGTTCTCCATAATGGTTATACCAATTTACATTCCCACCAACAGCAGAGTCACAGAGATTTAGAGGCACAAAGCCTCTCCAAAGCTGACTTTTTCAACTGTTGTAGCTCCAAGGTAGTCTTTTGGAAAGTTTGCTTTAAAGTTTTTTTAATTAAAAAAAAAAAAATGTGTGTATCTCCCACCCCACCAAATAATCACACTTGACCCAGTTCTGGAAGATCCCAGGCGGGAACGCGTCTGTTTACTTGTGTCCCTTTAGAAGGAATGTGGTTAATTGGGCTCCCGAGAGCAGGGTGCTAGAGAACGCTCTGTGCCTTCTTCTTTAATATGAACCTCAAAGTAAGTGTCAGCCTTGAGCAATTCCAGAGACACATTTCCCCACGGCCCTCTGAGTGCTCCCTGCTCCGGGGCTAGTTGTTTGTAGGATATGGGCTGCCTGTCGACAACCAGCCTGGGCTGGGTGTTTATGTTTCATATGAACAGAATTCAGCATTTTAGGCAAAGCACATTAGCCAGTACCTATGGGTGGCAGCCCTCAGAGAGAGTGACCGCGAAGGGCAGGCTGGCTCAAGGGGAGACCAGAGTGGCCTTAAAGCTGGTCCTGTGTAGCATGAAGACCAGTAGGTGTGGCCTCACCAGCCCCCAGGTGAGTCTTCCTGCCTCCAGGATTTTGGAGAATTCAGAACTGCAGCCATCACTTATCATGTGCATGCTGAACGCCAGGGAGCCAAACTCCTTCTATCGTCCCATCTCATTTAAAACTGCCAACCCTAGTTGGGGAGGACTGTATGATCCCCAGCTTCCAGTTGAAGAAACTGAGGTTCAGTGACAAAGGGACTCACCCAAGGTCACATGGCTTGGATGGGGACTTGCCCAGAGCCAAAGCCTTGCCCCAGCTACCTACTATATCTGACTAGCATATGTAGCTTTTTATTGAGCACCTACTATGTGCTAAGTGCTTTACAGGCCTTAAATGTTATAGCAGCTCTGTGAGGAAGGTATCAGGATTCTCATGTCACAGCAGAGGGGACTGAGGCTTGCCTCTGACACAGGGTCAAGTGCATGGCCGGTAGATGATGGAGCAAGGATTCATATCCACGTGAAGACTTGAACCTACTTGGGGTGGAGATCTTGCCTGTCCCACTCACCATTACATACTCACATCCTGGCCCATCCAGGTGTTTAACAAATAGTGATCAAATGCATGAACCCCGGGCCCAGTTAGCCCCAGAGCCCATGCTCCTAACCATTCCTCCATGTTCCTTTCCGCTGCCCCAGGAACAAAGCTCCCCCCACCAAATATCTCAGAGATACTAATGTACAGTAGCCACCCCTGAAAAGATGCTTGCAAAGAGGACAGATGATTATCTGACACACAGTTTACCTCCTGAAGACTGGAGAAAGCACCAGAAAGTCTTTCATGGTCTCTTCTAATTTTATCATGACGAGTGTTACCATTATTGTTGTTGTTGCCACTTAAATGCACAGGTTGGAGTCATCACTGCTGAAACGTACACTCACATCCTTTGGAAACAGAGGTGAAAACGCAATCCTGAGGGCAAAACTAACCAAGACTGTTAAAAGTCAAGATAGTGGTTCCCCTGCAGGGTTGGGATCGGGGAGGCTAGTACAGGATGAGATATGAGCGGCCTTCCCAAAGGCTGCTCACATTCTGTTTCTTGATCAGGAAGTAGTTTATATGGGTAGGTTTAGTTTGTGAAACTTCACCACACCATACAGTTATGATAGCATATTTCTATAGGTATATTTTTAATAACAAGGATCAGATAGAATGGTCAGTTGACATGGTCGCTGTGTCAGGATCTTCCAGTTGCCAGCTTTTGAGTCCAGTTTACCACTCGCTAGCTGTGTGGCTTAAGGCAAGGTACTTAACCTCTCTGTGCCTCAATTTATTAGTTGGGAAATGGGCCTGCAGGGTCATGAGTGCCCAAGCCCTTTGCACTTCATTTTGTAAGAAATTTGAAACCTTCAAGCATTGTTTAAATTTTGTTTTATTTGGCTGTTAATTAGTAAATGACATTAAGTTGATTTTTTTTCCCCTAAAGAATACATTTCTTAGAGTCTTCTACGCACTTCTTATGTTCAGAGGATTAAACCAGATAATACACATAAAGTGCCCTCACAGTGATTAGCACACACATGCTCAATAAATGTTAGCTCTTAGTTTCATTTCCTCTCCTGAAAATATAAAAATGCCCTGGGCAAGAATTTCTTGGGATTCAGTCTCTCCTTGAAGCCCATCATTGTGACAGTGATACATGATGGGCGTTTCTCTGATGAAGCTCTTTTTTATGGGAACAAACTGTCAGTATGTCCTGGGCCCTACTTTTTTGCATATTATAATTGTACCAACCCTGGAAGCATAGGTTATACTACAGCAAGGAATGTGTTCTCTAGAGGGGAAAAGTCAACATAATGTCATTTGCTAACTAATGGCAAAATAAAATGAAACAAAAACCCTAGAGGTTTCAAATTATCCACCAAATGAAGGTCAAAGGCCTCAGTATTCACAGCCCTGAAGACTTAGTAAGGTCCCCACCTGACCCCCCAGCCTCATCTCGTTCCTGCTGCCCCCAAGTGCCCGGTGCTCCAGCCCACACTGACTTAGCCCTTCCAGGAAGTGGGCTGTGCACCCCACCCCCAGGTCTTTGCTTACAGACTTTCTGGGGAGAGTCCATGGGAACACCTGACCCTCTCTCCTAGCCCCACCTCCCGGATCTGTTGCAGTTCAATTCTACTCGTCTTTCAAGGGCTTTTTCAAGTGCTACCTCCTCTGTGAAGCCTCTCCTGACTCACCTACACCCACTTATGAAGAGTATATGTATCTCTCTCCCTCCATATCTCTCTCCCTTCTTCCCTCTCCCTTCTCTCCTCTCCCCTCTCTCCTCTTCCCTCCCCCTTCTCTCCCCAGAAGGAACCTGTGAATATATTATATGCTATTCTACATGGTAAAAGGGTCTTGCAGATGTGATTAAGTTAAGGACCTTGAGATGGGGAGATTGTCCTGGATTATCAGGGTAGGCTCGGTGTAGTCATAAAGGAAAGAGGAAGGCAGGAGGGTCAGAGTCAGAAAAGATGTGACAGCAGAATCAGAGGTCAGAGTGATGCAGCCACAGCCAAGGAATAAAGGCAGCTTCTAGATTCTACCCTAGAGCCTCCAGGAGGAACTAGCCCTGCTGACACTTTGATTTTTGCCTTGTAAAACCCATTTCAGACGATGTCTTCCAAAACAGTACGATAACAAATTTGTGTTGTTTTAAGCCACTACATTTATGATAATTTGTAACAGCAGCCATAGGAAATTAATATAAGTCTAGAACCATCTGGTATATTTTCAGGTTGGTCTTGGTGGACTGGTCAAGAGTCCATGCTTTTCTGGAGTGAGTCGGATTCTCTGCAGTGTCATCAACACATGTACTGACCCTCTGCTGTGTGCAGAATTGGCTATAAGGGTGCTCCCTGGTTGCAAATAGATACGAAATGTTACTCCAGGGGCTAAATTGTCAGTGTAGGGCTCCCAGAACTGAACTGGGCCCTGGAGAAACCTAGCCTAAGTACGGGGCCTTCTGGACCAATCCTCCAAATCTGGACCTTACCTGGAAGGATACAAATATGGTGGAAGGGGTGGTTGATGGCCTGGGTCGGCACCTCTCTGGGTGATGCTGGGCGAGGGGATGGAACATTTCTGAGCCTCAGTTCCCTCATACGAAGATGGAGCTGGGAACAGGAATACTTGCCTGGACATATTGTTGTGAGTCCCAACCTTGCCGAAATGTGTGTGAGAGTTCCCTCCAAATGCTTGTTGTATCTAGCACACACATTAAAGGGACTGTCCCAGTGAACTCCCTCCCCACCCACTGCCCATCAAATCCCTGGAATGGCTGAAATCAACTTCAAAGCCCTGTAAAGGTGTCAGTCTGGGATGATTCTGCTGCTTCTCTTTCAGGTGAAGTCTGTTACAGAAGCAAATACCTGAGAAGTGATACCTACAATGCCAATATTGAAGCGAACAGGATTGTGGTGTCAGAATTTGGAACAATGGCCTATCCGGACCCCTGCAAAAACATATTTTCCAAGTAACTGTCCATTTTGAATCTAGTCCTGCTTTCCAATGTCCTTTACGGTCAAAACAAGCAGCGTTTGCTCCTGACGGTTGTCTTTAGGTTGGGTGGAAAATTTCCCGTGATGGCCTTTGACCATATACGCTGCGCAGTTTTTGATCACTGATAGCAAGAGAGGCAAAGAGCACCTGACAGATTGTTAGGTATTCTCCCACATAGCTGGTGGGGGATCACTTCGGAATTATCTATCAAAATTACAAATGCACATTCCCTTCGGTCCAGAGGGGTACTTGCTTGTGTCTGAAATGACAAATGTACAAGGTTATTCATGGCTGAATTATTTGTTATGACGAGGAACTGAAAATAACTCAAATGATCATCAACAGAGGAGTGGTTAAATAAACCACAGTAACACTACAGGAAAATACCAGGCAGGTATAAATAAAGGAATGAGGATGCTCTCTATGTTTCAAATGAAAGATTTCCAAGATATACTATTAAGTGGAAAAAAAAAAACACCAAAGTGTAGAAAGAGCATATAATATGCTTTAATTTGTGTAAGAAGGCAGGGGGAAATCTAGATTTATTTTCTGGAAGGATGCATGAGGGAGGTGGGGAACTGATGAGAGGAAGGATGGGGGAAATTTTCAGTTGTATACAGTTAAAATCATCTGGGTTGTGATGCATATGAATGTACTACATACATGTTCAACACTTAAATTGTTGGCCAGGGAATCAGGCCAGCCATCAGTACCTCCTTTCTGATACTCTTTAGACATAGAAGGGTTGTGAAATGTCTTAGGGGTAGACTGGCCCAGAGAGGGAAGCTGGCTTCTGCTCCTCCAGAACTGACATCATCTCTCCAGTCCTAGTGTCCAGTGCTGAGTCCGGCACACAGCAAGCAGGGAACTCCCATTCCCTGCTGGGGGAGGAGCCTGGGGGAGGGGGAGGGAATGAATTTAAAAGCGCAGCCTGTGGGGCCTCCTTGCTGTTACACTGTTTGCCAGTAGGGGGAGCACTAACCAGTACAAGGGGTCAGGACTTCCTGCTTTGAGTTTGCCTTCTAATCAAATGATCAGTTCTTAACTCATAATTAGTTTGCTTTTCTTTTTCAAAAATCTAATATCCTGGACAAAGCTGGGTAACCAGGGTGGGCTCACATTCCTGCCCAAAGCAGAGATTAGCTGTTTTGCTAGTCTTTGGGGGGCCATTATGGGTATGACTATGATTTCTGTAGAACTTCTTAAAATACTTCAGAACAATCCACCAGCTCTTGATGGCTCTGGTGCAGGAGACTTTTGGATTTGGGGAGCCCAGGAGGGCTTAGCGGGCAGCCTTGTTGTCCCAGCTGACTCCCTCCTTAGCTGATTGAATGTGGTGGTATTTTTGGGTAACTTGATCTCTGAGTCCTCAGGATTCCTCAAGGGACCCATTGGGACCCAGTACTTTTTCTCCCTTAGTTGAAGTAGAGTGTTTTAAGTGGTGGGAAAACTAAAACCATCTCGAGTAGAACTTTCCAGCTGGGTGGACACAGCCATTGACCCCGTTGACTTGCTTCCTCCCCAGAGCTTTCTCCTACCTGTCCCACACCATCCCTGATTTCACAGACAACTGTCTGATCAACATCATGAAGTGTGGCGAAGACTTCTATGCAACCACGGAGACCAATTACATCAGGAAAATCAACCCCCAGACTCTGGAAACCCTGGAGAAGGTATCAGTAAATCTACAACCAGCCTCAGTTCCTGACTCAAGAAAGGGACCCCCTGCAGGAGGCCAGGAGCCTGCAGGAACTCACAGAGGAGCCCTCCTCTGATGCCCTTGGGTCTTGGGCTCTCCCAGCTCAGCACTTAGCACTAGATTCTAAGCTTCCTTACAGCAGGACTGTGCCCTGTCATCTTTGTGTCTGTATTCATTCCTAGGGCTCCCATAACAAAGGAATACAACAGAAATGTATCTTAGGTGGCTTAAGACAACAGAAATGTATCCTCTCACAGTTCTGGAGGCTGGAAGTCTGAAATCAAGGTATTGGCAGGGCCATGCTCTCTCTGAAGTTTCTAGGGGAGGATCCTTCTCTGCCTCTTCCAGCTTCTGGTGGTTGTTCCTTGGTTTATAGGAACAACCAATGATTGTTGTAATCCAATCTCTTGTAAAGCTACAAATCATTGTATGAAGGCCCACCCTAATCCAGAATGACCTCTTTTTAACTTGATTACATCTACAAAGACCCTATTTCCAAATTTAGGCACCAGGAGTTAGGACTTCAACATATCTTTTTGGAAGATCCAATTCAACCCCTAACAGTGTCCATAGTCCTTGGCACTGAGTGGCACCTCAATGGAAATTTGAATGAATGACTATACTGGGCCACCCAGAACTCCCAGCAGCCCTGCCTTGTATTGACCTGAAGAGGGAGGCATTAGGCACAGAGCAAGGGCGCAAAAATCAGAGCCCAAGCAGATACCTTTCCTGGGTAGAATCAAGTCTACATTTTCGTGAAGATCAATAGACCCACTTTCAATTTTCTCCAGCTGGCAGTTCAAAGCCTGGCTGTCTTTGCAATACAATTTAACGAGGAGAGAATGAGGTATCGCCTGACTTTTGGCTGGAGGAGGTTGTGCTATTCTGGGGGAAGAAGGGCGGGCAGTTGGTTCCTGGGCCACCCCACTCCTCTATGGTTGTGGCTTGTTTGGAGTCGGGATCATTATTGAGCTCATTAGTCTCCTTTCCCTTTGACCAAATGTTTTTGTAACCTTTCTGTTCCCAGAATAACCCTATGAGAGAGGGCTGGAGATTTATGCCTCTGTGGGATGCAAAAGGGGAGAATTTAAATAGCTTCAGCAAAGAAGTGGCCAAGATTAGCCCTAAGGCTGCCTCTCTGCCCAAGTTGTTACTTGGAGCTCTCTGCAGTGAGGCGTCCTGTTTCCATGCTGAGGCCACCCGGCAAGGCCAGGTGACAGGCTAGGAGCGACTGTCAGAGAAAACACATGTAGCTCACCAAGTCCCCTGCAGCCTATTAGCTGTGTGAGGCCCCCTCGAGGTTACATCAGGCTGCAAGAGGAAACATCTCCTTTAAAGGTGATGTCTGCCTTATTTTCAGATCAGGAGATGTGCAAAAATAACCATCATCTCTCTGAATCTGGAGTCAGTCAGCTTTTCACAGGATTTCACCCTCTCCCCTTTTAAAAACCAGGTGGCTGTCATGTTTTGCAGGTTGATTATCGTAAACACGTGGCTGTAAATCTGGCGACGTCACATCCTCATTATGATGACGCTGGAAATGTTCTCAACATTGGCACGTCCATCGTGGACAAGGGGAAGACAAAATATGTGACCTTTAAGATCCCTGCCACAGTATCAGGTGGGTCATTCTGGGGGTGTAATGGAGTACAGACACCAAGGTGGCTCTTTCGGAAGAGTTCTGATTTTGGTTGATAACACAACACTCGATCTGACACTTGCCTGCACAGATGATTCAGAGGACCGTGAACTCACCTTTCTCCTTTAGGAGAAAAGAAATGATGCTAGGCTTCCTTTTGGAAGAAGTGAATCCCTTTGCTATTCCAACCTCCTTTTCTTTAGGTTCCTGTTCATTAATTCATTAATTTATCCATTATTCATTAATCATCTACCTATCAATCCATCCATTAATCTATTCATCATCCATCCATCCATCCTTCCTTTCTTTCATTCATTTTTTTAGTTTTCTGACAAACCTCTGTATGTCAGGGCTGTGCTGTCCTCTTTCATCCCAGCCCCTGAAGCCAGGCTCCCAGGGTTGTTCAGGGAGCTCAGCCCTGCTGGCACCCACTCCACATCCCCACCCTGTTCTGCGGGCCTTCTGGACCATCTCCATTTAGAGGCAGGAACCTGGCGTGGAGCCCAGGCCGATTGTGACTGCGTGTTCCTGGGGGGGAGGAGGGCGGGGCTCCTAGCCCTTATTTGTCCAGGACCCTCTTGGGAACCACACCCAGGAGACCAGGCCTCCAAGAGTGGCTGTGCGGGCTCAGGAGACAGTACAGAACTATGAGGGTGCTTGGCTAGACCTTCTGGTTTAGGAAGGCCGGTTTCCATCTGTGATACCTGCTGGCCCCCCTCCCTCACAGTCCCGTAGAGCTCCCTCCCACCCCCGAGCAGATTCCAGGCTCTGCTGGCAGATGGGAGCCCCCAAGGTCAGAAGGTACAATGCTTTTGTTAAATGGAACTCCCATTAATTAAGCCAATAAAGGGATATAAGGGCCCTTTGGGATCCTAGAATGCAGACCTGGGGGTGGTCTAGGCATTTGAGTTTGCCACCTCATATTACAGAGGACTGCGGGCCCCAGGGGGATCAGATGACATGCCCACGGCTCACAGGAGGTACCCTCTGCACACCTGGTCCAGGCTGGCAGCTTCGCTGGGATTCACACCTGTGTCCTGCCTCCCAGGCCAGGGTGCCTTTCCTTTCAGTTTGCTTTGTGTGCCATTTGTTTGGTGAAGAAAAGAACTACCCCACAAACCCAGAGCATCCCTCCCACCAGCCAGCTGTTTACAGTGTGCACAGGTGGCCACAAGAAAGGTGGCAACGCTTGCATGTAACTCATTATAACCCAGCCCCAGGCCTGGGTGGGGAGGCCTTTTGGCCAGTGGGTGACTCATCCTTGCAGAGGAATAAGAAAGCACCTTCGTGGTGGATGCTGAGCAAGGTACTTGGACTCCTGCAGGATTTCCTTTGGTCTCTCCCTTCCCTCTAATAACAGAGTAGGCAGCCAAGCTAAGGGGCCTGTGTCTTTTCGGCTTAACCCTGTGCCTTTGGCTGTAATGATGGAGCGTCCCACCAAGCCCTAGTTTCCCACCTGTAAAATGGGAATCCTACAGCCTACCTTGACTGTCACAATCTGTCACATTACCATAGGCATTTAGTCTCATTCCCAGGTGTTTCAGAATGGGCAATGCCAAAAGAAATTCATAGAAACCCCGTGTAATACACGTCAAATGATGGTTCTCAGCAACATGTCAAAGCTTAACCTTGGGAAGCTAACCCCCTGCCTGGGAGCTTGACGGAAATGCAGGGCCTCGGGCCCCACCCCACAGGCTGAGTCGCACTCCACATTTTGTCATGACCCCAGATGATCTGCGTGCATGTGAAAGTGAGGAACATTGCTCCAGAGCAGGGGCTGGCAAACGTTTTCCGTAAAGGTCCACAAAATAAGTATTTGAGGCTTTGCCGCCTGTATGGTCTCCGCTGCGTCTTCTCAACTCTGAACCTCGAAAGCAAAGCAGCCGTGGACCCTGCAGGGGCCATGCTCCAGATAAACCTCTATTTAGAAAGCAGGTGGAGGCTGGGTTAGCCCCGTGTTGGAGTTGCACACGCCTGGCCCAGAGGCCCGGTGGTCCAGAGGCCCAGAGCCTGGGGATGCAGTGGTTGTGGATGCCAAACCAGATCTCACGGGGGAAGGGCCCCGTCCCTGCATCAGCCAGGCCGCAGCGCCTTCACCCGGTTTGTTGTCGGCTCTCATTCGAAGGTTCTTCTCAGCGGCCGGGTGGGTTTGAGAGGCTGCGCTGCGGGAGACGGTGGCCCCGTCGGGGGCCGCCAGGCCCTGCGCCGTCCCTGAGGCTGGCTTCTCTCTAGAGGGCGGGAAGAAGGGGCTGAGCGCCCTGAAACACATGGAGGTGTTCTGCTCCATCGCCTCCCGCGCGCTCCTCTCCCCGAGCTATTACCACAGCTTCGGAGTCACTGAGAGCTACATCGTTTTCCTCGAGCAGCCTTTCAGGATGGATATCCTCAAGATGGCAACCGCCTACATCCGGGGCGTGAGCTGGGCTTCCTGCCTGGCTTTCCACAGGGAGGACAAGGTAAGGCAGGGCCGGCGACCCCACCGCACGAGGACGGCCAGAGCAAGATGGAGATCAGCAGGCAGGGCGGCTTCGGGAGGGAGGCCGTCAGCTGCCACGCCGTCTCCCCAGAGGCGTGAGCCGACCTTCCAGCGAGTTCTGAAGCTGGGATGGCCCTTCACAGTGGTCCCCAGTTAGGGCAAGCGGCTGGGCCTTTGTGCCCCGACGTCCATAAGTCAGTAGAGCAGACCATCCCCAGAAGGGCGCGTGACCTTGGGCGAGGCAGCCTCATCAGCCAAGGCAGCCCCTACTCGCCCAGCAGCAAAGGGGCTGCTCCTCAGCCCTGACCCACACCTGGCCTCCTCCAGCCTCCACCATCCGTTGACAAGGCCCTTTCAGCATCCCTGCTGGGGGCGGGGAGGGGATGTCACAGATCATTTAGACATCATGATGATAGAGCATCCCACCGGATGGTGTAACAGAAACGTCTTCAATTTAGGTACACCTGAGTGGAGTGCTCAGAATATCTGTGTGCCTGGATGTACACGTACCTCCCTGTATATGTGACGTCTGCATGTGTGTATGTGTATATACACGTGGGTATGAATACATTATTCATGTATAGGTGTATGTATGTATTTATGTGCTATTGTTACTTGTGAAAAATAATCAAGTAATTCTCAGTGTCATCTATTCAAATAGCACACAAGTGTAGAAAGCAACAGATCAAGTCCCCTTCCTCCTCCCCATCCCCATTCCTCCCGCCTCCCCGCCCAGCCCCCTCCAGAGGGAACCACCACCATCCATTCGACACCCTTCTACTCCTCGTTCTGCGCACCTCGTGCATCTTCATGTACCCGTACAAATATGTGTCCCGCGTGTGGCTCTGCATTCTCAAGGAGGAGAGTGAGGTCCTCGAGGGAACAAAGGGGTTAGGTGAGATCCCTCCTCTGCTCAGAACCTTCTGGTGACTTCCCGTCTTCCTCAGAATAAGATCCAAAGGCTTCACTCACCAGCCCATAAAGGCCCACATGCCCTCATCCCAACCGCTGGCTCCCTGCTCACGTGGTCGCCTCCTACACCTCAAACCTGCCAAACACGTTCCTGCCTCAGGGCCTTTGATTTTGTGTCCCCTCCACCTGGAATGTTCTTTCCCAGATGGCTTTCTCCCTTGATCAATCCCGGTCTCGCTCTACCCTCCCCCATCCCTGAGGTCCACGTGTCTATCACAGACCCCCACCCCCGAAAGGCTTCTCCACCCCCCACTCCATTTTCTCAGTCGTGCTCATCCATCATCCTTGACATGTTGTGTATATTGATCACTGACCCTTGGCCTCACCCCCACTGAAATATACACTCCATGAAAGTGGGCGGGTGGTTTTATTTTATCTCTTCAGTTCCCCAAAAAGTGTCTGATGTGTCTTAAGCCCTCATATGAATGTTTGTGGGCTGAATGAGCTGGGTAAGGGGGCCAGCAGGGAACCAGAGGAAGTGGGTTTCCTCCGCAGGACCATGAGCGTCCTGCCGGCAGGAGTGTCAGGGCCCTCTAGGCCTCCAGTCTGCAGCCCCTGGGGACCTCTGGCCCTGGAGAGTCCCACAGTGAGAAGACAGAGCCCCCGAGGATGAGGACGGGGCACAGAGCCCTGGGAAGGGCTTTGGAATGCATTTGGAGAACTTTCTGAGAAGTCCCTGTGTCTGACCCTGGGATTGGGTTTATGGGGAAGAAAAGCCTACAATAACCACGCCTGTGTTCACCTCCCCAAACCCACCCTCCCTCCCAATGCCCTCTTCCTCTGTACACTACTCCTGCCCGCTCCCCCACTTAACTTCAAAGCCTGATTCTGGGAAAGGAGAGAAAGAAGCAATGAGCCAGAGGAGGTGGGGAAACGGCAGCCTGGAGCAGCCCCTCCCTCCTTTCAGAAGGAGGATGGTTAGGCCAGAGCTGCCAAACGAAAGAAAACACCCCTTCCCCTTGGATTAGGCAACTGGGGCTGCAGATATGGCTACTTGCCACCCAGAGTGATACTGCCTGTGACACCCAGAGGTGCATGTGGACGCCTAATGAGCCGATACTCACATGGGCTCCTTGACTAGACCGGTCACTTGGCACCGCAGCCCTCCAGGGAAGCCAGGTTACTGGGAAAACCACACCTGCAGCGGGCAAAGGTCAGGAGAGGGGACCCAGGAGGGGCTTTAGGGGCACTGGCCACCAATGGGACCTTAGAGGGCTGGACCTGACTGTTTCTCCTCAACCTGGCCTTGCCTGGGAGCTGGTCTGTCGCTGCCCACCTGGATCACAGTCAAGTGAAGGCTGGGGAGACGGTACACTCTCAGATCCTGTATCTCCCCAGATACTGTCCTCCTGGTGAGGAAGGGGCCCTGGCAGCAAAGCTTCCCTCCTCCCTCAGCACTTTTGCGTGTGCCTGGAGGTAGTACAGAGAGGCTCATAAAGGGGAGGGAATGCTTCAGGGTCACGAGCAAGTGGATGGCAGGGCTGGGTCTTGTCCCCTGCCTGATGCCACTGTGTTGGGCCTGCAGAAGAAGAGCTGAGCACTGATGTGCATCTCCTTTCAGACTTACATTCACATCATTGACCAAAGGACGAGGAAGCCCGTGCTGACCAAATTTTACACGGACCCCATGGTGGTGTTTCATCACGTCAACGCCTACGAAGAGGACGGCTGCCTTCTGTTCGACGTCATTGCCTACGAGGACAGCAGCCTTTACCAGCTCTTCTACTTGGCCAACCTGAATAAGGACTTCGAGGAGAACTCCAGGCTCACCTCCGTCCCAGCCCTCAAGAGGTTCGCAGTGCCTCTCCGCATGGACAAGGTAATGGCTTGAGTCCTGGGAGATGTGAGCCCACTCAGGAAGTGACTTTGGCTCTAATTTCATTAATATTGAAATTCAAAATGGGCTGTTCTTTTTTTTGGGGGGGGGCCTATGTTGGGTCTTCGTTGCTGCGTGCGGGCTTTCTCTAGTTGCGGCGAGCGGGGGCTACTCCTCGTTGCGGTGCGCGGGCTTCTCATTGTGGTGGCTTCTCTTGTTGCAGAGCACGGGCTCTGGGCACGCGGGCTTCTGTAGTTGTGGCATGTGGGCTCAGTAGTTGTGGCTCACGGGCTCAAGAGTGCAGGCTCAGTAGTTGTGGCGCACGGGCTTAGTTGCTCCGTAGCATGTGGGATCTTCCCGGACCAGGGCTCGAACCTGTGTCCCCTGCATTGGCAGGCAGATTCTTAACCACTGCGCCACCAGGGAAGTCCCCAAATGAACTGTTCTTAAAGAAGGACAGAAAATGCTTTCATTATTTTTCCAAATATGGTATATATTCATGGTAGAAACTTTCGAAAATATAGATTAAGTTAAAAGGAAAAAAAATTACCATAAACCCATTGTGGATATATTTGTATTGCCTCCCAAGTCTCTCTCTCTCTATAGATAAATAGATAGATAAGCAAGTAGACAGAAAGATATACATACACAATATATATTGATATGTATGTATATAATATATATACATATTGTGTATATATCTCAAAGCTGTTAAAAATTATGTACAGCATGATTTTCTTTTCTAAAATTAATATTTAACATATAAATACATATTTCCTAATTTTGGAGAAGAAAATTATACTGTACACAATTTTTAACAGCTTTAATGAAACATAATTCACATACCATACTATTCACCCATTTTCACTCATTTAAAGTGTACAATTTGGGGCTTCCCTGGTGGCACAGTGGTTAAGAATCTGCCTGCCAATGCAGGGGACACGGGTTCGAGCCCTGGTCCCGGAAGATCCTACATGCGGCGGAGCAACTAAGCCCATGAGCCACAACTACTGAACCCACACACCTAGAGCCCGTGCTCCGCAACAAGAGAAGCCACTGCAATGAGAAGCCCATGCACCGCAACGAAGAGTAGGCCTCACTCGCCGCAACTAGACAAAGCCCACACGCAGCAACGAAGACCCAACGCAGCCAAAAATAAGTAAATAAAATAAATAAATTTTAAAAATGAAGTGTACAATTTGGGACTTCCCTGGCCGTCCAATGGTAAAGACTTCGCCGTCCAATGCAGGGGGTGAGAGTTCAATCCCTTGTCAGGGAGCTAAGGTCCCACATGCCCTGTGGGCCAAAAAACCAAAACATAAAACAGAAGCAACATTGTAACAAGCTAAATAAAGACTTTAAAAATGGTCAACATTAAAAAAAAAAATCTTAAAAAAAACCAAAACAAAGTGTTCAATTCAATGGCTTTTAGCATATTCACAGAGTTGAATGTACAACCATCAGCACAATCAATTTTAAAACATTTTCATTTCCCCAAAAGACACCTTGTACCCTTTAACCATCAGCTCCCCACCCCCAACCCCTCCATCCCCCCCAGCCCCAGGTAACCACTAATCTACTTTCTCTCTCTGTGTATTTGCCTATTCTAGATATCTCATATAAATGGAATCATACAATATGTAGTCTTTCGTGGCTGGCCTCTTTCACGAAGCATGTTTTCACAGTTCATCAGTGTTGTAGCACGTATCAGGGCCTCATTTTTTTTCATGGCTGAATATGTACATACTATTTTGTATACTGCTGTACATACTATTTCCATCTACTTGTATATGTAGACATCTCTCCATGACATTAAATAGTCTTCTATGACATCATTTTAAATATTGGCCTGGCAGTCCATGGTGGGGATTCATCACCAGTTGCTTACCCGTCTCCCTGATGTTGAACAGTCCTGTTCTTACGTTAAAAATGACCCCTGGGCCAGACGTTATCCTTAATTAGGCTGATGCTGCCAGGGCTCTGGGTTTGGTTTTAAAGGCTACAGAGGCTTCTGGCTCCAGAAATTCCTGACTTCATGACTTAATTAATTTAAATGAAACCAAATTCAGTTCAATTCAGTTTTGATGGCTCATCCTTACTCAATGCACTCTATGTGCCAGGTACTTTGCTAAGCATTGTATTTTCCTTACCTAACTTAATGATCAAAACAATCTGTGGGAGGGAGCCTCAGGTTAGCCTCATTTTACAGATGAAGAAACTGAGGCTCAGAGAGGTTAAGGAATGTACCCAAGGTCACACAGCCCAGTGGCAGAGCCAAGATTGGCTCTAAACCCTTCCTTGGAGCTGGTAAGGGGTATAACTCTGCTGATCTCCCGAGCAGGCCTAACTCCTGGAAAGAGTCCCAGAGGGTCACCCTGACCTCTCTCAGAGCCCTGCAGGCCTAGGGAACAGAAGACACTCCTACATGGCCAGGGAGGCTTCTCCCACCCTCCAGGCGCCTCTATGCAGGAGTTCAGGCACCTCCCAACCAGTGGGCGGAAGACCCGCATCTGAACCCAGCTTTGTCCAATTCCAGAGCTGGGTCCTTTCTCCAACTCCAGAGCTGGGTCCTTTCTCCTCTCTCCAGCATTTCCCCATCTGCAGTCATTTGTGTATCTCTGTCATGATTTTCACCGTACTTCCTATCACCTCTGTTAACATTTACAAAATCATGTTTTCATTTAAATCAACTCACTCTTCCCTTAACTCACGTGGAAGGAAACCTATCACGACCCAGTGGAAAGCCAGCATTGCATGCTGTGGATGGAAGTGCAGATGCGCGTGAAGGGCTGGTAATAAGCGCAGGTCCTGAGCTCTAGCCTGATGCTGTTGCTCTAGCCAAGACCTGATCTCTTCCTTAAAGAGAACATTGGAAAAGTATTAGGTGTCAAACACATAGTGGCACTTAACTGAGACTCTCGCCTGGACCCAGTCGGAAAGACTGGAAGAGAAAAAGGGATTAACTTTCTCCCCATGTGATTCAGGGCTATTGAATGAACGGCCGTGTCCCACAAAATCATCATCTGAGCCCCTGGCCTCTGTGCCCCTCACTCTGGGAAGTTCCATAGTGCAGCGCTTGGGGTGTCTCCTGGCTCCAGGATGCAATGGGGGTGTCACAAAGCACACAGGTGGCAAATCCTGAGGCCTGCCCACCTCCACCCCACCTCCCACCCCACCCCCACCTTGTGGAGGCCTCAGCCTGTGGATGATACACAGAGAGGAAACACTCCCTTCCGCTGCCCACACACTGCAGGATTTTATAACCTTTTATCAAGCTCTAGAAATGATTTGCTTCCTTGGAACCAAGCTAAGAAGTTTAGCACGTGTATTTTAAAAAGGCACTGTGTGAGCCGTCTGCAAAGAAGAGTGAGCGCTGGGAAGGGTAGCTCCGGTCACGCTTTTTAATTGCTGTTTATTGTCCCTTAAAAATGTCTCCTTGCTTCACTTTCAAGTCGCCCCACCTGCGTGTTGAAAGGGGAAAGTCGAGCTACAGACATGGCCTATGTGTCCAGATCCGGCGGCTCTGATTCCATCCCGTCCAAAAGCATATTAGGGAAGGGCCTTAGGGGATGCCGCCCTTTCTCAAATGCTCTTCAGTCTGGGGCCTTTGCACGTTGCTGTCCCTCTGCCTGCAACCCTGTCTTCTTCCCGTGAGAGCTCTGCTCCTCTCCCGGCTGCGGGTTGGACTTACCTGGGGACTCTGAGACCAGCCCAGTGAAGGCACAACCTCCAGGGGATTCTAATCCCTGCTCATCCTTCAGGTCTGGCATCCTGACTCCCTCAGTGGGTTTGTACATTCTAATGGCACCTGCAGCTCTTTGCTCACATTGATGGCAGGTATAATGAGCTTCCTGTTAAAGCTCCCAGAGGGCTGGGACTCTTGGTCTTGTCAGCAGTTTATCCCCTGAGCCCATCACAGGGTCTGGTACTCAGAGGGTTCTCATTAAGCCCTTAGATATTTTAAATAAATGAATGAACGATGAATGAATGAAAAAGGTGAAGCAAGGTCTCTAAAAGGGCACAAGGTCTTCCTTTAGCGCTTGGAACATTTCCCAAGTGGAAAGTGCCTTCCACATAGAATGGGCTATACTGAAGTGTGTTCAAAAGTCTGGGGCCTCCCAGCTGCCCCAGCTTCTCTGGCGTTTGGGCCAGCTGGGGTCAAAGGAAGGAGGGGGCCACTGGCACCCTCTGCCTGTTTGTGTAGGGTGGTGCGGGAGTTGTTTAAGGTGGGGCTGGGCCCCAAGGGGCATGGGCGGTGCAGACAGTCCCTGCCAGCCACCCTGCCCTCGTCCTGCAGGGCTCCAGGAGGGGGCGGGGCTGGCATTTTGGAGCTAGAAGGGGTGGTTCCAACTCCTGGCTCAGTAGATTTGGTTTTTGTCTTGTTTTCAAGTGCAAAAATGAAGACCCAATAATAAGAGAAGCCACCATTTCTCGAGAGCTCACTCTGTGCCCGGCCCTGTGTCAGATGCCTTTTCTGCTCTTAGACCCAGGCCAGAGGGGCCCCCTGCTCTGGCCTTTCTCCATCAGTGTCCCTTCTTCACTGGGTGAGGAATTCACAGGGCCACAGGGTGTCCACCCAGAGAGGCACCCTTCCGACCCCAACTGTGACCTGGGATCCCCGAATTCCCTGCACAAATGACCCAAGCCAGCCTGCAGCAGCTGCCTCTGTCCTCCTAAGGGCAGGCTGTGCTGCTGGATGCAGACCCACAGACCCACCAGGGAGGCCAGGGCTGGCTGGGGCTTCCGTGCAGTGGGAGGAAAAGGAGGAGGGAAGCCTGGGCCCAGTGGCCAGCCTTCACCCTGCCAGCTGCTTCTGGCTCAGAATGCCAAGGAGTCCTGGAATTCTGAATTCACGTGCATCCTTCCAGACCAGCACTGGGCACTAGAACCTGCTGCAATGAAGGAATATTCTCTGTCCAAGCAGTAGCAGCCAGATACCTAGGCTACTGAGATGTGGCCAGTGCAGCCGAGGAAGGGAATTTTAAATTTCATTTAATTTCAATTTAAATAGCTACGCGTGGCTGGTGGTGTTTGCCGTATCAGACAGCACAGTTCCACAACATTATGAAGCTCTGTGCATAAAGGAAGGCGGGAGAGAACGGTATTTTACTTAACAATTTGATATATGTGGACATAGGTTTTGTGGGCCTCTGCTCTCATCCTGGGTCCTGAAAATTTTTGGCCCTGTGAAATGCTCTGCATGCTTCTCACCGAATCTGTATGACAGTCCTTGGGGTTATTTGTCATCCCCATGACTGTAGATGAGAGAGACAGTAACTTGCCTAACATGGCAGAATCGTCCAGAGGATTTGAGTTGGGATTTGAATGCATGTCTGTCTGGCTCCAAATTACTGCCTACGATGGTCTGGCCCTGGATCAGGTGTTTTCATAACCATTATTTAATTTAATCCTAGCCACAATCCCCAGACGCAGGTCAAAGGGACCTTCGCTTGTACTCGCCACCCGTCCAAAAGTTACGGATTGCCCCCCTTTATACAAACGAGGAAGCAGGCTCAAGTTCACGTAGGCTGTGGGAGGCCTGCTCAAGTTCACATAGAAAGCTCTACAGTCATACTTCACACCCAAGGCTGCCAAACTCCAAAGCCAGTGTTTTGCGGGATTATTGAGATTACTGCTTCTCATGGGAGTTCCCTCGAGTTGAGGAATTTCAAAGCCAGACTGCAGGATTTCGTTGAATTCTGGCTGGAAAGTGATTTCTTCCCACAGTTGAGCACATTGGCCACAGAAAGCTGCCAAGTCATGTTCATTACTGCTGTGTGTGGAAAAATTCGCAGTTTATGCCTCAACCAGTCTGACCAGTTTCATGCTGCAGCTAGAAAACGTCTCTGCGGACTGACTCCCTGAGAATCAAGCCCGGGACATGCACAAGAGGCCTGTGGTTGCCTCTTGACTAGCAAGGCACAGGGCAGGGCCTCTCACATGTGGGGCTGCACATACAGATGAAGGCAAACAGAGCTTCTGCTTCCAAGTCACCCGATGTGCTAGGCGCTACACGACCTTTTCACGCCCTTCGTTTGATTTTTACAAGCACCTGCAAAGCACATGTTCTCCCCTTAAGAGTTGAAGGAAAAGCTCATTGAGTCATGCATTTGCTCATTGCTTCAGCAGTTACTTCCTGGGAGCTGACTACGTGCCATGCACTGAATAAAATCTGATCACTGTCTTCACAGGGAAGACAGCATGAAAGAAGGAAGCAGGTCCATAAAGGAGATAACTACAGTTTGGGACACATGCCTTGGAGACACTGCAGACTAACTTGTCAGGGAAAGGGATGTTTGAGCCGAGAACTATGGGATGGGAACCGGCCAGCCTCAGGGGCTTTGCTTTGCCTGCTGCCTGCAGTGCTTTTGCTTCTGAGCAGAAGAATCTCAGTGCGAAGCTCTGGGCCCAGCCTCTGCTCCCCTCTGTGTGACCCTGGGCAAGCCACTTTCCTTCCCTGGGCCTCAGTTTCCTCTTCTGTTAATTGGGATCGCCCTAAACAAATCTCAGAGGGGCCCTACGGTTCAGCTTCTAGGATGCAGTAAATTTCCCACCTTCTCAGCCAAAAGCTGCTATTGTTCGAATAGGTTTGTTTTCATTATAAAAGCTTATTTTGGAAAGTTTGGAAAGTAGAGAAAAGTTTAAATGAGAAGTCAGACATGACCATAATTCTCCTCCTGTAACTCCATGAGTGCAGAGATTTGTGGCCTTGTTCCTCCTTCTCCTCCAGTGCCTAACCTGAACTCACCCCCAGGGGTAGTGGCAGTAGTAATAGTAGTAAAAATAATAATAATAATAATACAATTATGTTATCAATAGCGGTTAACATTTATCTAGCATTTACCGCTAACCAGGCCCTCTTATAAACCAACTGCATGGATTGTTTTATTTAATCTGCATAATAACTCGGAGACGCACATACTATTTATACGATGCTTGTGCTATACCTCATTATACAGATGGGGAAACTGAACTTCAGAGATACCAAGTAAGCTGTTCAAGGTCCCGTAGAGAGTATGTGGGGACACAGGGAGTAGTATATGCTCAATAGATATTTAATTAATTGTGTTCAGTCTCTCTCCTGCGTTACAACGATGATGGTAAAGTACTGAACAAAGTCTGATTGTCACTTGAGACCAAGAGATGTCCTAGATAGATATTTTTCTCCCAAGTAATTTTTATTGCATGTTTGTTTTCTTTTCAACAGGGGTACATTTTCATAGGAGAAAATACTGAAAATCTAGAAAAGCCTAGAAAAAGAAATGAAAGTCTCCATAATCCCACCGCATGCTATATTGTTACTATTTGGTATTTCTCCCAGGCTCTTTTCAATGTAATTTCTTTTTCTTTTTCTTTGTTTAACATGGTTGAGCTCAGACTGTGTATGCAGTTTACTCTGCTGCTTTTTTCACTCAGTATTCTATCATGAGCATTCCACATGTTATTATGAACTCTTTATAAACACCTATTTAATGACTGATGCAGTCTTTTACAGGTGAATCATCCAGTATTTAAAAAGTGAGAACTTATAAGTACATTAATTCACCTGTGAGGGATCAGGCAGCCCAGAGTAGAAGAAAAGATCCAGGGTTTTTAGGGCCCCCCTTCTACCACCCACCAGCTTTGCCCTCTTCGGGGAGTCACTTCCAGCCCCCAGTTCTCATTTTTAACTGAAAAGACCAATCATATAATAGCTGCTTCTGGTGGTTAATGTGAGGCCAGAACAAGGTGACAGACACTAAAGCATTTTTTAACATGTGCACAGTAAAACAAATATTTGTTCTGGATACCAAGTTTTTATTTTTCTGGAAAACCGATTCTTTCAGAATGCAGAGGCGGGCTCCAATTTAATCAAACTGTCATCTACAACAGCAAGAGCCCTGAAGGAAAAAGAGGACCAAGTCTACTGCCAGCCGGAGTTGCTTTATGAAGGTAAAATGCATCCTCTCTCCTGTGTTTAGGGAGGGGCTGAATGTCCTCTTTATATGATACCTCTTTCTTTTTTTTTTTTTTTTTTTTTTCTTTAAACATCTTTATTGAAGTATAATTGCCTTACAATAGTGTGTTAGCTTCTGCTTTATAACAAAGTGAATCAGTTATACATATACAATAGGTTCCCATTTCTCTTCCCTCTTGCATCTCCCTCCCTCCCACCCTCCCCATCCCACCCCTCTAGGTGGTCACAAAGCACCGAGCTGATCTCCCTGTGCTATGCGGCTGCTTCCCACTAGCTATCTATTTTACATTTGGTAGTGTATATATGTCCATGACACTCTCTTACCCTGTCCCATCTCACCCCACCCCCTCCCCATATCCTCAAGTCCATTCTCTAGTAGGTCTGTGTCTTTATTCCCGTCTTGCCACTAGGTTCTTCATGGCCTTTTTTTTTTTTTTTTTTCCTTAGATTCCGTATATATGTGTTAGCATACTGTATTTGTTTTTCTCTTTCTGACTTACTTCACTCTGTATGACAGACTCTAACTCCATCCACCTCATTACAAATACCTCCATTTCATTTCTTTTTATGGCTGAGTAATATTCCATTGTATATATGTGCCACATCTTCTTTATCCATTCATCTGTCGATGGACATTTAGGTTGCTTCCAGGTCCTGGCTATTGTAAATAGAGCTGCAATGAACATTGTGGTACATGACACTTTTTGACCTATGGTTTTCTCAGGGTATATACCCAGTAGTGGGATTGCTGGGTCGTATGGTAGTTCTATTTGTAGTTTTTTAAGGAACCTCCATACTGTTCTCCATAGTGGCTGTATCAATTTACATTCCCACCAACAGTGCAAGAGTGTTCCCTTTCCTCCACACCCTCTCCAGCATTTATTGTTTCTAGATTTTTTGATGATGGCCATTCTGACCGGTGTGAGATGATATCTCATTGTAGTTTTGATTTGCATTTCTCTAATGATTAATGATGTTGAGCATTCTTTCATGTGTCTGTAGGCCATCTGTATATCTTCTTTGGAGAAATGTCTATTTAGGTCTTAGAGGAAAACATAGGCAGAACACTCTATGACATACATCACAGCAAGATTCTTTTTGACCCAGCTCCCAGAGAAATGGAAATAAGAACACAAATAAACAAATGGGACCTAATGAAACTTAAAAGCTTTTGCACAGCAAAGGAAACCATAAACAAGACCAAAAGACAACCATCAGAATGGGAGAAAATATTGGCAAATGAAGCAACTGACAAAGGATTAATCTCCAAGATTTACAAGCAGCTCATGCAGCTCAATAACAAAAAAACGAACAACCCAATCCAAAAATGGGCAGAAGATACCTCTTTCTGATGCAGAGGAGATGTGCGTGGCCGAGGGACTGAGAGGAAGGCTGTTGGGACGCCCAAGGGAAGGCATTTGGGGACACTTCTCTTTCAAGTATCTTCATACCCCTCCCAGGGAGGTACTCGAGTGGTCGTTGAGGACACAGGGACTTTCACGGCTAGCCTTTCAAATGCTTCCGTGGTTTTTTTAGGGTTTTTTTGCTTTCTTTTTAAAAGTTTATTTTTTTGAATTTAAATTTTTTGTGCAGTTTTTAAAGGTTACTTTCCATTTATAGTTATTACAAAGTATTGGTTGTATTCCCTGTGTTGTACAATACATCCTTGAGCCTGTCTTACACCCAATAGTTTGTACCCCCCTCTCCCCCACCCCTATATCGCCCCCCTCAACTGGTAGCCACTAGTTTGTTCTCTGTATCAAATGCTGCTGTGTATTGAACGCTGACTTACTGAAAGGCATGGCATGTGCAGATTTCTACCTGTGCACACTCAGAACACCCTGCAGAATCGGTGCTATCAGCCCCGTTTGCCAGAGGAGAAAACTGGGCCTCAGAAAGGCTGAGCTACACCCAGAACATAAACCCCCTCGGAGAGAAGCACCCACCAGAGCAGGGCGTCCCAATGTGGGCACTGCTGATACGGGGGCCGGGTCATTCTTGCGGTGAGGGCTGCCCTGGGCATCGGAGGATGTTGAGCAGCGTCCCTGGCCTCCAACCTGATTGAGGACCACTGCCCTAGCGCAGAAGCCCGTGGGGTGGGGGCCGTGTTTGTGTGCTCAGTGTTGTCACCGGCACGTGACAGAAGTCTGGCTTAGAGCAGGGTGTGCTCAGTACTTAAGCGTGGAACGAACAGGCCTGCCCAGGACAGGGCTGGGGAGTGGCGGGCGGGGCTCTAGGCTGGGAGCCCGGCTCCCCATATCGCTGCCCCACGCCAGGGCCAGGCGTCTGGAAGGACAGTCCTGGGGACTCTGCTAGGACGACCTCAGATTTGCCCACTAAGAACCACGTCTACACATGGCATCCCACGGATCCCATAATGGGTTCTGTGTGGTGCCCCAGCCTCTCAGAGTCTTTGGAAGTGAACATAGACATGTTCGTCCCCATTCTTAAGGCATCAACTTCCATCTCTGCTCACCTGTCACTCACATGGGCAGATGGAGGAGTAAAACACTACGGTCGTTTTATTTCTGGGAAGGGAATTCTTGTTTATCGTAGCAACCTTGGGCAGCGCTGAAAAGCATGACCGTAGACAAATCCTTCATAATCCCTCCACCTGTGACGCCCGTTTGGAAACATCCATTCAGTCTTTCCATCACGTAGGCATTGCTTGGCGCATGCCAGGCCCTCTTCTAGGGGCTCCCCAACTTCCCGTCCTTTCCTCCCCAGTCTCATCCTGTTCTTATCACGTTAGCTGAGCCCATGCATGTAAGGGGCTTAGCTGAGGGCCTGGCCCACAGTGAGGGTCTAGCTAAAAGCAGCCGTGATTAGAACACCTCTAAGAGGCAGGGGCTGCCACGTACTGTTCATGCTTTAGAACCGAGGACAGCAGAGCTGAGAATAATTCGATAACTTGCCTGAAGTTGGGCAGCAGAGCCAGCATCTGAACCCAGGCTTCACTGACTCGAAAAACCCTTAACCTCTGCATTTACGGTTATACAAAATGCATACCATACCATCTAGAATGTTCTGAAATGGCTTCTTCCACTTAATGAACGTAGCCTGGGAATTTTCCCACATTCCAAAGATTCTTCAAGAGCATGGCTTTAATAGCCGGACAATAGAATAGAATAGAATTCACAGGGATGAATCACATTTTACTTAACCATGGGCGTATAGCTGGTCATTTACAGAGTGGAGGAAAGGGGGGTACCAGACCAGGTTCCAGGGACCCAGGAGCATCACAGGGAGTCTCAGACCTACTCTGGGACCAACAGTGGGCATCTTTTTTCTGAGTTGAGTGTGTGGGTGGTCCCTCATCCTCATGTTCATCTTGACCTGTCTCTTGGGAGTTTCGTGATTACTCGCCTGTGGGATTGGACATCTTCCCTTCTTAGTTCTCCACCCCACTTCCCTCCCCACTGAGCCCGATAACCATTTATGCCCTGGGTCCTCTTCAGGAGGCTTTTATGTGGCACATGTTTCCATCTCTGCTTCTTCTTTTCTTGGACATTGTATTTTCACCAGCAGTTGGCTCCAACTATCTGCAATATTTCATAAGAGGGACTTTCATTTCAATATTCAGACTTAGAAATTTAATTTGACACAACAAGCATATATAAATGTATATGCATGGAAATGGACACATTTTCAAGGCTTTTTGGATTACAAAGATAATAGTTATAATGAAAATTTCACACAATGAGAAACTTAGAATGGACAGTACAAACTATAAACCACCATGAGGAAGTTATCACCCCAGCAATGCTTCCAAACTTTTTCTCTTCATTTATAACACAGTGGAGATAATTCCATAAGCAGCCTTTTACATTTAATCTTATGATGTAGACATTTCCCCATGTTATTAAAATTCTTTGTAAATGTTACTTTTGTATAATGTTATTATATGATTTCACCAGATTTATTTAAATATTCCCCACTGATGCTCCTTCCACGGCTTCAGAAGGTTCTATTCACACCCACACATGTGCATGCACACAATTTTTTTTAAAGGAGCTTTAAAAAATTGCAGTAGCCTCTGATTTTAATCATGCAATTTTCTTTGATTTCTATCTTGGATAATTAAAGATGTTTATACACTTAAAAACCCAGGTCTATCTTACCTTGCTCTTAATGGAGCTTCTAATGGAGCTGGGGTAGTTATCAGAAGTTCCCTCCTCCTGCCCAATGATCACCCTTGATCCAATCCAGGGCCTGAATCAAGTTCAGGGATCCTGGCTTGGGAACCGTTTTTGTGAAAAGGATGCCCGGCCTGGATGCCACAAAAGACAGGTGGTCCCAGCTCTCGGTGAAGGGGGCTTTGTCAGCTGTGTCATTTCTCTCTAGGCTTAGAGCTGCCTCGGATCAATTACGCTCACAACGGGAAGCGATACCGCTATGTCTTTGCTGCTGAAGTCCAGTGGAGCCCCATCCCAACCAAGGTACTAGTCCTTGGGAGATGGCAGCCTATAACCATCGTGTCTGTCTGCAAAGCTGAGTTCCCAGGTTCTCAGGGAGGTCAGAACCGAGGTCCCCTTGGGGTGGGAGTAAGTCAGAAAGTGACGTCAGCTTGGGACAAAATACACTGGAAGCAACGATGGGCCATCCAGGAGAGGGAATTGCACCCAATGGGCTGTCGCTCAGGAAAGATGTGGTGGCTGGAGTTTATCCATTGATTTCTTTTTTGGATGCATGTTTATTGAGCACCAGCTATGTGCTACAATGTGGTAGGCACCGAGGAAAATGAAGCGAACAGGGAGATCCCAGTTCCTGCCCTCAAGGAACTCACTGTCTCAAGCAGAGAGGACGGAGCTGAAACTAGGAGGACTTACTTTTTTTTTTTTTATTAACTTATTTTTAAATTGAAGTATAGATGACTTACAATATCGTGTTAGTTTCAGGTGTACAGCATAGCTATTCATATTTTGGTTTTTAAACTGCTATTTGTTTGAACACTTGCTGTTTCCCAGGGACCGTGCTGAGTGCTGTACAGACATCAGTTTTCCTTAGTAGCTTCAGTTTTTAGTAATAAAATGGAAAAATTTTTTTTTTAAATGCAAGCTGTGCAGAAATGTACAAAGCAAAAAATTAAGGTTCCCACACACACATACGCACACCCCGAGTCACTCCCCACTCATCCCACACCCTCGGGGGAAAGAGACCTATTAGAGATTGAGAGAAAGCCAGGGACTCACACTTTTAAAACAACAAAGGAATCATATTATACTTTAAAGGTTTGCATTGAATACTTTAGTTTATCTAATGTGTATAAAAATTGCAATATAGTGCCAAGTACCAGATAAATCCAGTGGTTTTATTTCTGAAAGAATTCAGTGTGTACTGTCAGCTCTGCAGTGGCGGGAGGACCTTTGCTTAAAGTCGGAGGAGGAAGCGAGCTGCTTTTGTTTCTGTTGTTACACTGACCAGAGGCAGATGCCATTTGGGGTCTACGTTCGCCAGTGTCAGAGTGCACTCCCCTCTCTCTGGGGCCTTGATGCCTTCCTATTCGCAGGGAATAAGCATGCTCTCCAACCGCTCATTCCCATGTTTCTCCCCGTTGGACGCGCAGATAATAAAATACGACATTCTCACGAAGTCGTCCTTGAAGTGGGGAGAGGCGCGCTGCTGGCCGGCGGAGCCGGTGTTCGTGCCCACACCGGGTGCCGAGGACGAGGATCACGGTAAGGCCCCGGGAAGGGCAGCCCGCTTGCTGCATTGTGCGTGTGATCACCCCTCAAACAGAGACGTCGTTCGGGGGCAGTGAGCGCCCCGCATCACACAGCTGAGGGAGTCATGCTTTGCAGCCCAGGTGTGTCTGAGTCCAAAGCTGTGGGATGAGGGAGTCCCCCAGCCCACCCCCACTTCTGACACCAGCTGCAAGTTCGGGGGTTCCCAAGACCACCCTCAGTTTCAAGAGGAGAACTCACAGAACACACCGAAAGCTGTTGTACTCATGGTTACGGTTTATCCCGGCGAAAGGGTGCAGATTGAAAGAGAAAAGGTGAGTGGGGCAGGATCCAGGAGAGTCCTGTGCATGGGGTTTCCGCTGGCCCTCTCCTGCGGGGGGTAGGACCACGCCAACTTCCCCAGCGACGTCCACGGAGTGTGGCCAACCAGGGAAGCTCTCCAAGCCCCGTGTCGGAGCCCATGTGGGGCGTGGTCATGCAGACATGGTGACCTCCAGTCTTCGGCCCCTCTGGAGGTTGAGCTGACACCTGTGGCCCAGGCCTCCCCCTAAATCACTTTGCTAGGATGGGTTATATGCAGTGGCCCCAGGTAAACAAAGGCACTCTCATCAGACCATCAGTCCAAGGGCTTAGAGGTCATCTCCCAGGAGCAGAAGGTCAGACCTCCCTTCCGGGGTGATTAAATTGTTGCAACACAAAAGCCCACTTCCTTTCCACGGAGCAGCACTACCCTTGCCCAGAGTATAGAATCTTGGTTTTAAAATCCATTGCAATGGCTGCGTCTGAATTTGTAACTCCTCTAAGCATGTAAGTTTTCCGTGGAGCACCTAGAAATGCTTGTGGCCCTCCTCTCTTGTCCAGGTTTCCACCTGACCAAATGGTCCTTTCCCTCTTTGATTCTGCCTTTGCCCCAGAAGTGCCCTGCCCACCCGCTAGGGATGCTAAGGAGGGTACTAGAAGCCTGGGTGGGGCTGCCCACACCTCTGGGGAAGGGCAGGCTGCCCCGCTAAGCCTGCCAGCTGCTTCCCTCAGGTGAGAAGGGAGTGGTTTTCTACCTGGGTGGTGCCTTCCTGTCGACCTGCACTGCACTGCATGCCAGGTAAGGGACCCCGTGTCACTGTCACCTCCAAGGTGGGGGATGGTTGGTGCCACCTCCTGCTGAGGCTGGCCTCCCCCTGGGCTGGGCAAGTGCGTCCTGCACAATCTCTTGTGGGCAGGGAGCAACCTGGTCTTCATTCCACCAAAGGAGAGGCTCAGAGAGTGAGGTACCTTACCCACGGTCGGTCACACGCCCAGTGCATACAGAGGAGGGTTGAATTCAAGCCGATCTGACCTCAGCTGCCCTCAGCCACTCTGGAACCCGGGAGGCCTTGGGAAGAATCACACATATTTGCTGGAAGTTTACATGCACTATTTCATTTAGCCCTCTGTCCCTTGAGAGTGGGTATTTGGAATATTCCCATTTTACAGAGGGGAAAGCTGCACATGCATGAGATGAGTTGGACTCATTCAAATGCCATTTGAGCGCAACTGGTCTGGGTTTAGCCGGGTGACGGATATTAGCCTAAGTGCAGCGTCAAAGCTGATTCTCTATAACTGGAGTTTCTAAATAGTAGGAAAATAGCCATTCTTCAGTGCATGTAATGATTTACAAAGTGCTTTCATAACTGACAGTGCAAGATCCTCTCAGCAGCCCTCTGAGGGTGGGGAGGATTATCCCCACTCTACAGATGAAGAGACTGAGGCTCAGAAAGGTGAGGGGACTGGTTCAGCCAAGCCTTCCGATTGCCCTGGCCTTTCCCTTCTGCTCCCACAGAATATCAAATTCGCTTCGCTTCTGTTTTGATTAGATACTTACATTCAAAGGACAGGGAGATAGAGCTGAGAAACTTATCCCCGCAGCTGGACCAGGTTCAAGGCTGCACTTTTACAAAGTGTCTCTTTTTGTTTCCCCAAAGGGATTATCTTATCAGCCATTGTCTCTACGGATCCCCAGAAGCTGCCTTTTCTGCTGGTTCTGGATGCCAAAACTTTTACAGAATTGGCTCGTGCCTCCGCTGATGTAGAGATGCACCTGGATCTCCACGGGCTGTTCGTCCCAGGTGCCGACTGGGAGGCAGGGAAGCAGGCCCCTTCCCGGGAGGAGCGGGACGGGGCTGCCGAGCGCCGTGTGGCCCCAAGGACCTGACTGCGTGGGGGCCTGGGCCCTGGAGAACGGCTCTGCCAGACTCAAGGGCGGTCCCTCCCTGGGTGGGGGGCAGGGGGGCCCTTCGTTTTATTTTGCACTTATTCTTTCCACAGTTGCTTTGAGACAGAGTTACAGAGATAGAGCTTCTATCAGTTTCTTTTCTTTCATTTTATTTTGGCCGTAAGAACCTTGTTTGAAAGTTGATCAAATATTTATTGATTAGCTCTAGCACTGCTAAAAGCCCCTTTCCTTTAGTATAAAGACCGTGACCATGAATCAGCAATTGTATTAAGGCACATAATCATTGCTCCTGGAATGGGCAGCCACTGACCCATTGGAGAAGAGACACAGAAATATTTATCGTTGCTCCTCCCTCCCCACCTTTCTTTCCCTTCCCTCCCTCCCTTCTTTCCCGTGGACTAGAGCGTGAGTTCTAGCTTTCTCAACCCTGCGCTGTCAGTAGACTACGTGACCCAGAAGGCGTGTACTTTGTGGTCATTCCATGCAAGGCGTGGCGTAATACAAAATAATAAAACTTTAAAGGCTTTTCAGACCTTATTTTAATCTTACATGGCTTCTTTCCTCTGAAGATCTTCTAAGGCAGTAAAACAGAGGGGCAGAGCTAGACGGTTCATAGTCCGCCAGGTGCCTCGTTGTACACCCAGTGGGACAGCAGACTGGTGTGGGCGTCCCCCACTGCAGGAGGGTATGGAGGGGCTGGAATCCAGGATTGAGTCCTGTCTTGCCTGATGCTGAGAACCAGGGTGGCGAGGCGTGCCAGAGCCATACAGGAAAGGGGGTCCCGTCAGCAGAATTCCTTGGAGATTCACCCAAGTTGTTGTTGTTGTTTTGCTTTCCTTTTATTTATTTATTTGGCTGCGTCGGGTCTTAGTTGCGGCTCCCGGGCTTCTCTCTAATTGTGGCGCATAGGCTCCAGAGCACGTGATCTTAGTTGCCCCGCGGCATGTGGGGTCTTAGTTCCCCGACCAGGGATCGAACCCCCATCCTCTGCATTGGAAGGCGGATTCGTAACCACTGGACCACCAGGGAAGTGCCATCCAAGTTGTTGTTTGTTTTCATCCAAGTTGTTCTGTGTTGGGTAAGTTTTATTCACTACTCTATCCTCTAGAACACTGCCTGGTAGATGCAGGCTCTACCAACAAATTAACTATTTGTTGAAAGAATGAATTCCGCCAACAAAGAAATCCAACTCTATAATGTACCAAAAAGGGACGGATATTTTAAAAAAGAAAAAAAGAGGGGCTTCCCTGGTGGCGCAGTTGTTAAGAATCTGCCTGCCAATGCAGGGGACACGGGTTCGAGCCCTGGTCTGGGAAGATCCCACATGCCGCGGAGCAACTGGGCCCGTGAGCCACAACTACTGAGCCTGCGCGTCTGGAGCCTGTGCTCCGCAACGGGAGAGGCCGCAACAGTGAGAGGCCCGCGCACTGCGATGAAGAGTAGCCCCCGCTCGCTGCAACTGGAGAAAGCCCTCGCACAGAAATGAAGACCCAACACAGCCAAAAATAAATAAATTAATTAATTAATTAAAAAAGAAAAAAAGAAAAGGATATTTTACTGAAGATCTCCTGGGAAGACAAGGAAGACAGTTCACATGGAACACCAACCCCAAATTCCCCACAAGGGTTCCTCTCCCAGCTGTCCCTGATCTCTCCTCTCTTTCTTCCTCTGTTGGTTCCTCAAAAACTCTTCTACCATCCCAGCATTTCCATTTCATGCTCAGCTCATAGATCCCATTAAACAAAAACCCAAACTCCGTGGATGGCAGAATGAAGACCATCTACTCTTCTCCTCTGGAGACCTCAGTGCTTCCAGCCTTGATAAGATGGATTGGGAGGAAGTGTCAACCATGGTGGCCTAAGAAACATGTGATGGAGGCCTGCATTTGGGTGGCAGGAACGGAAAAGAGTTGACAAATGGGACAGTCACTCACCTATTCGTTATTCTACTTTAAACGTTTGAGAAGAAGTTGGTATTTAAAAAATGCTTCCCCACTGCTATTCTACTGAATTCCCATTGCCAAACAGTACCCAGACCTAGTCATGAAAAAGGACGCAGTTCTGCGGGGAAGAAAAGTATGTCCGTGGTTTGTTTTCCTTGTTTAGGAAGACAGGTAAAATACCAGACCAATGAGGAAGCCTGGCACACCACATCTTTTCTTCTTGGTTTCAGACACACCAAAGGTCAATGCCGGGACGTCCAATTTACCTTGATCCTGAATTCCGTCATATTTCAGACACAGGCCAGTGTAATTAGCTCAAAAGGCCACAGGAGCCAAGACGCATGCGCCTTTCTTGAAGCCGAGACCGTCCATCTTATCCTCAGAGCCTTCCTTGTTATGCTTCATGTGGGTGTAGTGCGTGACCAGGAAGTTCGGCAGGAAAAATCACCCTGGATTTGTTTATTCCTTTGATAAAGTCACAGCTTTTCACAAGTGCTCTAAGATGTGTCAGGTATGTGTTAAGCCCTCAGATGTTTGACCCACTAATTTTTCCTTCAAGGGTTTCTCTAATTTGATTCCATCTCAGGAATAAGCTGGATGTATATGTGGACAAATCAACTCATAAAAAATCTAAGTGCATTCGAGCTCCATCCACGTTACTGGTTTGTACTCGTTTCCTCCCAGAGCTACCGAGCACTGGGCTGACTCTATCGAGAAGGTTGCTGGTCCAGGTTAAGTGAAAACACCTTTGATCACTTCTTCAGCTGTTTAAAGCAGTTTGGGTGGTTTTTAAATGGCCGGGAGAAGTCTTTCCCATGGTAAATGAGGACATGCAGACAGAAAAGTCATCACCGCCTTCCTCATCATCCAACGACAGTGAGACCAATGGCCTCTGCTCTTCAGCTTCCTTCCAGGAGTCTGGACTCAGCGACCAGGTGCAGACGCAGGGCCACTGCCCTGGCTGCCGGGCTGCAGCAGGAAGCAGTCTCTCGAGGTCAAGCACCAGCAGAGAGGCTGGGGTTTTCTTGGACAAGGTGAGCAGGGAGAGATGTGGGAGCCCTGTGTTGGGACAGGTGGGGATGAGCCAGCCTTCCTTCCTCCTGGCGACCAGGAAAGGCCTCCTGGAGGGGCGCACCTTCAGGAGCTGCCTGAGTGGCCGGAGGGAGCACCTGCCAAGATTCTGAGGGTGCAGCTCGGGATGAGGATCTGAAGGCGGATGTGGGTTGACTGAACAAAGCAGGTGTTGAGTGAATTTCCCATGAAAGGGTAGTGGAAAGAGTGAGACAATTAGGGGGGCTTGTTTTCTCTGATTATAAAAGTCATATATGTTCATTGTAGAACACGTCGTTATGTTAAAAAAAGAAACGGGAAAGGCACCCAGAGTCCCACTACCAAAAGAAAACCCCTGAAATCATTCTGGTGTGGTTTTTCCCGAATTTAAAAATTTTTTCTATGCACAGTTTACATATTGGTGATAGGTTTGTACACCAGCCTGCTGGTGGACATTTAGGTTTTTGACTATTATAAACAATGCCAGATTGTATTATATACAATGTGCGTCTAGTTTTAGGGTCCACGCCGCATCCCTCTCTGTATTCAGGTGCTTGTTATTGTCATTTTCTTTAGCTAGATTCCCAACTTTGGATTTCTGAGCCAAAGAGTGGAAAAGCAAGGTTCGGGTGTTCTTTGAAAGGCCAAAGGTTTTGGTTTGATTCATAGGAAACTGAGAAGCCATTCTAGAATCTGAGAGGCTCAAATGGTCAATGTGGCTATAGGGCTGAGAAATCCACATTTCTCAGGCAATAGGGAAAAAAAGTAGGTACATGGGAATATAACTTTAATCCAAATTCTCCCTCTTCCTTTCCTCTATTCTTTCTTATCCTCTGTATCTTTCCACTCCATTCAGATACTTGTTCTTTTCAAGCATATATTCACTCACTCACTCATTCATTCATTCATTCAGTGATGACCAAGATTATGCTGGCATATAAGGGTCAGCAGAACAAGTACCTCCACTGTCCTCAGGGAGCGTATAGCATAGTGAAGGACACAGTGCCAAGGAACAAACCAACACAATTCAATGGAATGGCAGTAAAAAGGGAACCCCCGGGGACCCCCCATATTGTCTCAGGAGCCAGGGATGGCTGATATATGAAGGATGGTAGCAGGTAACCAGGTGAAATGGGCAATGCAGATAAAGAAAGGGGCATGGAATCAGGAGAGAGCTTGGTAAACTAAAGATAGAAGTTTACCAAGAACTTCTGTGGGCGTAGAATTGTGGCGTAGAAGATGGCAGAAAAGACAAGTTTCAGCCAGAACCCCAGCTTATCTGTACTCAGGTAAGAAGTGGAATTGGCATTAACTAAAGAGAAGTCTCCAATAGTTTCTTCAAGGACAATCAAGGACCGATAGTAATTTTCTTTTTTTTGGCCACGTCGCGTGGCTTGTGGGATCTTAGTTCCCCAACCAGGGATCGAACCCAGGCCCTCAGCAATGAGAGCATGGAGTCCTAACCACTGGGCCACCAGGGAATTCCCAGTAATTTTTTTTAATCATAGCTTTTTTGAGATCTAATTCATATACCATAAAATTCACTCTTTTAGAGTATTCAATTCGGTGGTTTTTAGTATATTCACTATTGTGTAACTATCATCACTGTCTATTTTTAGAACATTTTCATCATCCCAAAAAGAAACCCTGTACCCATGAGCAGTCCCCCCTCATTCTGCATCCCCTCCCCCCAGTTCTAGGCAAACATAAATCTACTTTCTATCTGTATGAATTTGCCTAGTCTGGACATTTCATATAAATTGAATCATGCAATATGTGGGTTTTTTTGTGATTGGGTTCTTTCACTTAGCATAATATTTTCAAGGTTCATCTATGTTGTTGTATGAATCAGTACTTCATTCCTTTTGTGGCTAAATAATATTCCATTGTATGAACATACCACATTTTGTTTATCCACTCATCAGTTGAGAGACATCTGGGTTGTTTCCTCTTTTGAGCTGTCATGAGTAACATGCATGTTCAAGTCTTTAATGTGGACGTATGTCTTCATTTCTCTTGAATATATTCCCAGGAGTGAAATTGCTGGGTCATGGTATAAATAGGTTTAACATTTTGAGGAGCTGCCAAAATGTTTTTCAAAGTGGCTGCACCATTTTACAGCTTCACCAGCAGCGTTTAAGAGTTTCAATATATCCACATCCTCCCTAATTTTTTATTGTCTGCTGTTTTTATTTCAGTCATCCTAGATAAAATGAAGTGGTGTCTCATTGTAGTTTTCATTGGCGTTTTCCTAATAACTAATGATGCTGAACATCTTTCCATGTGCTTATTGGCCATTTGTATATCTTCTTTGGGGAAGTATCTACTCATATATGCTTTGCAATATTTTCTCCCATTCTGTGGGTAGTCTTTTCACTTTCTTGATGGTGCTTTTGAAATACAGAAGTTTTAAAATTTTGATGAAGTCCAATTTAATCTAGTTTTTCTTTTATCTCTTCTGCTTTTGGTGTCATATCTAAGAAACCATAACTTAATCTATGGTCCCAAAGATGTACTCCTATGAATGTTATAGTTTTAGCTCTTACATTTAGGTCCATGATCCATTTTGAGTTAATTTTTGCATACAGTGTGAGGTAGGGGTCCTACTTCATTTTTTTGCATATGGATATCCAATTGTCCCAACATAAAAGTCACCATTTAGGGTTGATAAATCTTCCTTCCACACAGGAAAAAAAATGTATCTCCTTTTCCTCCACCATTCCTTAGAAGATGGTTCCTTCAACCAGTGAAAAGAAACTGTAGGGCAGCTCTCTGCTGGTTCCAGCAAGGCCTTGGTTCAGAGACAAGGAAACCAAGATGGAGCCTCAGTCAGTGGAGATTTAGTATCTTCCTCCATCTTCATCACTGGGTCCTGGCGAAGTTCCAGGTAAGTCCAGTGTATGCATGTTCAATTCAGAGTCACATCCCCTGGTAAGATTTTCCAGTTTTTTCTTTCCTTAAGTACATCTACTATGTTCCAGGAGGGCCAAGGGTGACTGGTGTTCCTAGAAATGCTAATCCATTCCTGGAGGTTGGGACCAGTGAAAGGCATGGGTTCCCTGATTTTGTCTTCAGTCTGCCCTTTGGGTTGGGCAGGCAAGAGGTCTTAGCCTAGTTCAGGTTTCCTTAAATTATCATCAGAATCAATGTGGAAGGAACAGTGATGTCTATATTGTTTGTGCATCTTCTGTGGTTAAGGGCAGGAACGGAGCTTATTATAATAGTAACAGCAGTATAACATCAGCTGATGTGTGTTGACACCTCACTGTAAGTGCTGGTTCTCACGTAATCCTCGCAACAGCCCTGAGGTCGGGCCTGGTACCATTCTCATATTATGGATGAGAAAACTGAGTCTCAGAACAGTTAAGTAACTTTCCCGAGATCACACAGGTGGTTCCTGAGACCCCAAGTCTAACTTCTAAACTTTGGGTTTATTTATTTATTTATTTTTGGCTGTGTTGGGTCTTCGTTTCTGTGTGAGGGCTTTCTCCAGTTGCGGCAAGCGGGGGCCACTCCTCATCGCGGTGCGCGGGCCTCTCACTATCGCGGCCTCTCTTGCTGCGGAGCACAGGCTCCAGACACGCAGGCTCCGTAATCGTGGCTCATGGGCCTAGTTGCTCCGTGGCATGTGGGACCCTCCCAGACCAGGGCTCGAACCCGTGTCCCCTGCATTAGCAGGCAGATTCCCAACGACTGCGCCACCAGGGAAGCCCCCCAAGTCTAACTTCTTAACCACTACTTTTATTGTCTTAATCTTATTCACTTCTTCACCCTCAGGGCTTCGTTTAGTGCCTGGGACAAAGTGGGTTCTTAATTAAAGGACATCACAAGAGGTGAGAACAGGGACTCCAGCCTCACTGCCTGGGTTTTGATCCTCTCGAAACCTGATGATGCCTCAGTTTCATCTTCCATAAAATAGAGATAGTACATGTCCCTCAGAGAGTCATGAAATTTAAATGAAGATTGCCTGACACATAGCAGTTTTCAATAAATTTTAGCTATTTTATTTATGAGCCTTAAAAACAGTTAAGAGGTTGAATCTTGGCTCCCAACCCTCACTAGTCTTAAGACCTTTGATAAGTTATTTAAACTCTCTGTGCCTCTGGCTCCTGACCTGTGAGATGGGGATAACATTAGAACCCGCCTCACAGGGCTACAGTGAGGATTAAATAATATTCTTGTAGCCCTTAGAAGAAGTGTCTGCCTCTTAATTGCCTCTAACCATCTGAGTTAGCGAAAATTATGGGGGCAGTTCATGCAGAGGATGCTACTCGTAAACCCTCAAGCGAAGGCTGGTCCTCCTCTCTTTCGGAAGGGCCTTACTCCTGGTGTGGTGAGAGAGGACGGGGACGGTGTCCCAGGCACCCAGAGTGACCAGTGGCATCAGAGATGACATAAGCAGATCACTGGCACACCCAAAATAGCCATAGTCTAATCGGGCATGACCAGAAGACCCTCCAATGGTCAGAGGACAGGGTCTCTGAGTTACACGGTCTCAGTTCAAATAGCAGCCATCTCCTAGGACGGATGTGATCATTAAAAGGATGCTATGTATCAAAGGCACAGGCCAGTGCCAGGCACAGAATGAGGGGTCAAGAGTGGGACAGCCACATGGTAGGGATTTTCATCAGTTTTGTTTCTCACTATATCCCTGTCTAAAATAGCGCTGTATTGGGTTCCTATGGCTGCTGTAACAAATTACCACAAACTGGTGGCATAAAACAACACAGATTTATTCTTACAGTTCTGGGGTGAGAAGTCTAAAATGAGTCTTATGGGAATAAGATCAAGGTGTCAGAAGGACAGCTTCCTTCTGGAGTCTCCAGGCAAGAGTCTGTTTCCTTGCCTTTTCCTGCTCCCTCATTCCTTTGCTCATGGTCCCGCCTCACTTCACCTTTTCTTCCCTGCTTTCATTGTCACATCACTTTTTTTTTTTTTTAATTTTAGAATTTTATTTTTTTATACAGCAGGTTCTTATTAGTTATCCATTTTATACATATTAGTGTATATATGTCAATCCCAATCTCCCAGTTCATCACACACACACCCCTCCCTGCCACCTTCCCCCCAAACGTATCCATACGTTTGTTACATCACTTTTTTTCCTTCTATGAAGTCAAATCTCCCTCTTGCATAAGGACCCTCATGATTACATTTAGGGCCCACTGGATGATCCAGGATAATCTCCCTATTTTAAAATCCTTAACTTTGTGACATCTGCAAAGTCCATTTTGCCATATCGGTGACATACACAGGTTCCAGGGATTAGGACCTGGATATCTTTGGGGACCATTATTCAGCCGACCACAAGCACCTAGCTCTTAATGCACTCAATAAATATTTGTTGAGTGAATACGTGAATGTTAGCCATTCAGTATTGTCGTTGGCATCATCTTGGCTTCAAGATGTGTGGTCAAGATGAGTATGTGGTCTCCTCGCCTCCAAGTCTTGCTCAAATGTTATTTCAGTGCAGATTTCCTGACCCTAGTTGAACACTGCAACTTGCTTCCGCCATTGAACACACGTTCCTGATCCCTTTATCCAGCTTAATTCCTTTTTCCCCTATAGCACTTGTTGCCTTCTAGCATACTATAAAATTGGCTTATTTATTACGTTTATTGGTATTTGTCCAACTCCCTCACTAGAATGTAAGCTCAAAGATTACATTCAGGGTGAGGATTTTTCTGTTTTAGTCTCAGATGTATTCTGGGGGTCTAGAACAGTGCCTGGCATGTAGTAAGTGTTCGATACATGAGTGCTGAATGAACACATGAACTGAACGCCTCACCAAATTTCCCTCGGCTGCCAATCCGGTTCTTTATCTTTTGTGCTCAGTCTTGGCTTTCATGACAATGAAGGCATTGCCTGTGGTGAAGCCAATCGACTCTAGGTAACCTCTGTATTAATCCTGTTCACAGGTCTCCCCCTTCTATTAACACACTGGCAATTTTGATTTCTAAAACACAGATAACCTCAATTCTCATCTCCACCAAGACTTGCAAAAGTCTGGGAGGGAAATGGATGGTTTGACTTTGGACATTTATCGAAGGATAGACTTCTTAGAATTCGGATGATTGCAGAGTTGGGAGGGTGAGTTGTCCCTGGCTGAAGTTGCGGGGCTTTGTTATGTTGGGTTATACTGTTTCTACTGGTCTGCTGGAGGAAATGAACTTGTGGTTTCTGCAGTTGATCAGACTCAGGATGGTCTCTGTAGAGGGGGCTTGAGTGCCTGAGGGGGCATGGTGGAGGGGCTTCAGGGCACCCGGGGCTTCCTGAAACTGTATGTGAGTTTTTGTGTGTCTGTATGTTCTTAAGGAGAGTAGAGTCCATCGCTTGTATCAGCTTCTCAACAGGGAAAGTGAAGGACTTTTGCACTACCCCAGCCGTGAGGATTCTGTGACTCTGTGTCTCACAACATGTAGGTCAAATTAACAGGCCATACACAGCTCAGAAAGGAAAGGCAGCAGTTTGAAAGGCCGGCCCCCTTCTCCCCATCCTCTATCCCCTAACAAGTCCCCAAGCTGTTGTGTTAAAAATGCTGAACCAGGCACTGGCTCAAATCTCAAGATGACCAATCTCAGTCTTTGCAAGACTCTTTATTTATTTTTGGCTGCATTGGGTCTTCGTTGCTGCGCGCGGGCTTTCTCTAGTTGCAGCAAGCAGGGGCTACTCTTCGTTGCAGTGCGTGGGCTTCTCATTGCGGTGGCTTCTCTTGTTGGGGAGCACAGGCTCTAGGCACGCGGGCTTCAGTAGTTGTGGCACGAGGGCTCAGTAGTTGTGGCGCATGGGTTCCAGAGCGCAGGCTCAGTAGTTGTGGCGCACGGGCTTAGTTGCTCCGTGGCAGGTGGGATCTTCCCGGACCAGGGATCAAACCTGTGTGCCCTGCATTGGCAGGCGGATTCTTAACCACTGCACCACAAGGGAAGTCCCTCTGGGCATTTCTTGAGGCTTCAGTTTTTCTCATAGGTAGAATTGGGGTGGCTCTACTTTCTTTGATTTTTGTGTGATTATGAAAATGCTTCAAGTGTATAAAATGCTATAGAATTGCAAAGTGTTCATGTCAAAGGGAATGTGCCTTTTTTGCTGTGGCAAGACTGGCCTGTTCCCTGCTCCATCCATCCATCCATCCATCCCACACTTGATTTCTCACAACAGGCATAAAAGCTACTGTGTATGTGACAAAAGCTTTACATGAAACACTAACCCTCATAAAAATCATGAATAATCTGAGGTTCAGAGAGCTCAGACCATTTGCTCAAAATCACACAGCTAGAAAGTGATGGAGCAGAGCCTGAATGAAAACCCGGTTTTGTCTGATGCCAGTAGCAGTGTTCAACATCACGCCCACCAAAACATTCCTAGAGGCAGAGGAGAGGGGAGCTAAAGAAAGGCGGGGGCACAGGTCTACCAAATACAGCACCTTGAAATCTGCGTTTTACCTTAAAGTGCATATACATGTTAGAGTGTACTCCACAGTATGTCCATGCTTATTTTAACAGCAAAGAACTTCCCAGCAATCTTTAGGTACCAGTGATGCTTTGGGTGTGTGTTGGCGGGGGGAGGGGGGTACCCCAGTGTAGCTCTCTGCTATAATCCCCATTACAAACACTGTTTTCCATATCAGATGCTTTTTGTTTATGTTTGACTCTTATCTCCTAGGTTGGCCTAGAAGCTCCTGGAGGGTAAGATCTGAATGTGATTCCTCCTTTCTCCTTCCCAAGGCTTAGCCCAGTCCCCAGCATGAAATAAGCAGGCAGTAATGGATTTGGCAAATACTTATTGAATTCCTGCCTAACCGAGTCAGGTGCCATGGGAGATAAAGACGGATATGAGGTGATTCCTGCTCTCAAGATATTTACAATTGAGCTGGAGAGGCCAAGCTTCCAGAATCTGCCTGAAAAGTATCTTCCCAAGACTCTTGGTACAGCATTTTAAAAGCTTGGGACTGTAATATAGCAATAGGCGAGATGGTAGGTAACTAAGACAGCAAACAACGTTATATTAAATAGGATAAATTTTGTGAAAAGCGACAACCTGTTCCTCTGGAAAAGTAGCATTGTGTCAATTAAAGAGCACACCTTCAACTTACTGATGTTGAAACCACTGTTTCCTGAGAGGGAAAAGTTGAAAACAGGCACCTGCTCTAGGTCCTCTCTGTTTTGCCAGAAGGATCTCAGTCTCTAATTGCTTGGCCTTTGAGGGTCAGCTTCAGAACTTTAGCAGCACAAATAAACCCATGTTCTTTTCTGACAAGCTTGGGTACGTTGGGTTTTATTAGACTCAATTCTACTCATCAGATATTTACCAAGCTCACTGTGTAGGTGCTGGGGACACATGGAGAGGCAAGGATGTCCAATGAATGGCTCAAAAACTTTGCAGTGAATCAGGGAGTCAAAATCCTGGCTCCTCTATGAATCAGCTGAGGGATGTGGGCTGGAGCCTCAGTTTTGTAACCCCATGGCATGGAGATCCTAATACTTACCTTGCAGGTTGTTGTAAACATCTGTTGGGGTAATGGACGTAAAGCTCCCTGCACAGCAAACTGCACTAAGAACTCCACAAACTCCAAAAGTTAAGGTAATGACTTCTGATTTCAAGAAACACCCAGTCTAGTGAAAAGACCAATATGTTAACAGATAAATGTCATTAGTGTGATGGGTATGACTAGTTTTGACTTTTTTTTTAAAATCAAACATTTACAGAGCACTTACTATGTGCGAGACATTGTGCTAAACAGTTGTACCTGGATCATCTCATTTATTTGCACAAAACCATATATAGCAGGAACCACAGTTTTTCCCAGTGAGGAATCTGAGGTTTAGGCCATTTAAACCTCAGGGCCACAGAGGTGGAAAGGGACAGAAGGAGGGTTTGAACCTAGCAATCTGGTTCCAGAGGCAGATTTCAAGGCACAAAGAGACAGAAAGAAGCCAGGAGAGGCTTCACAGAGGAGGTGCTGGAGTGGCGAGCAGTTTTTCAGGCACCAAAGTCATGGGAGAAGGAGTCCAGGCAGGAGAGAAGAGGTGGCAGGATGAAGAGCTGGGTCTGTGCAGAGGGTCTGGAATGGAGGGCGGTGTGGGTCTAGAAGGTGAGGGTGGGGAGAGAGGAGTGGGCCAGATGGTGGGACACCTCATGAGTCAGGCACAGGGACTTGGGGGACCAGTGAAGGATGAGAAGGACAGGATCATGGCACGTAGGGAATGTAATCTATGCCGATGTTCTAAGGGGAAAGTATTGGGCTGGCCAAAAAGTTCGTTCGGGTTTTTCTGTAAGATCTTCCAGAAGCCACAGGTTGGGAGAAGAAATTTGTGTTCCATATACATAATAAAAGAACTCCTAAAAAAATCGATTTGAAAACCCAATTTTTAAAAATGAAACAAAGGTTAAACAAGCACTTAAAAAAAGATACAAGTGATCAAAAAGCATATAAAAAGGTGCTCAACATTGTTATTCATTAGGGAAATACAAATTAAAAAAACAAGATACCACTACATGCCCACCAGAATGGGTGTAATTAAAACAAAAACACCACCCATTATTGAGGGATGTGGAGCAACTGGAACTCTCATAGACGACTGGTGGGAGTGTAGTTTGGTACAACCACTTTGGAAAACTGGCAGTATTTGCTGAAGCTGAACATATGCCTTTTCTATGACCGGGCAACTGAACTCGGGCACATCCACAAGGGAAAAAAGCGCATGTGTCCACCCAAACAAAGACTTGTTCGAGAATGTTCATAATAGCTTTATTGTAATAGCCCCAAACTGGATACAGTCCAAGTATCTGCCAACAGGGAAACAGATACATAAATGGTGGTATATTCACGCAGTGGTAGAGTCACAGTAATAAAGAACCAACTATTGCTACAAGTAACAAATGGAAGAATTTCAAAGATCACGCAGTGGTAGAGTCACAGTAATAAAGAACCAACTATTGCTACAAATAACAAATGGAAGAATTTCAAAGTAACAAATGGAAGAATTTCAAAGACACTGTATGGAGTGAAATATGCCAAATGCAAAGGTTCAAGAACAGGAAAAACCAATCAATAGTGATAGAAGTCAGAACAGTGGTTTCCTGTGGGAGGTACTAACTGGAAACACTGAGGGAACCTTCTGGGTTACTGGGAATGTTCTTTATCTTGATCCGGCTGGTGAGTTCACAGGTGTATCCACATGGAACAATTCATTGAGCCGTACACTTTATGTTATAGCTCAATCAAGATGTTTTTCCAAGATAATAAATATATTAAAGTGTTAATTAGTTTCAAACCTTGCTAGGCAAAGATGTCTAACATATTTCCGAAAATATAAGAATGAATTTAAATGTTAAAAAATCAAATTAAACACATGGAGCATGAAATAAAAAGCAGAATAGGGATGTTTAAAGAGCTGGAATAGGAAGGGAAAATGGCAGATGGAGTCAGAAAATAGATGAAGTTCACTACAGTCCAGCATTTACATCAGGGAGAAGTGAGACGTGAAGTTGTCAAGCCAGACCCGAGAGGAGGTAGCTGGTGGAGCCCGGACTGTAGAGGTGAAGAGACTAGATTTTTGACTTGAAAGTCAACCAGAAGCTAACAATTCGTGAGCTGGGAAAAATGCCATTAAAAACCAGGAGGATGACTGTGGTGATGATAGCGATCATAAACATAAAAACACTTAGCACTTGCTGAGCACCTATTATGTGCCAGACCTTCTTGTCAGTGCTTCACTAGTATCATCTCATTTAATCCTCACAACCGCTCTGGGAAGTTACTACGATTATGCTAGTTTTACAGAGGGAGAAACTGAAGAAGTGGAGTAATTAACCCAGAGCCTCCAAGAATAGGAGAAAGAGACCCCGTGGGGAGGTAGTGAGGAAATCCAATGACTTAAAGGAATTCAAATGACTTCACGTTAAAACAGGTCTAAGGAGCAGGCAAATTACTTACATGATATAAATGCTGCAGAATAAATCAGCAGCGTATTGGCTAGAATTCTAGGGGGAGGACAGAAATTGAGTATCTTTTGCATGCTTTGGGGTATATAAACAACATACAATATCCAAACTAAATTTAAAGAGTACAAAGTGGAAAGTGGTGTGGCTCGAAGGACGAAATAAAGGTTCTTGCACAGGACTTGGTTTGAAAGAAGTAACTGGGGCGACCTCTGCCCAGAGCTGTTATATCGTGACCTTCTGAGGCTTGGAAGTTTCATGTCCTTTGAATCACTCTTGATAATTCATCTTTCTCCATGTTGGCAAGGTCAGGTTAGGCAGCAAGGGACGAAAAGATCCAGGAAGATTTTCTCCCTTCCTCCCTTCCTTCAGTCTGTTTCTTTCTTTCAGTAAGTCTATATTTATTATGTATCAATTATATTCCATGCATTGTTTTAGAGGCTGGCGATACAGTGATAAATAAAATAGGAAGTTCCTGCCAGGCCTCATGAAACTTATAATCAGAGGAGACACACAATACACAAGTAAACATATATTATTTTAGGTACTCATTGAATGCAGTGAGGAAAAATGAAGGAGGTTGAGGGAAGCATTCATTATACAGGGAGATAAGTGAAGGCCTCTCTGAGGAGCTGACATTTGAGCTCTGATCTATGCAGAAGGAAAGATCAAAGTCTGAGAATATGAGGAAAGACATTTCCAGGCTTAGAAATCAGCCAGTGCAATGGCCCTGGGGTGGGCATATGTGAGGCCTGTCCAAGGAACAGCAAGAAGGCCAGTTTGGTTAGTGCACATCGAGGGAGAGGAGAGTGGTAGGAAATGAGGTCACAGAGGAAGTACAAGGCCACATCTCTCAGGGCTTTCTACTTTGGACTTTTTGCCCCTAAGTTTGATGGGAAGCTATTGGAGGGTTTTGTTTTGGGAAGCAACTTGATCTGATTAACTTACGGGGAGAAAGAACTCATAAGGGGGCAAGAGGAACAGGGAGCACAGCCTAGGAGGCTATTGCAGGAGTCCAGGGGGAGCTGACTGGTGGCTGGACTCAGGTGGTACTGATGGGGGTCAGGAGATGAGGCTGGACTCAGGACACAGACTGTAGGAGAAGCTGCAGGATTTGCTGGTGAATTGGATGAAGGGCATGAGAAAAAAGATCAAGAATGTCCCGAAATCTCTGTCCTTGGTTAAATGAATGATGCTGCCACTTTATTTGGGGAATGATTAGGTTTAAGGGGTAAAATCAGGAGTTTATTTTCAACCAGAGATGTTAGCCTGCTGTTGCATAGACCAGCTTGGAGTTCATGGGGGTACTGTGGAAAACAACAAGTGAAGTAATCCCTTGTGGATAGAAAAATCCCAGTTCTCCCTACTTATTAACATTTATTCATTCAGCAAATATCTATTGAGTACCTACTGTGTGTCAGGCCCTGTGCCAGGTGCTGGGAATACATGGATTTGCACAGAAACAGAAACTATCTTCATTACAGCTTAATTAGTTCACTGGTTTCTGAGACACTTCTCTGAATATTGTGTAAATATATAGAATCAACTCTCAAGAGTTATAAATACTGAGATGTTCTCTGACTCAGCAATTTGGAAGAGCTCAGATTCTCGGAAAGAAAGGAGCTATATATAGATTTGGACAAATGACAGATTTACCTAATAAAGTATTTGAAGACTGCCTTAAAATGAATCAGAAGAGACTGTCTCAACCAAATTAATGTTTATGAAGAGTCAACTTGGTGTAATGGAAAAGCTTACAGGGCTGGAAGGCAGAAGCTCTGAGCCTGTCTGTTCTGCCCAACTAGGTCACGTGTATGACTTTGACTGAGTCCTTCATCATCTTACTTCAGTTTTCACTTCAATAAAATGAATCCACTGAAGGCAATATTTTCCAAAGCGCTTCCAAACTACTAATTTTTTTCCTTGCATTATCTTCTCCTGGACTCTTATTCCTCTTTCTAACATTTATTTTAAAATAAAACCCCAAACTCCAAGGTGATTCTTCTTTCTTTTAAGGGTTCATTTTTTGAAGCAAAGTATTTTCTTTTTGCAAATGAAACTTGTTTTTTCCTGACTGTAAAATGATACATGATCAGAAAAGCACAAAGAGAATAAAAAGTCCCTACAATGATACCATGGAGGTAACTATGTCTGTTTTCACCATCAGTGCCTCTGCAATGGGTATCATATAGCAGGTGCTTAATAAATATTTGTTGAATGAATGACTATTGTTAGTATCTTGTGAAAACATCCTTTTTAGTCTTCAGAGGAAAAAAAGAATCCTTTCTCTGGGGTTGTTTAGCCTCTGAAGAGGCTATAGTTATAGTCACCAGAGACTGAAACTTGTTGGGACTGTATGGAATCTCTGAGATTACACATTTCACAACAGCTGATGTCTGATATCTATGGAATGTAGGGAAACAATGACACTAAATACACCACTCTGATGGCCATAAACAATATCAAGGTGGCTCGGTTTGAGCAATATCAAGAAAGGCTGCAGAACAGTCCACGGTCTAACCAGGCGTGGCTCTGGTAGCAGCTGCCCCACAAGTCCTTCCTCCCACACTTGGGCCCTCTTCCTTCCCTACAGAACCAAGATGCGGTTTTCTGGGGCACTTGAGTTCAACTCAACAATTTTTATTGAGAATCTAGCATTCTTTTGATTGTTAACTCCCTTCTCAGTAAACCAAGATGGTCTTCTGATTGCCTCTGGAAATGAATGGAAGCCAGATCCTGTCTGCAGACACATGCTGCATCTTTTTTTCTCAGATGGAATTCGTGGCTAATGTTGAAAAACTGGGACACTGGACATGTGAATCTGAATTGTCAGATCTCTTGAAAAATCGCTGGATTTGGCACCCGTGGGCCCTCATCCCCTGGAGCAATCAGCTGGAAGTGAGGGGCAGCCTCCCACCTGACACAGGGGGTGTGTTCTTCAGCTCTCTGTGGTCCCACCTGCCCCTACTGTGCTATATCCTGCCTCCTGGGCTCATTCACCAACTTGCCACCTCTAACAGATTACGGGAAGCATTCAGGGATAACCCACTGAGCACCAGGCACTGTGCAAGTCTCTTGGAATATGTAAACGCAACACAGCTACTACCCTGGAGGAGCTCGCGTATAAACCAGTTAATTACAGCGCAGTGAGCTAAATGCAGCACAGAAGGCACAACCATGGCACAGCATGGGGACTCTGCCCTGAGAAACAGGTTGGAGGTTCTCTGAAGGGCACTGAGCTGGATTTTGAAGGATGAATATGAGTGATTCAGGCAGGTGGTTGGTGGGGAATATTGCAAACAGTGGGGGTGGAATGGAGAGCATTTAAAAGATCTTCTGCCGATTTGCTGCCTGTTGCACAGGGGAACCTCTCAAGCCAGCAACTACCTTTCCCCTGATTGATGCTGGTCTGTCTACAACCCTCTGCCCAGGTCCTCCCATACCTTCCTTCTGTCAAAACACGAGAGAAGGTTACCTCTACCAGGAAGAGCCTGCCTGACTAATCCCCATTCACCTCCAGTTACTTCAACTAAGGCAACACTCCCATTCTGGGAAAACTGGCTACCTGAGGGTGACTCTGTTATTTGAGCTCTTTGTTTTGTTTTGGAACCTCTGACATTTGAAGAATAGACCAGCATTCCAAGTAATTGATCAGTAAGTGTTTATCAAACACCTATGTATTTGATTTGAACTCTTTCTGTCATATATATCATTTTTGACTCCAACAACGACCCAGTTGAGAAAGACAAACACAAACTGAAAACAGACTGCAATTCAGAAAACATTTATTAAATGCCTGATGTTCACAATTTTTAAAATCCCTCCATCCATCCAACATTTACTGAGTACTAACAGGGCCAGGCAGTGAGCTTGGCACCTAGAAATGGAGATGCTTGCATATACAAGCTAGCAGGTGACATGGATAAATAAACCCCTTACAGTAATTTTCCTGCCAGAGCAACGTTCAAAGTACAGCAGTAACTTCAAGCAAGAAGTGTTGACTGCTCCCATGAATACTGGGCAGGTATCATGGAGAAGATAAGCTCCAGCTGCTTATCTTATTGACTTTGTATCATGACATTTTACAACGTACACAAAAATATAGAGACGAGTACAACGAATCTCCATGTACCCATGACCCGGCTTTAAAAGTAGTAACTCAGCCACTTATGATTCATTTATACCTCCACCCACTTCACTCCATCCCTTTGTTTTGTTTTGAAGCCAATCCTAGACATTTTAATCATTTCATCCATAATACTGAGCTGGAAATGTCTGGACTTTCCGCTAGTAACATCCTTCTCCCAATCTATTCTTTTGCCACTGACTCCACCAGAGTTATATACCCTGATTCCCACCAGTAACCCCAAATCCTTGACTGGTTCAGGGTAAAGATCCAAGACTTTATTGGAGCCTTTGAGTTGACAGAAGGAAAAGCCTCAGCTGATCCAGTGAAAACCCCATCCTGCCTTATCTGGAATACTGACCGTATTCTTCCAGTCCTTGGCCTTTGTAAAACTGCTAATTTCTTATAAGCTTGTTGAGCCCCTAATGTGTGGACAAAACGGGGGCTACATTCCACATTCCCATGTGCCCTTAGCAACCTTCCCAGAAACTTCAGACAGTATGGGGCTTGCTCTGCAGGCCAAGCTGCCCCAGATTTGCTTCCTGTCACCACCTTGATCTTCACTGGGTGGGGAGCCTGGTCACATCTGAACATCTGGCCTCTCTACCTTCCACCCCTTCAGCGTTTCTCTCTCTCTCTGAAATGTACCAACATCATGCAATTAGTTACTCAACCCAGAACATTATCCTGGACTCCCTCTCCCTTATAATTCTGCCTATTCTTTTAAAGCCATTCACTACTGTCCACCTCCATCATCACCCTTCTATCCAGGCCACCGTTCCCTTCCCTCAAGTACGGCAATATTTAAGAACTTTTCTGCCTTTGGCACCCTCCCGCCCCCGCCACCCCCAGTTCTCCACGCAGCAGCTGAGTGATCTTCGTGAAACGACCTGCTAAAAACCCTCTCATGGTTCCTAACACCTAAGGGATCAAGACCAACTTCCTTACCACTGCTAAGGAGGCCCTGCTTCTGCTCCATCTCCTCCCTCGCCCGCAACCCAAACGCTCTTTTCAGGGCCTGCTTTCTCGGGTCTCTATGCTCTTACCTGGGAAGCGCCTTTTCTCTCGTAAATAATGAAAGCTACACCTACTGCGCCCTCGCTTACATGCGTTATCTCACATGAATCCGCAACAACACTAAGATATCATCTTCATTCTGCAGACGGACAAATTAAGGATGGGCACCTTACCCATGGTAACACAGCTAGTGAGTGGAAGAGCCGAGACTCGAATTCAGACTCACGGCGCCAGAGGCCACGGGCTCAACCACCGAGTGCCAGCTTGCCCGCACACCCCTCCATCGCTGCAGCGATCGCTCTCAGCGGCGGACCGCGCCCGGCAGCGCCCGTTCGGGGACCTGCAGCTCAGTAGGAGGAACGAGGCTTCGGATTGGCAGCCTCCGGCGACGCCGGGGGAGAGGGAGGGCACAAGGGCGCGGGGGGCGTCGCGCAGAAATGACGCAACACCGCGGCTCCTTAAAGGCGCCGGACTCTCGCGCGGCGCACGGCGCAGGCGCATTCCGGAGGCTCCCGATTTTGCTCGCAGCGCTGAGAGCCGGGCCGGGCAGACGGGCGCGAGCGGGCTGTGCAGACTGGGCGCGCGCTGGACGCGGGCGGCTCGAGGCATCCGTTTGGGCGGCGTCCGGAGCCCGACAGGCGGGCTGAGGAGCGGGCGCCGCGATGGCCGAGGGCAGCGCCGTGTCAGATCCTCAGCACGCCACGCGCCTACTGCGAGCGCTCAGCTCTTTCCGCGAGGAGTCCCGCTTCTGCGACGCGCACCTGGTCCTCGACGGGGAGGAGATACCGGTGCAGAAGAACATCCTGGCGGCTGCCAGCCCATACATCAGGTGAGGAGGGGGCCGGGCGGGCCCGCGCTGCCCGGAGCCCGGGGACGGGGCGAGCCGGGCGTGTCCCCGGAGCCCCTGGTCCCCACCCCCCAGCCGCCGGGGTTCCTCTGGTCACCGCTTAGCGCGGCGTCCCTCCTGGCAGACACCCCGGCCGGGCCCCACTCGCTGCCTCCCCGCAGGACAGCCCCTATGGCTTCGGCCGGGCCGGGCCCGTGCCCCCGACCGGACCCCACTCCCCCTGGAGTTGACGCCGGACCGCAGTCCCCCCGCCCTCCCTCCTCGGGTTCCCACCGCCCGGCGCTGGCCGGGGCCTCAGAACCCCGGAGGCCCCCAGACGCCGTCCTGGGCCGGACCCGGCCCCGCGACCGCGAGCAGGGCTGGGCGGCGCCCAGGAAGAGCTGCCCCTTCGCCCCGGCCCAGCCCGCGGATCCCGGCTGAAGTTTGCCGGCCGTTCGCCTCCAAATCGACGCACAGTGGGCCGGGTCCAGCGCCGCGAAAGCGGCCAGGGAGCGCCCCTCCCGCGGAGAAGCCAAACAAACACCTCTCCGGGTGTGGGCAGAAGGAAAACCCTATCGGATCTTTTTCTTAGGATGGACGATCCGACACCCCCCCCCCGCCACCAGCCCCAAGTTCTTCGCAGAAGTGACTTTCCACCCTTTGTGGGAACTTCTTTTAAAAAGAAGGGTAGTGCGTTATAGACGTTAAAGTAAGCTGTAGCACATTTAAAAAGATTTACTGTAATTCTCAAGATGCTGTTACAACCCGAGGACCATGAGATTTTAGCGACTTGGAGAAGGCATTTTAAAACAAAGCGTAACCTGGTTTGCCAGCTCAGCTAACGAGGTGAATTAAAGGTTGATAGGACAGTGCTCATACAAGTGTGTCACATCTTGAGGGGGCTGTTATGTTACAGCAACTTTCTTGCAAACTGGGTTACTCTTTTAATAAAAGAGAAAAAAATGCTAGAAGCTGGAGAAACTGCCTAGTAAGCTGGTTAAATATAGACTAATAGTAGAGAATGTCACTAGAATTGACAGGTCAGAAAAGGCAAAATGATGTGCGCTGCATTCTTAGTGCATTGTCCTAGCAGAACTCGGCACACAAACTGCATTTTAACCTTTGTATTGGCAGACATTTGTGCTAAGTCAGAAGCAGTTCAAGTGCTCTGGTAACTTCTGGCTCCTCCTGGCTCTCTTTCTTAAATCCACTTGCACTCTTTCTTTGTGGATTTAAAGGTGGAGTTGGGGTGAGTTGTCATTAGTGTGGATTTAGATTGCCAACATGACAGATATCTCATAGCTGGCAGTTCAGAGCTTTGAGCAGTCAATATAAAATTAGCATCAGCAGGCCAGCGTCTTCCCTGTATCCAAAGTATTCCCTGTTTGGGGAAATGCTTAGGAAAACCACTTCAGATGTATTATTGTAGTTCTGTAAGAGACATCCAGCTGGCTTAAAAGAAAATTGCAAATCACCAAATACATGCTCTCTATTCCCTTTCCGTGATTCATTTTTCTCCATAGCACTTGCCACTATAATATACCCTGTATTTTACTCATTTACTCTGTGGATCTTCCCCACCCACAGTGTAAGCTCCAAGAGGCCAGGGACTTTCCTTTTGTTCATTACCGTATCCCTGGCACACAGAAAGACCAGTGCCTACTGGTTAGCAGATGGGTTGAAGCAGGGACTGCCTTCCTTTATGCCACAGAAGATTGGACATGAGAGGACCAGCCCTGGTGCGTTTCCATTTCAGATGCTCAGTTGTCCCTGATTGAGAAGAGCCCTGCACCTGCTTTCTGCTCCCAGCTTTCACTCTTCAGCGAGTTGTCCGTAGATGACTTCTTCTTGGCTTCAGCTCACTAGTCTGATAAATGAGGGATAAAATGCATCTTCATCTCATTTAATCTTTGACCCACACTGTGAAGAAGTAGGTAATAGTGCTTTGAGCCGCTCCCAGGTCTGCACACAGGTTTCCGAAGGTAGTGGTATCACTGCTATATCTGCTGAATTAGGAAAGGTGGGGCATCCGCATGTGACATGGTGGCACGTATGAGAATATTTAGTAATGTGAAATGTTATTTAGACTAACAGTAATTTTTTTTTCTATTTTTAGTTTTTTTTTTTAAAGATTTATTTATTATTTATTTATTTTATTTTATTCTTGGCTACGTCGGGTCTTAGTTGCAGCACGCGGGATCTTTGTTGGGGTACGCGGGATCTTTCATTGCGGCGTGGGCTCTTCGTTGCGGTGCATGGGCTTCTCTCTAGTTGTGGCCTGCGGGTTTTTCTCTCTCTAGTGGCGCGCAGCCTCCAGGGCGCGTGGGCTCTCTAGTTGAGACACGCGAGCTCAGTAGTTGTGGCGCGCGGGCTTGGTTGCCCCACGGCATGTGGGATCTTAGTTCCCCCGACCAGGGCTCGAACCCGCGTCCCCTGCGTTGTAAGGCGGATTCTTTACCGCTGGACCACCAGGGAAGTCCTGCTAGCAGTAATTTAGATGTGAAATATTACTAATCGTAGTAGCAGAGCCAAAAGGGACTTCAGACCCCTCTAATCCAATTCTTTTACTTTCCAGATAAAGAAGTGGTGCTCGGTGGGCATTAGTGATCTGTATTACAATGAGGTTATTAGCATTTAATGGATGAACTAGGATTAGACTCCAGGTTAGTGACACCTAGTCTCCTACTCGTTTACCATACCAAGTTACAGCATTACTCGCATGTAACTATTCTTTGCAAGTCAGTAAGCGGTAGAGTTTACACAATATGTTATGATTTACGTGCTTATTAAGTACTTTCACATGCTGTCTCACTTTGATTTTCATTTTCAACCATCTTGTACAGTAGGCAGGGCAGATATTTTTGACATTTTACAGATAAATATGAATTAGTCAATATGTGTTTTTTCAGTGACTAATTGCTGTAACTTTATTTGACTGTTGAAGTGGTATATTTGTTCTTGGGGTTCTTTTAAAATTATCAATCTCAAGGCTACTTCAAAGTAATATGACTAATTCATGTTACTACTTAGAAACAAACTTTAATTTTTGATACCAATGATGTTGGGCTTTTATAACATCTCTGTTTTGTTTGAATGGAACTTAAAGAATTCTGTTGAAACAAAATGAGTTTGTATGTTCTAGAACTTGATGTTTCTCACTTTCCCTTTTGAAGCTTAAGCATTTAGGTCTGTGATGTCATTAATATATGGATTGGGAGTTCAAAAGTTTGGTAGTCTCTGAAGTTTTATAAAAATCTGAGTTTTGTTTAATGTCTTCAGTTAGCCTGGTTTTAGTAACTGTCATAGGGGTCTGAAGTTGTGCAGTTTAGAAACAATGTTATATATTGCTTCTGTATCATCAACCAAGGGAACCAATCCAACACTGTTGCACTAGGAATTAAAGCAACTAACTTGGCATACTTTCTACTTAATATAGAAGTCTTTTAGCCTTACTGGTTTACTCTTTTCCTGTGCTTTATCTTTGGTTTAACATTTGTTTTTCCTCCGGATCGTCTTAGCAATCATACTGCCCTAGAAACACTTTCAGTATAAAAGGCAAAAGCCAGAAAAAAACCCAAGTTTGGCCACAAAACCCCAGTGATAACCTGAAAGAAGATTGTGTAGGGTATGTGTCACGCAGCCTAAGATTCAAATGCTTCAGGGAGGATAGGCAGGAGCTTCCATAGTTCATCACTCACCCCAGTAAGTGGGATGCTACTTTCCCAGCATGCCCTCTGCCCAGCATTTTCTCATGATCCCGAATGACATTTTTCCTTTGGTTTGTTGGGAAAACAAAATCTAAATGTAGCTGATGACCTTTAAGAATGATGACATTGAATTCATAGCTATAACAACAGCCCACAGCAACCCTTTCCTTTCTCAGCAACCCTGAGACCTTCTGGGAAAGGTTCCCTGAGACTTACAGGAAATTTCCTTTTCTCTTGAATATTGCAAAGTTTGCTTTGCTTCATGTCTGAGGCTCTTCTCATTCTGGCACAATTCCCTTGATCTGATGTGGAGTTCAGACTCCTCTCTTTCGTGAGCTGTGGTTCTTGGGGGGTAATGTATGTGAAGGGATTTGGCAGTGAATTGCCGTGTGATTCTGCAGTGGCATTATAGTGGCTCTGTACAGGTTCCAGTCCCGTATCCACTTTTGGGAATTTTGGTTTTTCTAGGGAATCTGTTGGAACATGAGTTTGTTTAGCTTTTAGTCCTGGAGAGTAAAGGAAAGAAAGATTCCCAAGATTTTGGGATCCTTTGATGAGTTAGCCAACAATAAGAATGGCCGTTTTTGTCCCTGTTTTTTGAGAGAAAGCTGGTCTAGTGAGGGTGGAGTGGAGACATTGGGCCTAGAATCCAGCCTGGATCATCTTGGACAACTTTTCTGGGCCTTAGTCTTCTCATCTGTGAAGTGAGGTTGATTGGGCTCTGTGCTGTTTTCAGTCCGCTTGGCATGTCTGTGTTGTGGGGAGGGAGTCTGTTTCTGTTTTTACAGCTTTATTGTATCATCTAAAGTTTTGCTGCACATTGATGTTAAAGCCTTTCCTTTGCTCTGTCGCACAGGACTTGGTTGGGTATTCTGCTATATAAATCCAGCCCTGTAGAGCTGTTTTGTAACAAGCATTTATTTTATGCTGTTAATCTGGATGCTTTCCAAGGCCTAATTATTGATGAGCCTGTCTTGCCATTTAAATCTAAAATTTGACTCATAGATGATGCTGATGAAACTTCTTAAGGGGACTAATACGATCTCTGTAGGAGTCCAAGTTTCATGGTGATGTAGAAATTGTTATCATCCTTTCTTTGGGTACTTGAAATCTGCCCTGTATTTTATGAACACTAAAGTCCACTAGTGTTGTCTGCTATGTGCAGAGCAAGCTGTCAGCCCCCAAGTCCCTTTTCTTTCACTTGTGCTCTGAGTTCATAGTCACCTGTGTATATAGCAGCTCATGAATGATTGTCATAAGGGTTTTGTATAGCGATTGTAACCTGTTAAGTTTCTTAGTTCTAAAGGGTTCAGCTAGAAGCTCCAGGTTCTGAGACTCTTGCTGAATCCTGAGCAGTCTTCAAATCAAATCAACTGTACCTACCGCTTGCTATCCTCTGATGGTGATGGGAAATACATTGGGCCTGAATATCTTTTGATGGATCTAGGCTTGTTTGCTTTTATCCACCTACTATAACGCATCCCTTACAACTGCTTAAAAAGATGAAATCTGTCCTGAAGGGCTTACAGTCCCATGGTTCAAAATGATCATCTCCATCCTTCTTCTCCTCCTCCTGCCCCCCTCCTCCCCTTCCCTTTCCCCCTTTCCCTCCCCTCCCCCTCCTCCTCCCCCTTCTCCCCTTCCCCCTCCCCCCTCCCCCTCCTCCTCTTTAGTATTTGCAGTCATATTTGATTAAACCCTTTTCTTAATGTGAGTTTTTCAAAACCAATATTAAAGTATGTTCTCTTTCAGAAGATCAAAGAAGTATTTTCTCTGGGCTTCTAAGGAAACTAAGAGCTTGTGAATTGGAGCTCTAAGTTTAACATAGATTACTTATTTTAGCTGGAATATATGTGTTTATTTGTACAAGGCAGCGGTTGCCACTCTTAGTAGCAGTGAATGCTCTAATTCTGGACAGGTTCTCGGAAGGTTTCAAACGATGAAACAAATCAATAAAATTCTTGTTAGACTAGTGAATCTAACATAAAGTGAAGTGTTGAATGCTTAGATTTATTGTAGAACTTTCCTGAGGGTTGTCATTTTGAGTAATAGTAATGTGATAGAAGTAAATCCTAGCTCCACTGAATACCAACTGATAAGTTCTCCCTCTTTTACCTATGCCCTTTGACTTCTACCTCTTCTTCCAGTGTGTATTTTCCTCTGCAAGTCCTCTTCAGTGTTCTTAAAGTAATTTTTATTATATAATTTAGAGAGTCAAGCAAAGTGCTTTTCCACATAGAAAGTTTGGTTCCTTGGATTTAGATTTGGATAATAGAGACTAAGCATCCAGATTATAAAACCGCCTTATCCGTTGTTTACACTGTTAATCAGTCTGTCTCATGATATCAAAGTGAGGCTTAAAATCTATTTATAATCCATAAAGAAAACATAATTAGGACAAATGAGTTGTTTGGCTTCATCCTTCAGAAGGATACAAATCTATCATTTTGTGCAAATGCATAATTTTTAAGTTGGAATCCTAGGTTAAGGGTGGAGGTGCGGGGGTGTGGGTGTGACAGTGGGCAGGTTAGGGTTGCAGCCTTGAATTTGAGTGCTTCCCATGGGTCCTCTGCCTCCTAAGACATGATGAGTCCAAAGAAGGAAGGAGATCAAAGATGGCAGCTGTAGCTCTATAGAGGGTAAAGGTCGTGTGTCCATCTAAATGTCACTCAGCTGGAGTTCTTGACCCCCGTGCTCAGAAGAGCAGAGACTGAAGTCGTTTTCCTAAGTGTTGCCAAAGAATGTCTTCACCACAGAATGATGGTCTAATGTTTGCTGCTTCCATTTCTCTGTGGGAGTAAATTATAACTTTTTTTCTTCTTTTCAGAGAGTTTTAGAAAAATAGAATACTTAGGGAAAAATAAGATCTTGGGGAAATATTTTGTTAGATAAAACAGTTAGCCTTCAGGCAGTAAAGCTTTGAGAGGCAGCACATATCAAATGGAAGTGGGGAAGACTGGTTTTTAAAACCAGACTGTTATAATGGGATATAGACCAATACAGTGTCCTTCATTTTTCTTTTTAGAGTTAATGTACTAGTGGATATAGAACCTTAAATGTACATTTTTGTTCATAAGTATTTTGTGATTCTCTCAACTACTAAGTATTTTGGTATCTTTTTAGGAGCAATTTTAAAGACCATTTGACACTTGTGATTTTTATGTTAACACGATAAGATGAGTAGAAATACGGTAAAACATAGTTTTATAGTCATATTCGCATTCATCAGTAACCAGTTGCCTATGCCTCTGAATAATTGTAAATTGTCTACTATTGTTGAGTTCAAAATATTTTCAGACTTTTGTCACTGAAATTGTTTATATCAGTCCGTCCCTGAATTGGAGGAAACCGCATATTTAGGGTGTGAGGTTGGGATGAGTCTCTTCTAACACTTAGAGCACATTCACCGGGAGTGGCCGGCAGTGTGAGAAAGGTGGGATTGGGAAAAGCCATGGGAATCCTTAGAAAGAAAGGTCATTGATCACTGATTTCTATTCTTTCCTCGCCGGAGCCCACTTCTGCTTCAGGGATGGAATTGGAAGCCAGCAGAACCCAGGGTCTTCTTGAATATTCCATTTGGTTAGTTAAGGGAAGAGTTTCCCACCTCCGTCCAGCTTTTCCTCCTGTGCTAAAGCTGGTGTGGGAAGTTCAGACTTACCTCACAGATTAGAGACTTCTTTCAGGTGTTGTTGGTTGGTTGGTTTGTCTGTTTATTTTCCTGCCTGACTTCTTAACACTGCTACTTGTATGAGCAGAGCTACCAACTTTGTTCCTTGCCCAAAAGGGAGAATCCCTGTTGCTGGCCGAGAGGGAGCGAAATTCTCATTTCTCTCACCTCCTGCAGTGGAGCAGGAGCAAAATACGTGCTCTGTTTCCTTTCCTTACCGTCTTTTTTCCTATTGATAGGAAAGTGGATTATGAAAATATGCACCATTGACACGCTGTTGGTACATTCTTTAGAAATGTCATCACCACCTTAACCCATGTGTTTGTGGGATTGTGCTCACCAATAATAAAGTACAGTTCAAGAATTAACATTGTCATAAGTCGTTGAAATGTGTCATGTATTAATTCATCACAGAGTTCCCTGTCAAGGGACCTTATATAACTAGTGTTGACTAATTAGGATTAATCATTCCTTCAGCAAATACACAGGAGACACGGTATCAGCAACAGCTGGGTGCTGGGGGGAGACGGGCAGGAGTTTGCATTTCATGGTTTGCGGAGTGTTACACCTTCCCAGGCTCCATTGTCTTTCTTGTGTGCTGGCTGCCATTTGAGTGTATATTCAGTGATCTCCCACACACACTGTCAAAACTGAGACTGAGCACATGGAGATCAAAATCACTCCACTTATTTTTTCCACCTGTGGGGCCAGTAAAGGAAAGAAACATGAAGCTAACAGTTTTTAAATTATCTTTGATGTTCGCTTAATTTTTCACTACTATACTGTGTAGTGTGGTAGTACCAGAATTTCAAGAATGGGAAAAGAAGAGATTGACTTTATTTTTGGAGTAGTCGCTTCTGAAAGTCTGCTCTAAAAAGTATAATTAAGATGTGGCACATATATACAACGGAATATTACTCAGCCATAAAAAGAAATGAAATTGAGTTATTTGCAGTGAGGTGGATGGACCTAGAGTCTGTCATACAGAGTGAAGTAAGTCAGAAAGAGAAAAACAAATACCGTATGCTAACACATATGTATGGAATCTAAGAAAAAATGGTTCTGATGAACCTAGTGACAGGACAGGAATAAAGATGCAGACATAGAGAATGGACTTGAGGACACGGGGAGGGGGAAGGGTAAGCTGTGACAAAGTGAGAGAGTGGCACGGACATATATACACGACCAAATGTAAAATAGATAGCTAGTGGGAAGCAGCTGCATAGCACAGGGAGATCAGCTCGGTGCTTTGTGACCACCTAGATGGGTGGGAGGGAGGCTCAAGAGGGAGGGGATATGGGGATATATGTATATGTATAGCTGATTCACTTTGTTATAAAGCAGAAACTAACACAACATTGTAAAGCAATTATACTCCAATAAAGATGTTAAAAATAAAATAAAATAAAGAGTATACTTAAATGACTCATCTGATCATTCGCTACTATGTTAGTAACCACAATTAATCACATGTACAGAAACAACTTTTTTTTGATAGATTTATTTATTTATTTTTGGCTGCGATTGGTCTTCGTTGCTGCACGTGGGCTTTCTCTAGTTGCGGTGAGTGGGGAGTAGTCTTTGTTGCGGTGCACGGGCTTCTCATTGCCGTGGCTTCTCTTGTTGCGGAGCATGGGCTCTAGGCACGCAGGCTTAGTAGTTGTGGCTCGCGGGCTCTAGAGCACAGGCTCAGCAGTTGTGGCGCACGGGCTTAGTTGCTCCGCGGCATGTGGTATCTTCCCAGACCGGGGCTCGAGCACATGTCCCCTGCATTGGCAGGTGGATTCCAGAAACAACTGTTTTTAAGTAGAGAACATAGATCCTCGGCCAAGGTTTCCTAAATGCTCGTTCATTCATTAAACTTTTCTTGAGCGTTTTTGTGTGGCGCTGCCGTGCTCTGGGCTTTCAAGACTCGAGCATCCGTGGACTCCGGCTGGGGAGGCAGACAGTGAAGAGGCCTCGTTACAGAGAGACGTGAGGGATGGACGTGGTTGCCGCCGTGGACTGGGTGAGAGGAGCACCGCTCTGAGGAAGTGCCGCTTAACCTGAGATCTGGAGGAGGAGGAGGAGGTGGAGGAGGGGGTTCAGTGTGAGCGGAGCTGGGGGCAGAGGGGCAGGGCACAGGGAACAGAAGTGCTGCGCTCCGGGGACAAAATCAGATTGGCACAGCCAGGGAGGCGGAGAACAGCAGCGTGAGGAGATGATGAGCGGCAGGGAGCGTGGCAGGAAACCAGACTAGAGGGCTAGCAGGACCTCGTAGTCCTGAGTTCAGGTTGGCACATGCACTGCTCCCCAATAAGATTAAACTTTCGCTGGAACATCTCCCAGAGGGGCTGTGTATTGGGAGCTGGCTGGGGAGGTGGTGGGTGTGGGAAAGGGACCTCAGAATTTTTTCTGACATAGGTTATTCCATGCAAGAGAGTTTAGGTTTTATTGTAAGGCTTTAGGTTAGATATTGATGGGAGTCATTTAGGAGGGTACTACAATGGTTCCGACAGGAAATGAGGGTGCCCTGGGCTAGGGTTGGTCCGTGGAGTTGGGGTGAAGTGGCTGTAGCAGGGAGATTAGCAATAGGACTTGTTGGTGAGAAAAGGGAAAGACCCAGGCGAGCCCAGGTTCACTTCCTCAGTATCCTCAGTGAACAATGCTTGTTATCACTTACTGTGGGTATAAGGACAGCTGTAAAAGACTCTGTGGAGTACAGGATCTGTCCTCAGAGTTTACAGCTTAGTTGTGAAGGCACGAAGTGTAGACCAAGGCTATTTTAATTGCATAGACACTTCTAGCCATAGGAGTTCCGAGGAAGAAGGACCTCTTGCGTGATCCCATGAGGTTTCGTAAACAGAATTGAACACGGCCTTGGGGAGGAGTTGGAGGTAGGTGGGTGGGCGGGTAGGGGAAGAGGGGGGCAAGGAGAAGGGTTCAGGTGAACAAAGGTGTGAGTGCGGGGACTTGTATGCGCCCAGGGTAGTAAGTATACTTCCCCGGGCTGGACTGGGGCCTTGACTAGGGATGGGGGCAAGTGCTGGTGGATGGGCAGGTCAGGACGGTACTCCCGAGTGCCAGGCTAGTTCGCTTAGATTTTTCTTTTTTTTTAACATCTTTACTGGAGTATAATTGCTTTACAATGGTGTGTTAGTTTCTGCTTTATAACAAAGTGAATCAGTTATACATATACATATATCCCCATATCTCTTAGATTTTTATTCAGTCTTTCACCAGTAGTACTAGTGATAGAAACAGAGCTCTGCTTTAAGAAGGTAACTTGGCGGTTGTTTGTTCACAGGACCGAGAGGGGGACCAGAGTTGCTTACTGATTCAGGTCAGCACCCCGTGGCGCTGTCCCGGCACCCTTGTCAGTAGTAGTGGCTGAGGTCGGGATTAGAGGAAGAAGCAATCGACTGCTAATTGGATGTGGGAATTAGGCTGAGGGAGAGGGAAGAGCTAACAGGTTTTGAGGCCAGCTGCCTAAGAAAAGTGGGGAAGATAACAATCTGTCTTCGTTGCGTCCTATTCAGGGTAGCATTGCTCTATAAACCCCTTAATTACACTCTTTTGTAGTTCTTGAAAACTCTATGGAGTGTGACACTTACCTGTGAATGTGTGTGTTTCTCACCTCTGCCTCTCTTGACCTCCTGCTTTTTACTGGCAGAGGAATTCCTGTTCATCCTTCAGGACCCGGTATCCCTTCCTTTGTAACATTTTCCCAATTCTGCCAAATGATCACTGTCTCCTACAGGCTTCTCTGTAGTGTATGGCGTGTACCTTCAGTGTACCATGTGTCAGTGCTCCACTGACTTTTATTCATTGGGGAGAAGTAGAACAGACAGATGGACTGGGTGCTTTTAACACGTCTTTTATCTCTAGGGCCAGAGGCACTAAGTCCATTAGTGGAAAGTCTGTAGGTAAGAGACTTGAGTTGACTGCAGTCTAAGCACTGATGAAGAAGTAGAAGATCAGAGTTCAGGATGCTGTATACACTGCTTCCAAATAAGATGGAACTTTTGGCTGTGGCGTTTTACTGTATAGCTGAATATGTACTGGGGACTGGGGGAGAGGGACAGAAGAAACCGTCTTAGAACAGATTTTAACCCAGAAGAGAGTCTTTAATTTTGTACCGTTTCAGATGGCACAGTCAAGCTCAACAAAGTCCATTTCTGGTGCCAAGAAACCTGGGAGAAGGGGCCAAATTCTTTATTCAAAAGTAGTAGCTCCAGTGAGACAGCTTTTGTCACAACATGACTAAAGAATTAATAGAGAAGCATTCATTCCCTTGACAGCATTTTGGAAGGCATTTTCAGCTTCAGGTTGTTTAGAGAAGTTTATAACAGTAGATTATAAATTAAGAAGGCGCCAGAAGCAGAAAGATCATTGTGAGATGCTGAAGTGAAACTCATCCTGAGCTGCCTCTCATTTATTAAAGAAAACTGAAAGGGGGTGTGTTTCAGGCTGTAGTTGATTTTTGGTTTTGGTTTTGTTTTCCTACTCCCACTATCTCCTTTTTTAAAAAGAAAAAAAGAGCTTCTTAACCGTCACTTAACGCTTTGGTTTGAACTCCTTTGAAAGGATGAATACAAAGACAAGAATAAATTCATATAAATTCTTACTTCTCCTTTGAATTTGTTCAGGAGTTCCACCTTGCCTTTGAAAAGACATAAACCTTCCTTCTAACTCTTTACATTGGGAAGAGGGAATAGAAAGTGAGTAGAAATATGGACCTACTTCTGCAGTATGAAATTTCTGTAGTATTCAGTGCCATGTGTGTACTGCAGCAAAGAAGAACCAGGTCCACCAGTTTTTAATTAGAGAAGACTTGTAAGAATGCCCCCCAGATCAAAAGGGCTTACTCTTGAGATGGTTATTTCCATGGGCTCTTTTATATATATATATATATATATATATAAATTTATTTATTTATTTATTTTTGGCTGCGTTGGGTCTTCGTTGCGGCACATGGACTTTCTCTAGTTGCAGTGGGCAGGGGCTACTCTTCGTTGCGGTGCGTGGGCTTCTCATTGCAGTGCTTCTCTTGTTGCGGAGCACGGTCTCTAGGTGCGCAGGCTTCAGTAGTTGTGGCACACGAGCTCAGTAGTTGTGGCTCATGGGCTCTAGAGTGCAGGCTCAGTAGTTGTGACGCACAGGCTTAGTTGCTCTGCGGCATGTGGGATCTTCCCAGACCAGGGCTCAAACCTGTGTCCTCTGCATTGGCAGGTGGATTCTTAACCACTGCGCCACCAGGGAAGCCCTCCATGGGGTCTTAAGGTTATAGGAGGAGCCTCTTTTAAACAGCATCTGAAAAACCATACCTGAGGAGAACATCTGGAACTATTTGACAGGTTGAGGCATGAATGTCTTTCTTTTATTTCCAAAAAGTCAGGGTGTGACCAGACAAGGAATCAGACTTGTTTCATCCTAGAAGAATTTTTTGCTTCACAAGTTGCTGCCTCATGATTCTGTCTTTGAACTCATCCTAAAATTTTAATATGCATTTTCAAACCTTGTCTTTTAAAAGGTAAATTTTATTGACTGCTTTACTTTCAGATGTACAAGAACTAGATTTAAATTTTAAGAATTTCTTATACAAAAAGTTTTATGGAAAACCACATGAGGGTTCAATTATTTATGTCACCCTAAGTTCTGGTTCTGAACAGGGTACTTAATATATTGTTACAGTTGTAGTCTATATGTACATATTATTTCTGGTTCATCTTTTCATTTGAAGTCAAGTTGTGTCCCTCTTATATCTCAGTGTAATGCCCCAAATCATTTTTAATAGCTATTTGTTATGACGTCATATTGCTGCTCCATATAATTTGCTTCATCATTCCTCTTTGACATTTTAATTTGCAGTTATTTTTTTCTTCTGAATAGTCACTATAAACAAATTAGGAAAAAAAAAACTCTTGGTTGTTTTTTCTTTGTATTTTTTTGTGGGTAAACCCACTGTGGGGACTATGTCCCAGGCATATCTGTTTCTGAAGATAGAAACAAATTTGTTCTTATTATATGAAACCAGATTACTGTCCAGGAAGACTGGATTATCATATCAAGACCCTGGCAGTGTGTATCTGATTATTTTTTTTCCCCTCAGGTTTATTACCATTGCCTGGTCCCTTTTGCAAGTGGTTTCTCAAAGTTATTACTATTTTGCATATTATTACTATTTTGTTAGGCTGGATTTCTAAATGTTGTACGTTTGCCATGGTAAAAATATTTAGAGCAGGGTTTGGCAAACTTTTTCTCTAAAGGGTCAGAAATATTTTAGGCTTTCCAGTCCATATGTGGTCTCTTGTCACATACTCTTCTTTGTTTGTTCTTATTTTTAACAACAACCTTTTAAAACATAAGAACCATTTTTAGCTCAAGGGCCATACAAAAACAGGCTGTGGGTTGTAGTGTGTCGACCGTGATCTAGAGTATTTGAGTTTTTAAAATGTGGACATAAAACCTCTCACCCTGGCGATCATCTTTAATGCAGTTTAAATGTCATGTGGTGATTTGCATGCCGGTCTTCCAGAGAGCAGAGGCTGGCAGTCAAGGCTGATTCTCCCTGGCTCCCTCACCTGCTCTCCCCGCCCCCCCCCGCCCCCCGTATTCATCTCTTTCTTCTTGGATGGTCTGTTGTGTATCCTCTTCCTTCTCCTTAAAAAAAAATTTTTTTTTTTCCTTCCTTTCTGGCTCCTTTTCCCGAGCATGAAAGAATGGTTAAGTCCTTTCCAGCAACCGGCACTTAGGAGATGTGCAAATGTTGAATGAATGCGTCCGTTAAAAGCAAACATACTCTGCATCCTCTTCTAACAAGTGCACGATTTCCTTGACTTTGCTCCAATGATTTTTTTTTTAACATCTTTATTGGAGTATAATTGCTTTACAATGGTGTGTTAGTTTCTGCTTTATAACAAAGTGAATCAGTTACACATATACATATGTTCCCATATCTCTTCCCTCTTGCGTCTCCCTCCCTCCCACCCTCCCTATCCCACCCCTCTAGGTGGTCACAAAGCACCGAGCTGATCTCCCTATGCTATGCGGCTGCTTCCCACTAGCTATCTATTTTTACGTTTGGTAGTGTATATATGTCCATGCCACTCTCTCACTTTGTCCCAGCTTACCCTTCCCCCTCCCCGTGTCCTCAAGTCCGTTCTCTAGTAGGTCTGTGTCTTTATTCACGTCTTACCCCTAGGTTCTTCATGACCTTTTTTTTTTTTTTTTCTTAGATTCCATATATATGTAGTAGCATACGGTATTTGTTTTTCTCTTTCTGACTTACTTCACTCTGTATGACAGACTCTAGGTCCATCCACCTCACTACAAATAACTCAATTTCGTTTCTTTTTCTGTCTGAGTAATATTCCATTGTATATATGTGCCACATCTTCTTTATCCATTCATCTGTTGATGGACACTGATTCTTGAAGGAAGAGTCTGTGTATCTCGTCCTCAGTCTCACCTCCTGCTTCACTCTGCCCGTAGACTCGTGTCTTGTCACTGCATTAAAACTGTTCGTTCAAAAATTCCTAAATATAATGGCCAAATCAAGTGAAAAAAAAATTTTTTAATGAAGTCGAGTTGATTTACAATTTTGTGTTAATTTCTGCCATACAGCAAAGTGATTCAGTTATACATATATATATATACATTCTTTTTTAAAATATTCTTTCCCATTATGGTTTATCATAGGATATTAAGTATAGTCCCTGTGCTGTACAGTAGGACCTTGTTGTTATTCATTCTATATATAAAAGCTAACATCTGCTAACCCCAAATTCCCAACCCATCCCTCCCCCAGTCCCCTCCCCCTTGGCAACCACAAGTCTGTTCTCTATGTCTGTGAGTCTGTTTCTGTTTCATAGAGAAGTTCATTTCTGTCATATTTTAGATTCCACATATAAGTCATATCATATGGTATTTGTCTTTCTCTTTCTGACTTATTCAAGTTCAAACTTTTAAGTGCTTCTTGTACTCGACCTGTCTGTGTTTATCACTCTAGGGCATTTTCTTGACGCTCAGGCTCTCCAGGCCTCTGTGACACCTTTGTCCCATTTCCCCCACAGTCTCCTTTTCTGGTTCTCTCCTCGTCTGTCCCTAAACGTGATGTGGCACAAGCTTCTGTCTCCTCCCTGTACTCTCCCCACGACAGTCTCATCAAATCAGCACCAAAGGTGCTGCCGCCCCCTCTCTTCTGAGCCCCAGGCCTGGACATCCGACGGCCAGCTACACGGCCACCCCACACCCAGTCAGGTCCAGCTCCCTCTGCCCTCAGGCAGGTTGTCCTTCATTACCAGACTCTTCAGGAGAAACGGGGGAGTCCTCAGGGCGCCACCCCCTCCCTTACCCTCCTGGAAGCTGTCTCTTCGTTACCATCGTCAGCACTCGTGCTCTAGCTTCCATAATTCCTGAGTTGTGGCAGGATCTCTGCTGGTCCATCAGTCTCCCAGAGCTGCCACCAGAATGATGTTTCTAGAATGTAATTAGATAATGTTCGAAACTCCAGTGTCTTTGGGGATGTGGCTGATTCAGGCGCTGGGGCAGGAAGAATATACTATGTGCCTGGAGCATTTGTGCCAGAAAGTAAAGTAAAGAGGTGCCCAAAAGAAGATAGAGGCTTTCAGAAAGAGCACAGACTTGGCCTGAAAGAAGTCCCGATGGCCAAAGCTGTAATGATTTGAGCAAGAAAATGAATACTAACAACGTTGGATTATAATCCATAGAATAAAGAAGTACCTATGTGTCTATGGATGAATAAATGGATGGATGGATAAATAAATAAATGGTGAAGAAACAGTTCTTTCTTACAGAAGAATTTCAGTTAATAAATGTAGAAGAAGGAATAAGAGAATAGGAAATCATCCGTTGAACACCACAGTAATAATGGAGACTAAAATTAGTGGACGAGAGTTTGAAGAGAAAAAGGATATTTGCATATTCTCACATTACCTCTTCTGATATAGTTATTAATTACACAGGGAAAAATAGTATCTCAGAGTGGAGAAACCTAACAGCACCTAACCAAGTGGCCAAGGTTAAGGTCAGCACATTGACGCATGGTTAATAACATGCCCATGGTTAATAGCATATTGACATCATGTTTTCCCTGATGTGACGGGCACAGCATCATTTTGGTAGTATCCCTGCCAGAAATGCTCAGCCTCAGTCTAATCATAAGAAATTAAATCCAAGTTCAGGGACATTGTACAGAATAATTGACCAGTGCTCACCAAAGTGTCAGGTCTTTAAAGATGAAGAAAGATTGAGGAACTGTCACAGGTTAGGGACACAACAACTAAATGCAGTTTGGAACCCTGGATTGGGTCCCAGAATGGAGAAAGGACATTAGGGGGAAAACTGGTTAAATTTGAATTAAGTCTATAGTTTATTGAATAGTATTGACCAGTCTTTATTTCTTAGTTTTGATCATTGTACTAAGATTACATAGGTTACATACTAAGTGAAGTAACCAGAGAAAGACAAAGATCAAATGATGTTGCTTATGTGTGGAATCTTAAAAAAAAAAAAAGATACAAATGAACTTACTTACAAAACAGAAATAGACCCATAGGCATAGAAAACAAACTTATGGTTACCAAAGGGGAAAGGAGGGGGGATAAATTAGGAGTTTGGGATTAACATATATACACTACTATATATAAAATAGATAACCAACAAGGACCTACTGTAGTACACGGGGAACTCTACTCAATATTTTTCAATGACCTGTAAGGGAAAAGAATCTGAAAAAAATAGATGTATATGTATGTATAACTGAAACACTTTGCTGTATACCTGAAGCTAACACAGCATTGTAAATCAACTATACTTTAATAAAATTTTTTTAATTGAAAATTTTTTTTTAATTTTAAAAATTAAAAATAATTTTTTTAAAGACTATGTAATTTATTAACAGTAGGTATGCTTCATGAAGGGTATACAGGAACCCGACAATTCTTAAAAACTTTTTTGTGAGTTTAAAATTATTTCAAAATGAAAAGACTTTTAAGAAACTCCTCATGAGTGTCTCCATTTCCCTCAAGGTGAAGTCCACATTCTTTTGCATGGTCCCTCGACTTGGGTTTGTTTGATTTCTTACAGTTCGATTGAGGTTACGCATTTTTGGCAAGAACAGCGCATGAGCGATGCCGCACCCTCCTCGGTGCATTGTATCAGGGGCCCCTGTCGGCAGTTTGTCCCAACATCAGTGGTATTGGTTTGATCCCATGGTTAGAGATGATGTCCACCAGGTTAATTCACTCCTTTTCTCTTTGTAATTAACGTGTAATTAATGGGGCGAGACTTTGAGATTATGTAAATACTGCATTCCCCGTCAACTTTCATTCTCTAGTTTTAGCATCCGCGTATGCTCTGTAACTATCATTCCTTCTGTATGTATTAGTCAGGCTCCTAAATTTTAGGCTTAAGCAGCTGGGTAGGAAATCGTACCGTTTACCACAATGGGGACAGTAGAGGGAGGAACAGGCTTTCAGCAGGTTGGGACAAAGATTTATTGTGGAACATAAAGGGTACTTTATCTAGAGGCTCCAGATGAGGGGGTTAAAACCCAAATTCCTAGACATGACTGGTAACATTTCATTTTACTAACATTAAGACCATGGTTAGAACTAACAGTTGGTCAGTTCCTCAAGGGTGGGGACCACCAGCTGGTTGAGATCCAGTTTCTAAATCCATGCCCAGTGCTGAAGGCTGTGCCTGGGCAGTGAAGGGACTAGCTGTGCAAAACAGAGTCACCATTTTTATGGGTTTGGTCTCACTTTACAGCTTTCCCTCTGGCAATTGCTGCGTTTCTGCCAGGAGTAATCAATGTCACCCGTGGTCGTGTACACCCACTGTGCCTGTGATATTTTGTGGATACCACATCCCTCCCTCCCTGTCCGCTCCCCCCCCGCCCCGCCCCCAACACTGGCTCACAGTCTACACAGTTTCCTTGAGCTGTCCCTGTTTGAGGTGTAATTCACACTTTCCACGTTCTCTTTTCAGAAAACATCACCTTCCCTAAGGTAAATTTCTATTTTGTTCAGATCACAGACTGGAAGGCATATACTTTGTGTTTTCGTACTTCTTCCAGATATTGATGTCATTGGATGTGGTTACTCA